>NC_057838.1:58672000-59343500 GCF_910594005.1 Cervus elaphus
AAGAGTTTAAGACCGCAAGTTTAGAGCCAGGGTTAGCCAGCAAAAGAAACCGCTGCAAAGAATAGCCCAAAGGACCATAGCTCCGCTCTGCGCATCTAGAGAAGGCCGGCGGGCAACAATAAAAACCCATGACAACTACAAATAAATATAAATAAACAAAAAATCTTCACTAAAAGAAGTAAAGCCCTGGGATAGTCTTTCACAACAGGATTCAAAACAGCGCCGCCGCTCCACAAGTCAGTTTCAATCGGGACGTTTTTTCCCCACCCTGTATGCAAAGGAACATAACCATGAGAAAATGCTTCACGTGGCTGTAGGCCGGCAAAGCCATCCTCACACACACCCAGGAATCACTGCCCACCGCTCCCAGTGGCTCGTGTCAGGAAGGCTGGCACCAGAAATCCTGGAGAGATTTCAAAGAAAAAAGAACCTCCGACAGTTCCGGGGGGGATGTAAACTACCACGGCCGGCTTTTCTTTAGAGTCGCCCCAGCTTCCTGGGACACCCCTGTCTGCATGGAGGTTTGGCTGGACTTCAAATGACTCTTGCGGGTGAAGAGTCATGTAGAAGTGGTATTGACAAACTTCTGTCTCTGTAAACACATGCCACCCCCAGGAACACGCTTGGCCCTCAGGTTCACGGGGCCTAGGGAACCTGCCTTGGGATTGGGGAAGTGCTTGTTCTGTAACTACAACTAGAAACCCCGGCCTTGAGGGCACTTAAGACTGGCCGGTCCTACGGGTCACAGATAAAATCCACTCTTTAGAAACGGCTTGGGGTGGCCTTTTCCCGATGATCCACGACTTAAAATCTCCCTGACAAACTTGACATCCCTTCCCCAGGATGAACCTACACACCTAGGGGCAAGAGAGCCCCTGAACCACAGCTACTGATCCTTCACTCCACAGCAGCTGAAGCCCGCTGCCAGCTGAGAGCCGGAACTCTGCAGCAAAAGAAGCCACCCCAATACCAAGCTCAAAAGGACTGTAACCTCTGAGCATCTAGACAAGGCCAGCATGCACCAAAAAGACCTGGGACAACCAGGAGCAAAAATAAAGAAATAAACTAAAAATCTTTACTAAAAGAGGACTACCCTGGGGTAGTCATTCACAACAGGATTCAAAAAAGGACCACCCCTCCACAAGCCAGTTGCAATTGGCACATTTGTTCCCCACCGTGTAGGCCAAGGAGCGTAACCTGGAAAAACTGTTTCATGTGCCTACATGACAGCAATGCCATGCACACAAACACCCAGGAATCACAGCACACCACTCCAAGTGGCACGCAGCAGGACGGCTTCACACCAGAATTCCTTGAGAGATCTACTAGAAGACAGACTCTCTGACACATCTGGGGGGAATGTAAACACACTGGGATGGAGAACACCGTGGATGTTTCTTAAACACCGAAGAACTGAGGGACCGGATGATCAAGCAGCCCCACTCCTGCACTAGCATTGGCAGGAAGCGGTCATTCAAAAAGCCTCAGGCATTTTGATGCTCACTGCAGCACCCTTCAAAAGAACCAAGGTGAGGAGGGAACCAAAAGTCCATCCAAAGATGAATGGAGAAAGCAGACGTGATACAAAACATAGTGAAATAGTGCTCAGGCTTTAAAGAACAAGACCTCATGCATGACACACACAGAAAAAAGGACAGACCTACGGATGGTTCGAAGAAGTGAAGTCAGACAAGACAAGGCTAAATGGCATCTGCCAGCACTTACCTGGCAAGTCTAAAGTGGACACAAGTGAATCAACAGACTGACGCCCATAGAAAAACACCACTGCTGACCAGAGGGAAAGCTGCTGTCCAGAGCAAAGACAGAGGATGCTATATATTTAGATAGATATAAAGATGCGCCCTAATATTTACATAAACATGTATATGTTCACAATGTCTACCTACATAGAGATACAAATATGAGAACATGTAGATATACACGTATCTATGAAACAGATATTTAACTCCAACTATTGTTGTTGCTGCTATTGTTTAGTCACCCAATTCTGTGCACCCTTTCACCGACTCCATGGGCTCTGGGCCCCCAGGCTCCACTGACCATAAGGCGTCCGAGACAAGAATACTGCTGTGGCTTGCCGCTTCCCTCAACAGAAGATCTTTCACCCCAGGGATCGAACCCGAATCTCCTGCCTTGCAGATGGATTTGTTGCCAAGAGCCACCAGGGAACCACTGTAGATCACACTGAATTGGAAATAACACTCTGAAATAACATGTATGGGGAAAGAATCTGAGGAAGAATTGATGGAATGAATGGATTTCATTGCCAGATACAGAAACCAAACACAGTACTTTAAATCATGTACCCTCCCACAGGAATGAAAATCAAATTTTTTTTAAAAAGTAGAAAAAAATGCCTATTCTACTTTTTCAGACCTCAGGATCTCGACTCTTTTCACATCACAGCAGTCTGACGGGGGTGGATCCCAAGGCTGGGCTGTCCCGGGGCTGATGGAGCTAAAAGGATGCAGCCGCAGGGGCACGGGGAACCCCTAGGACCAGCAGTGTCTCCTGCCCTGGAAGGTACCCCTCTCACCATGTCCATGCGGGCTTACTTATGACCAAACCGAGCCCCCTATACACGGAGCAGTCGACTGTCTCGACTTAACGAGCTGGGAAATTGTCCTGGTATCCAGGTTGCCTGGGTTGTGGTTCCCACTTGCCGGCTTTAACTTTAGGTTGCCCCAGCCTCCTGGGAACCCCTGTCGGCATGGAGGCTTTGCTGGAGTTCAAATGACTCTTGTAGGTGGAGGGTCACGTGGAAGTGCTGGTGACAAACGTCTGGTGTCTCTGTAAGTACATGCCTTCCCCCTGGAAAACGCCTGGCACTCAGCCTCACGATGCCCAGGGACCCTGCCTTGGGATTGGGGAAGTGCTGCCGCCTTGTGGACACGTTCTGTAACTACAACTAGAAACAGCCACCCAAGGGGACTTCAGACTGGCCAGTGGCATAGGCCAGAGATAAAATACACTCTTCAGAAGCGCCCTGGGGTGGGGCTTTGCAATGATCCACTGCTTAGAATCTAACTGCCAAAGTAGGAGACACCGGTCCGATCCCTTCCCCAGGAGGACCCCACACTCCTCGAGGCAAGAAACCCACTGGGCCTCAATTACTGATGCCTCTCTCCCCAGCAGCTGAAGCCCGCCAGCCGAGAGCCAGGACTCTGCAGCAAAAGAAGCCACCGCAATACCAAACTCAAAAGGACTGTAGCCCAGCTCTGAGCATCTAGAGCAGGCCGGCGTGCACCAAGAAGACCCGGGACAACCGGGAGCGGGGCGGGGAACTAAAATCTTAACTAAGAGCCCTGGGGCAGTCATTCACAACAGGATTCAAAACAGGGCCGCCCCTCCACAAGCCAGTTACAATCGATACACTCCCCCCCACTACCCCGACCCCCATATGCAATGGAATGAAACCTTGAAAAGCTGCTCCTCGTGGCTGTATGACAGTAATGCCATCCACACACAGACCCAGGAATCACTGCACACCACTCCAGGTGGCACACAGCAAGACGGTTACACACCAGAAATCCTGAAGAGAACTAACTCAGAGGGACAAGAATTTCCGACGCATCTAGGAGGAATATAAACTGCCACAGCCAGGATGGAGAACACCGTGGACATTTCTTAAACACGGAAGAACCGAGGGACCCCTCTCCTGCACTAGTATCGGCAAGAAACGGTCATTCAAAAAGCCTCAGGCATTTTGATGTTCACTGCAGCACCTGTCAGAAGAGCCGAGGTGAGGAGGAAACCAAAAGTCCATCCAAAGATGAACAGGGAAAGCAGACGTGGTACAAAACATACTGAAATAGTTTGTTTTAAAAGAAATCAATAGTTTGTTTAAAAAAAAAAAAGTTTGTTTTAAACATACTGAAATAGTTCATTTTTTTTTTTTTAGTTCATGTTTTAAAAGAAAAAATTTCATGACACGAAACAAAGACGGACCTACAGATGGTTTGAAGAAGTGAAGTCAGACAAGACAAGGCTAAATGGCATCTGCCAGCACTTACCTGGCAAGTCTAAAGTGGACACAAGTGAATCAACAGACTGATGCCCATAGAAAAACACCACTGCTGACCAGAGGGAAAGCTGCTGTCCAGAGCAAAGACAGAGGATGCTATATATAGCTAGCTAGCTAGCTAGATGCACCCTAATATTTATGTAAACGTGTATACGTACACAATGTCTACATATAGATACAGATATATAAACATGTAGATATACACGTATCTATGAAACATATTTAACTCCTACTATTGCTCTTGCTGCTTCTGTTTACTCACCCAGTTCTGTGCACCCTCTTATGGGCTCCATGGACTACGGGCCCCCAGGTTACACTGAACATACACCTCCCAGACAAGAATACTACTGTGGCTCACCGCTTCCCTCAACAGAAGATACTTCACCCCAGGGATCAAACCCGAATCTCCTGCCTTGCAGATTGGTTCTTTACCAAGAGTCACCACAGAACTACTGTAGCTCACACTGAATTCGAAATAACACTCTGAAATAACCTATATGGAATAAGATTCTGAGAAGGAATTGATGTGTGTACCAATGGAATGGATTCTTGTTGCCAGATGTGGAAAGCACAGTACTGTAAAACATCTGCACTCCCATAGCAATGAAAATCGAATTTTAAAAAAAAGTGCAGAAAATGCCTATTCTACTCTTTCAGACCTTGGGATCTCAGCTCTTTTCACATCACACAGTCTGATCAGGCTGGATCACAAGGCTGGACTGTCCTGGGGCTGGCTGATGGAGCTAAGAGGATGCAGCTGCAGGGGCAGGGGGAACCCCCTAGGACGAGGCGTGTCTCCTGCCCCTGAAAGGCACCGCCATCACCAAGTCCACGCGGTCTTATTTATGGCTAAACGGAGTCCCCTGCACAAGGAGTACACGATTCTCTCAGCTTAAAGTGCCAGAAAAATTCCCCTGCTCTCCATGTTTCCTGGGCTTCCCTCATAGCTCAGGTGGTAAAGAATCCACCTGCAATGCAGGAGACTCGGTTCGATTCCTGGAGAAGGAATAGGCTACCCACTCCAGTATTCTTGGGCTTCCCTTGTGGCTCAGTTCAGTTCAGTCACTCAGTCGTGTCCAACTCTTTGCAACCCCATGTACTGCAGCATAACAGGCCTCCCTGTCCATCACCAACTCAAGGCAAGAATACCGCTGTGGCTTGCTGCTTCCCTCAACAGAAGATCTTTCACCCCAGGGATGGAACCGGAATCTCCTACCTTGCAATGGGTCCTTTACCAAGAGTCACCAGGGAACCACCGTAGATCACACTGAATTGGAAATAACACTCTGAAATAACCTATACAGGAGGAGAGTCTGAGAAGGAATTGATGTGTGTATCAGTTGAATGGATTCATGTTGCCGGATGCTGAAAGCAAACACAGTACAAAAGCAAACACAATGAACACAGTAAATCATCTATACTCCCATAGCAATGGAAATTGAATTAAAAACAAACAAACAAACAAACGCAGAGAAAATGCCTGTTCTACTCTTTCAGAACTTGGGACCTCAGCTCTTTTCACATCACGGCAGTCTGATCCAGCTGGATCCCAAGGCTGGACTGTCCTGGGGCTGGCTGATGGAGCTAAGAGATTGCAGCAGCAGTGGGGAACCCCCCAGGACCAGCAGTGTCTCCTGGAAGGCACCCCCATCACCATGTCCATGCGGGCTTACTTATGGCCAAACCGAGCCCCCTGCACAAGAAGCAGTCGACTATCTCGACTTAAGGGCCCGGGAAAATTGTCCTGGTGTCCAGATTGCCTGGGTTGTGGTTCCTACTTGCTGGCTTTTCTTTAGAGTCACCCCAGTCTACTGGGACACCCCTCACGGCATGGAGGTTTGGCTGGAGTTCGAGTGATTCTTGTGGGTGGAGGGTCACGTGGAAGTGGTAGTGACAAAATTCTGGTGTCTCGGTAAGCACATGTCACCTGGGGACAGACTCACGTACCCGGCGAAGCTGCCTTGGCAATGAGCAGGTGCTGCCTCCTTGGGGACACGTCTGTAACTACAACTAGAAACCCCCGCCTACGTTAAGACTCACCAGTCCCACAGGGCCACAGATAAAATCCACTCTTTAGAAACGCCCTGGGGTGGCCTTTTCCCGGTGATCCGCTGCTTAGAATCTGCCTGCCAAAGTAGGAGACACAGTTTCGATCCCTTCTCCAGGAGGATCCCCCTGCCTCAAGGCAAGAAGCCCTTGGGCCTCAACTACTGATGCCTCTCTCCCCAGCAGCTGAAGCCTGCTAGCTGAGAGCTGGGACTCTGCAGCAAAAGAAACCACCGCAATACCAAGCCCAAAAGGACTGTAGACCTGCTCTGAGCATCTAGAGAAGGCCGGCGTGCACCAAAAAGACCCGGGACAACCAGGAGGAAAAATAAAGAAATAAACTAAAAATCTTTACTAAAAGAAGAAGAGCCCTGGGATAATCATTCACAACAGGATTCAAAACAGGGCCGCCCCTCCACAAGCCAGGTACAATCAGGACATTTTTCCCCACCCTCTATTGCAAAGGAACATAACCTGGAAAAACTGCTTCACGTGTCTGTATGACAGCAATGCCACCCACACACACACCCAGGAATCCCTGCACACCACTCCCAGTGGCGCGTGTAGTGATGGCTACACACCAGAAATCCTGGAGAGATCCAGGAGAACAAAGAACCTCCCACACTTCTTGGGTGAATGGAAACTACCACACCAGGGTGGAGAAGGCCTTGGACACATCTTAAACAGAATAAAGACGAAGAATGCTACATATAGATACACGCTAACATACACATATATAAAATGTTACAAGCTGGCACGTTCTTGTTAAGTCTAAAATGGACACAAATGTATCAAGGTACCTTACTCAAACAGACTTGCACCCCTACCAAAAAAACACTACTGCCTACCAGAGGTAAAGTTTGTGTCCAAAGTAAAGAAGGAGAATGCTATTTCTAAATACACACTAATGTGTATATATGCAGGAGAAGGCAATAGCACCCCACTCCAGCGCTCTTGCCTGGAAAATCCCATGGGCAGAGGAGCCTGGTAGGCTGCAGTCCATGGGGTCACTGAGACGGACACGACTGAGTGACTTCACTTTCACTTTTCACTTTCATGCATTGGAGAAGGAAATGGCAACCCACTCCAGTGTTCTTGCCTGGAGAATCTCGGGGATGGGGGAGCCTAGTGGGCTGCCATGTATGGGGTCGCAGAGAGTCGGACACGACTGAAGTGACCTAGCAGCAGCAGCAATATGTATATATGCATGTTTATGTACATATATTTCTATGTGAGGTTTGTGGTAGACAGGCTCCAGGATGAACATTTACAATCAGCCAGGCTCCTCTTTGGCTTCCCTAGTGGCCCAGATGGTATAGTATCTGCCCTCAATGGAGGAGACCTGGGTGTGATCCATGGATTGGGAAGATCCCCTGGAGATACTGGAATGACAACCCACTCCAGTATTCTTGCCTGGAGAATCCCCTTGGACAGAGGGGCCTGGCGGCCACAGTTCCTAATATCACAAAGTGTCCAACATGACTGAACAGCTAAGCACACCCAGCATAGGCTCCTCTTTGCATTTGCTGAGGCTGGAGATAGGCGGGCTCCAGGGTCTAAACTCACTATCAACCAGCCTCCTCCCACAAGCCGTCACTTCAAGATCCATCTTGGCTCAGGGGTGCATGGGCAGCCCAGGGGAGGGTCCCAGGTTAGATCAAGTGTGGTAATAGAAACCAGATAATTAGCCTGAAGGAAGACAAAGACCTGGAAGTACTGACCTATACAAATGACTTAACAGCCTCTTTACTGAGCTCCTCCTAACTGGTGGGACAAACACACACACACCCTTTCTCCACGCATGTGCATCTCCGCGTTGCTTCTATCTCAACTAAACGAACTATTTCTCTATGCGGTCTCCCACTTGTTGTTCTGCTATATCTGTAACAATAAACCTTTTGTACATGCCTTTACAGCTTTTGCCTCAGTGATAAATGCATTTTTAACTGGTGGTAAAGATCCAGGGAAAATTAGCTTCTAGCCTCTAACCCTTGCTCATTTGGTGGCTAGGATTCCTGGTTTTCATCCAGGCTACCCAGGTTCTTCCTCGGCATAAAATTAAGATCTCATTTCATGCCACTGCTCACTGCTGCCTGGCCGAGATCATATGTATATATCAATCAGACACACATATACATAAGCATATAAATATATATGTATCTATTTAACAGATATCTAAACAAGACCTATTGTTGTTGCTGAGGTTGGTGTTGTTCTTGTTTAGTTACCAAGTCCTGTGGACTCTTTTTGCGACTCCATGGATTATAGCCCCCCAGGCTCCACTGACCATAAGATTTCCCAGGCAAGATTACTGGAGTGGGTTGCCATTTCCCTCGTCAGGAGACCTTTCCACCCAGGGATCAAACCAGAATCTCCTGCCTTGCAGATGGATTCTTTACCACTGAGCCTCCAAGAAGCTAGTCTAGATTACACTTAATTTGAAATAACATGCTGAAATAACCTGTATGAGAAAGGAATCTGAGAAGGAACAGATGTATGTATCAGTTTAACAGATTCATGTAGTCATACACTGAAAACAAACACAGCACTGTAAATCATCTACACTCCCATACAATATATAAATCAAATTTTTAAAAATAGTGAATGAAATGCCTACTATACTCTTTACAACCCTCAGGGACCTAGGCTCTTTTCACATCACAGCAGTCTGCAGTCTGATCGGGCTGGATCCCAAGTCTGGGCTGTCCTGGGGCTGATGGAGCTAAGAGGATGCAGCAGCAGTGGGGAACCCCTTAGGACCAGGAGTGTCTCCTGCCCCAGAAGGCACCCCCATCACCATGTCCATGCTGGCTTACTTATGGCCAAACCGAGCCCCCTGCACAAGGGTTGGTGGATTCTCTTGGTTTAAAGGACCTGGAAAATTCCCCTGGTGTCCAGGTCTCCTGCGGTTGCGATTCCCACTTTCAGCTTTCCTTTGTAAGAGTCACCCCAACTACTTGAGACAGCACTCTCTGCATGGAGGTTTGGTCAGAATTCAAATTACTCTTGCGGGTGAAGGGTAAGTGGGAAGTGGTATAGAGAGACAAACTTCTGGGGTCTTTTCCAGCACATTCCACCCTCGTTTACAACTCCAGAAGACATCCTTCCCTCAGGCTCCCGGTGCCTAGGAAACCTGATATACCGTTGGAGAAGTGCTGCCGCCTTGAGGACACATCCTGTAACTACAACTTGAAACGTCTGCCTAAGGATGGCAAAGCCGTCCTTCATACTCTGCAGGCCGGCAAAGCCGCAAATAAAACCTACCCTATAGAAATGCCCTTGGCGGGCTTTGCTGGTGGTCTAGCGTTTACAATTTGCTTGCCAATGTAGGAGACATGAGTTCGATCCTTTCCCCAGAACAATCCCACATGCCTGGGGGTAAGCAAGCCCTTTAGCCACAACTACTGATCCCAGGGTCAGCAACAGCTGAAGATACCAGCCTAGAGCTGGGGCTTCACAGCAAGAGAAACCACCTCAATGACAAGCCCAAAAGGACCTCAGTCCTTCTCCGCATCTAGAGTAGGTCAGCATGCAGCAATGAAGACCAAGGACAACCAGGAATATAAATAAATTAAATAAATAAATCTTTAATAAAAGCAAAAGACTCTTCCTCTGTCCATGGAATTCTCCAGACCAGAATACTGCAATGGGTAGCTGTTCTCTTCTCCAAGGAATCTTCCTGACCCAGGGATAGAACCCAGGTCTCCCACATTGCAGGCAGATTCTTTACGCAGCTGAACCACCAGGGAAGCCCAGGAATACTGGTGTAGGTAGCCTATCCCTTCTCCAGCAGATCTTCCTGACCCCGGATTCAAACCAGGATCTCCTGCATTGCAGGCAAATTCTTTACCAGCTGCCCTACCATGGAAGCCCAAATAAATAAACAAATCTTTATGAAAAGCAGAAGAGTCCTGGGGTAGTCAGTCACAACAGGATTCAAACAGGGCTGACAGAAGCTGTGGTACATATATACCATGGAATATTACTCAGCCATTAAAAGGAATTCATTTGAATCAGTTCTAATGAGATGGATGAAACTGGAGCCCATTATACAGAGTGAAGTAAGCCAAAAAGATAAAGACCAATACAGTATGCTAACGCATATATATGGAATTTAGAAAGATGGTAACGATAACCCTATATGCAAAACAGAAAAAGAGACACAGATGTACAGAACAGACTTTTGGACTCTGTGGGAGAAGGAGAAGGTGGGATGTTTCGAGAGAACAGCATCAAAACATGTATATTATCTAGGGTGAAACAGATCACCAGCCCAGGCTGGATGCATGAGACAAGTGCTTGGGCCTGGTGCACTGGGAAGACCCAGAGGGATCGGGTGGAGAGGGAGGTGGGAGGGGGGATCAGGATGGGGAATACATGTAAATCCATGGCTGATTCATGTCAATGTATGACAAAAACCACTACAATATTGTAAAGTAATTAGCCTCCAACTAATAAAAATAAATGAAGGGAAAAAAAAACAACAGGGCTGACCCTCCAGAAGCCAGTGTCAATTGGTACATTTTACCCATGCTTTATAGAAAGAAAGTAACCTGAAAAAGCTCTTTGACATTGCTATATCAGAGCAATGCCATCCACAAACACACCTAAAGAATCACTTCACAGCAGCCCCAATGGCCAGCATCAAGAGGGCTACACACCATCAATCTGGAAGAGAACTTGGGGAAGGAAGAACCACCCACACCTCTGGGGGAGATGTCAATTGCCACAGCCAGGATGGAGAACACCTTGGAGGTTCCTTAAAAACCAAAAAATTCAGATGTTTCAGCAGCCCCACTCCTAGACTAGCATCGGCAGGAAGCGGTCATTCAAAAAGCCTCAAGCACCTTTACATTCACTGCAGCACCCTTAAAAGAGCCGAGCTGAGGAGGCCACCTAAAGTCCATCCAAAGATGAATGGAGAAAGCAGACGTGGTCCCAGAACATAGTGAAATAGTGCTCAGGCTTTAAAGAACAAAATCTCATGACAGACACGGAAAAAAGGATGGACCTACACATGATCCAAAGAGGTGAAGTCAGACAAGACAAGGCTAAATGTCATCTGCCAGCATTTAACTCACAAGTCTAAAGAAAGAAAGTCAAGTTGCCCAGCCATGTCCGAACCTTTGTGACCCTGTGGACTGTAGCCTACCAGGCTCCTCCATCCATGGGATTCTCCAGGCAAGAATACTGGAGTGGGTTGCCATTTCCTTCTCCAGGGGATCTTTCCAACCCAGGGATCAAACCTGGGTTTTCTGCATTGCAGGCAGATGCTTTACCCTCTGAGCCACCAGGGAAGCCCTAGGCAAGTCTAAAATGGACACAAATGAATCAACAGACTGGCACTCATAGAAAAAACACCACTGCTGACCAAAGGGAAAGGTGGTATCCAGAGTAAAGACAGAGGATGATATATATAGATACACCCTAAGATTTACATAAATGTGTATATGTACACAATGTCTACACAAATATAGATATAAAAACATAGATATACGTGTATCTATGAAACAGATATTTAACTTCTACTGTTGTTGGTGATGTTGTTGTTGCCATTGTTTAGTTACCCAGTTCTGTGCACCCTTTCACTGACTCCATGGACTATAGTCCCCAGGCTACAATGAACATACATTTCTCAGGATAGAATATTGCTCTGGGTCGCTGTTTCCCTCAACAGAAAATTTTCATCCCCAGGGATCGAACCCGAATCTCCTGCCTTGCAGATGGATTCTTTACCAAGAGTCACCACAGAACTACTGTGGATCACACTGAATTGAAAATAACACTCTGAAACAGCCTATAAGGGAAAAGATTCTGAGGAGAAATTTATGTGTGTATCAGTTGAATAGATTCATGTTGCTGGTCGCCAAAAGCAAACACAGTACTGTAAATAATCTACACTCCTATAGGAATGAAAATCAAAATTGAAAAAAAAAAAAAGAAAGAAAGAAAATGCGGACTAAAATGCCTACTATCCTCTTCTCAGACCTCGGGATCTAGACTCTTTTCACATCACAGGCAGCCTGATTGGGCTGGATCCCAAGACTGGGCTGTCCTGGGGCTGGCTGATGGAGCTAAGAGGGTGCAGCCACAGTGGGGAACCCCCTAGGACGAGGAGGGTCTCCTGCCCCTGGAAGGCACCCCCATCACCATGTCCACGAGGGCTTACCTATGTCTAAACCGAGGCCCCTGCAAAAGGACTCTCTCGGCTTAAAGAGCCAGGAAAACTCGCCTGCTGTCCTGAGCGGTGGTTCCCCCTTGCCGGCTTTTCTTTACAGTCGCCCCACTTTCCTGGGACACCCCTGTCTGCATGGAGGCTTGGCTGGAGTTCAAGTTTCACTCGCGGGTGAATGGTCACAAGGAAGCAGTAACGAGGAACTTTTGGTGTCTCTTTAAGCAGACGCTACCATCCTGGGACGTGCCTTGCCCCGTCTCGCAGAGCCTAGGGAACCGGGCTCGGGAATGGAGTGGTGCTGCCGCCTTGTGGACACATTCTGTAACTACAACTTGAATACCCAGCCAAAGGGCCCTTCAAACCCGTCAATCTCGCAGAGCTACAGAAAAAAATCCACCCTTCCGAAACACCCTGGGGTGACCTTTTCCCGGTGATCCACCTTAAAATCTGCCTGCCAAAGTAGGAGACACGGGTTCGATCCCTTCTCCAGGAGGATCCCACACGCCTCGAGGCAAGAAGCCCTTGACCTCAACTACTGATGCCTCGTTCCCCAGCAGCTGAAACCCGCCAGCCGAGAGCCGGGACTCCGCAACAAAAGAAGCCCCTCCGCAGGAAAAGGTCAAGACCAAAAGGACCGTAGCCTGGCTCTGAGCATCTAGAGAAGGCCAGAGTGCAGCAATGAAGACCCGGGACAACTATGAGGACAAATAAATAAACTAAAAATCTTTACTAAAAGAAGAACCCTGGGGTAGATTCAAAACAGGGCCGCCCCTCCACAAGCCAGGTTCAATCCGTACATTTTTTCCCCACCTTGTATGCAAAGCAACTGTATCCTGGAAAAACTGCTTCACGTGGCTATATGACATCAATGCCATTCACACACACACCCAGGAATCACAGCACACCACCGCCAGTGGTGCCGGTCAAGACGGCTACACACCGGAAATCCTGGAGAGAACTCGGAGGAAAAAGAACTTTCAACACATCTGGGGGTGGTAGTAAACTACCACATCGGGATGGAGAACACCGTGGACGTTTCTTAAACACCGGACTTGAGGGACCAGATGATTGAGCAACCCCACTCCCGCACTAGCCTCGGCAGGAAACGATCATTCTAAAAGCCTCAAGCATTTTGATGTTCACTGCAGCACCCTTCAAAAGGGCGGAGGAGAGGAAGGAACCAAAAGTCCATCCAAATATGAATGGAGAAAGCAGATGTGGTACCAAAACACAGTAAAAATGGTGCTCGGGCTTTAAAAAGGATCTCATGGGACACACACAAAAACACGGATGGACCTACAGATGGTCCGAAGACGTGAAGTCAGACAGACAAGGAAAAATGTTTTCTGATCGCACTTACATGGCAAATGTAAAACGGAATCCAATGAATCAAGGTACCACACCCAAACAGAATTGCACCCATAGAAAAAACACTGTGCTCTGCTGTCCCGTGCTAAGTCGCTTCAGTCATGTCTGACTCTTTGGGACCCCATGGGCTAGCCCTCCACGTTCCCCTGTCCATGATATTTTCCAGGCAAGAATACTAAACACTACTCCTTACCAAAGGGAAAATTGGTGTCAGAATTTAAAGAAGGAGGTTGCTAAATACAATCTAATATGTATAGGTATATGTATATTATGTCTAAGTATTGATGCTTTTGAACTGTGGTGTTGGAGAAGACTCTTGAGAGTCCCTTGAACTGCAAGGAGATCCAACCAGTCCATCCTAAAGGAGATCAGTCCTGGGTGTTCATTGGAAGGACTGATGCTGAAGCTGAAACTCCAATACTTTGGCCACCTCATGCGAAGAGTTGACTCATTGGAAAAAGAGTTGACTCCCTGATGCTGGGAGGGATTGGGGGCAGGAAGAGAAGGGGACGACAGAGGATGAGATGGCTGGATGGCATCACTGGCTCAATGGACATGAGTTTGAGTAAACTCCGGGAGTTGGTGATGGACAGGGAGGCCTGGCGTGCTGCGATTCATAGGGTCGCAGAGTTGGACACGACTGAGCAACTAAACTGAACTGAACTGAAGTATATATACAGATACATATACATAAGCATATAGGTATACATAAGCATATAGCATATATGTATCCATGTATAAGCATATAGGTATATATGTATCTATAAAACAGCTATTTAACCAAGACCTACTGTTGGTGGTGAGGTGGTTGTTGTTTCATCACCAAGCCCTGAGGACTCTTTTGCAGCTCCATGGACGATAGACCCCCAGGCTCCACTGGCCGTGGGATTTCCCAGGCTAAAATACTGGAGTAGGTTGCCATTTCCGTCAAGAGGGGGTCTTCCCACCCAGGTATCTAACCCACATCTCCTGCCTTGCAGATGGATTCTTGACCCTGAGCCACCAGAGTACTCCTGCAGATCACACTGAATTTGAAATAACACTCTGAAATAACCTATGTGGGCAAAGAATTTGAGAAGGAACAAATGATGTGTCAGTTCACCAGATTCACGTCTGTATACCGAAAACAAACACAGCACTGTAAACCAACTATACTCCCGTACAAAATGGAAATAGAATTAATAATAACAGTAACCAGAAAGAAATGCCTACTATACTCTTTTCAGCCCTTGTGAATCTCGGCCATTTTCACGTCAGGGCAGCCTGATCGGGCTGGATCCCAAGGCAGGACTCTCCTGGGGCTGGCTGATGGAGCAGTGGGGAACCCCCTAGGACCAGGAGTGTCTCCTGCCCCTGGAAGGCACCCACAGCTCCATGTCCACGCGGGCTTACTTACAGCTAAGTCAAACCCCATTCACAAGGGAACGGGGGTGGACTCCCTGAGCTTAAAGAGCCTCAAAAAGTTCCCTGGTGTCCAGGTCTCCTGGGGTTGTGCTTCCCACTTGCCGACTTTTCCTTAGAGTCGCCCCACCTACCTGAGACAACGCTTTCTGAGTGGAGGTTTGACTGGAGTTCAAATTACACTTGCGGGTGAAGGGTAACGGGGAAGTAGTAATAAGAGACACACTTTCCTGTCTCTTAGGCCACATTCCACCCGGATTTACAACCCCTGGAACACGTCTTACCCTGAGCACAGCGGGTCTAGGGGATCTGAGTTGCGGTTGGAGGTGTGCTGCCGCCTTGTGGACACATCCTCTAACTACAACTCGAAACCCCTGCCTGTGGGCACTTCACACTGACCTGTAGGACAGACAGCAAACAAAATCTACCCTCTAGAAATGCCTTGGTTCCAAATCGGGAAAGGAGTACGTCAAGGATGTATATTGTCACCCTGCTTATTTAACGTATATGCAGAGTACATCATATGAAATGCTGGGCTAGATGAAGCACAAGCTGGAATCAAGATTGCCGGGAGAAATATCAATAACCTCAGATGTGCAGGTGACATCATCCTTATGGCAGAAAGCAAAGAACTAAATAGCCTCTTGATAAAAGTGAAAGAGGAGAGTGGAAAAGCTGGCTTAAAACTCGACCTTCAAAAAACTAAGATCATAGCATTCGGTCCCATCACTTCATGGCAGATAGATGGGAAAACAGTAGAAACAGTGAGAAACTTTATTTTTGGGCTCCAAAATCACCGCAGATGGCGACTGCAGCCATAAAATTAAAAGTCGCTTGTTCCTTGGAAGAAAAGCTATGACAAACCTAGACAGCATATTAAAATGCTGAGACATAACTTTGCTGACAAAGGTCCATCTAGTCAAAGCTATGGTTTTTCCAGTAGTCATGTATGCATGTGAGGGTTGGACCATAAATAAAGCTGAGCACCAAAGAATTGATGCTTTTGAACTGTGGTGTTGGAGAAGACTCCTCAGAGTCCCTTGGACTGCAAGGAGATCAAACCAGTCAATCCTAAAGGAAGTCAGTCTTGAATATTCACTGGAAGGACTGATGCTGAAGCTGAAGCTCCAATACTTTGGCTACCTGGTAAAAAGAACTGACTCCTTAGAAAAGACCCTGATGCTGGGAAAGACTGAAGGCAGGAAGACAAGGGGAATGACAGAGGATGAGATGGTTGGATGGCATCACCGACTCAATGGACATGAGTTTGAGCAAGCTCCAGGAGTTGGTGATGAACAGGAAAGCCTGGTGTACTGCAGTCCATGGGGTCGCAAAGAATCGGACATGACTGACTGAACTGAGAATTGCCCTGGGATGGGCTTTACTGGGAGAACAGTACTTAGAATCCGCCTGCCAATGCAGGAGATTGGGGTTCAACCTCTTCCCCAGGAGGATCCTACATGCCTGGGGGCCAGTAATTCCGTGAGCCACAACTACTGATCCAGCAACCTAGAGACAGTGATCACAACTACTGAGCCCTTGTCCTGCAACTACTGAAGCCTGCGAGCCTAGAGCCCATACTCCACAACTGCGATGAGAACCCCGCCAGGAAGAGCACCCCACTATTGGCAACTAGAGAAAGCCCTAGTGCATCAAGGAAAACCCAGAACCATAAATGAAAATTAATTAATTAATCTTTAAATATTAAAGGGAAAAACGGACATATTCTGGGGTAGTTAATCAAAACAGAATTCAAAAGAGGGCCCGCTTTCAAGAAGCCAGTTAACAGGTACTTTTTACCCACTGTTTACAAAGGAAAGAAACAAAAAAACTATTCATCCTGGCCCTATTAGAGAAATGGAAACCACCACTACTCCCAGGAATCATTTCGCACCAGTCCCAGTGGCCAGCATCAAAAAGGCTACAAACGATAGATCCTAGAGAGAATCTGGAGAAAAGCGAATCTCCTTTGCCTTTGAGGAAAATGCAAATTCCTACAGTCAGTATGGATAACACGTTGGAAGTTTCTCAAAAACCAAAAAGTAGAGCAACCAGACAACTTCATTTCTGGGCAAGTATGCAGAAAATCATATTTGAACATACGCACGCACGCTGATGTTCACTGCAGCACTCTTTTTTTTCACCACAGCACCATATACAACAGCCCAGCCTCTGAGGCCTGTGTGATGTTCGTAGACAGATGTATGGATACAGAAATTGTTGTGCATATATACAATGGCATATTCCTCAGCCCAGAAATGAATGAAATGTGCCGTTGCAGCAACACTAGCAGACCTAGAGAAAATCATGCAAAATGAAGTGAGTCAGACACAGGAAGTCAAACGTCGCATCGTTCACTTATATGTGAAATCTACAAATGGATACAATGACATAATTTACTAAACGGAAATAGATTCAGAGACTTCAAAACAAACTTACAGATACCAAGAGAAAGTGTGTGATCTGTAGAAGGCAAAATTTTTTAAATTGGGATTGACATATTCACACTACTACTTTTGAAATAGATAAGGAACAAAGACCTATTGTATACCATAGGGAACTACTTTATTAATCTACTTTATTAGGTAATAATCTAAATGGAAAAATCATTTTAAAAAGAATATATGTATAACTGAATTACTTTGTTGTAATCCTGAAACTTACACAGTATTATAAATCAACTGCGGTCTAATTTTAAATAAAAATTTCTGAAAAAACCAAAATCAGATTATAAAGAGAAAATAAGAAGTAGTTTCCTTTTAGTATGTCAGTTGAAAAAGACAAAACAGAAATCTAAGAGTTTCCGTGGAAACTGCCACAAATAAAGTCAGTCTACCATTTGTCTTCAAGGGTTTTTCATGATGCAATTACAAATTCAGTTTGCTTATGATATAAGGAACATTATTTCTGGCCTTTAGCCACTTTGTGACTCTGCAAATTTGTTGCATATCATCTATTGTAAATGCAGAGCTTTGACTGGAATTCTTTTATAATTTGGACTTATTTTCAAAGCGCTAAGCCATATTCTGGTCAGTCATATGCTTCATTTTATTTCAGAAGATTGAACTGTCATTTGTGACTTGTGACTTTCTAAACAACCTGGAGCCGTAATATAGTTGGGATAGGCTGGACTGGGGTAACTAAAAGTCCTCAAATAACATAATCCCTCAAGCCAAACAGAGCTTCCTTCTCATTCCTTGTCATGGTCTCTCGAGGGCACCCTGGCTGGCGGCCAGCTCTCCTTTACGTGGCGGTGAGTTTGGCCCTTTGCATCCCGTGTTGCTGCTGTTCCTCCTGGCCTCCCCATGACAGCACCCAGTCAGCAGAAGGTGTAAAACAGCGGGAAGGGCGACGAGCTCCTGGAAGCCATGGCCTGCGGCAGGCACACAGCGCTTCGGCTAACGCCCTTCTGGCCTGAGTTTGGTCATGGAGACAAAGGGAACCCAGAGGAGCTTGGCAAGTGAAGCCTGGCTGGGCCTCCGTCAATGGAAAGGGATATAGGGGTTGTTGGTGAACAATCTCTGCCAGAGACAGGTCAACTCATCTTGTGCCTCTGGCTCCTTCATGCACAACTGAGTACCAATGATCTGTATCCATATACCAATCTTGAGGGCTTGTGAATGTGTGCTGTCGACCCCAAAGAGAAAAAAAAAGGTGGCAAATACAAAAATAATTTATTTGAGATCTTAGAATTCTGGAGACGCAGACTTGGGTAAAACCAGAACTGTGTTCCTTAGAAGAGAAAAAATCAGGCGCTTCTGAAGACAGAAGTCACCAAGTTGTTACAGTTGCCTGGCAAGAACTGTGACTGACTCTGACACAAGTCGGGAAATCTCTGTCCTTAAGGAAGAATGGGTTATTTTAGGGTAAGAGGTGATAAATATCTTGAGTTTCTGGCAGATGTTCTGGATGCTTGCATTAGGACACTAACTGGTCAGAAGTTCAGATTCCATACGGGCTGAGACAAGCGTCAATCACACTTCCTCAGCGTCCTGCCTGTTCTGTTTCAGAGAGTTCCCGTAGCAACACCGACTCCATTTTTATTTTCCTTCCACAGTCTACCTAAGAAGCACTTTGATCCAAGGATAAGCAGTGTAGCAGTTGAATATACTGCCATTGTTTATGACATTCCTATGCTATTGGTAATTTGAAACATAACATTCGGTAAACTAACTGTAAACAACATAGACCTTCCTACCAAAGAACATTGTCAAGAACACCATGTTAAGTGCAATCTTTCCTGGCAATAGAGGGATGAACTATTAATAAATGTTGTTCTAATCCCATGTTATTTTATTCTCCCTACATTACTCCATATGGGACAGCTATTTCTTTCTTCCTGGTTGAAAGTATTATTATTTCTGCTCCAGAACTGACAGACTAAACTAGTGCAACATATCAGAAGTGTAATTATAGAAAGCATCTGTGTGTGTGTGTTCAGTCATCTCTGACTCTTTGTGACCCCATGGACTGTGCCTCTACGCTCCTCTGTCCATGGGATTCTCCAGGCAAGAATACTGGAGTGGGTTGCTATTCCCTTCTCCAGGTAATATTCCCGACCCAGGGACTGAACCCGTGTCTCCTGTATTGGCAAGCAGATTCTTTACCACCAGGCCACCTGAGTACACCATTTAAAATACTTTTATAGGGTAACATTTTAAAATACAGAGGTCTGAGACCTTTCTAGAGAAGCTGAAGGAAAGAACTACCATCCTAATCATCTGGCAAGGGTAATTTAATGAGTGTTATACTTAATAGTAAGTCCAAAATGTTTTGGATATCAATCATGTAAAATAAATCTCAGTAGTGAAACAGCAACACAAGAAATGCAAGTTTCGTTCATGTGTAGACAGTATAATTTAAAAGTGTGACTCCAAGCTGATGTGTCTAATGTCTTAATTTACCATGTTTTTGTTAGATTAACCCATTTTTGATGGGTTTTGATGTAACAATAGTTCAGTCGTGTTTTCTCTTTTTGTTTGCTTGAAACTGTTTTATTATGTGTCATTATCTCATAGATAGGATTTTCCTTCATTAATAAACCTCACTAATTTATATTTTAAAAAAAAAGTGTGCCTGGCACAAGAGCAGCATGATGCATGATCCACCTGGAAACCAAGGCTCAGTTCGGTTCTGTTGCTCAGTCGTGTCCGACTCTTTGCAACCCCATGGACTGCCGCACACCAGGCTTCCCTGTCCATCACCAACTCCCGGAGCTTTCTCAAACTCATGTCCATCAAGTCGGTGATGCCATCCAACCACCTCATCCTCTGTCATCCCCTTCTCGACCTGCCTTCAATCTTTCCCAGGATCAGGGTCTTTTCTAATGAGTCAGCTCTTCACATCAGGTGGCCAAAGTCTAGAAGACACTAATTCCAGCTCAGCAAATGAATCATTATATGACTTGGGTAAATCAGTTAGCTTGGTTTCTCTCCCTAAAAAGGCAAAACAGTAATAAGCATATACTTTGAGAATTTTTTTTTTAATCTGAGGAGAAGGGGAGAAAGAGAGGAAAAGAAGGAGACTTAGAGATGGAGAGAAAATGGACAGGGAGAAAGTTGCAAGAGTGAAAATATGCTGAATGCTTGTCCTGGGCTATACCAAAAGCAATAGGCATAGAGCCTAAGAATCAAAATATATCAGTACAAGTAAATCAGGCATGATGATCTGTTTAGCACTTATGACAAAGAAATGTTTTGTTGGATGTAGAGATGAAACAACCATCCCTTCTCTCAGCTCTATGTGACAGAAAGCATCTTAACACTCTTAACAAACATGTGTGAGGTCTGGTCTCTGTGTCAAAATGTGGTTGTAAATAAGGCAGACATGTTTCCTGCTTCACTGCGCTGATGAGACAGACGAAACATAAGTGAACAAAATAATTACAATTCACAGATAAGTGCTATGAAGAAAGCTAGGAAACGAGCTATCATAGGGATATCAGCAAGAAGAATGCTCCAGAAAGTGAGAACAAGTGCAAAGGTCCTGAGGCAGGACTCATTTAGCACCTGCAGGTCAATGAACCGGGATGGAAAAATTGAAAGAGCAATTCACAGGAGATGGAGATAGCAAGAAAGCAGAACAGGTCCAGCAATGCCTCCTCCTAGGTCACGGCAAGGACCTGGGATTTGACACTGGAGAAATGGGAAGCCGGGGACTAACAAAGCTACATGACTAGTAGATTTGGAACTAAAACACTGATCTTATGACTTCTATTTTAGTGCTCTTTATCTTAGACCCCGTGGTTTATATTTGATTCTTATTTTTTTATTTATTTATTTTGGTTGCATGGGTCTTCCTTTCTGCTAACGGGCTTTCTCTAGCTGCAGAGTGGGGGCTACTCTCTAGTTGTGGTGCATAGGCTTCTCCCTGCAGTGGCTTTTCTTGTTGCAGAGCATGGGCTCTGGGCTTGTGGGTTTCAGTAGATGCGGGCTGTGGACTCAGTACTTGCCGCTCTCAGGCTGTAGGGCCTGAGCTCAGCAGTCGTGGGGCACAGGCTTAGTTGCTCCACGGCATGTGGAATCTTCCCAGACCAGGGATCGAACCTGTGTCCCCTGCCTTGGCAGCCAGATACTTATCCACTGCACTACCAGGGAAGTCCTATTTTATTTTTAAAAATGAAAGGAGGTTTATTCAGGGAGATATACACACCATAGACAGAGTTTGGGCCATCCCAGAAGGTGAGAGGCCCTGAAACAAGGTGTGGTTAGTTTTCATAGGCTGGGTAATTTCATAGGCCAATGAGTGGGAGGATTACTCCAAATATTTTGGGTAAGAGGTGGAGATTTCCAGGAATTGGGCCATGGCCCACTTATTGGCCTTTTCTGTTGGCCTTGGCCTGTTGTGGAACCTGTCATGGGTATACTGAGGCTCAAGGTCTAGTGGAAGTCAACATCTCTGCCATCTTGGACCTAGAGCCCATGATTTAAATGCCGAGTTTTATTTATTTATTTTACCACAAAAACACTGAGTGGGAGAGACATGGGTTTTAGGTTTTCATATTTAAAATTAGTTTTATTGTAAAAAATTGTTGCAACTCCCCTGGTGGTCCAGTGCCTAAGACTCTGAGCTCCCAATGCAGATGGCCCTGGTTTGATCCCTGGTCTGGAAGCTAGATCTCACTTGCCGCAACTAAGACCCGGCACAGTCAAATAAATAAATATAAAATGTGTTCCATTCATGGAACACAACGCAAAACTAACCAAAGGTTTCCCAGTGCAGAATAAGACTTCTTTCCACCTCCCCATCCCTCCCACTATTCTCTTCCATGACCATAAGGGAGTTGGGTTTTAAGACAACATTCACTGTATTTATTCAAAGTCTACTCTTTGCCAGGGGCTGTGTTAGGTACTAGAGACGTAATAGACTAAGATGTAATCTCTGACCTCTCAAAGCCTACTGTGTGAAACACACAGGAAAGGTCTTCATATTTGATTCACAAATGTAAGGTAGTCAGGCCTCAAAGTAAGTGAGAAAGATTTTCAATTCCAAAATACTCACATTCTCTTTAATATATCTTAAGAGCTATATAGGGCATCAAAGTCAACACTAATATAATTGGGGCCATGCAAACATGCATGCATTTTGAAGCAATTTTCTATTCTGAGTATGAAAACTCCCTAAAATAACTGGGTGTTCTTCACTAGTCTAGTCCTCTTCAATGAAAAATAAACAGTTAATAATTAAAAAAGGAAATGTCTTAGATTATTTCAGGAAATCTATGTAAGAAGAAAACTCATCAACAAGGAACAAGAATGTAATGTAGAGCATGGTGACTACTATGATTTTGTATTACATATTTGAAAGTAGCTAAGAGAGTGGATCTTGAAAGTTGTTATTAAAAGAAAAAAATGTGTAACTATGAGTGGTGATGGATGTTAACTGGACTATTGTGATTACTTGACAATATATACAAGGATCAACTCATTATGTTGTAAACCTGAAACTAATATGTCCACTGTATCTAAGTTAAAAACTAAGGGTTAAAAAACCTAAATTGTTTCAGGTGTGCCTTTGAATTTTGTACCAAGGCAATGTGTTATTTATTCCAAAATTACGATTAAACATTAGGGTACTGATTATTTAAATGCTCCCTTGACAGTAGATGGATGGGGAGGGATAGTTAGGGAGTTTGGGATTGACAGGTACACACTGCCATATTTAAAACGGATAACCAACAAGGACCTACTGTATAGCATAGAGAACTGTGCTCAATATTCTGTTACAACCTAAATGGGAGAAGAATTTGAAAAAGAATAAAGGGGCTTCCCTGGTGGCTCAGTGGTAAAGAATTCGCCTGCAAATTCAGAAGACACAGGTTGAGGCCCTGATTGTGGAATATCTCACGTGCCACCGAACAACTAAGCCCGTGTGCCCCATCTACCGAGCCAATATGCAGCAATTGCTGAAATCTGCACACCTAGAGCCTGTGCTCCGCAACGAGGGAAGCCACCGCGTGAGAAGCCCAAGCATCGCAACTAGAGAGCAGCTCCCACTCACCGCAACTAGAGAAAGCCCACTTGCAGCATCAAAGACGCAGCACAACCAAAGTCAATGAATATTTTGAAAAGAAAAAGGATAGATACACGTATGTGTATAACTGAATCACTTTGTTGTACACGTGAAACTAACAGAACATTGGTTTTTGTTGGTTTTTTATGTTTGTTTTTTTTTACTTAAATTTAAAATGTTGGCTTCTCTGGGTCTCCGTTGCAGCGCGTGGGCTTTCCCTAGTTGCAGTGTGCAGGCTTAGTCGCCTGGAGGCATGTGGGATCTTATTTCTGGGACAAGGAGTCAAACCTGCATCCCCTGCATTGGAAGGTGGATTTCTAACCACTGAACCACCAGGGAAGTCCCCTAACACAACACTGTTAATCAACTATACTCCAATATAAAATAAAAAGTTAAGGAAAAGAAAGAAAGAAAGGAGCAGGGGATGTAGGGCCCTCTCTCCAATACGAAGAAAGGCAGGCATAGCATGGAGAAAAGGACCCTGGAGCTGCCTGGTCCTTGGATTCTAATACCAGATCCCCCTGACTAGTGTGGAACAACTAGCCAGTGATTTCTCCACCCAGTTTCAATGAAGCAACCATCAAGTGAGGATGAACACATCACTACCATTTAGATGGTGATATGAAAGGGAGTCCTTGCCTGTCCTTCCTGATGAACTCATACTTATTCCTGAAACACTAATTCCAACATCACCTCCTCCATCAAGCCTTCAAATACTCTCCTGACGGATGAAGTTACTGGCTCCATCCCCTGGCTGTCAAGTGATAAATCTCTAGCATTGCCCCACTTCTTTCAGTTTCTCCCAGAACCAGAAAATTGTCTTAGATTTTGACGCTTCCCAAAGGGCTCAGTTCAGTTCAGCCGCTCAGTCGTGTCTGAGTCTTTGCAACCCCATGGACTGCAGCACCCCAGGCTTCCCTGACCATCACCAACCCCCTGGCGCTTACTCAAAGTCATGTTCATGGAGTCGGTGATGCCATCCAACCATCTCATCCTCTCATCTCATCCCCTTCTCCTACTGCCTTCAATCTTTCCCAGGATCAGGGTTTTTTCCAATGAGTCAGTTCTTCGCAACCCAAGCAGCGACCCATTCAAAGTAGGCATTCAATAAATATTTGCTATGGAGAAGGGCAACCTGACCCGCCTCTTGAGAAATCCGTATACAGGTCAGGAAGCAACAGTTAGAACTGGACATGGAACAACAGACTGGTTCCAAACAGGAAAAGGAGTAGGTCAAGGCTATACATTGATACCCTGCTTATTTAATTTATATGCAGAGTACATCATGAGAAACGCTGGGTTGGAGGAAGCACAAGCTGGAATCAAGATTGCCCAGAGAAATATCAATAACCTCATATATGCAGATGACACCACCCTTGTAGCAGAAAGTGAAGAACTAAAGAGCCTCTTGATGAAAGTGAAAGAGGAGAGTGCAAAAGTTGGCTTAAAGCTCAACATTCAGAAAACTAAGATCATGGCATCCAGTCCCATCACTTCATGGCAAATAGATGGGGAAACAGTGGAAACAGTGGCTGACTTTATTTTTGGGGGCTCCAAAATCCCTGCAGACGGTGACTGCAGCCATGAAATTAAAAGACACTTGATCCTTGGAAGGAAAGTTATGACCAAACTAGACAGCATATTAAAAAGCAGAGACATTACTTTGTCAACAAAGGTCTGTCTAGTCAAGGCTATGGTTTTTCCAGTGGTCATGTATGGATGTGAGAGTTGGACTATAAAGAAAGCTGAGCACCAAAGAATTGATGCTTTCGAACTGTGGTGTTGGAGAAGACTCTTGAGAGTCCCCTGGATTGCAAGGAGATCCAACCAGTCCATCCTGGGGGAGATCAGTCCTGAGTGTTCACTGGAAGTACTGATGTTGAAGCTGAAACTCCAACACTTTGGCCACCTGATGCGAAGATCTGACTCATTTGAAGAGGCCCTGATGCTGGAAGAGATTGAGGGCAGGAGGAGAAGGGATGACAAAGAATGAGTCGGTTGGATGGCAGGACTCAATGGACAAGCGTTTGGGTAATCTCCAGGAGTTGATGATGGACAGGAAGGCCTGGCCTGCTGCGGTTCACAGTGTCGCAGAGTCAGACACGACTGAGGGACTGAACTGAACTGATGGAGAAGGGAATGGCAATCCACTCTAGTATTCTTGCCTGGAGAACGCCATGGACAGAGGAGCCTGGTGGGCTACAGTCCATGGGATTGCCAAAAGTCGGACAGGGCTGAGCAACTAACAAAAATACTTGCTAAAGAAACAGTAAATGAATATGTTTCCTTGTCTGCATTTGTACATGTAACGTGATTCTGCCAAGAATGTAAAACATGAAGTATCTTTCCGATAATGACCTCGGGATGTAAAATCATAAACAATACAACTATTACACGTTTTTTTAGTCAAAAAAAATTCAACCTACACCCGGTGCGCTGGAAGGGTGGAGTCAACCACTGAGCAGCCACAGACACCTCTCGGTTATCTTTCTTTTTTTTTTTCGGTTATCTTTTAAGTATAAGAAAAGGTTTTTTCTTTTTTTAACAAGTCGGGGGAGGGGGCGGGGGAGGGGCAGAGCTCCCTTTATCTTCCACGCTTTTACTCTTTAACTAGTAACTGGCTCTTTAAAAATGCCTTAAAATATTAAGCAGATGTTTGCTAAAAGGATGAGTTAGTTTTGAAGCTTTAAACGATGCACGGCAAAGTTTTCACGGGTTCTTTCCAAAACTGGATAAAGATTTTCGTGGGATTCAGAGGAAGGAAATAAGTTGACAATAAAAGACATTTCTGTGTAGTTACAGACGGGCTAGTTTGGCTTTTTCAAAAACTTCCTTTATAAAAACACTAATAGATCTGCGATCTAGGGTACTTTCCGGGGTCCCCCCCCCCCATTTCTCCCCGCTTTTCTGTTTTCTAAATCGCCCGTGAAGCCCTGCCTTGACGCAGCTAGGTTTCCAGTCTGCGGCCGCGGGAAACTAATCCGGCAGGAACAGTGAGAAAGCTCCAGAGCGGCCTTGATCCGAGCGCCGATACCTTTCAGCCCGCGGAAAAGAAGAACCTGCGCCCAGGCCTTTCTGCTCCGCCACGCGGCGGCGGACACAACCTCGAACCGTCAGTCCACTGGGACCTGACGACCCCGGAACCCGGCTCCCCGGGCATGGGTTTAGCGGAGCATAATAGCTGCCGTACCACCTCGCCGCGAGGCCCGGTGGAGAGGCGGAAATTGAAGGTGCTGACGCAGCTGGGGGAACTTTGCATCCATGGCACCTTCCTGTCCTCGACTCCGCCCCCGCCAGAGGGGCTCGGCTCCGGAATTCAAGATGGAGTCGCTGAGTCGAGCTGGGCAAGAGATGAGCCTAGCGGCCCTGAAGCAACACGACCCCTACATCACCAGCATCGCAGACCTCACGGGCCAGGTCGCACTGTACACCTTCTGCCCCAAGGCCAACCAGTGGGTGAGTGCAGCTAGGCCGCTGAAGTCGCTCTCCCGGCCGCCTCCTCTTAAAGGGGCCGCGCCGACCGACCTGGGTAGGGGGGCGATGCGGGAGGCCAGAGTGGCGGAGGCAAGGCCAGCGACTGGAGGAGAGCCTGGCCGGCGCCTGAGAGGTGTCGGCGCCGCTGGGGATTGGGTGAGAGGAGAGAGGGAAGTAGGTCCAGACATCCGGGGGGAAAGCTGATAGGGGGGAGGGTTGAAGAAGGATCAGTCCCCAGGGGTCCAGTTCGAGGATGTGGGCGACCTCCCTTCTTTGCAGGTGTGTTGGAGGATACGAGACCGATGGAGTCAGAAAGATACCTCTAAGATTGTCTGAAGCGTTGAGAGTTGTTAGATAAATTATATATACATAATCTATAAAGTAAACACTCCTCTCCCCCCAACAGATAGATAAATCAGAACCCCTTTCGCAGAGGTTATTAGGATTTAAAGCTTGAAATCCAATTAGTTTCAGTTCTTGGAAAGGCGAGAGGGTGGGGATAAGTCCCGCATTTATCAAACTACACTGTTTCCAGAGTTTGGAAAAGATTTCGAGACACTTAGGAAAAGGGCTTGCATGTTAATTTCGTTACCTTGAAACCTTTGGATAAGAGACCCCGTGTTTGTTTCATCTATGCTGCTGGTGATGTCACCTCCGAATGCTCTCATCAAACTAAGTACTTTTTGCATTTTTTTGCACGAGATAGGTTGCAAAAAGTTACATTCAGTTAGTTTACTGATTTGTTAGCTGGTTTGAAGCTTCGGTTGTTTACATGACAGAATTTCGAGACTTCCCTGGCGGTCCAGTGGTTAGGACTCCCCGCTTCTACTGCAGGGGGCAAGAGTTCGATCCTTGGTCAGGGAACTAAGATCTAACAAGCCACGCAAGTGGCTAAATAAAATATACATAAATAAACGTAACATCATTTCCCTTAAAAATATGAATCTAATTGATTGACTCATTTAGTTATATAGGCTTTATTTAGAAAGTAATCTGTAAATGTCTGTTGGATTGAATTAATAAATGATTCACGTTCACGTTTCAATAAGGATTGAAGTCCTTGTACTAACAAACGGAAAGATTATTATAATATATCCTTTACAACATAATGCAGATACATGGGTTACATTTAATCATTAATTTTGTGAAAAATCATTTCGCATTTATAAACAGTTAAATCAGATGTGGAGAGTTTTCAAAGTCATCTTGTTATACTTTGTATCTGCTTTCCTTCACTTTGTATCTGCTTTCCTCCACCTCCTGGAATAGAAGGAGGTATGGCAAGCCACACAGAACAAAATTATAGATTTTTTTTTTTAAGTGTGACTGTTTTATTAGATATTGCTTTAGTTTAAATTGTTTTGGACCATTTTTCTTTTCTTGCTGTACATAAAAATTTTTGGAATGTGGATTGCAGACAAATGGTGAATATTTGGAGCATGGGCTTATTACTGACAAGCTATTATTTCTAGTTTGTCACAGACTTCCAATATTTTGGAATTTTAATTGTGCCATTCTTCTTTAAATACAAAATACAAACTGAAATAACCTGAACTGAAAACTAAGCTGCCATTATTCATTTATATCATGGCAGTGATTTGTAACTTTACATAATTGTTTATTTGGGTAAATTTTCTTTAATTGTGAAGCAGTTGATTACCAATTTCTTATATTAAAGTTTGAAAGGCAAGAAATACGTAAGGAAAAATTCCATGATGATGTTTGAGTTAGAAATCAAGATGGTAAATATCTTTTAAAGTTCTTTTTTTCATCCCACCAAATTCAATTCTATATGACTAACATTTAAGTTTGCTAATAGTTTGCTGATTGTATTAAACTAGATCCTATCTGGACTGTGAACTGTAGACTAATTTTTTTTCTTTTTTTTTAAAACATTGTAACTGTTTAAAACCTAAATACACTTGTCACAGCAAATGAAAGATGATGAATTGTACTTTTTTAATCAAAATGTTTACTTTAAGCTAAAAAAAAAGTTTTAAATTATTTGTAAGAGCTCTAAAAATTATACTAAGTATAATTTCAGTATTCATGATTCTTCAACAAAGGTCTAAGAATAACAAACTAATTGTGTTTGACAGTAGCTCTTAACTAACCACAAAATTTGCAACTCATGAAAATATGCAAAAATCTCCCAAGTGATGAAACAGTGTCCTGTAAGATAAAATTTCTTTTTTTTTCCTCCTACTAACTTTGATAAACTTAAAAGGTGAAGTAATGACTGTGTACAGACTTTGGCTTTAAAATTAAGATATTTGGCTAAAACATTTTAGTTTTAAAAAATGAAAGCTAATTTTAGATTTTTTCCTCCTTTTAAATTTTAAAAAAGAAAAGGAAAGTTACTATAGATGCAGGCATGTTGCTGGATAACATTGCATATCAGTTAACATGCATCAGTAGACTAGAAAAGATACAAAAAAAACTGGTAACAGTAGTTTGTGGAGAGTAATTAATTTTAAAATTAATTAATTAATTTGAGAATAATTAATTTTAAAATAAATAAGTTGATCTTAAACATGAAGCACTTCTCCATTGGGACAACTTGGGGTTAGATTATGGGGAAAAAAGCTAATTGACTCATTATCTGTTACAGGAGAAGACCGATATAGAAGGGACCTTATTTGTATATCGAAGGTAAGCTTTAAAAAAAACTATTTTTTTAAAATTTGATGGTGAACAATGTCATATAGAGTGATTCAGGCCTATTGTAATTTGTCTTTGGAACCTTCCTGCTTAACCCTTCCAAGTATTCACCCATCCCTTGCTGTGAAATCTTAACCAAGTAATGTCCCTTCTTTGACAGTTCCTGTGATTCAGAATCAAACAGAACTTATTTAGGAACCTAGCAAAATAAAAAACATTTTGTAGTAATGAATGAATCTAAACAGATGCCTTTCTCCTTCCCCCCATATTAGGAAAACAGAGATATGTAACTGAGAAAAATATAATACAGGGACTAACTATTCTGTGATTACTGAACAAAAAGGTTATCTTCTAAGACTCTGGTTCTTTACCCATTCCAACTACCCAAAAGTTTTGAGTTGTGTACAATGTCTAGTAATATGTATTTGTAGTTCGAGAGTCCTTTAGAAAGTCTGGATTACTCATAACTGCACATTTTTAACTTGCAGCTTTTCTGAGAATTAATTGTCTTAAACATGATTGGTTTGTGAATTGCAGGTTTGGTTTTGTTTGGCAACTTTCTTGGCCTAAAGGCAATTGACAGGGTATGTTAGTCATTGGAGTTTCTTGTTTTCCTGGATCCCTCTTAACCCTTGCTCTGATTGGGATAGATGCCTTCTCTTGGTTTCTAAAGCTTAGGAAACTCAGTGGGATTACTGATACCTGGTTTTTTTCGTGTGTGTGTGTGTATGTGGTAAATTATTTATGGATTGCAACAAGAATTTGTCAAATATTCTTCTAAATTGTGTTGTGCACCTTTGAGATCTTGTCTAAAAAACACTGATTTTTTTCTTCCTTTTAAGTGCTTTAATGTTACTCTTTCTTTTTGACATTTTGTTCCCTGTTACTCATCTTTCTCCTTTAAAAAAAAAAAAGACCTTTACCCTTAACGTGGTAGTATTCATTACCAGTATAAATCTCTAGAAGCTCTTCAACTGTTATTAGAACCTCGGTACTTGGGAAGCACTTTCCTGGCCTTATTGTAACAGTGTGGATTCACCAATTACAGAAAATGAAATTTAGTGACTGACTTGATTCAATGAAATTTATGGAAGCTTCTACTTGTATTGATTCCAATAAAAGGAGGCCAGAGAGACTATTTCGGAAATCTGAGAACATGTTATGGATGAAATGGATAAATATATACCAGATGTCAGAATGTCCCTTTGGAGAGACCTTAGCATAGAAGAAGCCTGGATTTGGAATCAGAAAACCTAAAAGCTGAGTCCTGGTTTTTATTTGTGTGACTTTGGGTGCAGGCCTGAATCATCCTAAGCTTGTTTCCTAATCTGTAGAATAGAATTCTAAAACCTCTCCCATGTACACAGAGAAATGTGTCGTATACAAGTGAGAAGTTCCTAAAGGATTGTGTGCTGAATCACCCTGACATGGGAACCAAAGATATTTCTTCTTGTAGGATTCAAAACATTTTCTTACTAGCTCAAGTCTTTCAATAGTTCTCCCGTTTGATATAAGCAAAATCATTGTGATGGTGGGCAATAATTATTGTAACCAGTCCTGTACTATATTTAAAATAAATGATATTTTTATTGAGCATATATTCACTAAATATCTACTATATGGCTCTCTTGGTACTTATCTGAAAAAAATAAGAATCCTATTTGCATGGTACAGTTTAGTGGAGAAGGATGATAAATACAAAAAAAAGTGGTATGGAAAAAGAGAGAAGGGTTAGAGGTATTGAGCTTGGGAGCATTGGAAAGGGTAGTTCTGTGGTAGGCCTCACTGAGAATGGGACGTTTGAACGGAGGCTTGCGGAAAATGAGATAGCTAGATTTGGAGCAAGTAGCCCAGAGAGAGGTCTTTAGGTAGAAACATACCTATAGGAAGAATGGTAAGGAGTCCAGTGTGGCTGGAGCAGGAAGAACAGGGGAGAGGCACAGGAGTTGAAGTCAAGGGGGCACATATCACTTAAGGCCTTGGGTGGATGGCCTTACTTAGGACCTTGGCCTTTATTCTGAGGGACAGTCCTTGAAAGCTCCTGGGGGGGAGTGGGGGTATGATCTGACTTAAATTTTTTGTTTATGGTTTTAAGTGCTAATAATATTGTATAATGCAATATTCCATTCATTCTTTAAAATGGAACTAAAGAGTAGATAATATTTCAGCAAATTTAATGACTACTGTTTTTTTTTTTCTTCTATTAAATCTAAGGTCAGCTTCACCTTACCATGGTTTCACCATTGTGAATCGACTGAATATGCACAATCTAGTTGAACCAGTGAATAAAGATTTGGAATTTCAGCTCCATGAACCATTTCTTCTGTATAGAAATGCAAGTTGTGAGTATCTGTCTGTTAATTATAGTTCATGTGTTTGCCACTTAATTGAGGGACTTTAGTTTCTGTCAGCACAGTATTCTTGGAAATTCAGGATACAATAAAAACTATGGTCTATACTCTTGTGGTTATAAGTGAGTCTCTTGCTAAGATCAGAGCTTTTGAATTGAGCTTCTAAAATTGAAACACTTTTTTTGTATACAGTGACTTATTTTTTAGTAGTAGTTAACTATATTATTCTATATAATTGTATTACATTATACTCCTACTATTTGTTCTATGAAAATAAATTTCAGCCTTTGTTTTTGTTGTAATATGTGTTATTGGCTGCCCATGCCACTGAGCAAAAGAACTTAAAGACAGATACTGATATTTCTGTGCACAAAGAAAGGAGTGTCTTTGCCCTGATTGTGGTATTTTTCAGTCTATTTATCTAGTTGAGTGTTGGGTACAAGTGCTGGGCCAGGAGCTATTGTACTTTAATGTCAATAGTATAATAACTTTCAGGGTAGACAGGCAGTAAGTCAGCTGAGACTCGGAGGTGAGTGCGGCTGCTTGGTTGGAGAGAGAGGACTGGAACCGTTTTTGCTTCTTCCTAGTGCAGGTCCTTTCAGGCATTTTATAGACCAAAAAATGGCTGGGTGTAGTCAGCAAAGCCAGAGTGGCCTTTTTAAGAAGTAAATACTAAAAAGTACACCTGGTTCTTGTATTTCAACATGGGAATTGGAGGTATGAGTGTTTGGGAACAGCAGACAGACAATTTGTCTGGCATTGCTGATAGGAATGCTGGTAAGGGGACTGTGCTGCAGCCATCATCTGAGGAGACGGCTGGAGAGGCTTTGCTTCCAACTTAAAACATAAAAGTTTGAATCTCACTTGAGTGCGAGGTAACTAGGATTGGGGGAATGTCTTCAATATAAAATGTTTAAAAAAAAAAAAACTACTAGAAAGTATGCATCTTTTCATTCCCTGAATGCGAAGTGAGAAGTCTTTGTTGAAATTAAAAGCCCCAAATTCTTCTCCCTAGCTCACTTTTAAGCAAAATAAAATCTGTCTCTTGACTTTTCAGTAAATGGTTTGTCCAGATAATTATCTTTCTTAGTTTGAATGGATGGATTTGTTTAAACTATTATTAACAGTAAGAATTACTTCAAATAGCTGTTTTCTTTATGCTGACCATTCTGTTAAAGGGGAAATTCTGCAAAGCAGCACAGATCCAATTTTTTATTTAAGGAAAATTGGTTTAATTCTGCTTTTTATTACCTGAAAACTTAATCTAGCTATTGCCTCTAATATAAGTTTGATTAGTAAAGTAGTCAGTAGGGGAAATTATCAGAGGCCCATGGACTTAATTACCATTTAGCATAAGCCTGAAATAAATTGTATTGAACAAGTAAAGGTACCTATGAAGTTGAAGTGCAAGATAACACAAATAAAAGTGAACCATGATTAACCAAAAAGTTTTTAAGTTAATTTTATCAGAGTGTAGTTGATTTCTAGTGTTGTGTTGATTAACCAAAATTTAACCAATCGGAGCCTAAAATATCTGGAAATATTTCTATAGTCCGTGTGTGGAAGAAATGAAGGCAAACTGTAAAGAAAAAAGGCTAATGTTTTATTTTGTGAAAATCTAGCAAATTTCTCGTGTGTTACTTGGGATCAGTACTATAAGTTTTACCACACTATAGTGTCATAGATTGATTTGCTGTAATGATAAGACCTTAAATCATGAGAAGTGTTTCTTACGTTAATTAGAATATTCTTGAGGGGAACAGTGCACTAATACTTTTTATTGTAGAAAGATTTTCAACAAGAGGTTGAAACAAAGGTTTCCTTAGTTAAACATAAGACTCACTTAACCCAGATCATTCTGCTTCTCAGTTAATTGAGGCATGGAATTATTTCTTAAGGGCCTAACAGTTTCTGGTATTGCTAATAAGATATTCAGGAGCACATCAGTTTGTTTTTAAGCCAGAGACAAGCCTGAAAAGGTCAAGAACAATACTGTGGATATATTAGAAATAGTCTAGAAGAAGAGCTTGGGAAAGTATTTAGAGGCCTTTCTGTACTGGGGAGAAGTGACAGGGCCGCATAAAGTGATTTTGAGACTGTTGAAGCCTCTGCTGAGTCTGTTTTGTCTCCCTAGTCTTAAAAGTATCAAGTAGTCTTGTCAGGTCAGCAAGCTACTGAATTGTTTAGGGATTTGTTCTTTAAATAAAAAGTTAATTAGTGTCTGATGTGTATACAGGTAATTATACATGATTGTGTAGCTGTTCTTCTGTCATTTTCTCATGGGAAATACCACCAAGACACCTGACCTGTTTTATTCCAGCTACACCCTCAGATCCAGCCTCTTCCTCTTAAAGCAGTTTTTAGAGGTGATAGAATATTGAGCTATAACTTTTTCCAGGTCTAACTTTTTTTGGTGAGGGGGAGGGGGGCATGCTCTGAGTGGCTTGTAGAATCTTAGTTCTCCAATCAAGGATGGAATTCAGACCCACAGAAGTGAGAGCACAGAGTCCTAACCACTGGACTGCCAGGGAATTCCCTAGTTTTTCTTTAACACCCCACCCCACCATCCCAAGAGAAAGGTAAAATCTTACACAGCAAATGCTTGCACCTGCTAGAAGTTTAGCTTTGGTGATTCTCTTGCATCTTTTGGAAGCAGTTTATTTTTATACCTTTTGCCAGCCATAAGACCCCAATAAGGGTTGAGGATACTGCAGATTCTGTAGTTACTAAGCAAAAATATTCCCAGCACTTTATTTCTGATTCCCCACTTACAGATGAGGAAACAAGAGTCCCAGAGAAGTTAAGAAACTTGCTCAAGAGTCAACAAAGTTTATAAGTAACAGGCAGAAGTCAAATCTAGGTCTCTTGAGCTTCAAAACCAATGTTCGTTCTTCTTTGCTACAACAGTAAAATAACTTATTTCATCAGTCCACTTTCTAGAGCAGTACTGGCCTGTAGAACTCTGTGATGATGGAAATGCTCTGTATCGATACTGTCCCATATAGCAGTCACCAGTCAGCCAATGTGACTGTGGAACACTTAAAATGTGGCTGGTACAGCCAAGAAAAAACAGATTTTTTAAAGTTTATTTAATCAATTTGCATTTAAATAGCCATATGAGACTAGTGACTACCATATTGGACACCAGAGTTCTGAAGCATAGATCCATACAGAAACGTACTTGGGCAGCTGTAGATTTGTATGCCTCTCATTTAATCATTTCTTTTTAAAATTTACAAATGATTTCTAGATGCAAGGGCTGTAGAAGATATCCCTGAGGGTGGGTTTGCCATGGTAACACTCTTTGCCGTGGAGTTTGCAGAAAAGAATTCTATTCTAGGCTTTGCCATTTTCCCAACTGTAACTTTGGATAAATCACTTAAACCACTGATCTGACCTGCTTATCTTAAGGAAGCATCATATATGTAATTTGTCAGGCACTTACAAATTAAAATATTATAGACTGTGTCTCTATCTTGGACTTAAACCAAGTGGTCTTATCACTGAAAGATCTTAAAGACTTTATTATCCAGGTCCCTTAATGAGTTGTATATTAGTAAGTTAAGAAGATATCAGCCCATCATCCTAGGGAGGTGATAGGCAAGCTTATCTACCTCAATCTGTGCTATGAACTAGAGGGAAGATTTCTCCCCTGAAAATTGTAGCCAGAGCCCTCTCTCATATCTCAGATTTGAGGTTCAAGTTATAATACTCATTTGGTGTAATTTCTTACCCAGGCCAAAAAATTAACATAAAATTGATTCTCACCTGTTGAATACTCTAGAACACTTGGCAAAAGCAAATGCAGAACTTTTTTCGAGAGAATATTCTTAATCAAGACTGCCACAGGATCTTACTGGTAAGCCTCATGGTCCAAAAATCACAATATATGCAAAGACATAATTCATAGTCAGTAAAGCATATGGAAAACAAACAGCCAGCCCTTCCCAGAAATTTTAATTATATCATCAAATTTTATCATTATCATCAAATTTTATCATTTGGTTAATGATATGATCAGTTAGAGACTTTAATGGATAGGAATATCAGATGTAGATTATAAAATAAAGTGACAGGTAGATTTGAAAAATAGCTAAGTAAAACTTTCTAGAAATTAAAATTTTAGTTGTTGAAGTAAACTCTCTACCTGATTTAACAGTTAATTTATAAAGACTGAAAAGAGAATTGGGTACCTGGAAGAGACATCTGAGGAAATTATCCAGAATGCAGTCCAGAAAGGGGAAAAATGAAAAATTTAACAGAGAACAAAGGGTTGGAAAGTCTTAGAAAGTTTAACATATGACAGAGAAGAATTTCAGAATGATAAAATATGTGAAGGGGGAATTTTTTTTTTTTTAGAGGGAATATTTGAGATTATAACTGAGAATTTTCCAGAATCCATGAAAGACATAAGTCTTGGATTTAGGCAAAAAAATAAGGCCCCAAGCAGAATAAATAGAAATAAATACAGACTTGGACACATGGCAAAATAAATACAGACCTGGATCAAAGGCAAAGACGTAAGCAGCCAAAGCTGCTTGAGATTTATTATTTAGGAAGAGCATCAGTTAGACTGACAGCATATTTAATTTCAGCTACTGAGTTTAGAAGACAAAGGAATTTTATTTTCAGAGTACTGAGGAAAAAACAACCATCTATTTAGTAATTCAAGAGAGCAAACTAAGAAATTTTTCAACAAAAACAGAAGTTAACTCCCGCAGACCTTTGTCTTATGTGCTTCCAAAGCAGTACGGTATGGTAGCTGTTGAACCCGTGAAATGTGCCTAGTACAACTCTGTTTTTAACTATAAGTTCTTAATTTATTTTAGTTAATTTATTTTTACCAGTGCAGCTCTAAAGGCTGTAGTTCAGAAAGAAGGAAATTGAATACAGAAGTAAGTAGGTTTAAGCAACAGTAAAACAAAATAAGCCTTGACTGTATAAAAAAATAAAATGCCTAGCTTGAGTAGAGGTACTAAAAAGGTAAAGCAAAAATACCAGACAGCAATAATATAAGATAAAAACTTTCCAAATCAAAAAATTATGAAGACTGAGGTGAAGGTAAATAAATTGATGACCAATAGACTTGTAAGTCAAGCTATGTTTTGATCAAAAGATTCAGGGTAATCACTGCAGAACAGAAATAGGATGTCTTAATTTTAAACCAGTACAAATTGAGATAGGAAAAAAGTAAATAGAAACTATGGCAAATAGCACAGTTCTAATAAAATGGCAGAAATAAATAAACCAGTAATTAAAACAAATGTTAAGTGAACTATACTTGCCAGTTAAAAGAGATTCTGAGATTGGATAAAGATACAGAATTTGCCAATAATGCTGTTTTCAAAAAGCTTAAAACGCCAAAGCCAGGAAGAGTTGAAAGTAAAAGGATAGGATGATATATGTCAGGTAACTATTAGCCAAACAAGACTGATGTAGCTGTGTTAATCACATGTCATAGAATCTGAGGTAGGAAACATCAGGAATAAAAGTTATCCCATAATGACAAAAGAAGTAAATCGCCTACAAGAAAAAACAGTTCTAAATTGATGTGTACCTTGTATTTGTCGGCATTACATGTCAAATGTTTAAAATCCCTAATTATAGTGGGAAATATAAACAGACCACCTCAGTAATTGACAGATAAGGCAGATAATTTAGTAAGGTTATGGGATATTTAAACAACACAGTTAGACTTGGTCTAATGGACAAAGGAAAAAACCCTGCTTCTAGCAGTTCAAAAATTTGCATTTTTTTCAAGTATGTATAGAATTTTTATTAAAATTATCATACATAGGTAGGAATTGCAATAGAGCAGATCAGCAAAACAAAAGCTCTCCTCTATGACCTGATTGATCCAACAGCAAAAAGAGAAGGAGAGACATAAATGGCAATATTAGGAATAATATATACTATGTGTATATATATATAGCAACTAAGGATAGAGAATAAAATAAGAAACCACTGTAAAGAACTTTTTGCATAGAAGTTTAAAATTTGGATTATATAGACAGTTTCCTGGGAAAAAAAACAATGTAACAAAACTTAGAAATAAATGGATTCAATGAAATAATTGGGCCAGTAGTTTTAAATTCCTTTCCATCTCGTCTAAAAAGAATGCTGAGAAGAATGTTTTCTCCAGTTCAGTAAGTGGTACTGAAGTAGTTGTCCATATAGCAGCGGGCCTCTGAAAAAGTAACTATACTATCTTCACATTTCTGATCTTACCATGGAAACACTTATCTCCATAGAAAGGAAATCGTGCTTCATACTATCCACTATTCCTTCAAGCATTTGGTGAGCACTGGCTACAAGCAACAAAACCTCACTAAGTATGTTTGTCTTAGAAGGTGCTTTCCCCCAAGATCAGTGTCAGGGTACTTTCATTTTCTTTTCTGTGGGTATGTCTCAGGGTTAACATGGTAACCTGGAATTTGTTGTACATATATGTATATGTACTTGTGACTTAATTGTGAGATGTCAAGTCTAACATGCACACAGAGTAAAATAATCACTTCTCTTTTGGCTAAAACCACCATCACACACTTGTCTAAGGACAGAATTAAGTTTGATGTGAAAAGAGAGGGTACCTTAAGGCATAGACACCCTGTAACCAGCTTAACAGCGACAGCAGGTCACCACACCGGAACAATTGAAAATAAAAATCTTATTACTGTTTAATATTTTGAAAGAACTTACCTCCAAAAATCTGTGCGAAGTACCCCTTCGTTTCCGCTTCACTTGTCACTTTTCCTTTATATCGAGCATCAGTCTCTTGATATAGAGCATTTTTAATTAAAATTAGATCACTAGAAAACGCAGGGAGATTCATTTCCATAGCTTTGAAAATGGAGCTGCCAAATGGTAAGTTTTATTAGAAGAAATACTGTAGTGTGTACGTGTGTTTTTCTTGCTCTCTGTCCTTTCTCAGTTCAAGGGCACGAGCAGTAGAGATGCCAGGTGGCTGTTGGCATTTGGTGCAAATCTTCAAACTTAAAGCACAATACAGGAAATTTCCTTGCAAGAGTAGTTTTACAGTTTGGCAACTCAAAAAATGTGAGTTCTACCACCAGGCTAAAAGAAGACTTTATGAACAGTTTCTAAAGTTCCACAGTCCATACTTTGTGATCTTTGAATCCAGTACACACTGCTTCTTACGTAGCCTGAAAAGAGGCAGGCAGTCTTCCCCCATCAGCAGCAGCTGCTGTGGCTGGTATGATTCTGCAATCAGCGTAAGAGGAAGAAATCTTTGGCGCTGCATTCGTCTGGCCTTCTGAACCAAGATAAAGGAAGAGCCTTGCTGTTGTCACATAACGTAGACTGAAGAGGTAAAACACCATGAAAACAGTGACTTAGACTCCAAGGTTGATCTGGTGACGCTGTTAGGTCAGACATATCAAAAATCTTGAATGCTTCCTAGCTGTTACAGGTCACTACGTAGTGTTCTAGTAGAGCCTCCATCGGGTACCTTCTTGTTAACTTGAGTCCATGAACAGTTGAGAATTTCCAAAGCAGGTTCTTTTCATTATGCCCAATTACTGGCTTCCCCCTCCCCCCAGTAGTGTTTTCAGGTGAAAGCAATTTTTATAATTTATTATTATTTCAATTGTAAAGATGTTAAAAGTTGACCATGTATCCTCTATTCATGGCAAGTGCTATGCGGCAATAGTGACGATAAATCCTGAAAGCAGAGGTGAAATCCTAGTATGATTCACTGTTTTATTCAGGGTTACCCATCATTACAGAGTAAAAAGTTTATAAATAGGAATCATCACTTGTGATATTCTTGGGTTTATTTTCCTAGTCCCCCAAAAAGTTTAGTGGTCATTTCATATGGCTGAATCCTATACTGAAATTACAGTTAAAACGAACTGTGGAAGCAGTGTTGCTGGTAAATATTTTTGGACTTGATTTAGAGAAGGGTACCAAATTTAAAAATAAACTAAAGAGCTTGCAGAATAGCATTTTTAATTTCCTGGAAGAAGTCTTTTAATCAATGTTTACTAAGTGGACATAATTTAAATTTTAGAAAGTGGGCTCTTTTTCTGCCATGTTAGTGTTCAGTGGTGTTTAAGTATGTCTACTCTTTGGCCTCAAAAAGTTAAGCTGCTGCTACAACCCAGTTATACTTAGCAGCCTTACTTACAGATTGACAGCATTTCCTCACCTGCCTGTTTGCCACCTACCACACTGTTGTGTTGTGATCCCAGGTCCAGCAGTCTTTGACTCTGTAACTTTTCACCTGTATGTGTGTATTCTAACCTCCACCCCAGAGACTTTCTCTTCTGTCTCTTTCCCAACCTTTTGATATTGCTATGGAGCCACCAGCCTTATTCTTGTCTTAAAGGAAATGATCTGTCAAAGCATTTGTTTTTTCACTTGTCAGGGCATGCTTATGTATATGTCATCTATTCTGTTCTTACAGTCCTTTTGTAATCAGAAGAGTCTTCCTTATTCCAGAGTAAATATTTCTGGTTATGTTCAAAGTACATTTTGTTGTGTTTGTTTTCCTGGTCTAGAGGATCTTTGTTGGTTCCATCTTCAGAAATGTTGTGTGAGTCCTAACACCATTGCCAACAGCTTTATCAAACCCCCTTGTCAGCTTGGCAGCATACTGAGAAAATCTCCAGCCTCCTCAGATCCTTTTAGAAAGTAGGTCAGATCTAACTAATAAATGAATCAAAAAGACGACACGTGCATGAAAGTGGCCCCCAGCTCTGTTTTAGTGACATTTTACCAGATTGCTAGAAGTCTCAAGGGATTTTATAAGGGCTCCAGATTTATTTGGATTTTCTTGACCTCGTGTGTGTCATACACCACTCCTGAGGAGAAGCAGAATGAGGTATGACATCAGATCATAATTGGCTGCTGAATCTTCAAACAGGACTCTCCAGGGAAACAGATGACTTGCCCTTCAGCCTTTGAAAATTTCTCAGCGTTAAATAATCCAACAACTTTGATCTTTGTCAGTTGCACTTTTCATACGTTCAGAAGATGAGGGCTGTCATTTGAGAAGCAAGGGAAACAGTTAATTTTGAATATGCTTTTCTGTATTTTGATATTTTTTATGGAAGTACAATGTAAAGGTATTTAAATGTCCTGTCACACCCCCTAACTCTTCAGTGACAGCATGACTAATTGGGACCATGGTTAACAGCCATGATATGTGGTGGGTGTCCAGTAACTGAATAATTGGCTTTCATCTTCAGAAAAGCCACTTACAAAACATGATGCCATTATTATTTACCATAGCAAAATTATACTGTATTGCCAAACGTCTAAATCCTCTGTGGCATAATTAATCAAGGAAAATTATATCAGAATGTTTTAGCAAGCAGATGGTTGGCAGAATATGTTGGGCCTTACAATGTAAGTTCCCTTGAGGGAAGAGTACTTAGCTTTGGTGTGGAGACAAGGTCTTCCATGGTTTTAGCTATCTGGTGAACTTGTCTGTGTTTGCTCACAGTGACGGTGACAGGCTCAGCGGCAGCTCCCTGGGCCTCCTTGCCAGTTGCATGCACTGAGCATCTGATATGTTGGCAGACAGGGCTGATTGTTGGATGCGTGTCCGCACCTCTGCATGTCTGCTTTTGGCAGAATTGAGTGTTACTCTTATCCTTTACCCATTAAGCTATCATTATGGCTTCCTTATCTCTGTTTCTTCTGCAGCATGCCTTTGAAAGTGTTTGACTCTTTTTTAGCAGTGTATTTGATAATGCACAAATGTGGAAAATGTGCATATTATTTCTAATATAGTGTATTTCTTCAAAGGAAAGAGAGTGGGACTTTAGGTAAAGATTTGTCAGAGTAAGTCGACAGATCTGGTGGACTTATTTTGATTATTGATATGGAATTCTTTCCTAAGAGTTTGGTTTACAAACCCCTCTATGAAAACTTAAATGCCTCTGCTTAGCCCCCTCAAAATGTTGTGTGTTCCTCTCTGAGCCTGATGTATTGCATATCATCCTTCTGTCCATTAGAGAAAAATTGGTGTCTTTTGTATTTGGTCTCTTGTGTTTTGTGTGTTCTTAGCCGGGTCAGAAGAGGCATATTAGAGAAAGATGATTGTGTGTAATTGCCATAAATGGAGTCTTTTCAGAGCCCCAATCCGATTTACTAGGGGTCAGCAAAGAGTTTTAAGACTTGAAATCCACAGAAGGCGTAACTCATAAATTGGACTTTGTCAAAATTAAAACTTTTGCTCTAGAGGGGTCTTATGAAGACGATGAGAAAAAAAAAGCTATTGACAAAAGAGAAAATATTTTCAAACCACGTCTGACAAAGAATTGGTTTCTTAAATATATGAAGAATTCTCAAGTTTAGAAAACAATGCATTGGGGCAAAAGATATGAATAGACATTTGATTAAAGAGGATATATAGAAAAAAATTTTTAAAATTAAAAAAAAAATAAATAGGATATATAGATGACAAGCACATGAAAAGACATTCTGTGTTATTAGCCACTAGGGAAATGTAAATTAAAACCGCCATGAGATACCACTACACACCTATCAGAGTGCGTAAAATTAAAAATAGAACAGCAAATGCTGGCAAGGACACAGAGAGACACTGTTGGCAGGAGTATAAAACTGGAAAACAGTGTAACAGTTTTTTTTTAAACGTGCAACTACTGTGACTCAGTAACTATACTTTTGGGCATTTAACCCTGAAAAATGAAAACTTAGGTTCACAAAAACCTATGCACAAACATAGCAGCCTTACGCATAACAGCCCCAAAGTGGAAACAGTGCAGTTGACCTTCAGTGGATAAATGGTTAAATAAACTGGTACATCCAGACCAAGAAATACTACTCAGCAAAAAATAGGAAACTGTTGATGCAAGTGACAACTTTAGATGAATATTCAGAGAGTGACATTGAGTCAGAAAAGTCAGTCTCAAGAAGTTGCAGCCTCTGTGATTCCATTTGTAATACATTTCTCGAAATGGCAACATTATAGTATAGAAATAGAGAGATCAGGGTGTTTGCCAGGGGTCAGAGATGGGGAGGGGTACCAAGGGAGATGGGTGTGGCCATAAAAGGGCAACAGGGATCTCTATGGCAATAGAAATGTTCTGTATCTTGATTGTATCCATGTCAATAGTCTGGCTGTAATATTATGTTATAGTTTTACAAAATGTTACTGTTGGAGGAAATAAAGGGCACACAGCATCTTTGTTTATTTTTTACAATATGCATGAAGTTACAATTGCTTCAAAACTGAAAGTTTAATTTAAAAAAATAAAAGCATACCTACCCTTCTTGTGCCAGAGTCATATGAAATGGAATGGAGCCTGGGATATGCAATGTCAGTGCGGGTACACCTGGTAGCGGTGAGCCGTGCCTGTCCGTGTGTTTACTTTGACTTGGGCTTTTAGCGTTTGTAGTCTTAGTTCAGTCTGGTCACTCAGTCGGGTCCGACTCTTTGTGACCCCATGGGCTCCAGGGCCCCAGGGACCCCATGGGCTCCAGGCACACCAGGCCTCCCTGTCCATCACCAGCTCCCGGAGTTTACTCAAATTCATGTCCATTGAGTTGGTGATGCCATCCAGCCATCTCATCTTCTGTCGTCCCCTTCTCCTGCCTTCAGTCTTTCGCAGCATCAGGGTCTTTTCCAATGAGTCAGCTCTTTGCATCAGGTGGCTGAAGTATGGAGTTTCAGCTCCGATATCAGTCCTTCCAATGAACACTCAGGACTGATCTCCTTTAGGATGAACTGGCTTGATCTCCTTGCAGTCCAAGGGACTCTCAAGAGTCTTTTCCAACACCACAGTTCAAAAGCATTAATTCTCCTGCGCTCAGCTTTCTTTATAGTCCAACACTCACATCCATACATGACTACTGGAAAAACCATAGCCTTGACTAGACGGAATTTTGTTGGCAGGGTAATGTCTCTGCTTTTTAATATGCTGTCTAGGTTGGTCGTAACTTTCCTTCCAAGGAGTAAGCGTGCATCTTTTAATGTCATGGCTGCAGTCACCGTCTGCAGTGATTTTGGAGCCCAAGAAGATAAAGTCTGCCGCTGTTTCCACTGTTTCCCCATCTATCTGCCATGAAGTGATGGGACTGGATGCCATGATCTTGGTTTTCTGAATGTTGAGCTTTAAGCCAACTTTTTCACTCTCCTCTTTCACTTTCATCAAGAGGCTCTTTAGTTCTTCTTCACTTTCTGCCATAAGGGTGGTGTCATCTGCACATCTGAGGTTATTGATATTTCTCCCAGCAATCTTGATTCCAGCTTGTGCTTCATCCAGCCCAGCATTTTGCATGATGTACTCTGCATATAAGTTAAATAAGCAGGGTGACAATGTATAGCCTTGACGTACTCCTTTTCCTGTTTGGAATCGGTCTGTTGTTCCATGTCCAGTTCTAACTGTTGCTTCCTGAACTGCATACAGGTTTCTCAAGAGGCAGGTCAGGTGGTCTGGTATTCCCATCTGTTTCAGAATTTTCCAGTTTGTGATGATCCACACAGTCAAAGGCTTTGCATAGTCATTAAAGCACAAATAGATGTTTTTCTGGCACTTTCTTGCTTTTTTGATGATCCAGTGGATGTTGGCAATTTGCTCTCTGGTTCCTCTGCCTTTTCTAAATCCAGCTTGAACATCTGGAAGTTCACAGTTCACATACTGCTGAAGCCTGGCTTGGAGAATTTTGAGTATTACTTTACTAGCGTGTGAGATGAGTGCAATTGTGTCTTAGTTTGAGCATCCTTTGGCATTTCCTTTCTTTGGGTTTGGAATGAAAACTGACCTTTTCCAGTCCTGTGGCCACTGCTGAGTTTTCCAAATTTGCTGACATATTGAATGCAGCACTTTCACAGCATCATCTTTTAGGATTTGAAATAGCTCAACTGGAACTCCATCACCTCCACTAGCTTTGTCCGTAGTGATGCTTCCTAAGGCCCACTTGACTTCACATTCCAGGATGTCTGGCTCTAGGTGAGTGATCACACCATCGTGATTATCTGGGTCATGAAGATCTTTTTTGTACAGGTCTTCTGTGAGTTCTTGCCACCTCTTCTTAATATCTTCTGCTTCTGTTAGGTCCATACCATTTCTGTCCTTTATTGAGCCCATCTTGGCATGAAATGTTCCCTTGGGTCTCTGATTTTCTTGAAGAGATCTCTAGTCTTTCCCATTCTATTGTTTTCCTTTTATTTCTTTGCACTGATCACTGAGGGAGGCTTTCTTCTCTCTCCTTGCTGCTATTTGGAACTCTGCATTCAAATGGGTATATCTTTCCTTTTCTCCTTTGCTTTTTGCTTCTCATCTTTTCACAGCTATTTTAGATGCTGTTTTGCATCTGTTTTTCTTGGGGATGGTCTTGATCCCTGCCTCCTGTACAGTGTCATGAACCTCTGTCCATAGTTCATCAGGCACTCTGTCTATCAGATCTAGTCCCTTAAATCTATTTCTCACTTACACTGTATAATCGTAAGGGATTTGATTTAGGTCACACCTGAATGCTCTAGTGGTTTTCCCTACTTTTCTTCAATTTAAGTCTGAATTTGGCAATAAGGATCTTCCTTATGCAAGAAGTATTTATATGTAAAACACAGGCAATCTAGCCAAAATTGTATAGTAGCTATAAATGGAAATAACCTTTAAAATTGTATAAAAAGCTAAAAGTAAAAATATATTCGAGAAGTATTTATAGCAGTTTTATGTTCTTTATAATAAAGTTCCATCTATCCATCCACCAGGTTTTTCTCTATGTTTTTATTGAAGTATAGTTGATTTACAGTGTTGTATTAATTTCTGCTGTTTGGCAAAGTGAGTCAGTTATACACATATAGGCATTCTTTTCTACATTTTTTTAATATATCCTATTTTTTTTTTAATATATCCTGGCTTATCCCAGGATATTGCATATAGTGCTATACAGTAGGAACTTGTTGTTTATTAATCACCACTGTTTTGGGGAGCTTTCTTAGTCGTGATCACCATATTGGGAATAAAAGATTGGAAAAGAAGTGTGATATGTAGCTCAGCCTGGGCACTTCCATTTCACATGTGAGCAGAGTTGATCATAGAAGGTTCTGGGGTGGGTGTTTGTTTTTAAAGTTTTGTTTTACCATAACATGGTGTTAATTTTATATTTTTAAATTTCAAGAGACTCAAAGGTTCTGGTGTTTGGTTTTGGAATGTGGTTTAATGTGGTTTTCATTAATTTTTCTCTTCACGTTTGACTGTCAATTTGGAAGGCATTTTGCAGTTAGTTACCAAGTGAAGAAAAATAAAACGTTAAAGTTGCAGGTTAAATTTTATTCAGAGACTTTTCTGAGAACTAGGGCCTAGGGGATGGCCTCTCAGATAACGCCAAAAAATGCTATGAAGAGATGAGGGAGGAGCCAGGGTATATAGGAGTTTTTGCTGAAAACATGTAGTCAAACATCGAAATATTACTGCTAATCACAAAAAACCAGATACTTCAGGTTAGTGATTTTTGTGCTTTTCTCTGTACAGGAAGATGCAAGAAACTGGGCTCACTGAAATTATTCCTTGGGTAGGCATCTTAGATACACAGCTATCTAGGGCCAGTATCCAGAGCACATAGTTTCCTGCTTGTCTCCATCCTGAATTTCCCTTAGCACTCACCGTGGGGGCGCTTCAGTGGCTGATGGCTTGCCAGCAGGGAAGGACAACATTCCTCATTTACTGGAATGGTAGACACTGTTCCCTTTCCACACAATCATTGTTGTTTCTTAGTTTGTCATGTGTGTCTTAGTTGCAGAGTCGTGTCCGACTCTTTGTGACCCTATGGAATTTTCCAGGCAAAAATACTGGAGTGGGTTGCCATTTCCTATTCCAGGCAGGGAATCTTCCTGACCCAGGGATCGAACCCTAGTCTCTTGTGTCTCCTGAATTGGCAGGCAGAGTCTTTACTAATGTGCCACCTGGAAACTCCTAGTTTAATTGGCAGCATTTATTCCCTTGCTAATACATAAAATAATAATGCATCTTATAGTTTAGTGTCATCTTAAGCTCAGTGAGATCTGATAATGATGTCTAAAACCAACTATCTGTATACTTTACCTGGCCCAACTTTATTAATTTATTATTAAACATTTTGCGGGGAGGCTTTTTCTTTTCTTTAGAGGAACTGTTAACAGTTTGAGGGTCTGATGGTAAATTCTGTGACATTTTATGGCAATAATATATTACTGCCATATACTCAAGTACTGAAACCTCATTTCTCCTTATCTTTTTTTTGTTTTTCAAGTGTCAATATACAGTATCTGGTTTTATGACAAGAATGACTGTCACCGCATAGCCAAACTCATGGCCGAGTAAGTATTTCTGTTACACCATAGTGATATATGGGAGATGAAAAAATAATGTTTCCCCCTTCTGTTTGTTACCGGAGTCCACTAACTCATATATTTTCCCCTGATTTCCTTTTATTGTCAAAGTTTTGAAAAAGGCAGAAAAACTTAAAGAAATCTCAAATTATCAATAATCTTACTACCACCAGTCTTTTTTACGTGTACCTTGGGTTGATGTGTGATTGTTTTTTATTCTTTTTTATGTTCACTGAAAGAAAAATGCAAAACAAAAAAGTTATGAGCTAATTTTTATTAGGTGACTATATTAAGGCCTATAGCCTGGGAGGTAGCCTCATCTAATTATTTAAGAGATACTACCTCCAAGAGAGAATATCTAGGAAAAATATTTACATAATTGGAACCATCTAAAGACTGCTTTATTACCAAATTAATCAAACAAAAAAATGATATTAGTGTAGTCATATCAGAAAAAAAGAATTTAAAATATGATCCTCAGCAATAGTAGCAAGAATTTTAAAATACTTCTGAAAAAAAATAAAAGCAAAGACAAGGGAGCTAGAGAAGGGAATGCCAATAAAATGAGGACAGGTGAACTTTTTTGCTGAGAAAAACGTATAGTCAAGTATTGAAAGATTACTCCTAGTAATAAAAAAACAGACATGTCATGATGAAGATTTTAGTGCTTTCCTATATGTGAGAAGATGCAAGAATCTGGGGTCAGTGAAATGATTCCTTGGATATGCATCTTAATTATCTATGGGCCAGTATATACAGAATGTTTCCTGTTTTTCTCCATCCTGAGTTCCTCTCACGGCGCACTCTATGGGTAACTGCAGTGGCCCATAGGCTTGATCCTTCTTGAACTGGAATGGCAGGCAACACTTTTTTTCTTTACACTTCCAAAAGTAAGATTACGCTGTACATCCGACTTTTCATGTCCACAGCATTTTCCCAGCACATTAGATAGTCTTTCTCTAGTATTTATGTCTGCTTTGTATTCTGTTCTGCAGACAGATCCTAATTTAACCAGAGCCTTGCTGGTTAAATTTGTGTGTTTAAACATGTGGTTAGAACCATCCAGCTGCCTCACTCCAGAGGTATTCTCTGTGTCCAGAGCACAGCCTCACCACCACATGCAGTGCACCTGACTTCGGTTCTCTCCAGACTTCCACTGTAGCAGGTGGAGCTGTGTTCAGTAACTGATAGAGAACCCCCGCATGCATCCATGGGTACTTCCTTTCCTGCTGCTGCTAAGTCGCTTCAGTCGTGTCCGACTCTGTGCGACCCCATAAACGGCAGCCCACCAGGCTCCACCGTCCCTGGGATTCTCCAGGCAAGAACACTGGAGTGGGTTGCCATTTCCTTCTCCAATGCCTGAAAGTGAAAAGTGAAAGTGAATTCGCTCAGTCATGTCCGACTCTTAGCGACCCCATGGACTGCAGCCTACCAGGCTCCTCTGTCCATGGGATTTTCCAGGAAAGAGTACTGGAGTGGGGTGCCATTGCCTTCTCCGGGCTACTTGCTTTAAGAGAACTTATTTTTGATACAGATTCCAGGTTTAGAATCCCCAGTCCTCTAATGGGTTATGTCCCAGGAGAGCTTTTATAAATCAGAATCTTGGAACTTGGAAACTGATTTTCATTGAATTGATGTTCTGAGGGATGGTCGTTGTCCTTTCTCAGACTGGCCTACAGAAGCCATCCCTCTATGTTGCTGGTGCTGCCATTCTGGTTTCCAGGAATCCACGACACTTAGTGTTAGAGGGGCCTGAAGTGCTACCGCGCCCTGGACAGAATGCTTCGGTGGGCAGCGAATTCTGGTGGATTTAAGTTTTCTTTTCAGTTTTTGCCTGCATTTCCTCAGAAATGCTGGCCTCTCTTCCCCCTCCGTCAAATCATAAGTCCCTTTGTTCTTCTGCAAAATTTTTACCTACATGTTTGGGAGAAAACAGTTGATTTTTTCTTTTTCTTTTGTCTAATATTAAACTAAATCCTCTTAAACTATAAATAAAAAATTAGGCCCCACACCCCCCATTTCCAGGTATATTTGCATTTTAAAAGAAGTGCACATGGCTGGGGCCACATTTTAGTCCAGGACTGCTAACATGTCTCAGCTGGGTTTTTATCTGCTTCCCGATTTGTTTGCTGTAGGTGTGACCCTAAGGACATTCTTCCACGTGAACTTTTGTCATTCGTTTGAAAATTCATTGGCTTTCTACAACCAGACTTTTCTTTTTAGAACTTTTCTCTTAAAAAAAAAAAAAAGATAAAAGCTACTTTTTTACAAAGCCATTTATTTAATGACCACTGTCTGTAGTTTTGAAAGGAACAGCAGAGGCAGTTTTTGATAACTTAGAAGACAAGAGATTTGTTGATTTTAGGTTATCCTGAAATTGACAGTATTTCTCTTAAATATCTATATATTGGAGTATGTTAATACATAGACTTTCTCCTGCAGATTGAGAGCTTTTGGGCCTAAAGTGAGAGACCCTGGCTCTTTTAGCGCTAACAGTTATTTGCACGAAAGCATTTTGAACTGTATTCTCTATCAATAGGCGTTACCCGTAAGGCAAGACTTCAGATCATAGATAAAGCAGAAGATGGAAGGCTTATCTGAAAATACTGTAGTGAACATAAAAATAGGGTGAGGAAGTAGAAACAGGAAGCAGAAAAGGAAAAGAAGGGCATTCAGGTTTCCTTCACTAGAGATGCCCAAAAGAGGGACATTTGCTTAAGCTTTCAGCTTATTTTACTAGAAGCAATGGTATTGAAAGTGACTAGCAAATGCCTGCATGAAACTGTTGATAGTGAGTTTTCAAGTGTCTGGCCTATTTATGGCTGAAGAGAATACCAAATATGTTCACATTAACTTTGTGATAAATGGCGTTCTGGTCACCAAAGATAAAAAGGTTATCTTTGTCTTTCTTTGCTCTGACTTTGCCTGCATACAGCCTCTTTTTGCTAAATATTTCAGAATGTCATCTCTGTTAGTCAGAGATACAGGTAAAATTCTTTGGGATATATTGTGCATCTAAATAAAAGTGCCTGCCACTGCCCATTCTGTTAAATCTAGTTCTTCCTACCACTGTTTCAACAGCTGCAATATAACAAAAATTCTTGAAGTAAAACATTGATTTATTCCAAAAGGTTGTTAATAAGAACTGAGAAGATATATCGGAGAACAGGTAAACTTCTAGACCTGTTCTATAAATAAATCTGGAAATTCTCTTTGATAAGTAGCAAAATTGAAAATTCACTTAACTTGGAAACTGTTGCCTCTCCTAAAGAGGAAATTCAGTCTGCCAGAGTGTTTTTAACAAAACCTAATCTGAATGTTTGCCTATACATAGACTATAAAATTTGGAGAACTCATAGAAGTGAGCCCTATTCCTGATCTTTCAAAGAGTCTCGGGGCATACTTGGGGGTTTGAGAGGAAGGGAGAGGGGCAGGGTTGTTCTTCCCAGAGTGTGAATTGGAAGAGGCCTTAAGAGTCCAAAGCTGGGTGTCCCTTCCATGCCACCAGCCAGTTTCTGCTTTCAGCAGTGGAGAGCTTTATAAGGTAGCCTGTTGGGTGGATGAACACTGGTGATTATTGGAAATGTTTTTTTTTTTAATGATCACAAATCCAGTCCAGGTCAGAGAGAGGTAAATACTAGTATGGGCAAGCCAGACAGTGTAGCAAGTAGTGGGTAGAAACGGGCTGTGTGACCAATCCTTGATGGTTGGCGTGGCCTGTAACTGAGTATTAAATAATAAGTATTTTTTGGTTTTTGGCTGCGTCACTAGGCTTGTGGGATCTTAGTTCCTCCACCAGTGATTGAACCCCAGGCCCTTGGCAATGAAAGTGTGGGGTTCTAACCACTGGACCACCAGGGACTTCCCAGTTTGGGGAAAGCTTTAAACCATCCTTGGAGGATCATAATACATTGTAACTTGTTAAAAACTCAGAATAATGTTGCTGTTTAAAAAAAAAAAAAATCTGTGTTTAATATTGTTTAATCCAATGTTTTCAAATAAAAGAACCATCCCACACACAGTAATAGAAGTTCCTAGGTAGGCTGTTTTAAAGCAGTAAACTGACATTGGGTACCCTGTTCTATGCCTCTTAGTCCATAAAAAAAAAAAAAAAAAACCTTTTACTGCTTTATTGCCTGTCATCATCAGTGTCCGAAAGTTCTCAAATTAATTCAGTTATCAAGTTGTGACTGTGCTTATACTATCCCACGGCAAGTAGGCCTGTTCATTACAGTTGGACTTGAAACCTGAATGGATGTTTAAAAGAAAAAAAGATTAGTTGTCTTATTAAAATTTATTACATTAATTTCAAGCTTGAAGAAAAATATAAGAAACAATAAAACATTCATATGCCCACCACCCACCTTTTAGTTTCTCACATTTTGCTTCAGACTTTAAGATGTGGCAGGGAGAGAGGATGTTCCTAAGAAATGAAACCCCTCAGATAGACTTGCAGACTGCAACCCTTGACTTAGACCTTGACTTTTCATGCTTTTTTAATATATATTTTCAAGTGCAAAATTAGCTTAAGTAGCACTAGTCAAGATAAAGAGCATTGCCACAATCACCCTGACCTTAGTTAACCACTTAGTGATTTTTAAGGAGACAACAAGGAAACTCTTTTGTTTACTTGTAGAGTTATAGTTGATTTTTGAAGATTGACCAAGACCATCATTTTCAAGATGCTAATCTTTCCGTGCTACCCCATTATTAACATACACTCTCCATAGGAGATGTTCACCTGTACAGCCTTCCTTTGTCTTGGTGGCATTGTCCATTTTCAGATTTACTTTACCAGTTAGTTTGACTGATCCTGAGATACTTGTAGGAAAGAGAGAGAGAAAAATAATGAGTAACTTAGTAGATTTTAGAGGTATCTACTTCTACCAAATCTGGAAAGGAATTCTGTATTTTTGGCCTTCTAATGGTGAACTATATTGGTTGGTACATTGTGAGTGAGATAGTGAAAGTAGTCAGTCATGTCTTACTGGAATGAGGTAGCTGAGGCTCTGTGTTCTGAGGAAGGCATTGTTACTATGAGGCAGTCTTCCAGTATCCTTGGAAGATGGACACCAAAATCTTGGGTCATATTGTGTCAAAAAAGGTCTTTCTAAAACTTGACTCTCTTTCCTCTAGCGTGGTAGAAGAGGAGACACGGCGGTCCCAGCAAGCAGCTCGGGATAAGCAGAGTCCCAGCCAGGCCAATGGCTGCAGTGACCACAGGCCCATCGACATCCTGGAGATGCTAAGCAGAGCCAAGGATGAATACGAGAGGGTGAGGATCTGTGTGCTGAACAGGAGAACCAGAGCAGGGAGGAGACCTGTGGCGGGTCTGGTGGGCTGGAGAGGTCACCTCCAGGGCCAGCAGGAATAAGTAGTTCAGAAAGAGAACATGTCTTATAGATAAGGAAGGGGATTTTCTTACCTCTGAAAATTCAGTGTTCTTTTTCTATTCCTAAAAAATTACTGTGGGAGGAAAGGATTTTGGAAAATAAAAGGTCCCACTTCCTGGGTAAAGAAATGTACATTAGAACCCATGAGACGTTTCAAGTTCTACCAGATTCCTCAATGTCTGTCGTAGAGAATTACAAAGAATTTATGGATCTATGAAAATTAATACAGGAAAGGCAGTCATCTCTATAATGAATTGATTGATTCTTAGGAAACTGGATGAGGTAAATTTCAGAACCATTTCTGAGCTTTTAAGTTACCGTGTATTACCATAAATTCCCTCCCATACCCTTAATGAGATATGGGTTGTCTACATAGATGCCTTCTTCTGTTTGTAAAAAAGACCTTTCTGTGTTGTAGTGACAGCTAATAAGTTGAGAGCTCTGTCACCCCTTCCCAGTGATGACGAGATCAAGGTGCCACATAGGACAGAAAGTATAGGGGCAGCACACTAGAGCAGACACCCCAGGAGATGGCCTGCCCTCCTCCTCACGCTGGGAAGCAAGTCATCTCCAGAGGAAAGAAAGAACTGAAGCCTTGCTTCTGTGCGCAGAGCTGCAAAGGAACTCTAGGTCACATGAGCAGTGTAAAAATCTGATATGATTTCTGGTTAATGCACATTGCAAAGGTAGAAAACATGGAGAACGCAATAGTTACTACTGTAAAGAAAATTCTTCGGTATGGTATGGAGTAAATAAAATTTCTGGAGTTGTATTAAGATTAAACCTTTGGGGATTTAGTTAAGTCTTTTTTGGGGGGGGGGTGGATTTAGTTAAATCTTTGATATCTCCTTCATAATGTGTTCGTTCTATTTTTGAAGCCATCCATAAATAGGTGGCACTTCCTTAAATAGGAGTATTGTTGCTTGTCTACACTCACCTGTCATCTAATCATATGGTGTCAGTCTTAGCAGCAGCCCATGAGTTCACTTCTTAGTGTTTGGATGAGCTCTCCTCTGCCTCAGATGGTTCCAAATAGACCCTTTATCTCTAGGTAGAAGCTTGGGAGATTGCCACATTCATCTATACAACAACTTGGATGAATCTCAAAGGCATTATGCTAAGTTAAGGAAACCAGCATTCCATTTAGATGACAATCTCTAAAAGACGGAACTAGCGCCAGAGAACAGTCTCTGGTTGGCAGGAGTGGAAAAAGGGCACGACTGCATTGGAATAGCACAAGGGAGTTTGGGGAGGTGATCGGATATCCTGACTGTGGTAATGGGTACACAAAACTATATATTTCAGAAGTTAATTTTGAAAGTGAAAGAAATGGTAGCCCTCCAGGCTCCTCTGTCCATGGAATTCTCCAAGCAAGAATACTAGAGTGGATTGCCATTTCCTTCCCCAGGGGATCTTCCCAACCCAGGGATCGAACCAGGGTCTCCTGCGTTACAGGCAGATTCTTTATAATATGAGCCACCAGGGAAGCCTGGTGATACATTTCAAAAGTTACTTTTACCATATATTAACTTAAAAAAAAAAAGGAAAAGAATACATAATAAAGTAATGCTGTTTGTTTGTCCTTAAAGGGGTTATAAAAATAGCAGTTGTTACAAACACTGTTGTCTAAAATCATGTGCTCAGCTTTCTAGAAATTTTATTGTCCAGTTAATTTACATATTTACATGCAGGTCCAAAGCAAACATTTGGCATTTGTAGGAGGGGCTATCCTTGACTTTTAAAATAATATTTCTGTTAACAGTAACCTTGAATGCTCCTTTGTAAACCAAACAATAGCAAGTTTTTTCACATGATGTATTTTTCCTTTTAATTTAAGAATCAGATGGGCGACTCAAATATCTCCAGCCCTGGGCTGCAGCCAAGTACTCAGATCTCCAATCTGGGAAGCACTGAGACACTAGAAGAGACACCATCTGGGTTGCAAGATAAGGTTTGTACGGGCAAGCCCTAGCTTTGTCCAGAGTAACCCAACAGAGTCAGCATTTTGTAAGGGCTTGGATGCAGTACAAGTTTGATCCGTTGATCATCAGTCAGAGTGTGTGCATACAGGCAGTAGCGTGATGTCATCCTCTCATGTCGTTTCCCCTGGTCCACGTAACTGTCTTTCATCCGGGTTTTACAGTAGCCTCGTATCTGGTTTCCCAGCTTTTGCCCTAGCCACTCCCTCTCCTCTCCTTGACCCAGGGGCCAAAGTAAATCCTGGTTTAACCTAAGTTAGACCGTGGCTTTCCTCCAGTGGTGTCTCACCTCACTCAAACAAAAGCCAGGGTCACGGCAATAACCCCTATGGCGCTACCTGATCTGGCCCCCCTACCCCGGCCTCATCTTCTATCTTTCTGCCGTGTTCCCAGCCTTGTAGGCTCTTCTGCCTTTTCACAGATGCGTCAGACCTGCCTCTGCCTCAGGACAGGGCTTTGCAGTTATAGTCCCCACAGCCTGAAAGACTTGCCTCCTATAAGCCTTGCTCCCATTCTAGTATCTTCCATATAGGTGAGGGCCTTTCACACCACCCTATTTTAAATAACAATCCTTCCCTACCCCTTTTCTGCTGTGCTTTATTTTCTTCCAGCTATCAGGGTTTGTGGTTTTTTAAAAAGTTTTTTGATTGTCCCCTCCCCACCAAAATCCAAGTATCATAGGGGACAAGCAGTCTTGCCTGTCTTGTTTGCTACTGTATCCTCAGCACCCAGCACTGTAAATATTTGTTGAATGAAATCATTCTCTTTGTTTTTATTTTTTTATTTATATTTTTATGAAGTAATTCTCTTTAAAACTGATGACTTGATAAGTGAACAGATGTCAAGTAAAAGCCATAGTTTTTTAAGCTTTTTATTTGAAGATAATTACAGATTCATATACAGTTGTAAGAAATAATACAGAAAGAGTAAAAGCCATAGTTTTTTAAGCTTTTTATTTTAAGATAATTACAGATTCCTACGCAGTTATAAGAAATAATACAGAAAGATCCATGTCCCTTTTGCCTATTTACTCCATTGATAACAGTATATCATTGAAAAATATAGTACAATATCACAGCCAGAATATTAACCCAGTATACCCATCTTGTTCACATTTCCTCAGTTGTTTTATTCATATTCGTTTCTGTGGGTATGTGCACGTGTGTGTTTGCGTGCATGCCAAGTTGCTTCAGTGGTATCCAACTCTGTGCAACCCTATGGACTGTAGCCCTCCAGGCTCCTCTGTCCTTGGGATTCTCCAGGCATGCCCTTCTCCAGGGGACCCTCCCAACCCGGTGATGGAACCCATGTCTCTTTTGTCTCCTGCATTGGCAGGCAGGTTCTTGACCACTAGCAGCACCTGGGAGGCCTCATGTGTATGTTTAGTTCCATGCAGTTTTATCTCATGTAGAGCTTTGTGTATCTACCACCACAGTCAAGATAGAGGACTTCATCACCACAAGAATCCTTTGTGTTGCCCATTTGTTATCACACTGATTTACATGTCACACCTTCCTGGCCTTCCTCTGGCATCCCTAACCCTGGCAGTGACTGATATGTCTCCAGCTCTATAAAGCTGTCATTTCAAGAATTTTCTATAAATGGAATCATACAATATATAACCTTTGGGGATTATGTTTCTTCACTCAGCATAACTCATTGAAGAGATTCATTGAAATTGTTACATATATTATAGTTCCAAATCTCATTACTGAGTGGAATTAACATTTTTAGCCATTCACCCTATGGCTGTGTTAAAGGGTGGCTGTGTTGTTATCAGTTTGGGGCTAATGTGAATGACATTTCCATGAACATTGTACACACATTTCCTTTGTTGTTCCTTTGTCCTTTCCATTACTAAACCGTGTTTGACTCTTTCCAACCCTATGGACTGTAGCCCACCAGCTCCCTGGTCCATGCGATTTCCCAGGCAAGAATACTGGAGTGGGTTTCCATTTCCTTCTCCAGGGTATCTTCCCGACCCAGGGATTGAACCTGTGTCTCCTGCATTGGAAGGCAGATTCTTTACTGCTGAGACACCAGGGAAGCCCTAAATTTCCTTTACTCTGGGTTAGATGCCCAAGAGTACAAATGTTGGGTAATTTCATAACTGCATGTTTTAGTTTAGAAATTGTCCCATCATACTGTTTTCCAAGAGGCTATACCATTTTACATTCCTATTATCAGTGTATCTATAATGTTCCTAGGGATGCAGGTGGTAAATTCTTTAAACCAGATTTTGTACACTACATTTCTTTGCTCCATGTTTACTGTATTTGAATTTAAGATCCTGAAGGTCAAACATATATTAAAAGAAAGTGTTATGTAAAATTTAATTTTTAAAAAATATGTGTTAGGAGAAGCAGCAAGTAAAGGAGCAGACTCCTTCTGGCCTGGCTTATCAGCCATGAATGTCCAGTGGGCTAGTCACTTTCCTTTCCGTTTCTGAATCATGGGATTAAGGATTCTGGCAGTACCTGACTCACAGATTTACTGTGAAACCCAAATGAAAGAATGAACCCAAAAAGACTCCATTTTATAGGCCAAAGTGACAGCATTTTGTAAAATACTGAGATCTGGATATTGTCAAGCCATTGTAATTATCTAAAATTAGCTGAGATCCATAACTGGCCCTGTACACAGAATAGTGCATTGGTTTAGTAACACTGCCATCTAGTGCTGAGGAGCAAATAATGCTGTCAAGCCTTAATATTAATAGTATTACATTTTATTTCAGTTTCATTATTCACTTACTAAAATTTCCTTGGTACAATTTCCCTAGTTTGTTTTGTATTGTTTTTGTTTTTTTGTTCCTGTGATTAAGAATAATAATACCTTCTAGTGTGCCCAGCGCACTAATGAGTAGGAAATCTGACATGGGCACAGTAAATTCAAACAGAAATACGAAATTCTGTAAACAGCAAGAGCTGTGGGGTGAGCGAGGAACAATGGAAAACCTGATATAGTTTCTTTAAAAAAATTTTTTTTCAGTCCCATACATACTGTCACTCACTGAATTCCATTTCACAAGGGAATGGTCAGATTAAAATTTGAGTTAAGTGAGGCATTACTGAACTCAGAGTCCAGACTGTAAGTATATTCAGACATGAGTAAAGAATAAAATTTCACCTTTTCTGTGGATGATGGAAAATGAATCCATGAATAAGTAAGCCCAACAGCTAGAGGAATGCAGCCAGCTTTTCTTGTCAGAGGCAGAGGAACATGGAAAGGGGCCTGTCCAAACAAGCTCAGAGACTCTCAAGCTTTGGGGAGTTTGTATAAAGACACATGCTCTGCCCCCTCAGCCTCTGGCGACTAATTCAGCCAGTTACATGTTTCCGAAAGTTGGTACAATCTGACCAGTCACCAGCTCTTAGTTATTCAGGTCTTACTTGCCCCTCTCCTTCCCAAAGGATCATTTTACCATTCAGTTGATTAGATAACCTGTCATCTGCATGGTGGACATAATGGTGCAGTGGCATAATGGTTAAGAATACGGATTGAAAAAAAAAAAAAGAATATGGATTGTGTTGTTAGAACTAGGTTGGCATCTGGTTCTGTTGTACTTGGGCATCATCCATAAATGGCAATAATAATAGTACTGCCCTCACCGATTAATAGAGTGATCCATGCAAAGTGTGTAGTACAGGGCCCTCTGTACAATGAGCAGTCTGTCTGTGATAATTCTTACTGCCTTGTAACCTCATTTCTTCTGCCTTATATGGGGTACCTCTGAAACCTGATGCTTTACCACACACCATATTCCATCAAGTCTAATAATCTGTCTCTGGCCTGGCAGATGTTGCAGGGAGGCAGCATGGAGAAATTGGAAACTTGATGCTTCTTTTGCATACTACCATATGACTTCATTTTTTAATATGAAGTAGATTTAAATTACCAGAAATACCTGTTCTTAAGTTCAAGTATAGAAACATTTCACATGTAAATGTGGGTAATTTTAGTTTTTTAAAAGTTCATTTTTGTTTCACTAGATAGATAAAAATTGCTACCTGGATCATTTTCAAAGCCTAAGATGTATTTCATGGTGAGGTTTCTCCATGTCCGGTTTTTGATTGTTCCTTTTCTTATAAAATACTATTCTTCACTGGAAAAGACTCTTAAGTTTCTACAAGATCATTGCAATATGATATGTGTTTTTTAAAGTAGGTATATCTAAATGTTGGTTTGTGTGTGTGTATACACACACACATATGTATATGTAAAAAAATATGGTGGTTAGTTCAGTTCAGTCGCTCAGTCGTGTCCCCCTTTGTGACCCCATGAATCGCAGCACGCCAGGCCTCCCTGTCCATTACCAACTCCCGGAGTCTACCCAAACCCATGTCCATCGAGTCAGTGATGCCATCCAGCCGTCTCATCCTCTGTCCTCTTGCCCCCGATCCTTCCCAGCCTTAGGGTCTTTCCAGTGAGTCAACTCTTCGCATGAGGTGGCCAAAGTGTTGGAGTTTAAGAGCTACGTAATTGGGAATTCCCTGAGGGTCCAGTGGTTAGTACTCTGCACTTCCACTGCAGAGAGGACTGGTTCAGTCCGTGATTGGGGAACTAAGATCCTGCAAGCCATACAGTGCAGCCAAAAAATAAAATAAATGAAAGGAGTCCTTTGCGCCCAGGTCAGAGCAGGGCCTGGCACCCTCTGCATACTTAGCAAGTAAAGGTTAAATGAATTCAGCAATACTGCTTGAAGGGAAGGTGCAGGAAAGCTGACAAGTGGGAACTATGAATATAACTCCTCTGAATCATTGCAGTGATATCAGTAAACCAGATCACTAAAATATAAGTACATTTAACATGTTCAGGCTTAAATGCTTTCCTTTTCCTTCAGCATCTGTGATTTGGGAATTGGAAGGTTGCTATTTAAAAAATGGTTAAATTGGGAGGGGCAGTATAGGGGTAGGGGATTAAATGGCACAGACTTATTATGTATAAAATAAATAGGATGCAACAATAAATTGTACAGCACAGGGAATATAGTATATTTTATAGTAACTTTAAATGAAGTACAGTCTATAAAAATATTGAATCACTATGTTGTATACCTGAAACTAATATAATGTTATATCACCTATACTAATTTTTTTTAATAGTTAAATTTATTTTCTGGTATTTGAGGTACAATGCCTGCCTTTTATTAAAAAAATATGAACATAAAGGTAGGATTGCTTGATCATCATTTGGTCCTCATATCCTCTTGAATGTAATTTCCCTACCATGTGTGACTGGTATGGGGCAAATTAACTTTGAGCAAAGTAGTTGCCCCTTTACCTTACATCTGTTTGTGAAGCAAAAAAAGGTGAATTCTAAACTGTCATCTGAGTCCCTAAAATTTTATTTTTACACTTGATCTTAGCCAAAAGGCCGAGAAGCGATTAAAATTTTGATTTTTATTACAAATGTAGATATCTCTTCACCACCTTGGGGATACCAGGTGCATTCTTGGCCTTAATCCTGAGGACGTCGTCAGCTTGTTCCATTTCCTATTTTCAGACTCTGCCTATCCTTGCTTCTGCAAACTGATTTGGTTGATGGAAAAGAAATTTAGTTACGCTGATTTGCAAGAGTTTTCTCTCATTGGGTGGTTTGATTTGTTTCTCAGTCTGCCCCATCTGGACACAAACATCTGACAGTGGAAGAATTATTTGGAACCTCTTTGTCAAAGGAACAGCCAACAGTTGTGGGTCTGGATTCAGAAGAAGTGGAGAAGCTACCAGGAGATGCCTCCCAGAAAGAGCCCAACTCATTCCTACCATTTTCTTTTGAGCCTGGAGGGGCCTCTCAGTCAGAAAACCTGGCTGTCCATGCTGCTGTCCACCCCTCAGTCCAGCCCGAAGTCACCACCCCAGTGCTAATAACTCCTGCTTCCATCACTCAGGCCAGTGAAAAGCAGGCCCCCAGCTACGCCATCCCATTGCACTCTGTGCTCAGTCCCAGTCTACCAGCAGAAGCCTCTACTGGACAGGCTCCCCCCAGCCTACCCCGAAACACCACCATGATGCAAACAGTGAAGACCACACCTAGGCAGAGGTCTCCACTCCTGAGTCAGCCTGTCCCTGAGCTGAGCCACGCCAGCCTGACTGCCAGCCAGAGCCCACTCAGGGCCCCGCTGAGCGTGACAAACACAACCAGTCCATCTCTCCCAAGCGTTGATCTTCTCCAGAAACTCAGGTTGACCCCGCAGCATGACCAAATACAGACACAGTCACTTGGGAAAGGTGCAGCAGCACCCAGCTTTTCTCCAGCAGCCGGCCAGCTGGCCACCCCTGAGAGCTTCATTGAGCCTTCCCCTAAAGGGACAGCAGCGAGAGCCTCAGCCTCCCTGAGCAACATGGTGCTTGCTCCCCTTCAGGTACTGGCGGGAGATTGGGTGGCTGTAACCTAGTGGGATGAAACTGCATTTTGATTGACAGGAGACAGAGTTGTTTAAAGACACAACTGTTGAGTGTACCAGGGGCTAGAGGATAGGAGAGGAGAAGCCCTGCAGTGATCAACCAGACCATCAGTAACTGGTGGTGTAGCTGAGTTCCACTTCCCAAAATAATTTCAGCTGATAAAAGCTGAGAAACTGTATTTTCCTTCCTGGGTGTGCATTTTAGCGGTTTTTTTGTTTATTTTTGCCCGATACGTCTAGGAGTCCTTATTTGACTCAAGACCGTGGATCCAGATCATCCCAAACTTTGTTCGTCCCCTGCTCCCTCAGTACTCTCACTGAGAGCCTGTGTTGTGCCAGGTGCCTTAGGGCTGCCATAAGAGCATCCCACATTTGGAGGTCTGAAGTCAAAGAAAACTTCCTCGGGAAACTGGCCATCAGCTGAGATCTGAAGACTCAGTAGAAATTAGCCAGACCCAGAGTTGGGAAGAGTGGGTGAAGGCAAGGAAAATAGCAGGTGCAGAAGCCTAGGCACGAGAGGGCATTTGTTGAACTTGAACTGTGGTCTGACTGGATCTGTGTGTAAAGAAACATGGGAAAGCAGGTATTGGTGATGAGTAAAACTTTGTAAATAGTGTCAAGGAGTTAGAGGTTTGTTCTAAGGGCCCTGGAGAGTCTTTGAAGTGCGTGAGCCAAGGGTGGCACGCTAGGAAAGGAGACGATGGAAGGAGGGCGACCCATCAGAAAGGAGGTCGGGGCAGTCACCCAGGCTTGAGCTGGTGGGGGCCTGTACTGGGGCATGTGAACATGTGGATTTATTAAGAAGGAGGATGAGTGGGACTTGGTGGGGGATTGGATCTAGGGCTGAAGAAGAGGTTTGTCCCTCAGTGATTTATTAAGGTTGGTGAGTTTACAAATGAGGACATCAGGTCACAGTTGCAGTGACTTGTGCAAGATCACAGAACTGAAAGGGGGTAGAGCCTTTTAAGGCTTTAGTCTCATGCCCTTTAATAATTACAATCCTCAGCTCTTTTTAACATTTTACCAAATAATATTATACTGGCTCTGCTGTATAACATTATTTCTTAGTTAATGGAGTGTTTTGTTCCATTCTGTTAAAATTCTATACAGAAAACGAAACCTAGTGTCTTGGTTACATGATTAAATTGTCATTTTTGCCGTTTGTCTGCAGTATAAGGAGCAGTGAGAATGTTCTGTTTAACAGATAAAACACCCCTGAAATGTGTCTACTGCCACTATTCCTGTTGTTCTAGAAATACAACCAGCAGTCGTAAATACCGCCCCCTCTAGATTTGGCCTCTGGGACAGCACCCTGCTCTCCAGCATGCCTCCTGGCAGAGGAAGCTTACAAACATGTTCTTTCTCATTTATGTGGCTGTATCGAATTTCAGGGCCTGGGACCATATTGAGTCCTAATATATTTGCTCTGCTACAGGAAGTTCTTGTCTCCCAGGGAATAGGTGTAGCATTTATCTGTGGAAGTGTGTGGCTCTGTGTGAAGACTGTTTAGCGCCACCTGTCCAGAGTGTGAGCCGCCTCATCAGGTTTCATGCTGCCAGGATCTTGCATCTCCACAGTCTCAACAGCAAAAATATGCTTGGTCTGTCCCAACTCTTATAAGAGACACAGGTTTTAGCTTTTTGCATAGAGACGTTTTCGAGACATTTGCACACCCCTTTTCTCCGGTGGAACTGAGGGGAGTTGGGGGCTGTCCCAAAGCTCCCATCCTGCATTGTCACAAATTCTGGTCAGCCACTTCCCTCAGGTATCTAGGAACCAGGTCATGTTTGAACTCCTCCTTACAGCTGCTAACCTAGATTTTTCCCCAGTAACTAAGAAATCTTAAATGAAAAGTGGCTACATCTGTTCATTTTTCTGTTTAAACATTGCAGTCTATGCAGCAAAACCAGGATCCTGAAGTTTTTGCCCAGCCTAAGGTGTTATCCAGTGCCATCCCGGTAAGGATCCCCTTTTTCTGAAGATCATAGTATGTCTTAAGTTCTTCTGCTGAGTGTGAAGTGAAATGTTGCAGCTTTCAAACCTAGGCCCCTCTTAAATGTCCCTCCCCACTCTCCCAGGCAGAGCTCATTGCTGTGGCCCCTGCCGTCCTCAAGTCATCCATCCTCAGTGATGTCTTCCCTGAGGGTGTGTATGGGAGTGCAAGGTCGGCCACGGCAGGGGCGCTCACTCACTCCCTCTGTGTTGTGAATGGGCGACGGCTGAGAGCAGGTCAGCCCCGTCCCTGTGGATAGGAGATAGTCTTTGCCCTGGGAGAGTTGTGGTGTCCCAGTAAACAGAAGGCAGTGTCACTGCCCTGCTCGTTGGCTTCCCATTGCCCTGTTGACAAAACCTCCCATGCCTGTGTGCTCTGCACCTTGCTGCCTCTCCCCTGCCTCATTTTTTAGAAGTTGTCCTCATCCTCCATTACCTACCAACTTTGACAGGCACACTTATCTTTTTCAGTTCCTAAACTTTAAGGTTCCATTTGCCTTTGAGCCTTAACACCTCTCCTGAAGCCTAAGATTTTAAACTAAAGCCACCTTCTGACTGGTCTTAGCAGGTCTTCTTTGTAGCTTGTCCTGCTGAATGGTGATTGGCGTACCACTTCTTGGTGATCTCTCAGCCCAGTGTTGCACCAAAAATAACCACAGATGGCTCAGAACCCAGAAACTGCACTCTCAAAACTATGGACAGCTTTGGTTCTTTGTAAATGAGGAGGGTGACAGATAGGAGGGAAAAAATATAGTTTTCTTGTTGAGTATATCAAAATATGAGAATTAGTTAAAAAGGGGGGGGGCTTCCCTCATAGCTCAGTTGGTAAAGAATCCGCCTACAATGCAGAAGACCTGGGTTCGATCCCTGGGTTGGAAAGATCCCCTGGAGAAGGGAAAGGCTACCCTCTCCAGTATTCTGGCCTGGAGAATTCCATGGACTATACAGTCCACAGGGTTGAAAATAGTTGGACACAACTGAGCAAGTTTCACTTTCAAAAAAAATATTATTACTGTTTTGTGTATTCTGCTGGTTAGCCATTGTTAGCCCAGAAGTATATCTAAATGAAAGAAGAAGGTAAATATTAGTTTTATGTTTTTAAAATTGTATCTTCGATGGCTGTGGTGGCATAATAAATACATTGAACACAACTAAAGAAACTAATGCTTCATATAACTTTATATAACCAATGCTTCATATAATTCTTTTTATTGAATTAAAATTTATGTATAATAAAATGCAGATTTCTTAAATTGAGTTTTAATACACGTATATCCCTTGGGTAGTGATCCAACCAAGTTATATAACACTTCCATCACCTCAGAAAGTTCCTTCACACCCTCCTTTAAGCATTTCTGTGTCCCTCATGGAAAAACTTTACATATTCAGCTTATCTCAGGACTGTTCTTACTGTGCCTACCCTGCTGTTAGTTATCAGATTCCCCTTCTGTAGTGATGGGGCTTGGCTTCTCATAACAGCTCTAGGCCATCCTTATCATGTAAATGGACTCTTCATCCTTCTGCTAACAAGCTTCCTAACCAGACATTAAATGCTTAGACACTGCTTCTGAATCTTTATCTGAACTCTAAATAGTTAACCGTTGGACTCTGCATTCCAGTCTCCTGCTGCTTATGCTTATTATCAGGCATCCCCTACTCTGGGCCTGGCTGCTGACTTCCACACTCTTTGGTGCAAAATGACCATTGTTCCCCTGCAGGTGACAGGCCCCCCTCTGGTTCCTGCAACAACCTCAGCAGCATCCTCAGTCCTGCTGTCCCCCAGTGTTTTCCAACAGACAGTTACAAGGTCCTCAGACCTTGAGAGGAAAGCCAGCTCCCCTTCTCCTCTCACTGTTGGAACGACAGAAAATCAGAGAAAGCCTTCCATTATCCTCAGCAAGTCTCAGCTCCAGGATACATTAATACATCTAATCAAGGTATGTAGGATATTACTCTTCAAATTTTCATTCTGTAAAAAAATAATTGTATGAATTCTTAAAAAATCAATTCATAAAGAAAATCCAAGACCAGCTAGGACCAGTGTTTCTCTCTCCCTGTGGAAAAATTCTCGAAGTGGAAAAATAGATCTGTGTGAATTCCAAAATATTCCTCATGATTGTCTCTAGGTGGTGGGATTCTTGGCATAATTAGTTATACAGAGCATGCGTATAACTTCTTCCTAAGCTGTTGTCATGGCAGTAAGCTCTAAGGAGGTAAACCTGACATGACCATCTCTTCCAGAATGATTCCAGCTTCCTCAGCACACTTCATGAAGTCTACTTACAGGTTCTGACCAAGAACAGAGACAACCACAACCTATGACAAGAGCAGAGTAATTCTGAAGGCAGAATATCGACCTCAGAAACAAATAGGCCTCATCATGGAAACTTCTAGACGCAACATTGAGTTTTGAGAATTCTAAAATTGAGCCTATGAGAAAGAGACTCATTGCTTAAGAATGTTTTCCAAGTGACGTTCTCAGTGATAATGGAGGTTTCACTGTGAAGCATCACCAGCAGACCTTTGTTTTGGGGAAAAAAAAAAAAAAGACCATTGTGTTCAGTTGTGTGGGTGTTTTCATCAGTTCTAAACAAGTTTGTGAAATAAGGAATCTGATTTTCAGCTCACTTTCGTATTCAAGGTCTTAGGGAAAAGAGGTCACCAGCCCTGCGGCAGTCAGCCCAGCCCATACCCCCATTCCCCTCCCGCACTTCCTTCTAAAAACTTGATCCTCGGGCTGGTTAGTCAAGTTCTGAGCAGAGCAGAAGTCAGCTCTGTGCAGAGTAGCTTTGCATTTTAAGGGTCAGAGGTTAAGCTGGCAAATTAGGACTGATTTGTTCAAGTGAAGTGTATTTTATATGAATGCCCCTTTTGGGCCTTAAAAGTTCTGAAGTTTATTAATTGTGTTCTATTTTTAAGTGTCCCCGGTGATGCCATGCAGAGGGCTCCCACTGTGAGAATACATTTGAATAGGGCCCTGCCGGCCCTGTGATGAGGTGGGAGCAGGCATGGCACACCTTTGAAGTAAAGGCTGGGACTGGTAACACCCAAATTCTATCAGAAATCTTCACTTTAAGTTAAACTCTCCAGTGGTTTTGAAAATGTTAAGCTTGTGTGTGAATCATAGCCTTATTTTCCTTTTCTGTCTAAACACAATGAGAAGTCATTGTTAATTGTTTCCCTTAACACTTTGACAAAAGGACCAGTGGACCAATCTGACAAAGCCATTCTGGTTCCATTCCTCAAGTCTACTGAGAATAGTCTTAAAGCTATGCAGAAAAGGGAACTGTTATTCACACTGCCCTTACTTTATTATAGAATATGGAATTAAAAACCAAGTGTGATATTCGGAACTTTACCAATGTATTCTTAGGCTGTAAGTACTTCTGCAGCCCAAAGTCTGAAAATATGTAAAGATGCTTTGTTATGCTGCTATTGATCTGCCATGATTTATTTATATTCTTTTATGGCATGTAATGGTGATTAGTAATATTTTAATGTAGATTTGATTTATTTCAGCAATAGTAATTTTAAGATATTCTTTGAATGAAAGTGTCTTCGTTTCTACGATACAGGTCATTTTGTAGTATTTAACCAATTAAGATGCACTGCTTACTTTTCTGAGCACTATTTAATGATGGGGTAAAAACCCAATTGGCTCAACCAGCTAGCTTAAGGATTAGCTGTGAATAATGCTGACAGATATGATGGTTCCTTGGGAACAATCATTTAAGCTTTAATGGTAACTCAATCATAAATCCATAGGTTTTTTTTCCTTTTAGCTGAGATTTTAGAAAATTACTTGTGAATTACATACTTGTTTTAGTTTGCGCTTAGGTTGTTTTCTGTTTTTTGTCTTTTTTAGCATAAAGAATACCTTGATTGGCTTTTGTTAAGCTAAACGTGCTTCCTTGGCAACTTTTCTGCTTCCCAATTTAGTGTCTTCTATTGTGTCTACCTATTATTTGTGAATTGTGCAGAAGTCAAGGAACCTTCTAAGTTCTCATAGGAATTAGGAATAGTTTGTTTTCAAAGGTAGTGTGTAAATTCAGCAACCAAAAATGAATTGCTTGCGCATCACCCAGGAAAGAGAAAGTTACAGTAAGATGTGAAATGTTGCTGACCCCAGGAGATGGTGTCCAGGGCGCCCCCACGACTGTTCTCAGAAGACAGTTGCCCTGGCAGGTTAGCACGCATCCCAGGTGTAAGTCTCGGTGGGCTTTGGTGAGCGGAAGAATCAAGGGGTTCTTATTATGATAGACGTTTGCGTTGAAATGATGCTTTGAGTAGGGTCAATATTACAGAAGAGCTGAGAGACTGTCCTGAAGAGGGTCTGTGATCAAATCTGTTCGTTTTCACCCTTTAATTCAAGGAATGAGTCGGACAGACAGTAGAGAATCTGGGATGAGGTTTCCTTAATGTGAAAGGAAACTTTTAAGTGCCCAAGTCATGGAGACTTGAAAAGGGTAAGCCTGTTTCAACTCCCAAATTTATGTATTCAAAGCATTTTGAAAATTCAGAGGCCAGAGGTTCACCGTCATGAGAACCAGGAAGTTCAGGCCAGAACGAGTCAGTAGAGAAGTCAGGCCAAGCCTGAACAGTGTCAGTTGGATGACCCTGGGCCAAAAGTCACAGTTCAGTTGCCTTACCCCTCATTCAGACTTCTGTCCAGAACCTCATGCTAGTTTAGGTTGCATGTTTACATTGCTGCAGTAACTTTACTGAAATCTTAAGTTTTAAACCTTAGTTGAGTCAAAATGGACACCAAAACAAAGACGCTTCTTGCAAGGTTTGCAGAACTCCGGGTGCCCTGCACTTAGGTCACCGTGTCTGCCTGTAGAGCCACCCTCACCCGAATGGGCGGCCCTGCTCTTCTTTTCTTGCAGTTACTGTGGTATCTTTGAGTGGACTCCCACTTCCCAAACAGCCTCGTTCCTTTAAGGCAGAAGCTCCTCCTCATTGTGTATCTCCCCCGTCGGTAAGGTGTAACTTGGAATCCCATGTTGTCCAGTGACTGTCAGCTCCAGGAAAAGCATTCATGCCCTCTGCATGTGAATGTGAATGTCCACAGCTTACTTTGGAAGGCTTTTGGGAGCCAGGTTTTGTTAAGAGCCCAAGTTGACCTGAGTACTTCTCTGCGGGAGGAGGCACAGGCTTAGTTGAGAATAGGACCCGATTTTGCATGTCAAGAATTGTTCTTTTTCCACCTGTGTGTTCTTGTAAAAAATCTTAACCCCATCAGATCTACTAGGTAGATATTTTTAAACCATGCAGCTTTATTACTCTCCTCCCCAAAGAATGTAGTTTGACGTTTTTCTCATTTTGGTAGTAGAGGCCATAACTGCCATTGTATTACTAATAATGCAACATGAAATTGAAGGTGCCTAACTGCTTAAAAAAAAAAATCAGCCATCCTACTGTAACTCTGGGCAAAATGAAACACAGAGGAATGAGAGGCGGCACAGGCACGCGTGGGCTCAGTCCGTGTGAGTGAAAACGAGGAATCACGGACGTGTGTCCTGCATTCTTGCTGCACGTTTGCTGCTGAGCACACGTTTCTTTCTTACCTGTCTTTGGTTTTCTTCAGTTGTATTCAAAGGGCCTGCTGGAACCAGTAGCGCCCTGTGTTTTCAGGTGTCTAAAATGTTAAGATCTGAAAGAAGTAAAGCAGCTTACACTGAGCTCTTTAAAAGCTGTGCTTGAGAACATTTCCCTGAGTGGGCCGGGGCCTCCAGGAGCCTGTTTTTTCCAGCAAGAGAGACATGTGCAATGTTTCACTTGGTTTTGTATATGACATCTTCATTTGAAAATGCTCTAATGCAATACTGTTCACTTTGAAAGGGGGAAATGCAGAGTTGTGTTTCCCTTTTATCTGTGTGATTCCTTCAGAAACGTGTTTTTAAAATATATGTTCTCAATGGTTTTTTATTCTGTATTCCTGCTTTGGCCATGTGGCTCTCATGACCTTCAGTGTACCAGAGTCTCACTGCCCTGAATGTGGGCCTGAGAAGCTCCGGGACTGTGGCAAGATTTTTGTTCCATGAGCGCAATGCAGCATCATTAACATTTTTAATGGTATGGATTTTATACCATCTGTGTATGTTTGCAAATATTAAGTTATTACCTGTTTTCAGATGAGCATTTTTCATCCTAAATTTTATATGTTTGCAAATATATTTTTTTAATAAAAGTTCAAAACCAAGTTTTAGCACCTACTCAATTTTAATTGTGTTTTTATTGAACTTACAGAAATAGGAACTTTTGGATGCGTCGTCACACTGTGCTAGAGCCTCCTACTGCTGAGAGGTAGTGGGGTGAGAGGACAAAACAAATGCATATATTCTTAGAAGGTTTCCCCAGATAGAGGGTACAGGTCTAATCAGGACGAGAAATAGTCTTTTATAGGGGACTTTTACAGGGGACTCGGTCACTTCTCAGATTCACTCAATTCATGTGCCTGGTGTCTAGGTTGATAAGGAAGGAACGAGGGAGGGAAGAAAATAAACTGTGATTGTTATGGGAAATAGGGAAAAGGGTGGAAAAGTGTTAATCACATAAGTCCCTGAAAACTGTTCACATTAAGTATTGGGTTGGCCAAAAAGTTCATCTGCATTTTTCCATAACACATTACAGAAAAAAACGTGAACAAACATTTTGGCCAACCCAGTATGTTTCCAAATGAAATTTTCCCTAAAATGTTTGCTTTACCTGCCTGCTTTCATAGAGCAGAGCATATGCTTAAACCTTGCTTTATGACTTTTATATACATACTCAGTCACCACTAATTGCATGCTCATTCAACACATAAACATTGCAGCTATTTTCTTGATCTTCACAATAACCCATTTTAGAGAGAAGGGAATTGAAGCCAAGAGTGACAAGGATGTGCCAAAGGCTGCTGCTTATTAAGCCAGCATTGAGTTAGGGACCTGAAGCCAAGCAGACTGGTGGGCTAGTCTAGAATTCCTTTCTTGATTCCATTACCTCCATGATAAATTACTCTAGATTGCTATTGCTGGGGCTTCTATGTTTGTCAGAGCTACAGGAAGCAGCCTGTCTCTCCTGGATGAGCAACTGGAAATCCAGCCACAGGGTTTCCTCTAAGGATGAAGCGGGGTTCTTGGAAAGCAAAAGAGAAGAGCAGCAAGAAACAGTCACTAAATCAGGCAAACCCCGGAGCCCAGCCTGCATTCCCTCTTTCAGGCATTTGGGGGTCTCTGTTATCTGTAATGGGAAGAAGTCAACAGGTTTCTAAAGGGCTTAAATCAATTCAAGAGCCTCACCTCCTAGAGTTTGCTGCCATACTCAATGCAAACAGAACTCATGATATAAGCCTCCCACCTGGCGGGAGGATGGGGCTTACACACATCACTTCAGGTTCACCAGGCAAATAAATTCTCTACGGATGGCTGCTAAGAGATACGTTATACCCAACTGGTAGAATGGCTCAGAAGGAGGTGATAACAGAAGCAACACGACAGTCTCATCATGTTTCACAAACATTTCTTTCAGTTAAGTTGGAATAAATTTGAAATACAGTCCCATGATGAATCATAACCAACATTTGTTGTGTGCTGTGTGATTGTGTGCATTGTTTGTTAATCTTCCCCACATCCCTGGGAGGAGGAGGCCATTCAAAGTGCAGCCTCCAGAAAGGGCTCGAAACACACCAGCTTCCTGTCATCTTGAGAAGGGGAAGAAGGGGTACGGGCTCTGGTTAGACTCATGTCAGCCCGTCCATCTGAAAAGAGCTCCAGAACGTGGAGCCGAGAAGGCAGCCACACTCCACAGGAACTGGTGTCTTTGTACCCAGGTCCCTGCCACTCCACAAAGATGAGTCTGGCACTGCTTGACCCTGCCAGACGGAGCTCTAGAGACACCCCCAGCAAGCCACACGCCATGTTCTGTGGAGTTTCTCAGAGTGTTGGCAATGGGGCCCTGGCTTCTGAAGCAGGTACAAAATCTGGATCCCTACACATTTTGCGACCAAGCCCCGTTTATTGTTTCTATATCTGGCATCTGAGTTGATGCTTTCAAATTGCGATGCTGGAGAAGACTTGATAGTCATTTGGACTGCAAGGAGATCAAAGCAGTCAACTCTAAAGGAAATCAACCCTGAATATTCATTGGAAGGACTGATGCTGAAGCTAAGGCTGCAGTACTTAGGCCACCTGATGGGAAGAGCTGACTCACTGGAAAAGACCCTGATGCTGGGAAAGATTGAGGCAGGAGGAGAAGGGGATGACAGAAGATGAGATGGTTGGATGGCATCACCGACTGAATGGATATGAGTTTGAGCAAGCTCTGGGAGATGGTGAAAGACAGGAAAGCCTGGCATGCTGCAGTCCATGGGGTCACAAAGACTCAGACGTGACTTAGCGACTGAACAACAATATCAGGTGTCCCTACCCCCAGAGACTGGCCCTCCAGCCTCTCTCAGGCTAACATCCTCTCCTGTCCTGCTGGCACCCAGAGGCTTCCTTGACTTCCACTTGACCCCTTACCCTGACAGGCTCCCCGATGGGAAAGGGGGCTCCGGCAATACCAGTTACTTTGTGGTCTCCACCATGGGCTGCATGCACCCCAGCAGGCACCTCACCCCATTTTAAACAAATATTTTGTCATCTCACCTTTACCATTTTATTTATTTATTTTTTTTTACCTTTACCATTTTAAAAAAGTATTTGTTTCTTTGACTGTGCCAGGTCTTAGTTGCAGCATGTGGGATCCAGCTCCCTGACCGGGGATCAAACCCAGGCCCCTTGCTTTGGGAGCACAGATTCCCAGCCACTAGACCACCAGGGAAGCCCCTCACCTTTACCATTTTGACCCAGAATTCACAGAGAAGGTAACCTAGGCCTACATAATTTTTAAATTAATATCGTAATACAAAGGAGAAGTTTTAAAGTGATTTATAATCAGATGTTCTATATTAAATATGTAAATGCTTGGGCACGACTACACAAATTCTCAAAATGCCCCCATATATCAGAGCCCTGGCCTTCACCCCGACACTTCCCCTCCCCCACAAAAGACAGCGGCTCTCCCATAGCGGGCCTGTCCAAGGCCGACACACACTGCCCACTCTGTCTCCCTGCGCTCCTGCCCACAAGGAGACTGAGGAGCTGTTTGTGCTCCAGCCCAAGATGGTGAGGTTATTAACGCCTCCCAAGGACTTTAGCACCCTTAAATGATGGACCTGTGCAATGACTGGTAGCTCAACCTCAGAGCAAGTTAAGAGGGAAGATGGGAGAGAGACACATACACGCACAGACCCTATTTGTTGGTCCCCATCTGACCCTCGGGGCTGCGGGTAAGAGCTATTCTGTCTCAAACCCAGTGCTGGACACCACACGCACACACACCTGCCCCGTCCCCTTAGACTGTGGCTCCGTAGGAAACTGCGGACTGGGGAGCCCCTCTGTAACCACAGTGTGGCCCAGAGCAGGGATGCAGGGCGCTGTGGAGCAGAGTGACTTTCACCCTCCTGACCACCTGGGGGACACAGATGAGGGAACTGGCCATTGAGTGAGTGGCCAAAGACCGTCCGTCCAAGCTCACCCAGCTAGAGGGCAGCAGAGGCAAGGGTTGAAGTGGACTTATGCCCACCACCTCCCTCTGGGTTTGTGGACCATGGAGAAAGGCTTCGGGTCCCTGGAGAATTTCGGAGCACATTTGGAAGTGACAGCAGCCTTGCTCCCAGTCCCCTTCTGTTATTCCTCACTCACAGGTATGGTTAGTTCTCAGAGGGTTTTCTCAGCCCTAAGCCAGAGAGGGTAAGAAAATGGGAGAGTGGATTACAGGCATCCTGCCAGGACAGCCAAGCAGGAAAGCCAAGGCCCAGATCTGAAATGAGTTTATTGTCTCAATCCCCATCACCCATGCCAGCTTGACACAGGTACAGTTTGGGGGCAAATTTACTGTTGGTGGTCACCTCCTCCTCAGAGCCTTCCCTGATCTGCAGCCTCAGGAGGCAATACTTTTGTGTAGATCACAGGGGCAGAGCCGCATGGCCCCCACTGACCTAATATGACCTGTGAGCTGAGAACTGATACAGGATCATCTTCTCCAAACATCTAGCACAGTACCTGCACACAGGCCTTGGCAAATGCAACAAATAAGTAAATTCATGAGTGAATCAAAACGTCATTTGAGGCCTCATCAAAGTCACCAGAAGGAAGGCTGACTAGATGTCGTTGCTAACTCTGAGGGTGGGGTGGGGAGAAAAAAACCATTGTGTTGTAATCTGAGTAGGGAGCCTGGGCGCCTCCCCTGGGTGCGGAGCAGCCAGCTCGGGCATGGGACTTCCTATAACTGCTGACTGCTCCTCCCAGCCAAGCACTCCTACAACTTCTTGTTTCCCAGGAGGAGCTGTGTGGCTCTGAACAGGGAAGTGATCCATCTCCATGCCTTTCTCCAGAGTCCTCGCCTAAAAAACTACCACTTCAGCTATTCAATAACTGCCCAGGAGGAAATCCACTTAATCTCACCACAACAAAACAAAAATAAAACATCTGGAACAAAAACCACCCCTAGTGCCCGGCTTGCTTGGAAACAGGAGCAATCAGAACAAGGCACAAGGTGACATCTCTCCCCACTCCACGCTGCAGGCCAGGCCAGCTGCCCTGGAAGTGCCCCGATTGTCAATAGCACTATCGGAGCCCAGCCTGGCACGGTGCCCCCAGACAGGAGCTGAGGGGGGTTGACTCCTTGCTCCCAACGCAGGGGAGGTGCCCAGGCTCCGCTACTCAGATCACAAGCTGCAGTGACTAGGCACTTTTCTTTTGTGTGCAAGAAAAGCAGGCCTGGCTTGGCTGGGCTCCAGCCTGGTGCTCACCTGTTAGGAATGCCAGGTGCCTGCAGCCCTGGCCTTTGGTGGTGATTCAGAGGGTCAACCACCCAATTTGGTCCTGAGATTGGCCAAGGACACAGTGAAAACCAGAAAAAAAAAGTCCTCTCTCCTGGAAGCTAGGGCTAGCTGTTCTGAAAGCATACATATTTTTTGTTACAGTGCAAATGCCAAAGCAATGTCCAACCAAGGGGGGCCAGTGGATAACCTTCCTCTGCCCAGTGATAATCCTGGGGGAGAAGAGCACGTGGACTCTGTGGAAAAGAATTTAAGATGCACAGTGATGTAAACCAGAGGGGTCATGACCTTGTTTGAAATATTTATATTCATGGAGAAAAAGGAGAAAAAAGACTGGAAGGAAATAAATGTTGTCCTCGGTGACCTTGGATGGTGGGATTATGAGGGATGAAGTTTTCCTCTTTGTGTATCAGAGTTCAAGCAGAGAAGCAGAAACTGTCTATATTAAGAGATTTGGTACAAGGAATTGAATTGCTCCATGGCAGGGAGAGTGGAGAGTGGCTGATCAGGTAAGTCACAAATAGCAGGGCAACCTGTCAGGAAGTGCAGGCTAGACCCTTGGGCTCAGGTGGAACTGCCATTGAAGGAGTTTTTCTTTTTCAGCCTTTCAACCAGCTGAATCAGATATTCTAGATAACCACCCAGGTTATTTAGAATGATCTCTTTTACTTAAAATCAACTGACTATGGGATTTAATCACATCTATAAGGTATCTTCACAGCAGCACTTAGGTTAGTGTTTAATTGAATAACTGGGGACTACAGCATAGCTGAATGACATAAAACAGACCATCACAATATTTTTGTTATATTCTCAAATTTTCTGCAAGGGACATGTGTTATTACTTGTATAATTTTTTTAAAAAGCAGTAAATGACAAAACCACCATGAGATACCACTTTGCACCTACAAGGCTGATTAAAATAAAAAAGACAAGACAATAACAAGGATTGACAAGAATCTGCAGAAATCAGAACTGGCATCCATTGCTAGTGAAATTATATAATGGTGCAATCACTTTGGAAAACAGTTTGTTCCACAGTGTATACCCAAGGATACACATAGACCTGGTTCCCTTTCCCCACCACTGCCTTCCTATCATGGGGTGCCCTGCCCAGTGCCCACGTCCCAGAGTTTGCAGCTGTCCTGGAGAAAACCATCTACAAAAGTCATCTCAGAATTCTCTCGGAGGGTACAGTCTCCAATCACTCCTGCTGCCTACATACCACTACCAGAGAGAGCTCACGGTCCTGTTAAAATGAAGGCAGGCTCCCACCCTTGAAAGAAAGGGAAAACAAGAATACATCTCTGTTTATTGTAAGAATGAGCCCATTTTACAGACGTGAGGGATCCATCCAAGGCCATGGGGGTCTTGGATTCCCTCCCGCCACCCTCTCCCCCAGGCACAGTCTGGGACGGATCTACTAAGAGGCAGAAGTACCAGAGTCACAGAACCAGATTTGCTGGAGAGCTCTTTGCCAAATACGTATCAAGGGCTTTGGAATGGTTGCCACCCTCTGACTTAGAAGTTTCCTAGTTGAGAACTCCCAGTTCAGAGCTAAGCTACCAGGACAACAAGGATTTAGGTACCACATGTTAACTGCAGGGTAATATATCTTGGTGAAAACCTGGAAGCACTCCAAATACCCATCACTAAAGGATGGTTCATAAATGAGGACATAGCTCCATGATGTGACAATACACAGCTAATCAATATGATGTCTTTGAAGAATAGGAAAAGGAGTACGTCAAGACTGTATATTGTCACCATGCTTATTTAACTTATACGCAGAGTGCATCATGAGAAATGCTGGGCTGGAAGAAGCACAAGCTGGAATCAAGATTGCCGGGAGAAATATCAATAACCTCAGATATGCAGATGACACCACCCTTATGACAGAAAGTGAAGAGGAACTAAAAAGCCTCTTGATGAAAGTGAAAGAGGAGAGTGAAAAAGTTGGCTTAAAGCTCAACATTCAGAAAGCTAAGATCATGGCATCTGGTCCCATCACCTCATGGGAAATAGATGGGGAGACAGTGGAAACAGTGGCTGACTTTATTTTTTTGGGCTCAAAAATCACTGCAGATGGTGATTGCAGCCATGAAATTAAAAGACGCTACAGCTTGGAAGGAAAGTTATGACCAACCTAGAGAGCATATTAAAAAGAAGAGACATTACTTTGCCAACAAAGGTCCATCTAGTCAAGGCTGTGGTTTCTCCAGTGGTCATGTGTGGATGTGAGAGTTGGACTGTGCAGAAAGCTGAGCACCGAAAAATTGATGCTTTTGAACTGTGGTGTTGGAGAAGACTCTTGAGAGTTCCTTGGACTGCAAGGAGATCCAACCAGTCCATCCTAAAGGAGATCAGTCCTGGGTGTTCATTGGAAGGACTGACGCTGAAGCTGAAACTCCAATACTTTGGCCACCTCATGTGAAGAGTTGACTCACTGGAAAAGACCCTGATGCTGGGAGGGATTGGGGGCAGGAGGAGAAGGGGACGACAGAGGATGAGATGGCTGGATGGCATCACCGACTCAATGGACACGAATTTGAGTAAACTCCGGGAGTCGGTGATGGACACGGAGGCCTGGTGTGCTGCGATTCATGGGGTCGCAAAGAGTCGGACACAACTGAGCAACTGAACTGAACTGAATGGGAGAATGTAAAAGAAAATGGTAAGTTTGATATGATCTTGACAATATCAAAAAAAAAAAAAAAGATAGCAAACACCTATTGAGGGGATGCCCAATTCTATTCTCCAGCCCCTCTCCCTAACCCTTGACCCTATTCTATTCTCTACATAACAATTGTAATAAATCAATATTTGTCAAATGAGTGAAGTCCTGGTCCAGTGGTTAGGACTCTGAGCTTCCACTGCAGAAGACAGGGGTTTGATCCCTGGTTGAGGAACTAAGATCCTGCATGCAGCACGATGTGGCAAAAAAAATAAATAAATAAATGAACCAATGACTTTTAACAGTGGTTCCTCTTTGAGTGGAATTATGTGCAATTTTAGTTTACTTTTAAATTTTCTATACCTTCCAGGTTTTTACAATGAGCATGCTTTCCTTTTACCTTTGAAGTGGGGAAACGTGTTTTAAAAAACAAGGACAATAACAAAAGTCAAATCAGAAAAGTCAGAGGTTCTGTGAGTTAACTGTGTGAGAGCTCACATTCCTGGGGACATCATTATCAAAAGAAGCATTTCACCAAAAATGCCTCTGGAAGGAAATCTGGGGCACTAAGAGGAGAGATGGGGACTTCCCTGGTGGTCCAGTGGCTAAGACTCTTGAGTTCCCAGTGCAGGGGGCCCAGGTTCGATCCCTGGTCAGGGAGCTAGATCCACATGCTACAACTAAGACCCAGAGCAGCCAAATAAATAAATAAAATTTAAAAAAAAAAAAAAAAAAGGAGAGATGGATTTATTAAAGCTTGGTTCTTCATCAACCTACACTCCTGTTAGACAGTGTCCGAGAGTGGGCCCTCTGCAGGGCGTTAGGGAACACCAGGCTGGACTCACACACACACACTCACACAGGAATCACGTCAGGCCCCCACGGCCTTCAGTCCTGGATGTGAATCAAAGAAAGTGTCCTGAAGACCCAGACTGGCTTGTTGGCTCCACTGCAAGCTCAGTGCTGGCTTGGGCCCCCAGCGCCAGCCCAGGCCTGCCCCAAGAGCATGACATAGACCAGAGCTGCCAAAGTGATGCCCAGTGCTGTCACTCAGGAACACAGCTGCTCAGGGCCCGTTCACGCCTCATTGGTGTCCACTCAGGGGACGTGCAGGAGCACATCACGATAGCTCTGCCCTGCCTTTCATGCAGACAACTGCGCAAGGGCAGGAGGGGCCCCCACTGGTGAGCACCCCCACTGCCTGGAGGTTTGCTCCCAGCTCAAAAACATCAGGGCAATGGCCTGGCTTATGAAACACAGAAGCAGCTTTACATAATCACGAGAAATGATAAGAAAAAGCACATTCATAAAAGTGCATCTCCCAATCGACACAGTAATTTTTCAAGATAGAATTTGGTTTTGCTGGCTGGTTGTTTTTTTTTTTTTTTTTTGTGGCAGGTTGGGGGTGGGGGTGCAGATTATAAAAGTCAACAGTGTTTACTAACAAATAATTCCAACCAAAGAAAAATTCATAGAAACCAAATACTCTTGTTGAAATGAAGAGAAAAATTAACCAGTGGGTTTTTCTGGCACATTTATGGCTGCAGGATAATTATCCAGCTTCCACAGGTGGAAATTATAGCTTTTACCATAAGGTCCCAATGCCTCCAAAGTCCCCTGTGACTTGAAGCGCATCCTTGCAGCCTCTGCTTTGCCCAGGCACACTTACGAACATGCATGTGCATGAGAACACATGGATGCGCGTGCACACTTTCATTTATTTTTGACAGAAATAGGATCACACTCTACAGGCTGTTCTGTACCTTGCTTTACTCGTTTACAACATGGCAGACATCTCCCCACCATAGCTGATCTTTCAGTGCTTCACTCAGCCCCATGGGGCAACCAGCAAGGCACTGGACTCACATCTCCCTGGTGTTTTCCTTTGGAGAGTTCGCAGAACACCAAAACGGGACTGCCTGAGGGTCTTCATAGAAATGCAGAGTCCTAGGCCCTGCCCCATAGGGCTTCCTGGTGGCTCAGTGCTATTTCAGCCCCTGGGGTGGGAAGATCCCCTGGAGAAGGAAATGGCAACCCACACCAGAATACTGGCCTGGGAAATCCCATGGACAGGGGAACCTGGTGGTCTGGTCCATGGAGTCGTAAAGAGTCAGACTCGACTTAGTGACTAAATAACAACAGCAATCAATCCTTCTCCAGAGATTCCGATTCAGAAGGTTAGATGTGGTGACCAGGGATTTGTATGTAGAATAACTGCTGCAGGAAGGCACAGAGCTTACAAAAGTTTCAAAGGTGTGTCCTTTCTTATCAGACTGAGGGCAGAGGTACATGTCTGGTCTCTGACGTGGCATACCCTTGGGGCTATCTCACTCTGATCTAGCCTGCAGCCCTTGCCAGCTTTGGGGCCAATCTTGGGTGGGCAAGCCTCCATGGTTTGGGCCAGCAGGAGCCAAGGCCCATGGGATGCACTTGGCTTAGGGTTTGGCTGGACATCTGGGTGCCAGGCCAGCAGAGGAACAGGCAAGGAGCAACTGAGATGGGCTGCAGGACTCACTCACACTCAGTCCATTGCTCCTCATGACCCAGAGCTCTGAGTGTGGGCCATGCAAAAGACAAGAGGGCACAGGCGAGCAAGGACTGGCCACTTGCCTCCCACAGATCTGACACAGCCTCCTCCTCAGCCACTGATTTGAGGGGGTCCCTTTCTCTGTCCTCAGTAATGTAAAATGGAGCTCCTTCCTGTACAAGACATAGTAAAGGGTATCCACCTCATGGGGCAAGTGAGGTGGGTGGACTCCACCGACAGAATCTGTGATAACTGTCTCCTCCCTACTCCCACTCTGGGGACCCTCATCCCCCTGGGGCTCAAGGGCCCTGGTAAGAGCAGAGGTCAGTGCTTCTGTCCCTACACCCTGTAGGTGCTGGGACCAAACCCAATGACCTCCCTCAGAGTCATTGTGTTATCAGGTCCTAATAACTTGTGAAGGGCTTGCCTCTAGTAATTTCTCAGTTAACACTAGCTGATATTATTACTAGTGCTAAGTCGCTTCAGTTGTGTCTTACTCATTGTGACCCAGTGGACAGCAGCCCCCGAGGCTCCTCTGTCCATAGGATTCTCCAGGCAAGAATACTGGAGTGGGTTGCCATTTCCTACTTCAGGGAATCTGCCCGACCCAGGGATCGAACCCGCAACATTTTCGTCTAATGCATTGTCAGGAGGGTTCTTTACCCCTAGCCATTACCACTGTTCTGTAATCTCATTTTCATAGTCATCATCCCCCTCGAGGCTCAAGTCCTGGCCTCCCTCTCTGGGGCTAGGGCTTGAGGATGGGGCACGTTTGCTAGTACTGAGCCCAGCACCCAATAGCCCTGTGACTTTAATTGACCTTGCCAGTTTTAATTTGATCATTTTTAAAACGGGATTACCAGTGAAGCCTCCCCTGTCAGTTTCGCTCAGGGCTATGGGGAGGGAGGAGAGCTGTCTGCAGGGAGGATTCGAATCAACAGGAGAATTCTGGTCCGGGCCTAGAACCTGGAGTTACGATCACATTATTTGTGTGTTGTGGTTAATCCCGGCAGAGCAGTGCCGCTTGACTCAGGAGCCTGGCAGCTCGAAGCTGCCCCGCAAATTTCGGGGGGAAGGAAAAAGGAACCGAGAGGCGAGGCGGGTGGACAGCATACGGTCGGGTCGCAAAACGCCCAAGCTCGCCGCGGCCTCAGTTTCCCTATCAGCGCTGGAGGGCTGGGGCGGAGCTGCCCGCGCAGGTCCGAGGGCGGGGCGGGGCGGAGCAACCTGGGGTGATGCCGGCGCCCCGCCCCGCGGGCGGCTCCCGGGACTCTTAACGCGCCCGCGAGCGGCCTCGGGCCTCGGCCGCTGCTTGCAGCTCCGCAGCCCTACGTCTTAGCTTCCCCGTCTGCGTCCTCTGCCTCGCCACCCGCCCGTTCGCCCGGCCGCGCCATGGAGGCCTACCATAAGCCTGATCAGCAGAAGCTGCAGGCCCTGAAGGACACGGCCAACCGCCTGCGTATCAGCTCCATCCAAGCCACCACGGCGGCCGGATCGGGGTGAGTTGGGACGCTGGGCGGCGGCGCCGGGGCGCGCTGCACAGTGCGACCACGGAGGCGGCGCCGGGGTGGGGGCGGGGGGTCGGATGGTGGAGCGCGCGCCCGGGAGGTAGGAGCGGAGGATCCTTCCGCCGCGCCGGTCCTCAGCCCGGCTTCCGTCCGCAGGGGCCCGGCTCTCTGCGCGCTTTAGGCCGGCTCGGCCCCTCCTTCCCCTCCGCTCTAAGGCTCAAGAGACGCGGCTCGGCACTGTGGAAAGCCCTCGTCCGCCGTGGGGAGAGTGCCACCATTAGTGCAGTCTCGCCGAGAGCCAGGCCCTGTGCTTGCGATCGGCACACGCGGCCCCTGGACCCTTTACCCCCTGGTAATTGATAACGTTCCGCCCACACGTGAGGAAACCGAGGCTCCGAATTTGTCAATTGGCCGAGATCGGGCGCAGAGAGAGCTGGAATTTGAACCGGCTCTGCCCGAGACGAGAGCGCCTGTTTTAACCCCTCATCTTGCTGGGAAGCCTGGGGCCCTGGCCTTGTCCCTACCTCAAACTACCCGTCCCTGTCGCCACCTCACATTCCTGTTAAGAATCAAATTCCTGCCACCTTGGGTTTGGAGCGAGAGCGCTGCGACTCTAGGGGAGTAAGGGTGAGCAGGGAGGTCGCCACGTGGATGCAGAGCCGTTGCATACCTTGTGAACTGAAGGTCTAAGTGAGATCTCCTCTGAGGAGACAGGAGAAGGGGATGGGGTGGAGGAAGGGAGGTTTGAAAGGCTAAGAGAACCAAGAACCAAGTCTCAGGGCCTTGGGGTGAACATGCAGAGCCAGCCTCCACATGCACTTTCCCCAAGACAGGCCCATCCCCCAACGCTCTTTCCCGCCTGCCCTTGTGGCTCAGAGGCGGAGAAAGGCTGCTGTCCATCTCAGGGAGCCTTCTCTGAAGGTGGCCAGTTGCAGGGACAGTAATGATAACCGGTCACTGTGCAGCTGGAGGCGTCCGCTGGGGTACTTAAGAAAGTCAGCCAGTGAGTCACTTCAGAGCCTGTTTCCCCCTCTGTAAAATGGGAACAGTAGTAACTCCTACACAACTCGGTGGTTTCCAGGATTCCAGCCCTTTAGGACTTGGGACCAGGCTGCCCAGACAGCATTTCATGATGCGTTCCTGAAATGATTTTGAAGTCTGGGTTGGGGATGGTTTCCAGGGACCTTCCCAGATTAAGTCTGTAGAACAAAGACAAGATTCTACCTTCTGGCTAATTTCATACAGAATATATATATATATATATATATATACATATATATATATATGTATATATATATATTTTTTATTGAAGGATAATTGCTTTACAAAATTATGCTCTCTGTCAAACCTCAACATGAATCAGTCATCAGTTCAGTTAAGTCACTCAGTCATGTCCGACTCTCTGCGACCCCATGAACTGCAGCACGCCAGGCCTCCCTGTCCATCACCAACTCCCGGAGTCCACCCAAACCCATGTCCATTGAGTCGGTGATGCCATCCAACCATCTCATCCTCTGTCGTCCCCTTCTCGCGCCCTCAATCCTTCCCAGCATCAGGGTCTTTTTCAAATGAGTCAGCTCTTCACATCAGGTGGCCAAAGTATTGGAGTTTCAGCTTCAACATCAGTTCTTCCAATGAACACCCAGGACTGATCTCCTTTAGGATGGACTGATTGGATCTCCTTGCAGTCCAAGGGACTCTCAAGAGTCTTCTCCACAGTTCAAAACCACAGTTCAAAAACATCAATTCTTCTGCGCTCAGCTTTCTTTGTAGTCCAACTCTCACATCCATACATGACCACTGGAAAAACCATAGCCTTGACTAGACAGACGTTTATTGGCAGAATACTGTCTCTGCTTTTTAATATGCTGTCTAGGTTGGTCATAACTTTCCTTCCAAGGAGTGTTTTTAATTTCATGGCTGCAGTCACCATCTGCAGTGATTTTGGAGCCCAGAAAAATAAAGTCAGCCACTGTTTCCACTGTTTCCCCATCTATTTGCCATGAAGTGATGGGACCAGATGCCATAGGTATACATGTATCCCCTCCCTTTTGAACCTCACTCCCCCTCCCACCCCTTAAAGTTGATACAGAGCCCCTGTTTGAGTGTCCTGAGCCACACAGCAAATTCCCGTTGGCTATCTATTTTACATGTGGTAATGTACGTTTCCATGTTACTCTTTCCATACATCTCACCCTCTCCTGGGATATGTTTTTAATAAAACATAAAATCCTAAGCTCCAGTGAGGGGCTCATGTTACCAGGAAGACTTCTTGGACAGGTGGGAAGCACCAGGCCAGCGAAGAGAAAAACTGGAAAGGGGGAGACCAGGCTCAGTGATGGGCATCTCAGGAAGTTTGAAAGCACTTGGAGAGAAATGAAACAAATACTTACAACTTGGGGTGGGGGGCTCCCAAAGGGAGAGGGTGTCTAGTGGTACTTCTGCATGGATCTTTGTTGGATAGTTAAACTCTGATTTCTACTGAGAAAAGATAGTGGATCTGGCAGCTGAGTTACAGGCAGGTTTATACTGTAATGCCTGAAGGAAGAACTCACTGAACTCAAAGTGTCCATTTACAAAGAGAAAAAAAGTGAAAGATACAGTGATTCCTGTGAGTTGTGAGCAAGCCTAAACGATTCAGGAAAGAAATACTTAAGAGAAACATGCCTTAAGACCAAAAAAAAAAGAAATACTTAGAAAACTGAGTTTTCAGAAGGAAGTAACATTACTATGTAACCTCTGTCAAAAGAGATTTTGAAAGGCATGTGCCAAGAGTTCTGTGTGCAAAACAAACAAACAAAAAAACCAATAAAGGAAGACTTGAACAGGCCTCCAAGATGTTTGTTTTGAGGCAGTTCCCTCATGACAGTGCATGAGCTCTGCAAAGTGAAGGCACAGCTTTGAGGCCTTGGCACTGTGCAATCATGGTCAAAGGGACCGTGCTGCCAGGCTGTCTCCTTCCTAGGGGAGCTTACATCCCCGGTGATGCAAACAACACTTTGACCAAAAGGCTTTGCATGGTCACTGCAGATGCTGGATTGATAGTGAGTCGGTGAGGACCATGGGGTCCTGATATCTTGGTAACTTTCCCCTTCCTCTGCCATCACTGGGCAAGTGACAGTGAACGTCCCCGGGCCTGGAAAGTGAGGACACTGGCCTCTGTGTCGTGGAGCTGAGGGATAGCCTGCACAAAGGGCTCACTGTGCAGTAGCCAAGCTGCTCCAGGTCACCTCGCCCTCCCTCCGCGTGCCGGAGGAGCTGTGGTCGCCGTGGCAACGGTCCAAGTCACCCAGTCTTTAAAAGATGATACTCAGGGACTTCCCTGGTGGTCCAGTGGATAAGACATAGAGCTCCCAAAGCAGGAAACCTGGGATCGATCCCTCATCAGGGAACTAGATCCCACATGCTGCAAAAAAAGACCTGGTGCAGCCAAGGAAAAAAAAAGATGACACTCCGTGGCCTTGTCAGAGGGGCCCTGACTTCTAAGGCTGTTGGTAGAGATTTCATAGTTCTCACCAACCACGCTAGACTCACAGTATCCAAACAGTGCTAAGTGTTATCTGAGGACTCCATCAGAGTCAAACCTGAATCTGAAGGCTCAGTCCGTGCTTAGAGGTCCCCAGGGCTCTGACCCACAGCGTTGGGGCGGGTACTCAGGAACAGAAGGTCTGGCCAGGCCCAGCTGGTGGGCACAGAGAGACAAGAATCTCACCGTAGCTGTGTGCCGAATGACTGTGCCTTTGTTGAAAAGACCCTGTTCCGTCTGAGGCCTCAGTTTCCCCATCTCTAAAGAAGTTCATAGCTAGATGGTTTTCAAACTGGGTTTCTTGAGAATGGGGCTGGGGGACCAGAATGAGTGAACTCTGGGGTCCTGCCACCACCTGTTGTGGGTTTCATGTCCTGGAGAGAGTCCCTGTGACCTTAAAGTGGCTGAAAGTGCATCCTTGCCACCCAGCTCTGGTGATGAGGGACTTGGAGTGCTCAGAGGGCCCCTGTGGGCCCAGCCTATCTGGGCAGAGAACTGCTGCCCAGGCCTTCTCCATTTGGTCTGTCTTCACCCCAGCTCGGCCCTGACTGAGGCAAGAACAAGCCTGTTGGGATTTCCCCAGCAGCAAGCAGCATTTCCCAACTCCCTGTGAGGACATCTGGCTGTCCTGCAGTGACTCTGTTCTCTGCCTCTGAGCTCAGCAGGGCTGGTGGGAGGTGCTCCCTGAAGCTGAGAACCTGGTGCACCTACTCAGGGCCTGAGACGTTCTCCTGGCTTCCATGAGCTGATGACACTGTGGCCCCTGGGCCACCATCTCTCTGACCCCTCCCTGGACTTGGCCTCCAGTCCCACAACATCAGGAACTCCCTTATTGTGCACATGACAGTTGCCTGCCCTGGATGCTGGGTCCTTCTGCAGACTCTGTACTCTTTCCCTGAACAGTGAGATCAAGTGCACTCCATGAGGCGGGCTTGCAGGAGCTGGTAGCTCCCCCAGCATGTGGGTCTGGCTGACGGGAGCCTGCACTGTTTGACCTTCTTGCTCAGAAGTCAGTTGCACCCATGGCCTGGCTGTTATCTCTAAGGACTGCACAACTGGGTAAGGGAGTGTGGCCACTCAAGAACTTCCTCATCTGGGCCCTGAGCACCTTCTTCTTTTTAAAAACCATCCTTTTACAGCTCTAGTGAGGTATAATTTTCATATCATGGCATTCTTAGTGTATGATTCAGAGGCTTCTAGTAGATTTAATGTATTGACAGTGAGTTATTAATGCAGTAAGTTGTAGTGAATTTACCACTTCCCATTTTAACTCATCTGGATATTTCATATAAATGGGGTCCTACAGAATGAGATCTTTGAGGGTCTGGCTTTTTTCACTTAGCACAATGTTTGGAAGGTCATTAATGTTGTAGCACGTAGTGAATGTACTTTGTTTTTATTGCTGGATAGTCAGGTGTTTGGTTAAACTACATTTTGTTTATCCATTCATTCTTCACTTACTCTTAGCATTTTGCTTTTCTGGCTCTTCTGATGGTAGACTGCAACCTTGGGCAAGGCATTTCCTTTCTGTGGACCTCAGTGGTCTTATCCTCAGATGAGGAGGTTAGATTTCATATCTGACATTTTTAGAGCTAGGATTTTACTGAGCAGTTGCCATTTTTCTATGCACTGTGCCAGGCTCTTTACACATAGAAACTACCTCATTCAGATTCTGCTATATCTCCATTTTACACGGAGGAAACTGAGTCTCAGAGAGTTCACATCCCTGGGGTCTTAGAAGCTTGGCACATCATTTATTTGTGCACTGTTTGTGCCAGATGCTCTTCAGGCCCGAGGCTACTACAGTGAAAAGGCTCAATCTGAAGCGTGGAGGCAGTCTTCTCAGGCAGGAGCCACCCCTCATGGTTCCTGGAACAGGAAGAACAAGGATGGCTTTCTAACGTTTGCTTCTGCCTTGGCATCCTAGGATTCTCTCCTGAGGTTTTTTTTTTTTTTTTTTAACATATGCCTTAAAAAAGAGTATAACTGATGTACATGTTATAAATAATGGACCTGGTAGTATACCTTCCACCAGGCTTAAGAACTAGGATATTACAGGGCTTTAGAACCTACTGGGTGTCTCTCCCTCCTCATAGAAGGAGGGTTCCCCCAAGAACGAGCTATACCCTGAGTTTTGCATTTTATTATTTTCCTTATAGTATAAGTTCATAAACAGTATGGCCTTCCCTGGTAGAGATCTGTCTGCAGTGAGCTTTGTTCACGTGTCATATTTGTGAGATTTTATTGAGATTGCTGCATAGTATTCCAGAAATTTGTTGTCATTAAGTATCTTCTTGATAGATGTGAAGGTGGCTTTCAGATCTGATCATTGCACGTTTCGCTGTGAGTGTGGTCCTAGAAGTGGAGATACTGGGCTTTAGGGAATGTGCATTTACAGCTGTTGATTTGGTCTTTTTAATAGTTAAAAGGTTACTTAGGTTTTCTATCTCTTCCTGAATCAGTTTTGGTAAATCATTTTTTCCTAGACATTTTCCTGTTTCCAAATTTATTTGTATCATGTTGTTTGGAGTATTTTATCATCTGTTCTTATGCCCATTCCTCCACTTCTAATAGCACCCTTTCCTTTTTCTGGATCCTGCCTTAACAGAAGTTAGCTAAACCTTTTATCTTTTTTTCTTTTCTGAAGAGCTTACTGTTGGCTTCGATTTTTAAAAATCGTGCATTTGCTTCGTAGTTCATAAATTTCTGTTTTTCCTTCTACTGTCTTTGAGCTCACTGCATTTTTTAACTTTTTAGGTTGGATCTTCACTGTTGTGTTTTCAACTCATATTTCTCACTTTTTCCTTCAGGAACTTAGTTTTTTCTTCATAACAGATTATTTTTCTTCCTGTTTTGAGGCATGAGAGGCTGGCGGAGCTCGCCTCCCTGGTTTGTTCATTGTTTGAGGCCTTGAGGTATGTGTAGGGCCGGGAGAAGGGCCGTCATGGCAGCTGGCAGTATTAGCTCTTGATAATGGAGTGGAGCCCGGCCAGAGGGCTGAGGGATCTTCTCTGCACTTTTTCTGCAGGAAAACCTGTGAGCAGACAGAGTGCTGAAGGAAGGGGGAAGGGAGAAGGGAACATCTGGAAGGTGTGTCCTCCCCTGGGGTGGGTGGGGAGGGCTTTGGGAGACTTAGGCCCAGCTCCCTCAGCACCACCTTCATAGACTGAACTAATTGGGAATAAGTAGACAGGGTTTAGAACAGCCTTGTAACTCCCATGCATCACAAAGAGTTGCTTAGCAGATAAAGTTCCCTGCAGCTGCCCACCCTGTCCCTGCCTCTCCCCATCTCTAGCTCATTTATATTAATAGGTGTGTCCTCAGCAGCATGTGAGGTAGGCCCCCCCAGGGCAGGCTGGAGTTGCTGGGGAAGCACAGGTCCTCGGGCCACAGAGTCTGTACACTGGCGCTCCTCTAGTAGGTTAAGCCTAAAAGTAACTGTCTCCCAGGAGTTCAGCAGAGCCCCATCTCAACCCTCAGCTTTTTTCCTGCCTGCCTGCCCCATGCTCAGCAGAGGGTCTCAGTCCCAGCCTGCTGATGAGTGGGAGGTGCTGTTGAAGACCGCAGTGTGGCATCTGGTCTTCCAGCAGATGGTGGTGGCTGATGGTGACCTGGGCACTTTGAGTTCACTGTCTTAGTTCCTTGACCCAGGATGTCCCCACATAGCATCCCATTTACAAGTGAGGAAGCTGAGCCACAGGGGGCTGAAGCACAAGCTGAAGTCACACAGCCGGAGTGGCCCATATCCCCACCATGGGACACCTCTCGGGGAATTCCCTGAAAGCTCTGGGGTGGGGGGGTGGGCGGATGCCTGGACCCTAAGCATCCCTTACTCTGTATGTCTTTATTTGGCAGTTATGAAGGTAGGGCCAGCAGTGTGTCCATTATGCAGGCTTTCAAGGGAGTAAAATATTATAGGGTCAACCCTCATGCGCTGCATGATTCTTTGTGACTCCATAGACTGTAACCTGCCAGGCTCCTCTGTCCATGAAATTCTCCAGGCAAGAGTACTGGAGTGGGTTGCCATTTCCTTCTCCAGGGGATCTTCCCGACCCAGGGGTCGAACCCGGGTCTCCTGCATTGCAGGTAGATTCTTTACCAACTGAGCTACTAGGGAAGCCTGGTTAAAATCAAGTACTTTTCAGTTTCTGGTGTCTCTTCATGGATAACCTGCCTCCTTCCATGTCAACTTTGCCCAGGCGAGCATGCTTTTGCCATGTGCAGAAAGTGCTTTTGCCAGGCCCTTTATCCCTGAAGCCTCTTCCTGGAAACCACTGGTGGGCAGGAGAGGCTGAGCCCCATCCTGGGCCTGCCTTCTATCTCTTGGAGCAATTTGGCCTGCTGTCTACCCGCATCCTTCCCCCACTGTTCTCCTTATAGGATCTTGACTTTTGAAACAGGGCTCCTCAGGGATGAGGCTGCCCTCGGAGGGAGGGGAGGGCAGGAGGTCAGCCTGGCCGGTGTTGACTGGGGTGTCCGTCCATCCCCCCCCCCCCCTTGCCCCACTGAATTCTGTGCTAAGGACAAGGGAAGCTGGGTTCCTGCCAGGCAGGGAAGAGGTTTCTCGTTCACATTTCCTCACCTCCCTCTTTCAGGTCTAGTGTCTTTCCCCATGACCCAGGAGTTCGTAGAAATGGTTAAGTATAAGTCAACTGTGTGCTGGGGATGTGGCTACTAAACCAGCATGGACAGTTCCGGGTTTCTCTACTAATGTGTCTGCTCTGGGAGTGACTCACCCCTAACCCGTGCGGGGAGCCGGCTGCAGGGAGGAGGGAGGCCCATGTGAACTCCAGATGGTGCATGTGCCCTTGGGTTTGGCAGTGGGCATGTTGCAGCGTGGAGGGGGCGGCTGGGAGACACGTGCCCTGAGGCTGACGCTGTAATCAGACTGTGGACCAGAGGGCTTCAGGAATTATAGCATGTCCTGCCAGGAACCCTAGTCTCTACACCTGGGGGCTGGGGCTGAATCACCCAAGTGGGTCCTGAGAAACCTGAACAAGTCTCATCTCTAAGATGTACTATCTCTAGCTGAGTCCTCTGCCCAGTCTCCATTCAAATAAGTGTGCTGTGAATAGAACAAGAGCCTAATAAAGGCAGCCCCCTTGACCCCACCAGGACCTGGCAGGACAGGCTCTTGGCTACTGTCAGCCCCACCCCAGTTCTTGTCTCAGGCAGAAGGAATTTTTATTTTTTTAGGATTGTATCCTTTGTAGAAGATAAGAGATTGCTTTTGCCTTTTCAATTCTGTATGAAAGCATGGTTTCTGGTGCTATACCAGCCCTCAGAATGCCCATTAAAAAGCTGCTGAGTAGCCCAGTGATGCTCTTGGAGAGCCTAAAACCCCAATTGCCAGACTACCCCACCCTATGGGTGGAGTCTACTGGAAGTCTCAGTCCATTAACCCCTGACCGTAGCCATGGGGGGCCTGGATCCGTGAGGGCCATGGAGGCCAAGTTGCCCTGGCAAGTGGGCAGAGTCCTGGGCAGTCCCACTGGAATTTAGCTCACTGGTCCTAGAGGGGCTACCACCATCTCCTGGGCCCCTCTTCCTCCATGTCTCTGAGGGTGCAACCCCCATGCTGCCAGCAGTGGCCTCCTTGACACCCCATGCAGCCCTCCCAGGGCCCAGATCACGTGACTCCTTGACAAATCAGGCCCGTGACTCCTTGACACCTGCACCCGCAGTGCTCGGGTGTGGTGAGCCCTGAAGTCAGGGGTCTGGGGCCGTGATACATGTGTCCATGTCTCTCCCGGGCCACAGCCACCCCACGTCATGCTGCAGCGCTGCTGAGATCATGGCTGTCCTCTTCTTCCACACCATGCGCTACAAGGCCCTGGATCCCCGGAACCCTCACAACGACCGCTTTGTTCTCTCCAAGGTAGGAGGCCAGCCCACCACCCTTCCCCTGGGCCTGGGTGGGCCCTGGAACGGTGAGGAGGAGACCTGATGTAAGCCCAGCCTTTTGCCACCCTTCCTCACCCCAGACTCCTTCTCCACCTGCCCCACCCAGCCCCACCCCCTCTTGCTCTGTGCTGACCCTGCTGGTAAATTAAGAAATAAATGACTGAATTAGTAGGAGAGGATGGAAATGACCTTGGGAGTTCCACTCGTGTTTGGTGTTGACCAGCAGGACTGGAGTCCAGGTCTGGGGTACAGCTTTGTGACTTTCTGCACATGTCTCTGCTGTGCCAATCCTCAGGCCATACTCACTCTCTCAGGAGTCGGGGTGCCCTGCAACAGAGTTTGGGTTGGGGAGCCCTGACCGCCCCCCACCCCACCCACGTGAGAGCCACAGCCGCAAGCCATGCCACGAACCCCCGAAATCCACCAGTACCCAGGCCTGGCTCCGTGGCCTCTGGTCTCTCGAGGCAGGCATGAGAGCTTAGAAGTCTGTCCAAGTTGGCTCACATGCCAGAACCCAGGGATTAGGGCGACCGGCTGCCTGCTGGGGTTTTGGCCTCCGCAGCCTCACAGCTGTGTTCCCCCTGCACCTGTCCTGGGCTCCACTCGGCCTTGACTGTGGGAACCTCGGGCTAGAGAAGGATGAAGGGAGTGGCCTCCTCCTTGCTGCTTCCTTCTCTGAAAGGGATATCCTGGCCAGCAGGCTCGGCCAGGCCCCGGCGGGAACAGCTCCTCACCTGACCTCTCCCCACGGTCCGTCCCCTGCAGGGCCACGCTGCGCCCATCCTGTATGCCGTCTGGGCTGAAGCCGGCTTCCTGCCGGAGTCAGAGCTGCTGAACCTGAGGAAGGTCAGCTCCGACTTGGACGGGCACCCTGTCCCGGTAAGTGCACCGCACCAGGAGCCCTGCAGGCCTCTGCCTCCATTTCCTGTTTCTCAAGGCTTTTGGGGAGCGGGCAGGGCACCCACTGAGGAACTGAGGCTGTTAGAGGGCAGAGGAAGAAGTGGGTGCTTGGGGAACACTGTTTACCCCAAACTTATGCTGAAGTCTGAGGCCTTTAAAGCCCCAACCTAGGGTGCTCTGGGCTGACTGCCGGGAGGGCCTTTCCCCAGCACCAAATACCAGCTTCCCTTCCCCGCTGGGCCTCCTTGGCCATGACACAGCTTGGGAGATGAGATTCACTAAGGGGGTGGCAGCAGGATACTGGTGATATCCAGGGAAGGGGCCCAGTGCGTTCCTTAGAGGTTACCATGAAAACTGTCACATCCCATCAGGGCCAGCCACTAAGGCTAAATACTCAGTTTTGTCCTGAGTTCTCCCACCGACTTCACAAGGTGGGTTCTTTTACAGGGGAGGGAACAGATTCAGTCCATGGCCTGAGGTCACACAGCTCCATGTGGACTGAGCTGGCATTTGAAGCACACCCACAATTACTGCTGCAGGGAAAGAGTGGGAAATCACACCCCCTGGGTCTGGGTGGGGCATGGCTGCCAGGCCCTCATGGCCAGGTTCCTGGGAGGCACTTCTAGGAATCACTGCCTGTGGTAACTGAAGCCCTCTGTCATGACAGAAACAAGCTTTCACCGATGTGGCCACTGGCTCCCTGGGCCAGGGCCTTGGAGCCGCTTGCGGGATGGCCTACACGGGCAAATACTTCGACAAAGCCAGGTAATGCTCCCACTCCCCCACCCCACCCACAGTGGTTTGGTGGGTGGTGCTGGGGACCCAGTTTTACTCTCCGCCCCCAAGCACCTCCTTGCCTGACCTAGTGGAAACTGTGTCATCAGCCGTGCATGCGTGGTGTGAGGCTGGTACCAGAGCTAGCCCCCTTTTAAGATGAAGAAATCGGCTCAGAGGAATGAAGGGACGTGCCCAGAGTCCCTGGAGAGTGGCCAGCAGGGCCAGTTTTGCATCCAAGGCCGCGTGCTCCTTGGCCAGAATGCTTTGACTCATGAGTTTCCTTGCTGCCCTCTTGACCCAGCTCCTGGACCCTGCAGGTCTTAGGAGGCCCCGTCCCACAATGCCTGACTAGGTGGCACAAACCTAGGCCTGAGCCACTCGGCCTTACCTCAGGAAAGGAGTAGATGGTATGTTCTGGGGAATTCTGGGCCTCCCTGAGCCCCACCTGTCAGCCAAGGAAGCCATGAAGCCTGGAGAGGTTGGTCTGTAGGGAGTGAGCAGCCTGGTCAGAGCTTTGCTGCTCCAGGACCCAGGCAGTTTAGGGGAGATGCCCCTTGAGGCAGGTTTCAGCCACAAGGCTCTCCACCGTGGCTTGCAGACGAGTCTCTGCTGTGGAGGGGAGTGTTGGCTACAGGCTCTCCAGGTGGCTTCTGCATTCCTTTATCCTTTGGGGCTGTCTACTCTGCTCAGAGCTTTCTAGGGTTTCGTCTTGATAAGCCCCGTGGGCTGTGTGGTGACATGCGTACAGCTGTCCCTCCACACAGATGAGGAAACAGAGGTAAGATGTTTGCCTGTGGTGGAGGCAGGATTTTGAACCCAGGGTGTGCATCCAGAGTCCGTCTTCAGGGTCCCCAAGGCTGCTCTGAAGTGCCCAAGGGAAGCACAGGAGGTTCAGGGGGCCCTGTGAGTGGGACGCTTCCCAGAGGAGAGGCTGAGGGAGCCTGGCCTGCAGGTGGCAGGTGGCTGCAGGGAGCCTGACTAGATGCTGCACCTCAGTGAGCACCTACTGTATGCACGGGAAGCTGCTGAGACAGTTTTCTCCGGGAGGTGGACTGGGGCTCTGAGGCCTTCCAGGCTCAGGCCGGTGTCAACTGACTGCCCAGCTTCCCCGGCTAGGCTCTGGGGCCAGGCTCAGCTACACCCAGACGTGATGCACTGTGAAGTGAAGAAAGTCACAAAGAATGGGATGTGTGTTTAAGAGTATTTTATTTGGCACAGAACCAGACTTGTGAGTTAATTATTCTCTACAGTTGGTTGAAATAATTCCTCGTGAAGGGTCATTTCTTGACCCTTGACATAATGGGAGAAGCCAGTGCAGGGAGAAGGGGTTTAGCAGGGTTCTCGGCAGCCAGGGTTGGCTAAGGCTGAGGGGTCGAGGGAATTATCAGGCTGTGCTGGCTGCCAGAGTTCCTGATAGAGCAGATCCAGCCTCCAGTCCAGTCTGTCCAGCCAGCAGCCGGGGAGCACACATCCAACTGGCTCTTTTCCATTTCTCCCTCTCTCTTTTTTTTGACTGCACTCTGCAGCTTGTGGGATCTTAGTTCCCCAACCAGGCATCAAACCTGGGACCCCAGGCAGTGAGATGGTGGAGTCCTGACTACAGGCTCACCAGGGAATTTCCCCATTTCTCTTTTAAATAATTTGGGGGGGGGGGGGAATTATAAAATACATACTAATCTGAAACACAGGAATGCATTAAAAAGAAATGAACATTTTCCCTATTCTTAACCACCCCCCACTCCCATTTCAACCTTCTTAACAACAATGCATTCTATTTCCTCCATGTTATTGTGAGAAGGAACTCAGAGATTTATCATCCTAATATTTATACACTTTTACCTAATGCTTTTTGGGAAAATCTGAACATTTCCTCACGCACTGTCAAGAGCTAGTTGTAATGCCCATTCTGTTTCATGGGGATGCTATAACGTGTTTAGACATCATTTGTTGTTGGACATTTGAGGTGGTTTCCCAACTCCTGCAACAGATATTGGCCCTGTCATTAGGGTTTCTTCATGGTCGTTCAGGACTGTGGGTATTTGCAACTTCCGCCCCAAATCTAACAGCTTCAGGCAATACACAGCCTCAGGGTTAGCCCCAGCTTCTGCAGGGCACCCTTTTCTGTTCTTTCCAGTCCAGTGTCTCCCCAGGCTGCCCTCCTGACCTGAATCTGAGGCTGTGCTGTGACTCCACTCTTGGCCCCAGTTCAATTTCCTTGGAAGTGGGTGTGGTGTTGGGAGGGTAGCTGATCGGCTTCCCTGGAATCCCTTTCTGGAGAAGTCAAGTTCCCTACTGGCCTCTCTGCTCAGCCCCATCAGACTGGTCATTTTGGGGAGCGGCTGTGCAAGACGCCCTACCCCTGGTGGAGGAACCAGTGGCCTGGCCCACTGGAGGCCGCGAAAGGGAAGATACAGGCCTGACATGACATGGAGAGGATGAAGGAACTCTCTATGACCTGGAGGCCTGCAGTGGTGCTGAGTCATGCTGACAGCTCCATGACTGGCCCCGCCTCTTCTCCAGCTCCTCCTGCCTTGGCCCTGCAACAGGGAGGCACGGAGGCCCGACCCGCTCAGCAGCAGGCAGTCTGTGTCCGCTCCAAGCCATCCAGGCAGCAGCCTCACTTCCTGGTTTTAAGTACCTCAGCCTTTGAGCCTGTTTCCTTATCTGTGTGTTTTTTGGGGAATAACAATTGCACTTACCTTTTTGTGGGGCTTCTCTTCACAAGGGGCTTCCCTTGTGGCTCAGCTGGGAAAGAATGCACCTGCAAAGCAGGAGACCTGGATTCGATCCCTGGGTTGGGAAGACCCCCTGGAGAAGGGAAAGGCTACCCACTCCAGTATTTTGGCCTGGAGAAGTCTCTGCCTGGGTGGCAGAGACTCGGACACAATTGAGCGACTTTCACTTTAACTTTACCTTCTTGAGAGGGTTACTCAGTGCTAAGCATAGTTAGGGGGTGGGAGGTGGGGTCAAGGTCTCTGAGTTGCCCTCCTGGCCTCTAGCTTCACTCTTGGCTCCACCCTCCCCAGGGAAGGTTTTATTTCTGGGTAATTTATCCCAACTTCATTGCCCTTTATACTGTGTCAGACTGCCTTTGGAAAATCATGGCTACCTGGGTTGAGGGCAGGAGATGGCCCCTGGAGGGGCAGAAAGCCTAAGCCCAGCTCTAGTCTTGGGCAAAAACCAGCCCCCCCCCAAAAAAAGGCAAAAAACCAGCCCGAGAACCTTGGGAGAAGCCCATCCTAGGAGGCACCTGCCCGCAACAGTGATCTTGGCCTTTAAGCCCCCTTGTGAGTGCTCATCTTCACCTGAAGCCTGCCTCTAGGGTGCTGCCTGCTGTGCATCACAGGTGGCCTCTCCAGCCCACCTCCTCTGAGCAGAAAGGTCTTCTCTCCCTCTGGCCCGCCCAGTGAGTCCCAGGGCTCCCCCAGCAGTCCTGGTTCAAGTTGGGGTAGAGAGAAGCGGATGCACCCCTGTGGTGGGTGGCTCCCACCCAGTGTGAGTAGTTAGCCCCCATGAACCTCACCGTTTTCTTCATGCCCTAATAACTCCTGATTGCCTGGATCTTATTGGTTAGACTGCTGTCTGGAGCTCTTTTCTGGGCAGCCAGTACTACTTTCTGGAGCTTCTGACAGTTTCCATCACAGCCCTTTCCTCACTGGGTGTGGACTTGGGTTTGGCACAGCTGTTGCATGTGCCAGAGGGAGAGGCCAGGGGCACAGGGACGGCCTCTAACCCGCCCCCCATCCACAGCTACCGGGTCTACTGCCTGCTGGGAGACGGGGAGCTGTCAGAGGGCTCCGTGTGGGAGGCCATGGCCTTCGCCAGCATCTACAAGCTGGACAACCTTGTCGCCATTCTTGACATCAACCGCCTGGGCCAGAGTGACCCTGCCCCGCTGCAGCACCAGATGGACGTCTACCAGAAGCGCTGCGAGGCCTTCGGGTATGTACGGGGCAGTGACCTGAAGACCCTCATAGCGAAGGAGACCTCTATGCCAGCAGCTTTGTAGGTGCAGGGGCTGAGCCGGAGGTTAAGCTGCGTTTTGATGCAGACTCACTTCAGGGTTTGACTCACATGGCATTTGGGCTTAAAGGGGCCGCCTTAGCCAGTGGCATGGATTTGTGGGCTGAGACGCAGCTCTGGGTTCCTGTATTTGCACATTGGTGTGATGGCTCTCAGAGCTTCCGCGTGATACGATCTCATACATCCTCACTTTGTTCTTGGGTGAGGAGGCAGGAGGTACACAGTGTAGACCAGGATCGCTCAGTACATCAGTCCACTGGTCACCAATGACCAGCCAGCCTGGGGAGGAGGAGTGTGCCCTTCTCCTAGGGAAATGGGAGATAGGCTTTCCAGATATCTCCCCTGGGCCTCGGATGGTTGTGAGTTCAGAGTCACCTGTTACAAAGCAAGGAGGTCTGTCTGGGTGGGTGGCATCCAGAGGGGCCCCCACCTTGATGTCCCTCCCCTGCCCCAGGTACAGGCTGCTCTGCAGTTGGGCTCAGAGCCCTGGGCCTCCACGGCCACCCTTCAGAGATGAACTGATGGCAGGGAAGGCAGGGGTGGAGTTGTAGTACCTGGTCACATAGATACAGGGCTGTTACCTCTTTTGTGACCTTACAGAGGGAGAAAATGAAGAGAGGAAAGATTTCTCTGGACGAAGAAAGAAACAGCTACAAAATGCTTCAGGGACAGACCTCCCCAAAAACCACATGGACGTGGGGACTTAGAGTATAACCCTGGCAGCGTCCTTGGGTCTGTGTCCATAACCTCGTGACTACAAAACCAGATTCCTTAAGTCCTGGCTCCATCACTTAACTTGGTTTTGTGATCTTGGGCAGGTTGCTCCACCTTCAGTATCTCAGTTTACTTGTCTATAAAATGGAAGCAATAATAGGCTTAAGTGAGTTAATAGGTGCTCAGCTCCGTGCTTTAGAGTGCGTGCTCAATAAGCGTGAGCTGCCACTTCTGTTACTATTAATCTGCCAAAAAGAATTCCAGAAGGGACTGGCTGAAAGAGAAAGTTTCCTTCTGGATGTTTGACAACATAGCTTATTTTATACAAGTTTCTAACACTGCGTCCAGCAGCCATGGAGAGGTCAGCTTAAATAAGAATTCATCAAAAATCTAATAGTAGATTCCAATCTCAGCGCATTGTCCCAAGAGCAGCTTTCAGTAGGAAATGAATAGCTCAGGAATGAAAGACAATAAGTACACTGGGCTTTGCTTTACTCAGAAGAGAGGAGGAAGGTCTGTCCAAAGGCAAACAAGAGGAAGTAAAACAATGTGAAAAAAGAAAATTAAACCCAAATTGGAAACAGGCAGGTTTGAGCCATCCCAGCTCCTCTAGGTCCTTTTTTGCAGTGAAAGGAGGGCAGGCCTTTCCCTAGGACCCTCGTCAGGGCCCTTGCCCCTCACACCCCTTCTCTGTTCCCAGTTGGAACGCTATCATCGTAGATGGACACAGCGTGGAGGAACTGTGCAAGGCCTTCGGGCAGGTGAAGAACCAGCCAACAGCCATCATCGCCAAGACCTTCAAGGGCCGAGGCATCACAGGTCTGTACATGAGCCTTCCACCCGCTGCCCTGCCCGGGACTGGGCCCTGCAGCTGACTTTAGAGCTGGAGGTTTCGGGGGTACCACTGGAGAGCCTGCCCCTTGCCCTGCTCAGCGGAGTGTACCCAGTCTGAGGAAGGAGATGTAGGAGACTCGGTGGGCAGGGTGGCTGAGCTGGGATTTAGGACCCTAGTTGGGTGGCCTATGGGGTCACGTATAGGCAGGAGGACTTTGAGAGGCCTCTGGGTAAGGAGAAAGGACACTTCCTGGCTGGCATTTGCAGAGAGACCTTGGCAGCTCCAGCTGTCTGCCCTGAGCCAAAGGGCTGATGCAGGGAGCCCCAGGAGAGCCTGGGGGGACCTAGATTCTCCCCTCAGAGGTGAGCAGGGTACCCCTCGTGCAATGGAAAAGTGATTCCAGAGGCTTGTGCAGGTGGGTCGCCCAGGAGGGTCTGTAAGATAGTTCCTGAGCCAGGCCTGAGAGCTCTACAGGCGTTAAGTCCCTCCCTAGCACCCAGCCATGGATTCCAGACCCTTGTTTGGGGCTAGGATGGCCACTGCCCATTGTAAAGAAGGGAAGATGGGGCTAGAAGTGGCCAGGAACTAGACTATGGAGTCTGGCATTAAGAGAGCTACCTGCGGATCCTGGGCGGGCTTCACTGTGGTCCCCAGCTGGTCCCCTACCCACCAGGGGTCACGTCCCTCTCTGCCTGCGTGGACTTGGGGCAATTGAGGACGTTTCACTGGAATCTGGGGAGAGCTGTACAGCCCTCTGAGCCTCTGGGAGAGGCCTCTGGGATACTCTCACAGAGCCTCAGTGCTGCTGACACTCACCCTTCAGGTGTTACCACTACAGCTTCTGTGGGCTGCCTGTGTCCTTGGCTTTCCCTGGGCTGTGGTGACATCTGAAGTGACCTCAGAGGAGAGGGGTACTAAGCCTCACTGGCCCTCCCACACAGCAAGGCACCATGGCAGGGGGTGACTTTCGGCAGTGCTGACCCTGCCCTGGTTCACAGCTTCCCTCCCAACTCCTTCAGCAGAGTGTGATTTCTGCAGCAGACCCCACTCTGCAAGCTTGGGGTGGGGAGGTGACGCAGAGAACGGGTTGGGCCAGCATGCCAGCAACATTCGTCCACCCACGCATGCCCCCTCCCACTGGGAGCTCCCCGAGGACTGGGCCCCCACTCAGTAGGGGCCTGCAGTTGAGCGCTGGTCAACACAGTCCTCTGTGGTGGTGGCCTGCCCTCACATGGAGGGCCGGGCCCCCCAAGCAGCTTCCTGGTCCCCTGGGAACTGTCACCTTATCTGTCCCTCTGTCTTCCTACATTGTACCTGTAGGGATAGAAGATAAGGAGTCTTGGCATGGGAAACCCCTCCCCAAAAATATGGCTGATCAGATCATCCAGGAAATCTACGGTCAGATCCAGAGCAAGAAGAAGATCCTGGCGACACCCCCACAAGAGGACGCCCCCTCAGTGGACATCACCAACATCCGAATGCCCACTCCACCCAGCTACAAAGTTGGGGACAAGGTACCCAATTGAGCCTCCAATTTTCTGGACTGGCTAGGCTGGGGTGGCAACAGTACTCTATTTTCCAGAGAGTGAGGCCAGGGGAGAGAAAAGAGATTAGTTCAAGTTGAGGAGGAACCCTGAGATGTTGCTCCTTGCAGTTCTTTCATGGGGACAGCCAGCTCTGGAGTTACTTACTTTTCTGTCCCTATATTTTTTCCTTTTCCTCCCTGGTGGAAGCTGTGGCCCAGGGGCTGAACAGGGCTCCAGGCCACATGCCTCCTAAGGTGCTCAGCCTACCCACTCTTTTCTCCCCCCAGATAGCTACCCGCAAGGCCTACGGACAGGCCCTGGCCAAGCTGGGCCATGCCAGTGACTGCATCATCGCCCTGGATGGGGACACCAAGAACTCCACCTTCTCAGAACTCTTCAAAAAGGAGCACCCGGACCGTTTCATTGAGTGTTACATTGCTGAGCAGAACATGGTAGGTAGAGCTGGGGTCTGTCGGGTGTGGGGGCAGGGCTGAAGCCCTCCCATTCCGTTGAGCAGCTGTATCGGCATGCTGGTCCTTGACCCAGCATGAACCCATGACCTCAAGTGACTGGTGGGAGAGGGGTGATGTGACACCCAAGGGCTGGATGAGTGGAAACAGGGGAGCTGAACAGGGGGTACTGCATGCCAGCCAGGCATTGTGGTGGATGGGCTTTCTCTGGGGGTAAAGGGCTCTGCGGATGGAAGGGAAGGCACGCCCAGGAGGCTGGTAGTTTTAGCAAAGGCTGCTGAACCTTTTTATGCACAAGGCTCTGGCCCCTGCCACCCTGCGGGATACAGAGATGAGAGAGTTTGGTGAACCTCTATCATGTGCATGGCTGTATTCACAACTCCATGTCAGGAACTGTGGTTGTTAAATAAGAAACAATGTTTTGTCCAGTGTTTCAAAATATCTGCTCCTCTCTGCAAAGGAGCCCAGCAGGGCCTGCAGGCCCCTAGGAGCTGGGAGCTTCCGCCCCCTGGTGGCCACTTGGCTCTATTGCACCCAACATTCTTCCTCTTAATACCTGAACTGGAAGTTGTCTCTGGCTTCTGGCCTTGGCAGCTGGAAGATCCAGACTAAACTGGTGAGGTGTGGAGAGGGTGGGGGCTGGGGAGGCCCCAGGTGTGCTGGGGAAGGAGGGCTCATGTCAGCTGGTGGATTTCATAGCTGGGGAGGTGGTGCCGATTTGGAACCGATGCCTGCACTCAGTGCTTCTAGGCCAGGATTTGGGGCCTGGAGCTTGCGGAGCTTAGGGTTGCAAGGGCTTGTCTTTGCAGAGGCCTTGGGGCAACAGGGAGATGGTGGAGGGGAACTTGCACAGGCCTGGGAAGGATGAATCATCCATGCCCAAGCTGACTAGCTTGCTCTGTGAAAGGCTTTACTGGCTGCTGGAAAAGTATTCCCCAGGAGAGTGATTTTTTTAAGAGAACTTTTGAAACAGTTATATCAGTTCAAAGGAGTCTGGAAAGAGACTGGAGTCCCTAGGTGCACAGGATCACTTGCATGAGAGAAGGAGAATTAATGGTTACTGGGATGATACAACCCTTGCCTCCCAGGAGGTGGTCCTGGGCTTCCTGGTCACCTCTCCCTAGGGGCTGACGCCGTCCGCTCTGTCCCCAGGTGAGCATTGCTGTGGGCTGTGCCACCCGCGACAGGACAGTGCCCTTCTGCAGCACCTTTGCAGCCTTCTTTACACGGGCCTTTGACCAGATTCGCATGGCAGCCATCTCCGAAAGCAACATCAACCTCTGCGGTTCCCACTGCGGCGTGTCCATCGGTGAGTGGAACTGGGGTGCTTACACCTGTGACGTCCTCAGACTTCTGGAGCAGGGTGTGGGGCCAGGATTCCATTACATGCGTGGGGTCTTACGTTGACATATCCTTTCCCACACCCTAGGAGAAGACGGGCCCTCCCAGATGGCCCTGGAAGATCTGGCCATGTTTCGGTCTATCCCCATGTCAACTGTCTTTTACCCAAGTGATGGGGTGGCTACGGAGAAGGCAGTAGAATTAGCAGCCAATACAAAGGTGGGTCATGTGACTTATTTCTTCAGCTGCAGCTAGTCCTTCCCTAGAGAGAGACAGGAGGGGAGGCCAGCATGCTGACCCAGAGCTGCTCATTTGCTGCCCCAGAATGGGTGTCTCCTGACTTTGCACTGGTGGTGTAGCTTGGAGGAGTTAGACCAGGAAAAATGAAATACACACCTCCCTTCCTGCTACATGGCAGACATTGCTAATTGATCACTGCACTCTTTGCCCATTGAGCATCCCAGCAGCTCCTGGGATACTCCAATCCAGCTCCCTGCCTCCATTCCAGCAGTTGAGGCTTATTTGCCCTCCCTGAGTTGGATTCTCCAAAACAGAATGAACTGAGTCCTGACCAAGAGCCACCTGCTGTTGACCAGACAGCCCCCACATGTTTCTGATTCCTCTGTCTGAGGACAGGGACCAAGGCACAGCGCTTGGGTAGGGGCAGCCCTTCCTTGAAGCTAGTCTACCTGACAGAGACTCTTCTGTCTAGGACTTGGGGCTGGCTCTCACAAAAGAGGAGAGGCACACGCTGCAGAGGACTCTGGTCCTTGAGATTAGATGTCCTACATCCTGAAATCCTTCATTATTCTGTTTCATTCCAGGGTATCTGCTTCATCCGAACCAGCCGCCCAGAAAATGCCATCATCTACAACAACAATGAAGATTTCCAAATCGGACAAGCCAAGGTTAGTTGCAGTTTATGCCCCAGTGAGGCCCCGTAGAGTGAACCCGAGGTCGGGACCCACCCCAGGCCCCCAGTCTCTGAGCCTCACTGGCCCCCATGTTGCCCTCAGGTGATCCTGAAGACCAAGGATGACCAGGTGACTGTGATTGGTGCTGGGGTGACCCTGCACGAGGCTTTGGCAGCTGCTGACCTGCTAAAGAGAGGTAAGGAGGGTGGGATGCACAAAGTCTTAGACACTGACTGCAGACCAGGCTTGGGGGTGAGGAAGAATCTCATCTAATTAAATGATGAGAATATCAATAAAAGCCAGACTTGGAGCCCTTATTGTGTGCCCAGCATGGTGACCAGATCAGAAGCTCTGGAGCCTGACCATAGGACTTGAATCTACTTAGCTGGCCTCTAAGTATGTTATTCAGCATCACTGTGCCTTACCTTACCTCAGGGCAGACTCTTGGAATGTCCCTCGGGCTTCCTCTTTAGCTTGAAAAGCATCTTTGATGGAGTTTCCTGACAGTTCAAATGCCAACATCCTGCAGCCCAGGGCAGGAGGGGGAGGGTGGGGTGCTCCTCATCTTCCTGGAGACCAGTTGATCCGAAATCAGGCCAGGGAGGCTCCCAGGTGGAGGGGTGGGTGTTGGAGGATATGGCATCACTGGTCAACAGCGGAGGGGGTGAGCTATTAGGGGTGGGTAGCTATGTGACAGGCTCCCTCCCAGGGTGCCCATCCAAGGCCCTTAAGGGCAGACCCACAGCACCCAGCTCCTTTGCCTTAGCCCACCCCTCTTCTTCTCCCCTCACAGAGAAGATCAACATTCGCGTGTTGGACCCTTTCACCATCAAGCCCCTGGATAAGAAGCTCATTCTTGACAGTGCCCGTGCTACCAAGGGCAGGATCCTCACTGTGGAGGACCACTACTATGAAGGTGAGAGCGCTCGGGGCACACGGCTGGACATCCAGCCCCAGGAGGGTAGCTGCAGCCCAGGAAACCCAGAGTAGCTGGCGCTTGGTTTCTTATTAGACCTCAGGCTTGGGCTGTGGACCAGTGAACTCAATGGCTGGAACGGCTCCTTGAATCCCTGCCCAATCCAGGAAAGCTGCAAGGGGGTTCCAGCCTTGCTAAGAGTACACGGTGGTTATTGTCCCCGAAGTTCTTGAACGTTAAGGCTGTTGTGGAGAATCAAACTGGGAAAGCAACACAAATATCAGACTTTTATGTGTGTGTGTTTGCTTTCAGTCGTGTCCGACTCTTTGCGAACCCAGGGACTGTAGCCCACCAGACTCCTCTGTTCATGGGGTTTTCCAGGCAGGAATACTGGAGTGGGTTGCCATTTCCTCCTTCAGGGGATCTTCCCGTCTTCACCCAGGTATCAAACCTGGGTCTCCTGCATTGTAGGCAGATTCTTCACCACTGAGCCACCTGGAGAAGGGAATGGCAACCCACTCCAGTCTTCTTGCCTGAAGAATTCAATGGACAGAGGAGCCTGGCGAGCTGCAGTCCCTGGGGTTGCAAAGAGTCGGACACGACTAAGTGACTAACACATCTGGGAAGCTTTCAGTAGTTCTTCACAAAGCCATCCTCCCCAAGTGTATGCTACCCTCTCCTCCGGGGCAGGCCCCTGGGGGAGAGACAGGCTTAGACCCTGAAGCCAAGTGCATACACTCATTGGTTGATGCCCAGAGAATGGTGTTAAAAGTGATTCAGAGGCCATATTTGGGCTTATGGGGAAAAAAAAAAAAGTGCTGTGATTGGTGACATCTGGTCTGGTTACAGGCGTGGGGCAGGGTGGAGTATATGCCCTTCCCCATCCTCAGGACTGATTTGGGGCTGGGCGGCAGCTAGGGGTGACCCGCCCACCACTCTCCCTGAGGCTGCGTCCCCTGACTTACCTCCTTTCCTCTGTCCAGGTGGCATAGGTGAGGCAGTGGCCTCCGCGGTCGTGGGAGAACCTGGCGTCACTGTCACCCGCCTGGCGGTCAGCCAGGTGCCGAGAAGCGGGAAACCGGCGGAGCTGCTGAAGATGTTCGGCATTGACAGGGACGCCATCGCACAGGCCGTGCGGGGCCTGGTGACCAGGGCCTAGGGAGAGCGTGGGGTATGGGGTGGGAGTGAGTTCTACACATTCCTGAGATCCTGGCCAAGGTGCTCAAAAGATGTACTGAGAGGAGTCATAAAATATATGTTTTGAGAAAAATGAATTGGCTCCTGAAATGTTTCTTCTTGGATGTGAATGCAGCCAGTGCTGGTTCGGAGGAAGAAGGGTAGAGAGAGAGGTGGGGAGCTTGGTTCTGGACCACGACCTGGGGAGGCCCCTCATCTGCCCCCCACTGTCAGCGCTGTTGCTGCCTCTCAGGCACCACCTTCCAGCCCAGAGGCAGAAACCCTCACCCTTGGCTGGCCTTACAATCCAAGCCCCGTCAACCCCAGAGAAGCAGAGGGATATAGGGCAGCTTGTCCTGGGGAAGAAGGTGCTTCTCAGGTTGGCATCAGAACTGCAGGTGGCAGAAAAAACAAAGAAGCTCTCACCCAGCCCCGCAGACCAGCTCTCCTCAATTCCAAGTGTGCAGAACTCCCTTCAACTTGTGAAAACGCCTTGCCTGTGGGGCTGGGGACTCTGCTGACCAGGAGCTTCTGCTCACACATAGCTCTGCAGGCCTGAGCTCCCAGGACCACCGCGGATTTCCCCCTTGCTCCCTGGGCTCAGCTGGGGTAGTCTTGGTTGTGCTTAGTCACTTGGTCATGCCCGACTCTTTGCGACCTTTTTGGGCTGTAGCTCACTAAGAGGGCTGGGTGCTCCCAGCCACTGGTGGGGTTCCCAGGAAATCCTTAGAGTCTTCAGGGAGATGAGACATCCGCAGGCATGTCCATTTGTCCACCCAACAATCTGGACAGTATGAACCAAGTCACACCCACATTGAGCAAGCTGCTGCTCACAGATACTCAGCCAGGTTTGGCTGGGCCAGGGCCTGTGTGGCTAGCTTTGATACCAATTCCAGAAGGTGCCAGGAAGAGCAGGGGTAGAGAAGAGCCCTGGGCCAGGGCTTGTCTGCCTGCTGGCACCAACTAGAGGTGAACACGAGAAGAAGCCAAAGTCAGGGTGAATACCAGGGAGGCGGGCACCAGGTACCATAGAAAGCCCACATGGGTAGAGCGAGGAGGGGAACAGACAAGCCCTCTCTCCCTGCCTGCCCAGTGGGGTGGGGGAAGAAGACAGTTCTCAGCCAGCACTCTGGATCCTGACGTAACCATGACGCCCCTTTTATTGAATATAAACCATAGAAGAAGAGTAAGGAAATCTATGGTAGTCTGCAAAGCTGAGCCTGGGGATAGGGAGCTAGAGGGGTGGGTGCCACCTGGTGGTCATCCCTGGTATTGTGATGCTTGGTAGGGGCTGAAAATGGGAGTGGGTCAAGGCTTTGTCCCAGGACTGGGAGAGCAGCCAGTCAGGAAGGGTGAGGAGTGGGCAGTGAAGGTGACATGGCCTAACACCTGCAAGCCAGTGCTTTATGTGTACACGTCTATTTAGCCCTTGCAACGGGATTATCCCCATCTTTCAGATGACGTTCGAACTAAGGCAGTTACCCCAGCACGGTGAGTAAAGGGCAGAGCTGGGACTGGAACCACATCTCTGACTCCAGAAGCCCCGACATCTGCACCCTACTACCCCTTGGCCCCCTGGAGAAGGGTCTTGGGTCCTCCTGCAGGACCATGACCATGGGGAATGTGGAGAGAGTTGACTGAAGCTCAGATTCTGTCATCTGTCAGGAAAGCCACCTGTGGTTCTTGGGGCCTAAGGCCCATGCAGAGAAGTTTCCAGAAGCAAACGATGAGATTTGCCTGGTGGTCCAGTGGTTAAGAATCAGCCTGCCAATGCAAGGGACACAGGTTCATTCCCTAGCCTGAGAAGATCCCACATGCTTCAGACCCACTAAGCCCATGTGCCACAACTACTGAAGCCCATGTACCTAAAGTCCATGCTCTGCAACCAGGGAAGACACCACAGCTAGAGAAAGCCCTCTCAGCCAAGAAGACCCACCACAGCCAAAAATAAATAAATAAATATAAATATATTTAAACAGAAGGGGGGGAACAGAAATTCATCCACAGGTCACTGACCATCCCCCAACACACACTCAGGCAAAGGGTGGTGGAAACCCAGAGCCCCCATTCTTTTTCCAGGTCTCACTGCAAAAAAAAAGAGTAACAGAGTTTCCAACACTGGCAAATGTTTTTCCCCAGAAAAGGTCTTTCTGCCTCAGTCCTCAAAATACCAAGGGTGAGTTTATTAGTACATAAGTCATACATGGCCCATTTTTATATTGCTTTTAGATCTTAACATGCTGTTTTTTTTCACATATTTTCACAGGGGTAGGAGACAGCCGATCAGAGTTTTAACAAAACGTCCTATCCGTATGCAGCACCTTAAATTCAAGACGTTTGCACCTCTGCTCTTCCATGCCCAAAAGACTAAGAAAACCACCACCCAGTTAAGAACTGGATAAGAAGTTTTTTGCTATTGTTTTATACTGTTGCTCGCTCTCTCTCTCATTTTATAAATTTAATTTATTTATTTGGTTGCACCAGGTCTTAGTTGAGGCATGTGGGATCTAGTTCCCTGATCAGGGATTGAACTCTGGCCCCCTGCACTGGGAGTGTGGATTCTTAGCCACTGGATTTCCAGGGAAGTCCCTGGATGAGCAGGTCTATCCCCACAAGAGGTATTTGGAGACAAGCCAGGGCCTCTACACCTGCATGAGCCCAGGTTCACCAGGCCAAGGATGAGGAGGGTTGAAGTTTAGGCTCACCAGGAATTCCATTTTAGCTGATCCCGGGAACACAGACCTCAGCAACTAGCCTGTCTCCCCATCACCTCAGAGGTCCAAGTCACATCACTTTGTGGGAAGCAGGGGCCCACGTGGAGGAGGAGCCTGCATTCCCAAGGACAGGGTCAGGGAGGGGCTGACTCACGGACCAAGACCCTGGGCTACAGCAATCGCTCCCAGTAGTCACCGGGCACTGAGGTTTCAAGATGCATCCTGGGACAAACAGGAAGGTTTTGGGCAATTACTCACCCGCAATCCTTCCTACCCTGCCACCCCTGCCCGTGGGCCTGGACGGAATTCTCTCCCAGTAACTTCAGGCCTCACTGACTTCGCTTACTGTGGCTCAGATGCGCAGCCGTGTCTGACTCTTTGTGACCCAATGGACTGTAGCCCACCAGGCTCCTCTGTCCATGAGATTCTCCCGGCAAGAATACTGGAGTGGGGTGCCATTTCCTCTGCCAGTGGATCTTCCCGACCCAGGGATTTAACTCAGGTCTTTTATGTCTCCCAAACATACCACCTTCTGTCTTCATCCTGCTCCAGACCTCCGTCATCTCTTCTTACACAGAGCACAGTCAGTGAGGGTGCCTTCTGACCTCGGCCCCTGCCCCCAGCTCATTCTCTACACAGCAACTCAAGAAAAACCTTCTCGAACCTAACACAAGCACTTACAGGTCAAGCACATCCCCTCCATTATGACTCCCACTGGATGAAGACCAGCCTCCGGCTGAGCCCCTGAATGACCTCCTCCTGCCCTGCTCCAGCCTCACTGCAAACCATCTCCCCCTGGCTCTCCAGCCCCAGCCCAGCTTCCGTCACTTCCGCCATGGTCTCTCCCACTTCCTCTTCTGCCTGCCCCCTGCCGCGCATGCGCGCCCCCACCCCGGGCTGCGTCGTGCTGGACCGCTTAGTGCTGAGGAAAACACGAGGCAGTTTGACAATAGGAAGGAAAGGGGGACCCAAGAAGAGGAAGAGAAAGCTTTGGGCCGGGGGCGGGAATCAGAAAAGACTTCTGGGAGGAGATGGCACCGAAGCCAAGCCAAGCCTTCTTCGGGCGGACTGCGGGAGGGGCGGGGGCGGGGATGGGGGCGAGGGCCTCTCAGGAGGATGGCACAGCCAATTTGGGTGACAGCCCAGGCCTGGTGTGACTAGAGGGCACACGTCGGGGGGTGGGGATTCGGTAGGGGATGTGGGTAGGGGAAGAATGCACCCTTGAATGCTAGCTTCTCTAATTTAGATCTCAACTCTGCCCGAAAAGACTTCCAGTTTTACTTTAACAGGAAGAGGAACTTGTTTCCTTCTCCAACCAATATTTTATTGAATGCTTTCCATGGCCCCGGTCTTGTACAGAGAATCCAAAGCTGGACTGGCCCTAAATTGTGTCCTCCAGACCAGTGATTCCCCAAACTTGGCTAATGAACAGAATGGGAGATTGCCACACAAATCAAGTCCTAGGCCCAGAAAATCACCTGTGTGTGACTTTCCTTAGCAAAGGCAAGATGGGCTGAAATTCTCATAAAAGGATCCACTAAACCAAGAGAAAGCAAAACGTGCATAGAGTAGTTGAAATACAATTTTTTTTTTTTCTTTTTGGCCATGCCACATGGCTTGTGGGATCTTAGTAGTGAAAGGATGAAGTCCTAACCACTGGATTGCCAGGGAATAAATCCCTTGGAGTATAATATTTTTTTTTTCTTTTTTTTTTTTTCCCCCACACCCTGCCCCCTGCACCAGGAGTATAATATTAATTACACTTTTCCGTAGATTCCAAACCAAAAGGTCATCTTTCTGTTCACACCCTCTACAACAGTCAGCCCTAAAGGAAATCAACCCTGAACATGCACTGGAAGGACTGATGCTCAAGCTCCAATACTTTGGCCACCTGATGTGAAGAGTTGACTCATTAAAAAAGACCCTGATGCTGGGAAAGATTGAAGGCAGGAGGAGAAGGGGACAACAGAGGATGAGATGGTTAGATGGCATTACTGACTCAATGGACGTGAATTTGAGCAAACTCCGGGAAGTGGTGAAGGACAGGGAAGCCTGGTATATTGCAGTCCATGGGGTTGCAAAGAGACACAACTGAGTGAACAACGGCTGAGAAATCTGCAAGCAAGCCCAAACAACAGTCATAATTTCCAAGTCCACTCACCCTCTTACCCACCACCTTTGAAGATAATCAAGATATTCTGGTGGTGAAAACTATGTTCCTCCACGTTGTTGCCTCACCATCCATTATCTGTGCATTCTCTCCTCATCTCTCTTCCCTTCCACGCCCCTCCAGTTTCAAACATAGTAGAGTAACAGAAGGTCAGAGCATGAAGCAAGAGGAGAAGTTTTATATTTTATATTCTAAGCATTTAATATTTTAATCAGCAGTTGCCAGTAAATGACAGATAAGGTGCAGCCTTTCTTAAGTAAATATTTCTAAATTCTCATGCTTTGGAGGGTTACCTAGGAAATAGCCTTTGTTAGATCTCTGGTTGGGAGAAATCCCTCCTGGCCTCTTCTGTATTTCTTCCTTTTATAAAGCAATTATATTTATTACCTTCTCTCATGGTGATTTATTCTAGATTGTGAAATCCTTAAAACCTGGGTAATTTTCTGGCTCATCTTTTTCTCTGCATAGCCAGTAGCATGCTGTGTTGTGTACAGGGCAGATGTCACATGAATGGCTGTCCACCAAAGTGGGTAAATGAGAAATGAGTATCTGGGACTTCCCTGGCAGTCCAGTGGTTAATACAGGAGGTCCAACGTAGGGGGCGTGGGTTTGATCCCTAGTTGGGGAACTAAGGTCCCACATGCCATGGGATGTGGCCAAATTTTTTTTTAAAAATAAATAAATAGAAATGAATAGCAAAAGAGTACAAGTAACCTGAGAAAATTTCATTGAGGTGGTTGAGAAAGGTGCATGCAGATGCATTGCTAATTTCCTATAGTTCATTGTCTACAGAAGCAGTTTTCTTGCCTTGAATCCACCCTTATAGCAATAGTGACATTTTTATAAAGCAGTGTTAAATCACGTGACCTCTGGAACTAAGATGGCCTCCATTTGCAATTCTAGAAAACAGTTCACCAAAACTTCATTACTATACCAGGTCATCCATTCTGTTGTGCTTGGGATTCACTGAACTTCTTGGATCTTGTTTTCATCAAGTTTAGAAATTTTTCTGCCATTATTTCCTCCAATATTTTTTCTGTACCATCATCTCCTTATACTTCAGAGATTCCACTTATATACACATTAGATTGCTTGAAATTGTACCACGACCTACTGGTGCTATTAATTCCACCACCACCACCCCCCATCTCCCAGGTTTCATTTTGGATATTTTCTATTGGTATGTCTTCAGGTTTTTAACTATAATGTCTAATCTGCAGTGAATCCCAGCCAGCGTATTTTAAAATCTCAGACATCATTGTGTCATTGGGATCTTTTTAAATATCAAATATATATTCTGTTTATTTATTTTTTTTTTTTTGAACACAGGCTTTATTTTTTAAAAGCAGTTTTAGGTTCACAGCAAAACTTAGTGGAAGGGAGAGTTCCTATATACCCCCTGCCCCCACATGTGCATAGCCTCCTCTGCTGTTGACATTCCTGATCAGAGTGGTACATCTGTCACAACTGATGAGCCTATATTGACAAATCATTATCACCCAAAGTCCATGTTCACATTAAAATTCACTCTTGGTGTTATATATTCTATGAGTTTGAGTAAATGTATAATGACATGTATTAATATTAGTTTTTTATTCATTGCTTAAAAAATCCTCTGTCCTTTGCCTTTTCATCCTCTACTTCTTTTTTTTTTTTCATCCTCTACTTCTTGAAATATGAAAGAGTTATGATAATTGTTTCAGTGTCCTCGTCTGCAAATTCTAACATTTGTGTTGATCCTGGGTCCATTTCAATTGACTGATATTTTTCCTGTTTATTTTCATGCCTGGTCACTTTTGATTGGATGCCAGACATTGGGGGTTTTACCTGGTTGGGGGTTGGATGTTTTTACATTCCCATAATTATTCATAGGCTTTGTTCTAGGTACCTTCTGACTACTCCACATAATGACCCTGAATCATGAGGATTTCCAGTCTGGCTGCTGGGGAACAGGTACTGTTCCTGACAACAAGTGAGTTCTGAGGATTGCTCCCTCTCACCCACTCAGATGAGCCTTTCCTGCCTTGGGGTGTTTCTCACACGCATGTACTGCTGAGTACTCCAGAAGAATTTTCTGCAAACCTCCAGGCTTTTCTGTCTCATCTCCCATGGACTACATTGTGAATTCTAGCCACCTTGGCTTCCCTGAACTCCCAGTTTCATCTTCCCAGCTTGGGGACCCCACAGGGCACTCCCTTGGTTCCCCTCCTGGAGCCTCGGCCTGAGGACTGTCTTGAGGCAGTAAAGCTGGGCAACCATGGGGTTCACATCCCGTGTTTCACGTCTCTCGGGGAACACTGCCCTTTGTTGCCTCATGTCCAGAATCTTGAGAACTGATCTTATCTTGTTTTGATCTTATCTTGAATTGATCTTATCTTGTTTATGTTTTTAGGGTTTTTTTTCCTTCCTGCTCAGGCAGGAAAGAAGGTAAACACAGTCCCTTTTACTCTATCTTGGAAGGATAAAAGCAGGGTTCTACATCATTTATTTGTATGAAGTGTGGTCATTATATAAGATAGAATATCACACAGCCCTGAGAGGAATGCCTTAACCAGTCACAAGAGACTACATATTGCATGATTCTATTTATATGACGCATCCTGAAATAGGCAAATCTATATAGTCAGAAAGTAGATTAGTGGTTGCCAACAGCTGAGGATATGGGGGAAATGGGAGGCTGATGGCTAAAGGGTATGGGGTTTCTTTTTTGGGTGATGAAAGTGTTCTAAAATCAACTGTGGTAATGATTGTGTAACACTATGTGCATACTGAAAACCATTAAATTGTACACTTTGAGTGGAGGAATTGTATGGTGTATGAATTATATCTCAAAGCTCTCACAAGAAGGAAGGAAATACACTTGAACTACAGGGCTTAGTAAAGGTCAATTTTAAAAGTATGCGTGGGTGGGGGGGGGGTTAGAGGGGAAATCTGGGGGCAGAAGGATCCTCTGTGCATGGACTCTATTTATAATGACGTTTAAAAACATGCAAAACAATTGCCTGGGCGATGTTCAGGGTCGCCTATGGTACAGAGAAACGGTCCACACACCAAAACCAGCTGCTGGTTCCCTCTGGAAGAATGCAGAGGAAATGAGGAAGTTACCAGGGGCGATGTGCTACCCTTTTCTTTAAGAGCTTTCTTAAGAAGATGGCTTGTCAGATAAATCAGCCTCATTTGCACTGACTGTGCCCCTCCATCCCTGGGCAGGCCCAGCACCCCACCGGGAACACCAGCCCCATAGAGCCCGATTTCCTATCGCTGATGCAGAAAGAATGCCAGAGAGTTTTAAAAACAACTCTTGAGCTTGTTTCTGGCTTCCCTTGGGAAAACTCAACTAGCCCATCACTCTCGCCCATTCCGTGTCTGCCTAAACCTTCCCAAAGCCGCAGAAAAGCCTACCGAGCTGGTGCAGGTGGCCATCAGCAGAACCTCGGGAGCCCAGGGGGGTCGCTGCTACTGCGTCCAGGGTCCTCAGCCCTCTTTCTGCAGCCCGTCAAGCCGCCAAACCCTGGCCACGAGTTCTTGCATTAGCTCAGCTTCTGCCTCCAATGAGAAACGCCAGCATCATGATAAGCCCCACCTGGGAACCTCACACCCGCCGCTACCACACCAGGAGGGGCTTAAACCACTTCATCAAGCCCATCTTCTCACTCCAGCCAGCGCCCCTGCATGAGCCCTCACTTTCTATCCAGCCTCGCGCAGGAATCAGCCCTGCCGGTCCCCCAGTGCAGAGAGACAGACCACCTGCGGCCCAGGGCTGGGTGCAGGGCTGTGCTCAGGGGACCCCACTCAGCCTCGGGCTGGGGCTCCCAGGGCCCTGCCTGGCACCCAGGCCTTTGCCCTGCTAGTTCCCCTGCCTTGGACGGCTTCCCCGAACCCAGCCTGTCACCTACTCATTCTTTTTAACTTTTAAAAAACTGTGAATTATCACCTCTGTAAAGAAAAGTGCAAATGTACAGCGTAAAAAAGTCATGCAAAAGGGACAGCTGGGTAACCAGCAGTCAGGTCAAGAAACAGAACGCCTACCTGTTCTCTTAAAAAAAAAAAAAACTTAAAAAAATTATGAAACATTTTGAGCATGAAGCACAGAGAATAAAATAAGCATCTGCAGATCCTCCACTAAGCTCTGTGAACCTTTAATGGGCTTTTTGTACATGCCTCAGATGTTTTTAGTGAGGTAAAGCCTTACAGACAGAAAAGCCCAGCCCTTGGGTAGCCTCTGGAGTCTAGGCCTCCCCCACCTATTTCAGAGGAGCCAGCACCCCGGCCCCTGGGGGTCTGAGGATGCTTCACACAAAAGCTTGTTTTCCCGAGGTCATACAGCTCTGCGCTTTCCCATTTCATCACCCCACATGTATCCTTCCACATTTCCCCTTAATGTGGGCTTGAGGCTCTATCAGCGTTGAAGCTGGCAGCTCTGTCCACTGCGAAGGAAGATGAGCTATACCCACTGCGTGAACTCACTTCCATTTCTCCATTTAGTATTCTGTGTGGACATTCAGCTGTTTCCAACTTTGCACTTTACAATGTGCCCAGGAAAAATCTTGCCTGTGTGGTCATCAATACTGCGACCAAGACTTTCTCCAGCTAGAAGAAGGCTGGATCTTCAGCAGTCCCCAAAGGTGTCAAGTTGCCTTCTGGAGGAATGTGGCCAATTTCATTCCCACTCCTTGCTAACAGGGACCCACAGCTTCGCATCTCTGCAATACTCTATATTAGCAGACTTTATTTATTTATTTTTTTTACATTTTTAAAAAAGTTTTAATTGAAGTATAAATGACTTAAAATACTATGTTAGTTTCAGGTGTATAGAATAGTGGTTTGATATTTTTATACCTTACAAAATGGTCACCATGATAAATCTAGTTACCATCTGTCACCATGCAAAGTTATTATAGTATTACTGATTGTATTCCCTATACTGTACACTATATCCCCAGGTCTTACTTCCTTTAGAGCTGGAAGTTTGTTCTTCTTAATCCTCTTCATCTCTTTTGCCAAACCCTCTACCTGCTTCCATCCAGAGACCACTGGTTTGTTATCTGTCTCCATGGGTCTATTTATGTTTTCTGTTTGTTTGCCAGATACTCTGCCACAGGTAGAAAGCATGTAGTTCTCATCTTCTCAAAGTGGCTTCTTCCAGTGGAGGAGGAGGTTCTTTCCCTGGCTCACTCCACCCCCACAAGCAAAGGGAGTGTAACTTTGTTTCTTCACTCACTAGTCCCGCCTCCCCAGCCTGGGATGGAGATGCTAGAGCCAGCTGAGCTGAAGTCGCTCAGTCGTGTCCGACTCTTTGCGACCCCATGGACTGTAGCCCCCCAGGCTCCTTGGTCAGTGGGATTTTCCGGGCATGAATACTGGAGTGGGTTGCCATTTCCTTCTCCATATATCAGCAGACTTTAAAAGTGTTGCTGGTCCAACGACCAGACCGACTCTTTCTTTGGACCTCAGGATTAAACGTCTCCTCTTCCAGGAGGTCTTCCCAGTCCCTGCTGCCTTCGCAGGAAGAGCCGGCACCTCCTCTGTACACCCACAGCCCCAGCGGGCACCCTGACCGCCCCCCCTTCCCTAGTATTGTAATTGCTTACAGACCTGCCTCCCCCAGGAAACCACGAATCTGTTCCTCATTTGCACAGTTTTCCACCATCCTGCAGAATCCCTGATATACAGTCAGCGCTTACTAAATGCTCACAGAGTGAACTGATGAGTCTGGCCTTCATTTCAGAGTCCTGACCACAAATGTATTAAAGAAGCCTCCGGTGCAGGATCTGACCTTAGTAGCTGTTCGAGAAACATCAACCAAGCCTGTGTATGTCTGCATCTCAGATGCTATTTGGGGTCCCCCAGGAGACTCCAGCTCTGCCTCAGAAACATGCTGGGGAAGGTCATGAGGGTCAAGGGAAAGGTTTTCATGTGGCCCTGAGATGAAACAAGAGGAGGCGGAGAAGGGGTGCCCTCCAGGCATCGGCCGCTCTTCCTGCTGCTGTGGCAACTTTCAATGGAATTTTGTGACAGTGGGAATTACTACCTTTCATGTCACTTGGTTTTAGTTTGTGCCAAGAACTGGGGGTATTCTAATTTTCTTTTTCATAATTTAAAACCGCATGAAACCTACCTGCCACTCATGTCAGTTTTAGACTCTCATTTTCCTACTATAGAGCTGGCTGATGGCCCAAAGTCCAAGGTGAGGGAGGAGGGGATGGACCCTGTTGGAACCCACTCCTGACTCAAAATCCAGGGCTCTTCACTCCACTCCCATCCAGGAAATTTGTGTCACCTTTCTATAAGATTCCTGAACACTAGCCTGGGCCCAGCCATGCCTTGTACTTACAGCACTGTTGTGAGGCAGATGTGCTTGGAAACATGGAAGATGTTCATGGAGTTAAGAACAACATTCTTAGATTTCCTGAGCATTCACTGGGTGCCGGGCTGCAAGAAGAGTTTTCCAAGCTTTGGCCTGATAACAACCCTATAAAGCAGGTATGATTATGCACAATGATGAGGGAGGAAACTGAGGCTCAGAGAGGCCAAGTAACAGCGGAGGATGGGGCAGGCAGGCATAGAACCAGATCTGACTCCAAGTCTCCATCTCACAGTTTGTCAACAGCACCTCCACTTCCTGTCCCGTGCTAGGCTGAGTCTGAGTATGGGTCCAATATAAACAGGGGCATCTGCTATCCAGCCATTACAAACTTGAGCCAGGGTTTAAAGGCAATCTTTTTTTTTTTTCCTTTAAAAAAAAAATACCTTGTTTCCAGAGTACTCAAGAACAGTTAAGCTAACTAGACCCATTTTTAATAGAATGCAAGCATTTTGTGAAGTGAGTTACTTTTTAACTTGTCATTGATGCAAAATGCATCTAATTCGCTTAATTTTTTCTCAGCTCATGATTTAAACCCAGGAAATGGCTCAGAGAGGTTTTGCCGATACTATTGATGGCAAGTTTCCAATGGGCTGTGGCTGGCTACAGCTGTCTTGCTCTTGAGCCAGGTCCCAACCCTCAGCTGGGGCAGTGGACCAATGCCACCTGCCACCTGGAAGACATTGATTGCTGAGTTCCTGGGGTTTGGTCACCTGCTGCTGCTAATGCCACAAAGCAAGACTGGCAGCCACCCCCTGTTTTTACCTACTCTTTACTGTGTCCCCAGAGCAGGGGCAAGGGAACTCATATTAGTCATTCACACCTTAGTAAGGAATAAATTGGGGGAAATGGGATTCTAATTGGGTGATGGATGCTAGGGAATGGGGTTGAGGTTTGGGGCAGTCCAGAGACCCTCTTTATGCCAGGGGAGCTGTCTAGATGTGTAATCTCCCCATCTCTGACTCTCTGCAAAATGGTCCTCAAGCACCTTGTTGCTGGAATATTTCCTCAGAGTAATGATAGTAGGTGGGTTATAGCACTGAATATGTGTCTAGCACAAAATGGTCCTCCCTGGGCCTGAGAGCCTGCCTCCCACCAGAGGGCGCTATAGCCACCCCAGCTGCTGCAGGCTCCCTCCCCTGTGCCTCTTTGACCCACCAATCTTCTGCCTATGGTGGGCACTCCCACGGGGGTGCCAGGGTCCAGCAGTGGAACCTTCCTCACACAGGGGCTGAAAGGTACTGGTTGGTGACTTTGCCTTCCAGGGTGTGGCCGGCTCACAGCAGCATCTCCCTGCTCCAACAGGATGACCGGGCAAAATGTAGATTCCTGAATCTCAACCAAGTGACTCTCAGTCCTGGTGCCCATTGGATTGTGGGGCGATTTAGCAATACTGATGTGGGGTCCCCTCCAGAGACCACCTAGAACTAGACCCAGGGCGGCCTGGGCATCACGTTCCGGTGCACAGTCAGGGCTGATACCTGTTGGTTAGAATCTGGCATAAAGGACGTATCTTAGCAGGATGCGTTGCATGCTGTGAGAGCCACTGCCATGAAGGGATTGTGATCTGCGCAGCCCATTCATTCATCCTTCACTTTTGGGTGACCACATAAGCTGGCACATGGAACCACAGAGTGGAATCACTCTGAAATTATGGTTCTCTAACTTGCTTGTCTCGATCCCCTTGTCCTGTACCACTTTCCACATCAGGGAAGTATTTAACCACCACCCCACCCACCCCTAGCTGTTGAGGGTCCTGCTTGCTTCTGGTTTTCCCCAATTAATCCATGAGGTGGTGGGTATCCTGATCAGTTTCCAAGGGCCTCTAGGTGAGTCTCCTTTGGGTAACTGCTTGGGAAGGGGGACTGCTGAGTCATGGGGTGGGTGCATTTTAGGTTTTAACTGAAACTGCCAAGGTGTCCTCCTGCAATCTGGTCAGAAGGCCCAGGGGTTCCAATGTGCAACTGACAGGCTGCTGTCCTAAGCAACTTTCATCCCCTTGAAGGGAAGGGGTCACCAAGGCTGCTATTTACTAAGCATCTACTGTGTCTGGAGCCCACGGGATGCACTTACAGAAATCATCCTAGTCCACAAGCAGCATCATAGTTACAGGCATAACTTGGCGATATTACAAGTTTGGTTCCAGGACACCAAAATAAAGCATGAGTCACACAAAGGTTTTGGCTTCCCAGTGCACATAGAAGTTGTGTTTAGATTATCCTGTAGCCTATTAAGTATGCAATAGCATTCGGTCTGAAAAAAGTGTACAGTGGTGGTCCGGTGGTTAAGACTCCACACTTCCACTACAGGGGGCATGGGTTCTATCCCTTGTTGTGGAAGTAAGATCCCCCATGCCGTGCTTCAAGGCCAGAAGGTAAAATAATAACAAAATAATTTAAAAATTTAAAAATGTATATACCTCACTTACACAGTACTTTATTGCTAAAAAATGCTAGCCATCATCTGAGCCTTCAGCAACTCATAATCTTTTTGCTGGTGGAGGGTCTTGCCTCAATGTTGGTGGTCACTGACAGATCAAGGTGTTGGCAGCTTGAAGACTGAGGAAGCTGTGGCAATTTTTTTTTCAGCTGATCCCTTTTATTTAGAAACCCTGCACCTCTTTGCTTTGATGAAGTCACATAGCTTTTCTTCAACTTATTAAAAAAAAATTCTACCTAAAATAGCTGTATTTTTTAAATAACAAATATACTGCCAGCTTGTAGAGCTGGGGAACTGGGTGCTGTGTATCAACTTCCATTATCATTTCTCCCCAAATGCTGCTGCTACTGCCATTGGTGTCCATATGCTTCCTCTTGCTGAAGCTGTCAGTTCCTCAATTTCAGCATTTAATTTACGCATTACCCACTCCATTTCTTCTTGGCCTTTATTAGCATTTGATGATATCATACTTGCCATCAGCCCTTCAAGGTAATGGCTGAGACTGACTCCTTTCACGGTAATTATGGCTTTATGAGTCAAAATAGTTTTTCTGAGTCTTGAGGATGTGGTTTGTATGTAAGTCTCCCATCTATTCAAACCATATTTGTAAGTGAAATATTTGTAGATTTAAATTCCTTTGTTTTCTCTACAGGATCCACTACAGAATATTCTTGCACAGATGTTTTGGTCCTTGCTGCACCAATAATAGATTTCACAATGGAAGGCAGTCCCCACTCTGTGCTGAGAAGTCTATGACTGTGCAACTTTCCAGAGGGATCTATGTGTCTGTCCAGTACATCAACTCCAACCACACTCAGGTTCAAAGGGTTTGAACTGCAGCTGTTGTAACAGTTTCCCATGGGTGGTCAAAGTTGTGCTCCGAAGTCCAGATCGTCATGGTACTGGTGGCCAGCATGGTGTCAGGGCGGCCTAGTGGCAATTTCTTACAATAAGACAGCAATGAAGTTTGCTGTATCAAATGACTCTTCTGTTCATGAGCAATTTTTCTGTAGTACACAGTGCTGTTTGATAGCATTTTACTCACAGTAGAACTTCTTGCAAACTTGGAGTCGGTTCTCTCAAGCCCTGCCACTGCTTTATCAACTTCGTTTATGTAATATCATTCTAAATCCTTTCAACAATCTTCACAGCATCCTCACCAGGAGTAGATTCTGTTCCAAGAAACCACTTTTCTTTGCTTGTCCATAAGAAGTAATTCCTTGTTCATTTAAAGTTTTGTCATGAGATTACAGCAATTCAGTTACGTGTTCAGGCTCTACTTCTGGGGCTTCTGTGATTTCCACATTTGCAATGACTTCCTCCAGGGAAATCCTGAACCACTCAAAGTCATCCATGAGGGTTGGAATCAAATTCTTCCAAACTCCTGTTAATGTTGATGTTTTCTGACCTCTTCCCATGGATCACATGGCATCTAGAATGGTAAATCTTTTCCAGCAGGTTTTCAATTTTCAGATCCATCAGAGGAATCACTATCTGTGGCAGCTATAGCCTTATGAAAGGTATTTCTTTTTCCCTTTTAAATTTTATTTTGGTTGTGCTGGGTCCTTGTTGCTTAGTTGCAGTGCGCAGGGGCTTCTCTTTCACTGAGGTGTACAGGCTTCCCACTGCAGTCACTTTTCTTGTTGTGGAACACCGGCTCCAGGTACACGGGCTTCAGTAGTTGGAGCACACGGACTCAGTAATTGTGGCATGTGGGCTTAGTTGCTCCATGGCTTGTGGAATCTTCCTGGACCAGGGATTGAACCTGTGTCCCCTGCACTGGCAGGTGGATTCTTATCCTCTGTACCACCAGAGAAGTCCCTGAAAGGTAATTTTTAATAAGATAAGACTTGAAAGTCAAAATTACTCTTTGGTTCATAGGTGGGATGTTGTTTCAGTGGGAATGAAAGCAACATCAATCTCGTACATATCTATCAGAAGCCTTGAGTGACTAGGTACATTGTCAATAAGCAGTAATATTTTGAAAGGAATCTTTTTTTCTGAGCAGTAGGTTTCAACAATATGCTTCAAGTGTTCAGTAAACCATGTTGTAAATAGATGTGCTATCATCCAAGCTTTATTGTTCCATTTACAAAGTACAGGCAGAGTAGATTTAGCATCATTCTTACGGGCCCTAGGATTTTTGCAAACGTAAATGAGCACTGGCTTTGGCTTAATCTCACCAGCTGCAATAGCCCCTAATAAGAGTCAGCTTGTCCTTTGAAACTTTGAGGCCAGCCAACGACTTCTCTCTAGCTATGAATGTTCTCGATGGGATTTTCTTCCAAGATAAGGCTGTTTTATCTACAATGAAAACCAGTTGTTTAATGTAATCACTTTCAGTAATTATCTTGGTTCTCTTCTGGATAACTTGCAGCTTCTACAGCAGCCCTTGCTACTTCTCCTTGCACTTCTTTGGAGAAAGTTCTTTCCTGAAACCTTGTAAACCAACCTCTGCTAGTTTCAACCTTTTCTTTTGCAGCTTGCTCACCTCTGTCAGCCTTCACAGATCTGAAGACAGGACCTTACTCTGGGTTTCCCTGGCGGCTCAGATGGTAAAGAATCTGCCTGCAATGCAGGAGACCCGAGAATCCCATGGGCAGAGGAGCCAGGCAGGCTACAGTCTATGGAGTCCCAAAGAATCGGACATGACTGAACGACTGACTGTGAAAGTCGCTGCCGTGTCCGACTCTTTGCGACCCCATGGACTAGACAGTCCTTGGAATTCTTCAGACCAGAATACTAGAGTGGGTAGCCTTTCCCTTCTCTTGTGGATCTTTCCAACCCAGGGATCAAACCCAGGCCTCCTGCATTGCAGGAGGATTCTTTACCAGCTGAGCCACAAGGGAAGCAACTAACACTTTCCCTTTTTTTTCAGGGCCTTACTCTAGATTGGACTTCCCTGGTGGCTCAGATGGTAAAGCGTCTATCTACAATGCGGGAGACCCAGGTTGGATCCCAGGGTCAGGAAGATTCCCTGGAGGAGGAAATGGTAGCCCACTCCAATACTATTATCTGGAAAATCCCATGGACAGAGGAGCCTGGTAGGCTACAGTCCATGGGGTCTCAAAGAGTCGGACACGACTGAGCGACTCCACTTTACTTTACTTTACTGTAGATTAGGCTTTGGCTTAAAGGAATGCTATGGCTAGTTTGATGTTCTTTCCAGACCACTAACACTTTCTCCACATCAGCAGTAAGACTGTTTCACTTTATCATTTGTACAGTCACGGGATTAACACTTTTAATTTCCTTCAAGAACTCCTTTACATTCCCAACTTGGCTAACTGGCCAGAGGCCCAACTTTCAGCCTGTCTCAGCTTTCCACATGCCTTCCTCACTGACCTTAATCACTTCTAGCTTTAGATTTAAAGGAATGTGTGACTCTTTCCTTTCACTTGAACATTTAGAAGTGACTGAAGGGTTGTTAATTGGACTAATTTCAAAACTGTTGTGTCCTGGGACTTTCCTGGTGGTCCACTGGTTAAGAATCTGCCGTCCGATGCAGAGGACATGGGTTTGATCCCTGGCAGAGAACTAAGATCCCACATACCTGCAACGAAGCCTGCACGCTACAGCTACTGAGCCCGTGCAATGCAAAAAAACATCCTGAGTGTTGCAACCAAGACCCAGCGCAGCCAAAAATAAATAATATTTTTTTAAAAGAAAATATGTTTAAAAAACAACAACAACACAATTCTGTTGTGTCTCAGAGAATAGCGAGGCCAAGAAAAGGAAGAGAGATGGGGGAATAGCCAGTCAGTGGAGCAGTCAGAACACACATAGCATTACAGGTTAAGTTCTTATATGGGTGCAGTTTGTGGTACTGCAAAACAATTACGATAGTAACATCAGAGATCACTGATCACCATAACAGATATAATAATTATCTAAAAATCTGAAATATCCAGAACATCACCAAAATGTGACACAGAAACACAAAGTGAGCAACTGCCATTGGAGAAACAGCACTGATGGACTTGCTCCATGCACGGTTGCTGCAGACCTTACATTTGTAAAGAACATGATGTCACAGAGTGCACTAAAGTGAGGCGCAACCAAACACAGTCTGCCTCTATCCCCGATTTACAGGAGAGGAAACTGGAGCTCCAGGAGGCCGTCACATACTGAGGTCACACAGCTAGGGACGTGCAGGGTTTGAAACCAGGGGCATGTGACAGAGCCCTGCCCCTGCCCCCAGGACCTCCTGCATCTGTGTTAGTCTGCTCGGCATGAGTGTGAGGCCTGCTACACATTTGAGGTGGGACCAGAGCTTGCTGCTCTGCCAGCAAACCTACTTGACAAGTGGAGGGCTGTCTGCCTGTTTCCAGACCCCCGATCCCAGTGAAAGTGTGACTCTGGGCCCAGCCACTATAGGCATTTCTTGGGCCTCCAGGCAGGCCTGATGCCTGCCCAACTCTGGGAACAGGTCTGGAGCTGCACGGCTTTCCAGGCAGTTCTGCAGCATCTCCAGTAGCTTGCTCTTCTGTCTCCTAGGCTTCGCCCAGGACCACCGGGTACTCAGCATCAGTCTCCAGGGGGTCCCTCAGAGCCAGGATCTCCACGAGGCAGCAGGGAGTAATAGTGCCATTTTACAGATGAGGAACTGAGGCCCACCGAAGAAACTCATGGCCGTTACAGTGTGTGGGTGGCGGACTAAACACACACTCCCATTCTTCCTGCCACCCTCCACTGCCTCTGGCTGAAAAACTACTTATTCCCCCAGCCCACGCTGGAGGAAATGGGGTCTGGGTGCACGGCCCCACCTTGGAGCTACAGAAAGGTGGTGAGAGGCTCTGAATTCACACACCAACTGTATTTCTGTTCTAAACTCACTCTGAACCAACCCAAGGCTGTCTGGGGCCTGGGCAGCAGGGGTCCCTAGGCTCCTCCTCTGGGCCCTCGTAGCCCCAGCGTGCCCCAGCACAGCCCCTGTCACCCAATGTCTCCCCGACCTGATTGTGAGCCCAAGGGGACAAAGCCCCACTTCTGGACGCACAGCAGGGACTCAAGCGTTTCCTGAGAAGATGGCAGGTGGGGGGAGGGGGGAAGGGGACGCTTGGTCTCTCCAGGGAAGGTTCGACACCCCCCAGCCCCCTCCCTGGCCAGCACCAGCCCCCCTCCATATCCGACTCCTCTCCAGCTGTGGAAACTTGTACCTCAGCTCAGAAAATAAACTTGCTGGAAGCCAGCTGCTTGGCTGCCGGGGCCAGCCAATCAGGCTCTGGGGGGACCTCACCTACCACCAGGGACCAGGGCTGGGGGCGCTGGACCTGAAGGACTGGAGGGCGGGCCCTCCCCAAGGCCTGTGCCCAGAGAGAGACAGACGGGAAGAAACAGGAAGCCGAGAGCAGGCCACTGAGGTGGTGGGGACACAGGCCTGCAGGCTCGGGGGCAGCAGCCACCCCCCGTTTCCTGGCTGCACGAGGGCACACTGGGGCAAGGCTCTCGACCCCGACCCAGCCACTCGGCATTTTCTCACTTTTTTCACCTACCTGGCTCCCCTCCCTGTCCCCAGGGCTCCTGGGGAATAGATTCTAGAACTCAGACACAGACTCCTCTGTGGCAAGGGTGGGGACAAACTTGAGGAGTTAAACTGAATAACTCAGGCCCATTGTACAGATGAGGAAACGGAGATTTTGGATGATTAAGTGACATCTGAAAAGCCACATCTTTTGGCTCCTCTGCGATTTGAATCCACATCTGCCTGAAGTCTGAGCTGTATTTCCTTCCTCTCCCCTCTTCTCCTCCCCAGTCTAGGCTGGCCTCGCCACCTTTGCTCACGTCTTCTGGCTGGCCCTTGCACTGTCCTGCTCTTCCACGCTTGCCCCTCATTCTTCTGAGATGGACTTTCTGCAGCTGGTCCCATCACCCCAAAGAGACAACTGGGGCTCCCTCAGCCACCCAGAAAAGTTTTCTGCTTTTGGCCCCCAGCTTTGGAGCCAGAGGAAACCCATAAATACAAACACATTTGCATGAAAGCCCAGGGGTTCTGCATCTGCAGTTAACAGCTAGGTTTAGCGTCCACGACAGCTGCCGGAAGTGGAAGCAGCAGCCACCAGCTTCCTGGGACAAATGTGTCCCATCAGCCAGGTTGGTACCACTTGGTGTTTATTTAGACAGACAAATCAAAGCACCTGGTGGTTCAAACACTTTGTGCTCCTTTTTCTTCTGGAGAGGGGGTAGGAGGTCGGGAGGGTGTGTGTCATATATATATAATATATATATTTTAAAAGATCAACATATCACCAGTCCCCCACATTTCTTCTCTACTGAGCAATATATACAGCCTATATATATATATATATATGTATGTGCATATATATATATAATATATATATAATATATATATTTTTCAATAGATAACTACATTCAAGTCATGAAACAGGATTTACAATTTCCCTCTGAGGGCAGAGGAAAAGCAAATTCACACACAATTCACAGAGGAAGTACCATGAAAGCCCAGCTGGACAGGAGCTGAGGCCCCTCTGGGGGATACGGGGGGCGGGCAGCAGCAGAAATCACGACAACTGCACAGTTGCTTATCGTGGGGGGCAGGCAGGTGCCGATGAAGTGTGGGCCCCACCTGCGCTGCCGGGTCGGCAGGCGGTGCTGGCTGACCCAGGCTCCCAGGCTGGGATGGGTTTCTGGGGCACACGTTCGGGAACCTCAGTTTTCCAGGAGCCTCTCAAATTTGGGGTTCACGAAGGAGAAGCCAGCAAATGCTGTTTGGTCCATGGAGTCGATGAGGTTCTTGTCGCTGTAGGAGAGGCGCGGCTTCTCATTTAGGAACTCCTGGTCGAAGTTGCTGTAGTCTCCGGGTGACTTCTGCAAGCAGAGGGCAGGGGTGTGTAAGCAGGACTCAAAGGGCGTAGGTTCCTGAGGTTCCAGGGACCCACCCCTGGGGCCAGAATCCCTGCTGGGCTGGGCCAAGCAGAGCCATCTTTATTGAGAACAGAAAAGGGAGCCTCTCTGCTGGAAGGGGGATGCTGTCACCCAAGGGGCTGAGGGAAGCCAGCAGGGGGCCTGGAGGAGGAAAGGTGGGCATTTGCCCAAGCAGGCAATACAGCCCTGGGCCAAACCCCTCCCACTGACTGTTTCTGTAGGTCCCACAAGCTCAGACTGGATTTTGCATTTTTAAATGTTCAGGAAAAAAAACAAAAGGAGAATAAAATTTCATGACATGTGAAAATTAAATGAAATTCAATGGTTCAGCATCAATAAATAAAGTTTTATTAGTACACAACCATGCCTATTAACTGATATGCTGCTGTGTCTATGGCAACATCTATGGCCACTTTGAGACTATCTGGCCTGCAAAGCCTACAGTATTTTCTATCAGGCTGTTCACAGGAAAAGTCTGCCAACTCTGCTTCTCAGGGTACAGTGAAAGTGTGATAGAAAGAGGTCTCAAGCTGGTGGCCCTCAGGCCAAACTGAGTTGCAGGTACAACCATTTTGACTAGCCATTAGTTTCAATAGCATTTGAGCCAATTTTTTTTTTTGGCCGCACCACGTGGCTTGTGGAATCTTAGTTCCCTAGCCAGGGATTGAACCTGGGCCCTAGGCAGTGAAAGCTCAGAGTCCTAACCATTGGACTGCCAGGAAATTCCTGAGCCAATATTTTTAAATTAGGCAATATGACATCAAAATCAAGTTTTTGGGACTTCTCAAAACCACAGGTTCAATCCCTGGTTGGGAAAGTAAGATCCCATGTGCTGTGTGGTTCAGCCAATAAAAAAAAAAAAAAAAAAATCCAGGTTCCTGGCTTCTTTGAAAAACTGACAGAGCAGAGCAGTTTAGGCCAGTTTCCTGGCAGGTCTGTCCACTCTTGGTGCTGAAACCCCTTGGCCAGCTCATCACAGGCCCCACCTCTTCCCTCCGAGAGGGATTGCTGCTGATTAGCACATATGCCTGGTGTTGTTTAAAATCAGTCCATCCCTCTTTCTGTCAAAAGCATGACACTAAACGCAGGCTGTGGGATATTCCTGCCTTGCCTGGTAGTAATGTGCCCAGTGCAGGAGGCGGCGAGTTTGAGGTCCCTGGAGTTGGGGGAGTTCTCTGCGGTCTTAAGACACAAACACTGGAGCACGTTACACAGGCTGCCAGGTGGGAACAGTGTCCTCAAGGAGCGAGGAGGAGGAAAGGAGAGACAAAGGAAGGGAGGGAAGAGCTGTGATCAGAGAAGGGCCTTGGCGTCCGACTTCTGAGAAGCCCAGCCTGCCTCTGCTCTCCTGCTTGCTCCTGGCGGCTTCTCTAGATTCTAGGCTGTTATGTACAGCAACCCTGCTTTCCTTGGAAAGCATCTGGCCCCAGCCTGGCCGAGCCTCCTCAGCCCTGCCCACATCCCATTTCCTCTCAGACCTACTCCAAACTCGGGACCCTGGCTCCTGCCGCCAGATCCTCATGGCAACTGATCGTGTGTGGCCTTGTGACATCTCTCATACTGATGTCTTTTATCATAAATGATCACCAGCATGCAAGTTCTTATCTCTCTGAGGAGCTGGGGTCCTCCAGTTCTGGGGCTGGGCCTCCCACTCGGCTGTGCATGCAGCCCAGCTCAGTGCTCTGCACTCAGAAGGCACTCAGCATTTTCAATATTTATGGCAAAATGGATTGAATGGGTGGATGAATAGATGGAGGGAGGGAGGCCTTAACTCTGATTACCAAAGCATACTCCCCTGCACACAGTGGGTGTTAAAGAATGTATGGTTGGATTTCCCTGGTGGCGAAGTGGATAAAAATCCACCTGCCAAGGCAGGGGACATGGGTTCAATCCCTAGTCTGGGAAGATTCCACAATGCCTCAGAGCAACTAAGCCTGTGTACCACAACTACTGAGGTCTGTGTGCCTGGAGCCTGTGCTTCTCAGCGAGAAGCCACCACTATGAAGAGGCCAGGCCCCACAACAAAGAACAGCCCCCCGTTGCTGCAACTTGAGAAAGCCTGCGTGACGCAACAAAGACTCAGTGTAACCGTAAATAAATAAATAAAAGAGAATGTATGGTAAAGGGTGCTGGATCCACTGTTACCAAATGTTTGTTGAATGACTGACTGACCGAGGAGAGACCATGAGAACACAGGGGTAGAGGCTGTGACTCAGCCTGCCAGAAGGGTTGGGAAAGCAGATTCATCAGAAGAAGGGAGAGGCGGAGAGCATGTAAATGATGCAGGAGGGAGGAAGGGCAAAGCAGGAGGAGCCCACCCAGGAAGGCAGTAGGGGGCAATGTGGAGTGGCAGCCCCCACTGGAGTGGGATCACGTACCACTTTGGGCTTGAAGGGCGGCTCCACTGCACGTTTCTCCAGCAGAACCCAGTTGATGGTCTTGAAGAAGGGGTGGATTTTGATGTTCCCTGTCACTCCCAGCCTCTTGTTTATGTCCCGTTCAAGCAGCTGCAACCCAGCAAAGGAACCTGGTTAGCACCCAAGGGCTGCAGGAAACGGGTTCCTCAGAAAACCCCCAAGCAGGCCCACGGGTACCCGGGCCAGTCTGGCCCAGCCTGGCATCACACCCCAGAGCCTCTGGGGTGGAGGAGTCCTCTCTGGTCTCTGCTCCCAAGTCTGCACGGATGGGGGCTGCTGGGACTCCGGCTGGTGGGATTTGTGAGTAAAAGCAGTGGTCATTTACTGGGTGTTTACCGTCTGCCTGGCACAGGCCTGAGCATCACACATTTATGTTTCCCCCCTGCCAGAAGTCTGTGAGAAAGGTTCTCTCCTAGCCTCATTTTGTAGATAAGGAGACAGACTCAGAGTTTAGCCTAGGGTCCGTCTATCTCCTGACCCCAAGCCTGTCACTTCCATGCCAGACTGACTCAGCGCAGGGAACCCAGACAGGAGGTCCTGGGATCGCAGCAGGAGGGTGACTCCCCTGGGTGGGTGAGGACCAGAGCATCAGTGAGGCCACCATCCCTGAGACAGGGGGCTTCTGGCACTCCCAAGACCTGGTATCTGCCAGCCCCCACCCTGGCCAGCCCCGCCCAGGGCCTCCCACCTTCTCCAGGATGTCCTTGGACTCCCTGGTGATCCAGCGAGGATAGTACGGTGAGTCAACCCGGATGGACTCGAAGAGTTCGTCCTCATCATCACCATGGAAGGGGGACTGACCAATGAGCATCTCGTACAGAAGGACTCCGAAGGACCACCAGTCCACGGAGAACGAGTATTTCAGGCCCTGAAGGATCTGGAGCAGACAAAGTGTCGGAGCTGAGGGGGCCCCGGAATACAAGCCCCGGCCGGATCTCCTCAGCCTCCCAGTTGCGGCTCAGACATCACCAGTCACGCCCGCCCTGTGGAGGCAAGGTGTTGGCCGGGGCTGGGAGGGTGCCGCTCACCTCGGGGGCGATGTAGTCAGGGGTGCCGCAGAAGGTGCTGGCCTGTTTGTCCCCGGACATGTTCTCCTTGCACATGCCGAAGTCGGCAATCTTGATGTGGCCGGTGTGGTCCAGCAACACATTGTCCAGCTTGAGGTCCCTGCGGGGAAAGGACAGGAGGACTAGTCATTAGGGCCCACTCCCCTCCTCCAGGCAGCTCCCTCCCATGTCCCCACTGGTAGTCTAGCATTCTCCCACAGGGATGGGGGAATGAGGAAGAGGAGGGCAAAGAAGTGCTAAATACAAGTGCTTCCTGCAAGCTGACTACTGTGTGTTCGACACATACCATCCTACTTCCCTAGAGTGAGTCTAGGCATGGACTGCATGTTATAATGTGCATCTCACACCACCTTTTAAAACCTGGACCCTAGTACTCAGCACACACTGTCCCATGGATTGGTTTTCCACTTGACGACATCCCGTGGCATCATCCCACAACAGCACAGAGTCCGGCCTCATCCTTTGGCATAGATACATATGAATGGCAGGATAGGACTGTCATTTGTTGGGTGAGAATTTATGAAACCAGTCCCTATGGGTGGAAGTTCAGAGTGCTCGGATGGGGCTTTAGAGGGAGACTCCATAGTGAGGGAGACACCATACCAGTCAGTGCTGCGCTCCCTGCCTGGCACTGAGTATGCTTGGGGAGTTCCCAGTCCCTGGAGCTGTGCCAGCCTCAGCTAAGGGGCCACAAGGAATTCTAGCAATGGAGTAGGTGGTTTAGGCAAATACCCAACTAAAAGACCGACTCCATGCAGAGATGGGGCCACAGCTGGACCGGGCCCCATTCAGAGCACTTCAGAGGATATGATGGGGTTGGGGCCTCCCCTCCTAAACACCCCCCATCTCCCGATCCCCGCACCTGTAAATGATCCCTTTCTGGTGCAGAAACTGTAGTCCACAGACTATCTCAGCCGCATAAAACCTGGATGAGACAACACACACACATACAGTGTCCTGAGATTTCTGTGAGCAGCCCCTGCTTCTCCCTAGGTCTTCTTCTGTCCCCCCAGGGACAGGAAATGCTGCGCATAACTTCACAGACAACCTGGGCCTCATCAAGTACATCTTGTGTCGGGCAAGTAGGGGCTGGTAGCCAAGACAGGAAAAAAAATTAAGAAGGAAAAAGCTCCAAAGGAGACCATTCTCTGTCCTAAGAGTGTATGCATTTATACAGATATGCCTATGTGCACACACACAGTTTAGCGGTGCATGCAGGTTTAAGGGCCACCCACCTGGGTCCTGCCTTGAACAAGATCCCCACCTGGCTGAGGCCCAAGGAGGGGACAGGATCTGGCATATGACCAGGCTGGGTTCCCAGCCACAGCTCACCCACCACCCCTGGCTTCCCACACCGGGCGGGGGATGGCCCTGGCCACCCCAAGTCTCTCCAACCCCAGCTCCAGCCCAGCCTAGCTTCTCCAGGGGCCAAGGAGAAGGAATGGAAGGCAGGCGGGCAGAGGGCTCTTCCCCCCATGGGGCCTCACGTACGTGGCACGGGAGAGCTCGAAGCGGCCTTTGTCCTGGATGTGGTACATCAGGTCGCCCCCATTGAGGAACTCCATCACAAAGAACAGGTGGTCCTGCAGTGGGGACAGTGGGGTGAGTGGGGGTGAGTGGGGGGAGGATGGTGAGCAGAGGGACAGAAAGCAAAGGCAGGCACCCTAACAGGATCACCAGGGGCAGGCCCTAACAGGAAGCAGGGAACAACTCTGCCCTGGGGGACCTGCGGGGGGAAGAATGGCCCTGCCCGGAGACATCTGAGGACGGGGGAACTCAGCCCTGCCTTAAGTGATCTGAGGAAGAAGAAGGGGCCCTGTTCTGGCGAGTCTCAACGGGAGATGCGGCCCTGAGCTGAGCAACTGAGGAGGGCTGTGGGCCAGGGGCATTGACAGTGGGTGGGCCAGGCACCTTGGTCTGGAAGGTGCAGAAGAGATGGGTGAGAAATGGATGATCCCCGGCGAGCGCCAGCACACGCTTCTCCACCATGGTGCACTCCACGTCGTCATCGATCAAGACCACGTCTTTCTTGAGAGCCTTGATGGCGAAGAATTCCTTTTTGCCCTTCAGCTCTGCGAGCAGCACCTGATGGATGTAACAGGGGTGCTGAGCGGGGGAGGGCCAGAACCAAGTCCAGGGTGCGTGGCCCCACCCCACCGGGAAGCAGACAGGGAGGGTGGGAAGCAGGCGTCCCCGGGATTCTGGGCTCAGGTGGCTCAGGCTGCCTGCCCCGGGGCCATGGGGCTCTCACCTTCCCGAAGCTGCCTTTGCCCAGGACCTTGATGAAGGTGAAGTTGTCAATGCTGCACTTGGTGCTGCTCTCCCAGATCTTGCCGTAGGTCCCAGTTTCTGCCGAGACATGGCCGCTTCCGACTCTGGTCTCTGCCCGGAGGCCCAGAGGGTGGCCCTGCCCTGCTGGATCCCTCCCAACGGAGGGGCCTCCTCTACAGGCACGTTCGACTGTGTGGGGAGACAGGGTCCCATGCTGGCGGGGGAGGGGAGGGGCCTTCTTGGAAGGCATGGGCATAGCTTTACCTGCGACATCATCTCCAGAGACTCCTGGCTTTTTCTCAAAATTCTGGTAGATCCCAACAGTCTCTTGGGCCTCTGATTCCTTCTTTAAAGATCTCTGGAGGAGGAGGTGGGGGTTGGGGGGGAGGCACCCAGAGGTCATAGCATGGTCAGAACTCCCAACCCAGAGGGAGGACCCCAACCATCCATAACTCCACCCTCAATACCAATGGGGGACAGCGAGGGGCAGAGCCCAGGACGCCTAGGTGGTGCATGTGAGCAAGAGAGTACACACAGAGACACACATACACACACTTCTAGCACAGAGATGCCTTGGAGGTCTGAAAGGCACTGGTTACAAACAAAAGTTTTGGAAATTGAATCCTACCCACCCAACCACTTAATAGAACCTAGACTTATTTTTTGTTGTGGTGGTTGTTTTCCTTCACTTGTGATAGATTCTACAATTTTAAAGTTTTGTGACATCCTTCAAGCTTCACCCACATACCCAAACACACACACACAAAACATAAACATATAAAGGCTTTAGTTCCAAGAGTTCCAAACTTGCAGTCCTCCAGGTTCACCCTCAGAGCACTGCTTGAATAACTAATATCTTAAGAGAACAAGCCCACCACTTTCTAATGGCCAGACCTTGAAATGGGTCTTTCAGAAGTGGGGTCTTAGGTATAAATGCCCCTCACTGCAGTTCACCCCCCAGGAGTGAGCATGAGCCTGGACTGGTCCCCAACCCCAAGACCCTCTGTCCAAGCTCCCCACAGTGCCTGCCCACCTGGCTAACTTGGTTCAAGGCCTCGGCCAAGAGCTTTTGGTTGATGCCACAGAGGTTGGCTACTTTCGTCTGGCACTTGTGATGCACGTTCATGCCACAGTCTGTGGTGGGAAGAGAAGCAGACCATCAGGGCTCTGGCCCAGGCTGGCAGCCAGTAGGGCGGGGAGGGACGGAGGAGAAAGGAGGGCAAGGTCTGCTGGGTTTCCTGCCTTTAGAAAAAGATGTATCTGAAATCATCACCACAAATCTTTTCTTACTTAAAAAATAAAAAACAAATGTCTGGGACAAACTAGAGAAGTCCCTTTTCCTCCAGAGGTCTCTTGCTACAGTGAAGCTGGAGGTCAGGAGAGGGCCAGTGAGGAGCGTGTTTTAAGCTGCTGAGACAGGCCCCTCCAACTGAGCACCTTCAGCACCGTTCTTCTAAGTGACTGGGGCCAACTTGACTCTAAGCCCCGTTTTATAATGGAAGACATGGAGCTTAGAGCAGTGGGGCCACCTTCTGATGGTCTCACAGCAGTAAAGGGTAGTCGGTTGGGCCAGTGGGGAAGGGCCAGGAGGCCTCACCCACGTGAGATTCCCCAAGTGAGGCAGCAAAGGCAACCTCAGCTGGTCATGGTTCCCACCCTTCCCACCCCCGCCCCCGCCGCATGCACCTTCACACTTTAATCCCTGCTTCACCAGCCCCCAGAGCAGGCTGCCACAGTGGTCACAGAAGGTGGGGCTCATGTAGTTATAAACCTTGAACCGGTGCGGCATGTCGATGTTGAAACGTTCTTTCTGGAACTGGGATGCAGGGTCACAGGTCAAAGCTCACATGCCAGCTCCAGCCCCTTCCTCCCCACTAACTCTCCCCAACCCAACCCCACACATGGTAGATTTCCCAAGAGGGCCCCATAGGGAATGGGAAATCCAGGGATCCCAGGGGTCAACCCAGGAGAAGGAAGGATGAAGGAAAACAGGGAGGAAGGGAGACCCGACAGGGAAGGGGTGGGGACAGCTTGGATCCCCGCCACCCCCCGACCCCTGCCCTGGGCCCAGCCTCACTATGGTGTCCCGACTGTTGGCTGCAGTGCCTGTACACCGGCCGATGATCTTGTCGATGCATTTCTTGTGGATGGCAGCATTACATTCTTGAGGAGGCACAGGCCCAGGAGGGGGACGGGAAGGCCCAGGAAGGGCAGAGTCTGTGAGCTGGCGCCCGCCGGCCCAGTCCTGCCCTCTACACAAAGCCACCGTTCTCCCCGACCACCCACACCCTCACTCCACAGAGGCCTCGGCCCCGGAGCTTGATTTTTCTCTCCTCCCGCCAGTCCCTGTGGGAGGAGCCTGGGAAGGATGGGGCAAGGAGGACAGGCTGATCTGGGGTGGGGAGTCCTCAGAGATTAGGGAAGGCTCAAGGAGTCTCGGTGGGCAGGGAGTGGGGCAGAAGGGAAGGATGGGGTGGGGCTGGCACTGCGAACTGGAAGCAGGGGAGTCCTTGTTGTGGTCCAGGACGGCACACAGCTCCTAAGCTCTCTCACCCTCTAACCCCGCCTCCCACACACACACAGATGCACCCCTACACAGAGACCCTCAGGCACACATGCACAGCAGCGGAGGAAGGACAAGACTTCTTACACGGGATGCTTACAGTGCACCACTCACACTCAGAACACAGCTTTATGTATTTTATCCCATCTGGTCTTCACAATGACTCTACTATCCCCATTTCACAGATGAAGAAACTGAGGCACAGAGAGGTTAAGTAACTGTACCTAAGGTCTGACAGCAAGGAAGTGGCAGAGCTGGGGTTCAGACCCAGGCAGGCTGGCTCCAGAGTCTCTGCTCACCATCAGTGGCCCACACCATCTTATGCACGCACCGTCATGGTGTGCTGGTTACACATGTACCCAGATGTACACAGGTCTAAAGAGGAGCACATGTGTAGCCAGGGATGCACTGGCAAAGCTCTGATAGCCTCTCGGGGTGGGGGGAAAGAGCCCTGATGTGCAGTGCTGGCAGGTTCTGTGTGGGTACTCCACTGGGGCCTCTTTCAGGCCACCAACGTGACATCACTGAATACGAAACGCTGGGAAGAGACACTCCAGCTCTGGCACTCACTGATGCAGTTACCGTCCACACACGCCCACCCGCCTGGAACACCACACACGCAAACACACACACAGGCTTCATGCAGACACACCATCCCAACACAGGGACACAGACTTTGCTGTGAATGCACGCAGGCACACATGTGCACACACATGCGCATACACACCGGGCCGTGGAGACACTTACGCCTGCACTTGTAGCCTTGCTTGTTGAGACCCCTGAAAGGCAAGTGGCCAGTCTGGGTGAGTATGGGAAAGGCCAGGGATGGGGGCCCTCCTTCCCCGCTGCCCCACCCCGGTGGGCACAACCAGTCTCACCAAACAAACTCTCTGCACACGGAGCAGAACGTGGGCTGCCCAAAGAAGGTGGCGATGAACTCGTGGTTCCTGATATAGTGAATTTTGGCCTGTTTGATAGCTCCACGGCGGTTCATCGTTGGGAACTTGGCCTCGTCTTCACCCCGCATAGACTGCTTGCAATCTGGGGGCCAGTGAGTAGAGAAGTCAACCCTGGCCCTTGGGAGGGGCCTTACCCTTTCAGTCCCTCCCGGGGCAGTCCCAGCCAGACCACTGATGGAAGGTGCTTCCCTAAACCTCCATTCTGGCCTCTGAACCTCCATCCCCAGCCCAGGTAGGGAGGGGCTTACCTACGTCTTCCAGGAAATACTGCACTGACATCAACACCTTGGCCTGGGGTTGCAAGTCCAGCTGCAGGGGTGAGGGTGGGGGAGTCAATGAGGGCGGGCCTGGGCCAAGCCAGACTCAGAACCCGCCCCCATGGTTGGTCCCTCAAGGCCCAGGGAGTCCTGGCCTCCGGCCGGCCACCTGTCTGCCCAGAGTGGGCAGGGCCCCACCCCTGAGCCCCGCCCCGACCCTCATCCTGGGGTATTATTACATTTGGGGAAGTGAAAGGATCCAGCCCACACCCAGCTTGGCCACATGGCCCTGGGAACAGAGTGGGAAGGGAAACTCCCCACCCTCAACCCCGGCCACCCCCTTCACAAGGATCTTAGAATGTAGGTACCCCTCCCCGCCCCCCCAGATATACATAGGCACACGCGCACTGAAACAGTGCTGGTTCTCTCTGTGGCCAGTCTCCTCACACAGACTGGCTGGTCCTCAGGGCAGGGCCCTCAGCTTCCCCAGACCTGGAGCCCGACTGTGTCCGCTGGGGCACTGGACAGACACACGAGGTGTCTCTGCCTGATTATTCAAGACTGGGTGCAGCCCCAGGTCAACCTCTGTCCTGGCCAGTTCCTTCACCCCTCACTGGAGGCTGAGCAGAGTCTCCATGGTCACAGGGTCTTTCCTGGGGGGGGGGGGGTGCATCTTGGCTGCAGGAGCCCACGTGTAACCCCAGGGGGTAGGGATGCTCTGCCAGCATGGGGATCCTGTGGCCACAAGGGACACACGGCCACATGTAGGTGCAAAGTCCAGGTTTGGGTAGGTGAGTGGCAGGCTATGATCCTGCTCCCCACTCCTTTGCTGTGGAAGATCGTAACTGGTGTTCCCCAGTGCCTGCCTGGCCCTGGAATATCTGCGAAGATTCCAAACAGAACTGGGAACAATGGGGGCCTCTGGGAAGTGGGGCCTGGGGCCTGGTGTTGGAGCCAGGAGCTGCCCTTTTGGACAGCTTGAGATGTTTAACTCTGTACATCCTGCCTTTGCAAAATTAAAAGGGAAAAAATCAGCCACAACATCAGGAGGGCTCTCTTGAGAGCTGTCTGGGGGCCAGGTGCTGCAGTAAGCCCTTCACCCTCAGCTTTTCATTCCTTCGAACAACTGACCCCAAGGTAGGTCTCTTTAGCAGCTTCTCCTTTTACAGATTCAGAAACGGACTCAGAGAAGCTAAGGATCTGATGACTCGCAGGACCAGGATTCAAACCCAGGTTGTTGGTGGCTGGAGCCTGGGGTGCCCTTGGCCCTCCCCGCTCCCTTTGCCCACCCATGTTGTGCTGCGCTCCTCACCCAGAACTCGGCTTTGCCATTGTTCTTCTTGCAGCGCTCGGCCAGCACGGACACACCCACTGTCGCCTCGGACAGCGGCTCTTCGGCGGCCCGCATCAGCACGACCTGGATGACGCGGCCCTCGTAGACGTGGGCGTCGAACGTGGACCTCCACTCGGGGTACATCGTGGGTTTCTTCTGCACCAGCGTCTTCCCGCGCTCTGCAGTGGGCCGGCAGGAGAGGTCGGGCGAGGGCCCCTCCGCCCCTCCCTCCCTGACCTCCCCATGGCCTTGCATCCTGCGGAATCTGCCTGCTCTCTCCCCAAGGGCCCAGGTCGCCATGCCTCAGCCCTCACGACTGTGCTCTGCACGCCTCACCATCTCACTCATGATCTATTCCAGAACACAGAAACACTGGCCGTTCCCTGAGGGCGCCCCTGGGCCTTTGTTCTTGCTATTTCCTTTTCCTGTGACCCTCTTCCTCCAGCCCCTCTTAGATGTCGCCTTCCCTTATGCATTCACTCAGTGAATACTGCTGTGGGCTCCCACACACCAGCCATGATACTGGACATGTCATGTGCCTGTCCTAGAGCCCCAGTTCTAGGCAGAGACATGAATCAGTTCACCCCTCAAGTGAATATTAAATCATAGCTGTGAAAAGACTGAAGAGAGTAATGTCAGTGGGTCTAGACCTACCCATGGTCAGGTGGCCTGCCCCAGCCTAAGGGTCAGGGAAGGCTTCCTAAAGGAAGAGACAGCTTAGCTGAGACCTAAAGGATGAGCCAGGGTTCACCAGGCAAGGACAGAAGCAAGCAGGAATGATGTGAGATGTCTGCTTCTTCCAGGAAGCCCTTCCTGACTGCAGCCTGGGATGGTACCTCGTCTGGATTTCCTTATCACAAGATTCACTGTCTGGCTCCCCCACCTGACTGTGAGCCCCATGAGGGCAGAGCCTGGTCAGCCTTGGAGCATGGCAGTGTCCTCTGTTCCCAGCACAGGGCCTGGCACAGATGGACACATGGAGCTCCTGCAAGGAGCCCATTCTTGGCAAAACAACCAATGGGGAGGAACCAGAAGCTCTGGACTCCAGAGAAGGTTCCATGTAGCCAGTGCAGGAGGTCCTATAGGCAGTGAGTAGTTTCTACTGTCCTGCACTGCCAGGTGAGCTGGGCAGGGAGATGAGGACAAGGAAGAGAAGGATCCCTCAAACGTTCTAGAACAAGATAATTCCTTCCACTGCCGTTGCCTCCTGGCTCTGAATTCCCTGCCCCACTGGCAATTCCCTGTTGCCAGTGACTGCAAAATGGGTGGGGTCCAGCCTCCAGCCCTACCTGTGCTGAGAGCCTCCTTCATCTTCACAGCACAGAAGGGCTGGCTTGCCTCGTCCGCGGCTTTCAGGGAGCCCAGCTCGTAGGAGTTGAAGGAGATGCGCAGGAACGGTGCCATGTTGGGGCCTGCAGTGGGGCTGCGGAGACAGAAGACCTGAGGCAGGCTGTAGGCACAGCCCAGGGAGGGTGGTCAGGTTCCCACTCCCCTCAGAGCTTCCACATGGTCCTTAAAAGCACTAGTCCTAGTTGCCAATATTAAAACTAAGTTTTACGTAAGACGACATTTGTGACTTCCCTGATGAAACTGGAAGGTGTAACATCAGGCCCACTGGGCAATATCTGGCTGGCACCGCCCCCTTGGTTGAGCACCCCTGCCAGTTCACTCTAGTTCAAAGCCCTGCTTACACTTCTCTCCAAATCCTACCTGGGCCCTGGAGACATGTGAGCCTGTGACTTCCACCTTATTTATTTGGAGAGTCAGTCATTCAATGCCTTCTTTAATAGTCAATGGCTAGGCACCTACTATGTGCAGGTACCGAGTATATGCTGGGCTCCAGCACCTCAGTGGCAGCCAAGATGGGAAGGACAGTACCCCATCCTCCTTGCCCCCTGCAGCCCTGCTTGGTTTTCATAGTTTGGTGTTTGCTCATAACTACCTAGGCAGACAGGGCTTCCCTGATGGCTCAGTGGTAAAGAATCTACCTACAGTGCAGGAAACACAAGTTGATCCCTGGGTCATAAAGATCCCCTGGAGAAGCAAATGGCAACCCACTCCAGTATTCTTGCCTGGGAAATCCCATGGACAGAGGAGCCTGGTGAGCTACAGACCATGGAGTCACAAAGAGTCCAACACAACTTAGCGACTGAGCATAGCACCCAAGTAGACAGCCAGGGTCAAGATGATCACCCCCACCTTCCCTACAGGAAACTGAAATTCTGAGGATGAAGCAGAACCTAAAGATGGGATTCTACTAATTAAGTCCCCATTTCGTCTGGGACCAGGGTAGTGAAAAGCCCCACCCAGATCGGTATGCCTGACACTTCTGAACCCAAGCCCCTTGGGTTCAGGCGCCTCTCGCCTACCTGGAAAGTTGCCTGCACTCTTAAACTAAATTTTTCCCAAATATAAAACTATTTTAATATTAAACATAATGTGAATTTGCTTATGATACCACACACATTGGCCCCACATGCCCCCATTCCTCACACTCAAATCAATGGTCATGACAGGTGACCCTGAGGGTCTTTTGGCTTGTCATCGTGGAGGATGCTCAGCTGTGCAAGCCCACAGGTGCACACTCATACACCTGCCCAGACACTGGCTCAGGGTCCAGGGTCCGTAGAGGGGAGCTCCACCACCGTGGCTGCAGGAATGCTCCCTCGTGTATATCCACATATACACAGCCTTGCTCCATCCTGAACATAAGATGGCACAGAGGCAGACTAAGACATGTACCCCTATCCCCCCGCCACACATGCCTGTCTGCATAGACAACACCACCTTGGCCCCGGGACGTCTCCCCCAGCTCCTCCACATGGCCGCAGAGCAGCAGCCAGGTCCGCTGGGAGTTCCAAGCCCAGATGAGCTCACAGGAAACTCTGACCTCAGCCTGCAGCCCAGCCCAATGGTCCAGCCAGTCCTCTGAAGCCAGCCACCAGAATACAGAAGAGGGGCCAGGCAGGGCAGACTCCACCATGTCCCTTGCCCGGGCCTGGCTCCTACTTAGAAGGAGTGAGCGTGGGTGTGTGAGCTCACGTCTGAGACCAGCCGCACTGACCACTTAGCAGGCAGGGAGGGAAAGCCATCTGTGGGCTGCTGCCGCCTCCTCCCTGCGCCCCAAGCACGCATGAGTATGCAAGCTGGTGTTAGGGGAAGGGGGGGCGGCCATACATGTGGGTGTGACTCCACGGCCATGATGCGTGTGCCTGTGAGGACGTGTGAGTGGGTGGCAGGCGGTGGGTACACAGTCAGTGTTGCAGTGGACGGTGAGCTGCACAGGCCTGGCTGGGAGTGCATGTCGGAGCCCGGGTGAGGGTCTCAAATTTCTAAGCAAAAGGCTATTGCGCTCCTCCTGTCACCCTGTGTGGTCTGGGGTTCCGGAAGGATCAGCATGACCTCAACACAGCACACACTTGCCTCGTGTCTGCAACCACATTCCAGGGCCTGACCCTCAGCAGACATGGCTCAGCCTCAGGCTTCCCAACAGTCCTGGCGGGGGCACTCTGAGAGTCACCTGGCCCAAGTCTCGGTCACCCCCATCCCCCAGATGAGGCACAGTGCCTTGCTGGAGGGCTGCTGCGTTGATGCGAACTTGTATAGCCAACACCAACCCCACAAGACTCAGGGTGGGGGCCTCTTCCCACTATCACTTCTTCTTGCTAATAGCAGCCCTCTTTCCTCTGTGCACCATCCTTCACAGCTTACAAAGTACACTAACATCCTCACCACATCCAGGTCTTCAGGCCCCTAGTAGCCCGGGAAGACAGTCCTGATAACTGACCCTACCTCTCAGAGAGGAAAACTGAAGTCTCCAAGAATGGAGCTGCTCATCCTGAAGGGGCCAATGGCTCAGCGCCTGCAGGCTGGCTCCTCCTCTCCCCCACCCACACCCCACTCCCCTCAGGGCCCAGTCCAGGTGGCCCATGGGCTCTGGGTCCCCTAGCAGGAGCCAGCCGTCCACAGGACCACAGCAGAGACAGTTATCAGCCTGCCCTCCAGTTCTGCAGCACTCAGAACAGCTGGTGCTTGCAGTCAGTTAGAAGCCACTGGAGGGAAAACCACAACCACAGTGGGCCCTGTCCTGGCCCCAAACCTGCACAGCCCGACCGCAGCGTCATGAGGAAGAGGACCACGGGCTGCCCTGGGGCTACCTGGCCGTAACCCAGGGTGATGTCACCTAGCCCCAGCTACCTAGGACTAAAACTAGAGCACAGGCCCCAGCCAGGTTCCAACACCATCTCCACCCCAACCGCACTGTGTGGATCCCCGGAGGAAGAGAGACACTGTAAGCAGACATCACCTTCCATCGATCACCATGAGACCCTAAGAGAGGTCTTGGGCCCTGGCACATGGGGCTCCCTGCACAGCGGAGCTAGAGTCACTCACCCACCTTGCAGAGCATCTGAACACTGGTGGGAAGGCCAGGGGGTGGAGTGATGGCACAAAAAACAAGGTGAGCCAACTATTTATAGCCCTCATGCAAATTGGCTCAGGTCCACAGGCCCCAGAGGAAGGCTGCTGGCTCAACCTCATCCCTGGTCTGCAGGCCCCCGGAGGCAGCAGGGGGTGGACTCCACACAGGCCTCCATGGGGACCAGCTCCTTGGAGCCAGCCGAAGCCAGCCAGGCCCTTCCCGACCACCTGTCTCTACTCTCCTGCTTCTCTAGCCCACAACAGAGGCAGCCCTTTGAAGCAGAGAGCACTGGACTTGGGGTCAAAGGTCCTGGGTGTGAATCAGTGCCCTCACTTAGAAAAAAAAAGATCATCTTTCCATACAGATGGCTAATAGACACATGAAAAAATGCTCAATATCACATATTAGAGAAACGCAAATCAAAACTACAATGAGGTATCACCCCACATTGGTCAGAACGGCCATCATCAAAAAATCCACAAACAATAAATGCTGGGCAGGGTGTGAAGAAAAGGGAACCCTCTTATACTGTTGGTGGGAATATAAATTGATGAAATCATTATGGAAAACAATATGGAGATTTCTTTAAAAACTAGGAATAAAACTACCATGTGACCCAACTCCACAACTAGGCATGTATCCTGAGAAAACCATTCTAAAAGACACATGTACCACAATGTTCACTGCAGCAGTACTTACAACAGTCAGGATGTGGAAGCAACCTAGATGTCCATTGACAGGTGAATGGGTAAAGAAGTTGTATACATATATACAATGGAATATTACTCAGCCATAAGAAGGAATGAATCTGAGTCAGATCTAGTGAGGTGGATGAACCCAGAGCCTGTTTAACAGAGTGAAATAATACAAAAAGAGAAAAACAAATATTGTATATTAATGCATATGTACCGAATCTAGAAAAATGGTACTGATGAACCTATTTGTACGGCAGCAATAGAAACACAAACATAGAGAACAGACTTGTGGACACTGGGGAAAGGAGAGTGGGACGAATTGAGAAAGTAGCATTGAAACATATACATTACCACATGTAACGTAGATAGCCAGTGGGAATCTGGTATACAACACAGGGAACTCAACCTGGTGCTCTGTGACAACCAAGAGGGGTGGCCTGGAATGGGATGGGATGGGAGGTGGGAGGGAGGGTTCAAGAGGGAGGGGATATATGCATGGCTGATTGATGTTAATGTATGGCGGAAACCAATGCAACACTGTAAAGTGATTATTCTTCAATTAAGAATTTTTTAAAAAGGGTCTAAAAAAAAGATAAAATTAAAAAAAAAAAAAAGTCATCCTTCTCTGAGGCCAACACACACCAGATCAAGCTTCTAATGGAATTAACTCATTTTATCCTTGTGTAGATCCCAGAGGTGGGTAATTTACTGATGAAGAAACAGGCTCAGAGAGGCTAAGTGATTTGCCCAAGATCACACTACTAGTAAGTGCTAGAAGGAGGATCTGAATCCAGGCCTATCTGATGTTGCAGCCCACATTCTTCCTGGTCTGCCATGTCAGGAAGAGGAGATGAAAGGCAAGAGGGGACAAAGGTAGAGATAGATAAATGTGCTGGGAGCAGTGTAGAGAAACACATCTGTGAGGGTAGAGTAAATAAGGGGGTGAGGGGACCAGAAGACAAGTCTCCTATGCTTGACCACCCAACCCCCTCCAGGCCTTACCTTGGGGACCCTCCCACTACTGTACAAAGAAGGTGGGTACAGACTCCTGAACTGCGACTACTTCTCCTGTCCCAGACACTTGGCCCAAACTCCAGTTCTCAAAACCTGGGGAAGACCTAACTGGATCCCAGCCTCAAGGGATGAGGGCTTGCTGGCCCTGCTCCCCACCCTGCCCTAGACTGCAGCCCACAGGTAAGGAAAGGTGGTACTGGGCCAGGCCAGAGCAGGCAGCCCGCCTACTCCAGGGCAGTGGAAATCTGCTCCCAGCCAGTCAGGGGCAGTGGGCAAGGCTGACCTCAAGGTAACCAGAGTGACTACGCCAGCCGAAGTTACTGGTGCATGGAGAACGATTATGCACATTGTACATCCCTGTGTGTGTGTGTGTGTGAGTGTGAGTGTGTTCCAGTAAGCAAAGGGGGTAAATGGGAACACGGCCCGAAGGGCATTCTCAGGAACAAGGATGAGCTTTCTCATTTTTCTACAACAATCACATGTAACCATTTTGTTAGAGGTAAAAAATAAAACCTATCAAACCAAAATATCTCCCAAGAGATGGGCCTTCAGAAACTGACCTGTCCATCTCCTCATTATACACAGGGGGAAACTGAGGACGGGGTCCTGCCATAAAGGTTCCCTGGTCCCTAGATTCAGCTGGTTCCCTTCCACCCTAGTCCTTCCCTGGCATTTGGTTCTGCCTCTCAGGCCACAGGGGGATGCCTGCTGGACCAAGGAGCAAAGCAGAGCCCGAGAAGAGAGGCCTCGGGCAGACTTTTAGGGGATAGTGTGAAACATAAAGGGAGGGTCCCTCTCCATGTCAGCCAGGGGAACAAGAGGAGGCAGGCTAAGGTCAAGCAAAGCCAGGGTGAGCAGGATCAGATGAGGCTCTGGTGAGTCTAGGCTCTGGCTCCCTTGAACGGACCCCTGAGGAGTAAGAAATACTCTCCTCCCATGCCACCCTCCCTCCCCTCACACACCTGCCCAGCTCGGGCGGCCCCTGCCACCTTCCCACGAAAGGCACCACCTGCTGACAGTCAAGGCCGGTGGTGGCAGGAGCAAAGCAAAGTGGAGCAGTATTGGCCTAGGACCTCTGGGGATGCAAACCCTGCCTGGGGGGAGCTCAGAGTCCAGGCCACATCAGTCCTGAGGGGTGACCAGAGGGAGGAGGACCCAGGAAGCCCAGGTAGTGGAAGGGAAGGAATGAGAGAGGCAGTGTGATGGCAGCAGGGAGCAGGGCTGGCCCTGGTAGGGTTGCAACAGAGCGACGGGCCTGGGCGTGGCAGAAGCTGCCGGGCAGGGCAGGCAGGCGGGCGGGCAGGCAGGCCGGCAGGCAGGGCAGGCAGGCAGGCAGACAGCAGTTCAGCTGGGAGGCTGGCTTCCCCAGATGGCCTTCCCAGACGGAAGCAAGTTTAAGAGGCCACAGGGGTTTCACAACCCAGGAAATGGGCTCAGCAAGAAAAGGAGGTGGGGGAGGGAAGGGCTAGCAAAGCTCTTCCAAGGGCCTTCCCCTTGGGCCTGTGCCCCCAGCCCCCACATCCTGGAAGGAGGACGAGCCACAGTCTCAGGTCATGGGCAAGTCCCAGAGCAGGAGACATGCTCCCCCTACCGCAGGTCAGGACTAGCACCTTATCCCCCAGCTGAGACCCCAATCACTGTGGACTGTCCTCCTCTTCCCCAGTGACCTTCCTGCCTGTCACCATTCCCGGTCCCTCCTTGTTCCATTCTTCTCGCAGCTCGGAACCTCCTGGAGAACGCCCACCTCTCAGCCTGGCCCTGGCCTGCTCGCCACCTCAAATCTTACCCCCTGGCTACTCTGTGAACATATGCCTCCCTCTGCAGCTCCCCTGTGCTTTTGCACAAACTGTTCCCTCAGCCAGAATGTCCCCCTGAATTCCTACATATCTTTACAGATTGCTCTAAAGTCCAGTCCTTTCTTCCCGGCTTTCGAGGAGGTCAGCAGCTCCTCGACCTCACGGGCCCCGGGAGGTTCCCTGGGCAGGTGTCTGGGATCACACTCAGTGGAGGACCTGGGCGTCTGCCTGGAGCTCAGCCTTCCCAGCTCCGGCCACACATCTGACTGCCCTGAGGACACTAAACCCCTCCACTGCTGGCCAACCTGGCCCGCAGACAAGAATCAGAGGAGGGGCCGGGGCAGCACAACTCAACCTTTTGCCATTGTTGTTCCCTCAGAACCAATGAAAGACCTGGCTTTCCCCGGCAGGAAAACCCATGCCTGGGGACACAAGATTCTGCACATGATAGCCTGCTGGCTCTAGGGCTCCAACGGCCCAGCCTGGCCCCAGGTCACCCTCAGCTCTCCTTAGACCCAGCCAGTGGGCCACAGTGACAAGACGCACCAGACCCACGGAACTCACAGCCTGACAGAGGACATGCAGACACACATTCTAGAGAAGGATGTGACCGCAGGCAGGGAGAGGGGCTGGGCTGGAACGGGGGCCAAAGGGGCCTGTTGGTGGGAGGACGTCAGGAAGGGCTTCAGAGGGAAAGACGCCCAGCGTGCCATGGGGCCACCTAGCCAGAGGGTCTGGAAGGGTTAGAGGGGCAGGTCTTGGGACACTGGCTATTACCGGCTCACACTCACCCCTGCCGGCGTGTATGGCTTGTAGGACCTGTGTGGTACAGGCCTGAATCATTCAACTGGCCCTAGGTTTGGGGAAGCCCTGGGTTCAGCCATAGGGAGGGCCCCAGGTACCCCTGAGGGAGAAACAAGCGCCCCTTCACAGCCAGACTGAGAACAAGGGGGCCTCTGTGCGGAGCCGGGGAGGGGGGTATGTCTGGGCCTTTCTCGGAATAACGTCACATGCGCACACATGGGCACACCCACCAAAGCAAACACACTGTTAGATGTGGGGAGCCCTGCTTGCAGCTGAACCCACCCTCACCCGCACACAGGCACAGCTGTAAGCATAGGCACTCACACACTCCCGTGACAGCCGAGTAGCACAAACACTGAGAAACACACCCCCATGCAGCGGCTCTCACGTGTTGACAGGCATCCAGGCCCACACAGATCACACGGGACGTTCACACCCTCATTCACCAGCACCGAGAGATCTGCGCACACACAGGTACACACGGGAATGGAGACACTCCAGGCAGGCAGAGATCAACTCACAAGCTGGGAAGGACCCACACGTGCCTGACGACGGGCTGCCACCAGAAAGTCCCAACGCGGCTTTTTCTACTGCAGTCGCTGGGGCCCAGTGGCAGGGGACAGGGGAGGGAAGGGCCGCTGGATGTCAGGCGGGCTGGGTTTCCCCCGCTGAGGGAGGTGGAGAAAGTCCCTCCCGGCCCCGGGCGAAGTCCAAAGTGCACAGAGGAAGGAGTGGGCCGGTCAGGCTCCTCCCTGGGTAGCCTTCCTCCTTTTAAGAGTGGAGGTCCTTGGAGGCTGGGAACAGGTGGGGGTCACAGGGGCAGATACAGGGGTGGTGCACAGAAGGAGGGGCCGGTGCTCCTTTGTAGGTGGAGCAGCTGTGCGGGCACCCTGTCCAGGACCTCCAGACTCACTGGGAAGAAACTGACAAGGATACAGTCGGTAATTCACCCAAAGCCATGAACTCAACGGGGTGGTCCCCGGGGGAAAGGAGAGGGGACTCTCTGTTTCCAGCTCCAGAACTGCGAGTCTGGCTTTGAGGGAGACAGGGCCAGTGCTAAATGGAGGGAATGGCTCCTCTGCCAGTCCCCAGAGACCACTCCCCAGCCCTCTCTCCGTGTACCTTTTCCTAGAATCCCTATGGTTTTCCTGGTTGTCAACTGTAGCCTTTGTGTTCGGGAGAAGGAGAGATGGCCATCTAAGGCTTTTGCCTCCATCTCTTCCCTGGTGGCTCAGATGGTGAAGAATCCGCCTGCAATGTGGGAGACCTGAGTTCTATCCCTGGGGTGGGAAGATCCCCTGGAGAAGGGCATGGCAACCCACTCCAGTATTCTCGCCTGGAGAATTCCATAGACAAAGGAGCCTGGTGGGCTGCAGTCCATGGGGTCCTAAAGAGTTGGACGTGACTGAGCGACTAAGCACAGCAGAGCACCAGGAGGCGAGCAGGGCCCCGAGGATGCCTTCCCACTTTAGTGATGGGGAGCAAGCTGGAGGGAGGCAGGACTGTGGTGTGCCATCCCATGGCGGGCAGTGAACAGAGGAAGTAGAGAGCAGGGGCTGGGTGTGGGCTGGGTTAGGCTGGGCAAGTCTAGTTCAGGACGTGTCTGCCCTGGGTGCCCTGTGACCTTGGTCAAGGTGCTCTGGCATTATCTGTGAAGGGGGTGATCGTGGCCTGCCCACGGTTCAGCATGGGCTGCAGCGGCATCCTTGTCAGCACCGTCATCCGCACACCATGTCCCCTCCCCACCTGCCCCACCACCCCTTTCCAGCTGTCCTATAGTCTCAGGGGCCTCCAAACTTCCTTGGATCAGTGGGGAAAGGGGCTCTCTAGAGCCACACAGCCCCATGATGCCCTGCTCTGCGGCTCTGAGAAGAGACCAGGCTGGGCAAAGGTAGCTGAGTCCACTGGCAGACCCCAGGCCAGCTACTGTCTCTCTCAGGACCTCAGTCTCCTGTCTTGACAATGGACACCTCTCAGCTTTCTCCAGCTCTGACAATGAACGACCCTGAAATTCTCCTCCTGTCTCCCCCCGATCCCAGCCCTGACAGCCTGCCTCTAGCAGATATTTGCTCCAGCCTCGGGCCTTGGCGACTGGCTATTCCAGTGTGCCTGTTTACCCAACACAGCCACAGACATGATCCAAAGCTTCCGGGGCTGTTGTGAAAACAGTGGCTCAGCCACCACAACCTACCCTCATGGGCACCTTGGCAGGGACCTTCGAGGGACAGGCATCCCAGTCCTATAACCAGGGCCTCTCGGACTTGCCCACTGAAGGCCTGCTGAACTCTCTCCTCCCCTCAGTCCCAGCTTTACGTGCTACATCTCGACTCTCAAGTCTCCACTTTCAGCCCAGACCCTCCCAAACTGTAATATCCCCAACTCCACCATGCTCTGGAAGTGCTCAAATACATCCAAACACCTTCCCCATACAAGTGCCCTGGTCTCCTAGCAGCATCAGCACTCAGGTCAGACACCTGGGGGTCGTTTCCACCCTCCCCTTCCTCCCCCCACAGCAAGGCTATCACTTTTGCCTCCTATCTGTCCCAAAGTCCTCTCTTCTCTCCATCACCACCCCATCCCAGCACCATCGCCTTCCCCAGGCCTGCACCAGCCTGCTCACTGCCCTCCAGCCTCTGCTCTAACCCCCAAGGTCCCTCTGCCCCAGTGACTAGAGAGATCTCCTAAGACAGTACAGCAGATCTTGTCACCCCTTGTTCAAGGCCCCGGTTTTTCCCAGACCCCTCTCCCTGACCTTCTGGCCATACCCCAACCCTGCTCCTCAGCCCCAACCCCAGCAAACCATTTTTGGTTCCCTAAACAACCACGTTCCTTTCTGCTCAGGAGCCTCCAAACTCACTGTTTCGTCTCCCTGCTCCTCTCCCAAAACGCACACTGGCTCTTTCTCATCATTCAGATCTCTGATGCACACCCCTAGATCTGCCCATTTCACAGATGGGATGACTGAGCCTTCAAGCAGCCTAGTCCCTAGCTTTAGTACACAGCCAGTAAATATCAAGCAAGGATTTGAAGTCAGATTTCTCGACGCCTGCAGAAGTCTTGCTCCTAAACCTTCAGGAGACCCTTACTTACACTCCCAGCCCAGGCCTCTGCCCCTTTCCACCCTCTAGGCTTCTGACCTCTGCCTACTACAATGTCATCATTACCCCTCAACACCTGAGGCCCCCAGCCCCTTGGCCCTGGTTAGCAAAAGCCGAAGCTCAGCAACCCCCTCACAGGGCTGACTTTTGCGTGTCCCTGGGACAGGCAGGGTCCTGCCACCAGCTGCCACCTGGTGAGGATGTGTGCATGAATGTGTGTGAGAGGATCTCCGGCTCTCCCCACCCCTCCAGGCTCCATCAGCCCCCATGTCCGCCTCCTTCCCGAGCCCAAAGACCGACTTCAAGGGTCCCAAGTGGAGGCAGGCTGGCAGGAGGGCTCAGCAGCCACTCCCACACCACCAGCCTCAGCTTTTCCAAGCCCCATGTCCCGCAGGGGGCCAGAGCAGGGGAGGGGGCTGGGGGAGGCCTGTGGGGGCAGCAGGCAGCTGCGCCTGCCTTTCCCTTCCCTGCATCCATTTGTCAGGAGATCTGTTTTTCTCCTTTTGAAAGGGAGTGAGGGGGAGAAGAGCAGGAGAGGGCTGGGCCGTTGAGTGGGCACAGCTGCTGCATCCTGGTGTTCTTCTCCTTGGAGGACCCAGAACAGATTGAAACAACAGAACCCTCCCTCCCCACCCTGCAGCGTTGCCACCGGAGGCAGAATTGAGATCTGGCTTCTCAGTCAGGCTCCGCAGCTACTCGGCCCTGTGACACCGGGCCCGTGCCCAGGCCATCAGCCGATAATAATCCCATCATCAGTACCACTTGCTGTTCTTCAAACAGTTACCAAAAACCGGGAGCTGCATGCTTTATATAACTACAGTTTCTACTTCTTCATGGAGAAGGAAATGACCACCCACTCCAGTATTCTTGCCTGGGAAATCCCATGGACAGAGGAGCCTGGCGGGCTACTGTCCATGAGGTTGCAAAGACTCAGACATGACTTGGCAACTAAACCACTGCTACTCCTTAAACATGAACAGTGTGCCAGTCACAGTGCTGGCTACTTTGCATAAATCATCTGTTGTTTCCAGCACAACCCAGTAAAGGTGGATGCTGTCGTGGTCTGAGGTGTCAGAGGGGGGACACTGAGGCACTGGGAGTCAAAGCCACTTGCCCAGGTCCATTCATACAGCCACTTAGAGCTGCCTAATCCCAGAGATGCAGCCCAGCATCTCTCACACACAAGGTGCCCTTCCTGCCAGAGCTTGTGCTCTGAGCCTCGGCTTACAGCTTGGAGGAAAGGAGGAGCTGGGGTCATGGGGGCTGCGGGGGACTCCATGGCCTCAGCATCCCCACTCCCCTCCTTGTGTCTCCATCATGGGCTGGCCAACCCTGGCAGTGGAAAGCCCGATCGGTCGACCTAATCCACTGTCCAGACACTGTTCCCCTCGGGGGCCAGGCTGGGGCGGAGCGAGCCGCAGATGGAGAGCTGGTCAGTCCCACTTTAAAACCACTTCCTGGGCAGCCCAGAGGAAGTGGGCCTCCGGAAACACCTCAGACGGTTTCTCCTTGGGCCCAGGCCGTGGAAAGTGCACAGACTGCCCCGGGAGAAGTCTCCTGCCTGCCTCCCAGTCCCCGGGGCCCAGCAACTCCGCGTGTACCAGGCGTGGACACTGCAGGGGACAGACAAGCTGATAGAACCGCCCACCCGCCTGTGAGCACCTTGGGCCCATGACCACAGACAGCCCACTTCCTCCTCTGTGGCAGCAGCCACAAACGGCCCAGCTGACAAGGCTCCTCCCCGGCACTCATCCCCCCTCCCCCTCAATGCCAGGCCCGGTCAGCCTGGGGGCCTGGCCCAGGTGGGATAGCTGGTAAATGTCCGGGCAAAGCTCACCTCCCAGGGTGGCGCTGTCCCCTGGAGTGCCTGTGGTCACGGTTACACCTCAAACCTCACCCTCAGTGCCAGATGCAGGCTGAGCTGTGACCCTGACCAAGGATCCCCCGCCCCTTCCTGACCCAGAATGGGCACAGTGTGGTATGTGTGGGCAGGCGTCTGAGTGCACGGATGACTGGGTGAGCGGGTGAGCGTCTGTGTGCGTGTTTGAGCGTGCCTGCGAGTGAGTGCATGTGAACACCTGTGTACGTGTGTGCGCATGTGTGGTGTGTGTGCAGGCACTCGTGGGTTTGTGGGTATCGGGGCAGAGTGCAGCTCAGCTTCTGTACCCCTGTGTGTGTTTATATGCCTATGCCGGCAAGGTAGGTGACCTCTGAGAGCAGAAAGTAGGCTGGCTTCAAGGTTAATTAATTGGACTTCTTAGGAAATGAGGCTCAGTGGTGGGCAGGAATGGACCCCTGACCTCACATAGCAGAGTTCCCCAGCCAACCAAGGACACATCACTCCCTGCCCACCAAGTTTGGGGAGAGACTGAATAAACAGAAAACCCAGCATAGACCCTGCCCTTGTTCAGCCCCCACTCCCACTCCAAGAGCCAGAGCCCTGATGTCCTGCCCTCCCTCCAAGGGGGACCCCAGCCCCCACCATCTCTTCACCCTCAAGATCTGTAGGTGCCTGAGAGCCAGGAGGGGTGGGACTGAGGGGTTGATCTGGAAGGACTTTAGGCAGAAAGAACATCTTTGCCACCCTCAGCAGCCCCCAGTGCCCCCCAGGATCCTGTTCAGTGGACTCTGGACACCCAAAGGGTAACTTTCACTTCTTACTGTCATGCAGGTGGAAGGAGGCAAGTGTGACCCAAAGGAGGGAACTTTGAGCTTTATAAGGCACCTGAGAGAGTACAGCCTCCCAGCGCACCCTGAAACTGGGGATTTTGGGTCTCTCCTCTGGCTCCAAAAAGGCCAGGGAAACAGGAGGAACTGGGGATGTGGCAAAGAGTTTGGTTGTGCCAGGAGCTGGGAGACCTTGTGTCCAACTCCTAGAAGGCCCAGGGCAAACGTCAGTTTCCCTGTGTGATGATGAGGACAGCCTGAGGCAGAGAAAGAGGCCATGGAAAAGCTGATATCCACTCTCACTCTGGCTCAAACACCACCTCCTCTCTGACTGACCAGCACGTGTCACCACTCTTGGCACCCAAACACCGGTGGGCCCCAGGTCTCTGAGCTCCAAGGCCAAAGCCTTCCCTGGGCCAGAAGCCACTTTCAGGCAGGGAGCTTCCAGGGGGAGAGCAGACTGCTACCCTCCCTGGGCGCCCACACCCCACACCCAGACTAAGGACTCTGTGTGCACCAACCCCCAACCCCATACCGACTCCAGGCCCAGGGCAGAAGGGGAGAAGCCCAAAGCGGAAGGCCATCCCTGTACACTGTCCATCTGTCCACCTGCCTAAAAGGACCCAGTCTTACCTGAGGCTCCCAGATCCCCTTGGCCTCTAGTCCTGGCTGCCACCGCTGCCACACAACCACCACCAGAAGCAGGCCTGTGTCCTCACCTGGGCCAGTTCCCGGCAGACCTGCAAGAACAAGAGAAAACAGCTGAGCTGGTAGGCGCCACCAAACAGGCTCTCCCCATCTGTCAGCCCCAGCAAGGCTGACACAGGCCTGGGTCAGCCTCGTCTGGTTCTGAGACCTTGGCCTCTTTGGGCCTGGCTGTCTCTTCTGTGAAGTGGGGCATTGGGGCCATCTTTTCCAGGGCACCAGCTATGTGTCTACTTCATGCTAGGGGTCAGAAGACTATGTCTTAGCCCTTGGAGCATTTCCAGGTTACAGACACAGCAAAACAGCTGTCCCCAGTCCTCTCGTCTTCAAGAGCCTGCCCTGTGGGCTTGGAGGCCTACGGTGCAATCAGGGACCACTGCTTTGTGGCCTGGGGCAATTCCTCTGAGCCTCAGTTTGTCTCCTCTCTGAAGTGGGGAGATGTCTCAAGTGGTTGCAAGGTTCCAATGATGTGGTGTGCCGGCTGCTGTACTGAACTCACTGGCGTGCCAAACGAACAATGACACTTTCATTTTTTGTTTTGTACCTTCTAGTTCAGATGATTTTCTCATTACCATTGTGCCCATTATACAGCTTTAAAAACAGACGCCCAGAGAGATCCTAGAAGGAAGGAACAGCAAAAGCAGCAGGATACCCCAGGTCTCCTGGCTGAAAGGCCTAAGCACTTTCTCTGCAGGCCAGGCCAGGTCTCCACAAAAGATTCTCCTTCACAGATGCAAGCCCCTCCTCCCACTGAAGACCCCCATCACCACTCCCTCCGGGCCAAGGCATCCTCGAGCTTTATCTTTTTGTCTGCACTTTATTTCTAATTTTAAACTCCAATTAGCTGTGCCAGTTAAACGGTGTCAGTGCCCTGCGGTCACAGCTCCGAATCACCTCCACCAGCACCATTGCTGCTGCTGAGACTGGTGGAGGGTATCATCTGGGCTGGCCTCAACAGGGCTGGATGCAGGTAGGGTCTCTGTCAGCCATCTTCCCTCCAAGCGGATGGGAGGGGGCAAGAGCTACATCACGGGCAGGAAGTTGGGTTGGGGCTACCTTGGCTTTTAGCAGCTCCAGCTCCCAGGAGAATGGGGACTCTACAGTTCAGAGGGGCTTCCCTGGCGGCTCAGTTGTAAAGAATCGACCTACTAATGCAGGAGACACGGGTTCGATCCCTGGGGGGGGGAGATCCTCTGGAGAAGGAAATGGCAACCCACTCCAGTATTCTTGCTTGGGAAATCACATGGACAGAGGAGACTGGCGGGCTACAGTTTATGGGGTCGCATGAGTCGGACATGACTTAGTGACTAAACAATAACAATGATGATGATGACGACAACAACAACATTTGAGGGGAGGTAAGTGTTCACCAAACAAGACTTAGCATCTGCTGAGCTTTCACTATGGACGAAGGCTAAAGGACCTCTGGTCCTCACAACTTTGTCCACTCTGCAGATAAGGAAACCGCCTTAGAGAGGCCTAGTTCCTGGCTCTTGTTCTTAAAAGGCACAGTATTTGAGCTTAAATCTTTCTTGGATCAAGCCCAAGGTCTTGCTCACAACACTGTGACCTGGGGTGTCTGTGAACTTGAGAGAGTGGAGGAAGGTGAGAGATGGAGGGTTTTCCCCATCTTCCCAGGAGTCAGCGCTGGGCTTGAGTGTGTCACATGCACATCCACAACCTCATGACCTCCCACATGTACATACACACGTGAGCGCACACACACAAGGGCTCTTACTTTCCCTCCCAGCACTGCCACCTCAGGGCACAGGCAACACACACCTTGTTGCACCTCCTTCTGCAACTGACACCCACGCCCAAGCACTCTCGGTTCCCCACAATCACAGTGACTCCCCAAGCACACATCCGCACAATTTCATATAGTCACAGTGTGAGTCTCCCACCAGTCATTCGCTTAGCCTCGCCCCCAGCCAAACTCCTGTCATACGCCAGATCCCTCATACCACCCTACAGTCAAGTACAACTGTCCAAACACCTCCACATCTCTCTCTCACACACACACACACACACACACACACACGCGCACAACTGCCCTCTATTGGCTTGTCCACCACACCCCAGCTCAATCCACAGCAGGAACAAGGAAACCCAAGGGACCAGTCACCTCTCTCAGTGACCAGGTCAGCCTGCTCACAGTGGCTCAGCGCGGAGAACATGTAAGTGCGCGTGCACACCCACCCCCACACCCACGAGCCTGGGGGGCTGACACTAACACTGAAGGCTGTATGTATTCATGGTTAGCGGGTCACCATGACATAGCCAGTGTGCAACACAGGACCCTCCAGGCACATGGGCACACATCCCAACACATAGAGGGGAGTCTGGTGACAAAACACCTAGTCCATACATAGCTGCAAAGAGCACAAAGAGCTTCAGGACCCCCAAACAGACATACACACAGGCAAGTCACACATGTTTAAAAGGACACACAGGAGCAAGTCCCAGACCCGGGAAAAAAACATACAAGGAGACACAGATATACAACATACCTACGTGACAGGTACAGGCAACCGAGCACAAGACGACAAGGTCCAGGCGCATAGCGTAGGGGCCAGAAGGGAGAGGAATGTCCCCCTACTCACTCCAAATCCTTCTCACCGGGTTCAAGTGGGGGCTCAGTGGGCTCTGCCCTCCCTGACAAGGACGAAGAGGGGAGTTGGGGAAGCGGGGCAATTCTGTCTCTTGCCTCTTCACCTCTCCTCTCCTCCACCCCTTCCCCTCTCCTGGCTGGGCCCCTAAAGGGGAAGCATCTGGACTGGGAAGGGACCACCGGAGGAGGGGGCGCAGGGGTAGGACGGAAGAGGGGGGATGGTGGAGTCTGGAGCCACGCCCAGCCCGGAGACAGATGGGGAGAAAGACACAGAGAGTGAAAGAAGAGAGCAAGCGACGAGGAGGCGCCGCGGCGGCTGGGCCGGACAGGGTTCCAAGGCGCGGGAGGCGAGGCCCAGTGGATAGCCTGGTCTCAGCCCCGTGGTAGAAAAGAGGCGGCGGCAGGGGGCGGCGAGCGTGGGCCGGGGGCGCAGCTCCCAGAGGACAGGATCTAGGGGGTGGCGGGAGGCAGGGTTGGATGGGGTGATGGGGAGCCAGGAGGGCGAAGGGCAGACAGATAGGGACCAGGGAGAGGCGGACGGGGAACACTAAGGGAGTGGGGACGGATGGACTGATAGAGAGCTCGAGAAATTTGGAACTGAGGAGCGGACCCTCAGAGGCGCTGGGGACATTTAGCGTAGAGAGGGGCCGAGAGCAGAAGGATGAGAGCCCCTCGGCCCCCACCACTGGACAAAGGGCCAGACAGACGGACAGGGTTACGGAGGCACCGGCGGGACTTTCGTCGGCCGGAGCTCAGTTTCTTAGTTTTGGAAACGAGAACCGGAGCGGGGAGGGGAAGGGAGGGACGGCGCGCCCTCGGGGCAGCCCGATCCTACGGCGGCCCGCACTCACCTCCGGGCGCAGGGCCAGGCGCCTGGGGTCGCGGTGGCTGGGGTCCGGCTCTCGGCGCCGCTCGCGGGAGCGCTCCCGGAGAGGGGTCGGTGGGCGCCAGACCCAGACGGGCCCGGCGGCCGGTGAGTTACCACCCGGGCCTCGGCGCAGCGGGCGAACGCCGGGGGTCGCTCAAGAGATCCCAGGTCCGCCGCCTCCCGCTCCCGCGCAGCGGCACACGGAAGTGCAAGGGGGCGGGGCGGTGCGACCTCACCCAGGTGCCGGCCCCAGTCTCGGCCCGCCCCCGCCCTGGGCCCGCCCCCACGTAGGCCCGCCCCCCCGAGGCCCCGCCTCCGCCGGCCGCCCCCGGGGGTCCAGCCGCTCTGCTTCCCCAGGCCAGCCACTCAGTGTCTGTGCCTCTCCGCTGGCTCGAGCACCCCGCACCCACTAAGGGCACGAACGGGCCCTCAGAAGGGGCCTCACTTTACTGAGGGCGCAGAGGCCCGGGGGGCGCTTTCCCCACCCTACGCCCCGCACAAGGAGCCGGGGAGGCGACGGCGGGGGTTCCCCAGTTCCTAGCGCTGGCGCCCGGGACTCCCTGCCCGCCAGCTGGCCCGCCTCACCGGGCCTTCGCTCTTTCTCTTCCTGTTGGCTGGAGTGCGGACGCGGTCGGGCTCGGTGCCCGCCGCCAGGCCAGCTAGTCCCGGCTCTGTGCCCGGAGACGAATGGGAAGACTCCAGGGCCGGAGGCTCTAGTCGGTCCGCCGGTGCTGGTCAAACGATTCTGAGAGCAGCTCCTGCCCTGATTCATGAGTATTCCTCCCCCCGCCCCTGCTTTTCAGAGTTTCCCATCGCCTCTGGGAGGCTCCTGAGCTTCCTTTCAAGTTCTAGACTTAGAACTTGATTATCTGGCATAACTCATTCATTCATTCATTGAGTATCCTCTGGGCCTCAAGTCTGGAGAGAAAGGCCCAGGGAATCCATTCCTTTGCCCCCAAATATCAGAAAACATTCCATAACGATTCCATACTTCCAAAGAAATGTCAGTTTCCAGAGGAAAAGAAAAGGGTTCCAGTTCCAGACCTATCCTCCTGGGGAATCACCTAGAGGTCATGCGGACAGCCTGGACAGCTCTTTCTAGCTGAGACCTAAGGGATGAAAATGGGAGACAATCCCTGAGGAGGCCTGAGCTGATCAAGGGGTCCATGGCCAACACAGGCCATGGCCAAGACATTAGTCTTCTCAAGGAGCAAGTGCTGGCAGCTGTTAGAATGGAATGGGCTTGTGGAGGAAATGGATGGGACATAGTGGCTGATGAGAAGAGAAGGGCTGGATAGGGCCAGAAGAGCTGTCATGTTGCTCAGGTGGGAGGACCCTAGGTTGGGGAAGATGGGTGGGAAGAAGGGGCCAGACCTTCTGGGTTACAGGGCTGTGGGGATGGTGGGGGGAAGGGTTGTCTAATGACACCTCCAGGGATGCAGAGCCCTGGCCAAGATGTGAATCTGAACTGTGTGTGTGTGTGGCAGGGGTGTGTCTGAGCTGGAAAGAAAACTACTATTGATACAATGATTTTTCCCACACATGGCAGGGTGGGGATGAGTGCTATTCTACATTCCAGAAGGAAGACCTAGTTTGAAAACTGCTTAATGTCTAAGTTCCCAGCTCTGATGCCTGTCCCTTACCCACTGGGGTAGGCTCTGTTCACCAAGATGGACCCTTCAGGTTGCACTGGACCATCATTTAGGAAAGAAATCTTATACCTTACTGCTTACAACCAATTTTTTGTACACACTGTTCCCTGGGCCTGAATGTCATTTCGCACTCACTCCCAAATCTCTACCTGTCTTGGTTGTGTCCATTCAAATGTCACTCCTCCCTGATGTCCAGCGGTGAATCCATGGGACTTCGTTGAGCTAAAGGACTCTACTCATCAGTGTTTTTTGTGTCCTAGTCCCCACCCCCACCACATGACTTACTTGGGCTTGAGCTAAAGAAAAGGTGAGCAAGATGAGCTTCAGGTGACTTTTGCTCACCTGGAATCAAGTTTCCTCTCTGGCTCCTCCCTCCAGGTCCACAGTGGCCAGCTGAGCCTCTCCCTCAATGTCAACAATAGGCCCAGCTGGTGCCAGGGACCACTGGAAGGAGGGCAATGAGGGCTGCCACTTGGAGATTTCTAGGTCCAGCCACCAGACCTTTGCTCCCACACTCTGAGGTTCACCTTGGAAAATGGAAAAGAAGAATAATGGCCAACACTGACAGAGCTGCCCCAGTGACAGGTCGTGTGCTGGGTACTGGATCTGGGCAACCTGATCAGACCTTAAGACCCTTCACAGTGAAGGCCACTATTAGTGCCACTTCTGGTGATGAGTAAACTGAGTCTCAAATCCACCTGCCCAAGGAGACACAGCTAGTAAATGGCAGAAGTGAGATTCAAACCAAGGTCTGCCAGGCTCCAAAGTCCATGTTTTACATCAGGGGTTCTCAGTCTCAGTGCTAACCTTTGGGTCAGATCATTCTTTGCTGTGGGGGCTGTTCTCTGCACTGGAGGATGTTTAGCAGCATCCCTGACCTCTACCCACTAAAAATGTCTCCAAAAAAGGGAACCCTCCTACACTGTTGGTGGAAACGTAAATTGGTGCAGCCACTGTGGAAAACAGTATGGAGGTTTCTTAAAAAAAAAAAAAAAAACTAAACTAAAAATGAAATAAAGTTGCTATATGACCCAGCAATCCCACTCCTGGGCATATACCCAGATAAAACTATAATGTGAAAAGACACACACACCCCTATGTTCAGAGCAGTACTATTCATAATAGCCAAGACATGGAAAAAACCTAAATGTCAGTCAACAGATGAATGGACAAAGAAGATGTGGTACTTATGGAATACCATTTCTGCTTAGTTGCTAAGTCGTGTCCAGCTACAGTCGTGTCAAGGACTGTAGCCAGCCCAGCTCTTCTATCCATGGGATTTCCCAGGCAAGAATACTGGAGTGGGTTACCATTTCCTTCTCCAGGGAAACTTCCCGACCCAGGGATCGAACCCATGTGTCTTGCACTGGCAGGCAGGTTCTTTACCACTGAGCCATCAGGGAAACCCACATATGGAATACTACTCAGCCATAAAAAAAGAATGAAATAATACCACTGCAGCAACAAGGAGACGGACCTAGAGATAATCATACTAAGTGAAGTAAGTCAGAAAGAGAAAAACAAATACCATATGATACCACTTACACAAGGAAATCTAAAATATGGCAAAAATGAACCTATCTACAAAAGAGAAACAGACTCAACAGACATAAAGAACAGATTTGTGGTTGCTGAGGAAGAAGAGGGATGAGGGAAGGATGGATTGGGAGTTTGGGATTAGCAGGTGCAAAGTATTATATACAGGATGGATAAACAGCAAGGTATATAGCACAGGGAACTATATTTGATGTCCTGTGATAAACTATGATGGAAAAGAATATGAAAAAGAATATACATACATACATGTGTGTATATATATATACAACTTATATATATATATATATATAAGCTGTACAGCAGAAATTAACACAACATTGTAAATCAACTATCCTTCAATAAAATAACATTTGAAAAAAAATGTCTCCGTCTACAGTCAAATGACCCCTGCGGGCAAAACCACCCTTTGTTGAGAACCACTACTTTAGAGCAGGGTTAGTGTTTCAGGAACAAGGATTTACAAAGTAGACATCAGGAAGCACTATCCTTGCCCTCAAGATTATGCAGACTCGGGAACTCAGGGGCTGCAAGCATACACTGGCCTCAGCCAACCTTTCCCCCCTGGAGACTCCAAGGGAAGGCAAGATGTCCTCAGAGAAGGTGGAGGGGCTGAAGCTCTGCAGGTCACACTGTGGTCAAGGCAGAGATGGGATGCAAGTGGGCTCCCGTCTACGCCCTGGGATCTAGGACCCAGGGAATCCAGGCCAGGCTGGGCTGGAGTGGCTCTGCACGTTGGAGTTGCCCTCTGGTGCCACACTGGATGCGCAAGGGCATGGTCCAGATGAGCTTGCTTCTATGCCCCCATAACCTGACTGGTACTGACTTTAGTAGGGCCTGCTGAGGCTTGGGAGCAAGCCTGGGCTGTGTCACATGCTAACTGTATGACTCTGACAGGTGACCACACCTCTCGGATCCTGAGGTCTCACCTGTGAAATGGGCTGATGACAAACCACCACTTTGGGGGCTAAGTGTTGTGTGAGAAGATGTGCGTGGAGTCTCAGCCAGGGTGGACACCTGGTGAGGCTCAGCTCACCTTGGCCACAGCACAGGTAAGGTCACTTTGCCAAGTCACAGGCTGTCAGGCTTGGAAGAGTCCTCGATACCCTCTCATGACATGGGGCATAAATCCCCAAGAACGGCTGGGTCCACAGCAGCCACCCAGAAGTGGTACTTTCCCTTGTTCCCTCTCTAGGTTTGCAGCCAAGGAAACAGGCCCATCAGAGGCAGCACTGAGCAGCCAGCCACCAGACTCCCACCCCCAGCATCCACCCTGTTCCCCTGAAGGCTCCCGGAGGGTTAGTCCAGAGGAAGGGCAGCCTGACCCCTGCAACCACTACGCCACGGAGGCCACGAACCCTGGAGGCCCTCAGACCCCTCCACAGAAAGTCCAGGACTCAGCCAAGCAACCTGGAAAGGACCTGGACATCCCTCAATCTCTGGGGGCGGACTGTCCACCTGAACTGGCAGGAAGGGGTCCCTCACTTGAGCCCTGCCAAGAGATGGTCCTTGATCTAGCCTCTCTGCCTCTGCTCCCTCTCTGCCCTCTCTGTATCACCATCCCTCTCCCTGGGGCTTTGGCTGCCAGCACCACCCCCATCACACCCAGAGCACTAGGCTGGCCAAGGGAGAGTGGGGCTCATGTTTCAGGGTTAAGGAGGCCAGGCTAGCAGAGATGGTGCTCCTGCAACTTTTAGGGATGGCAGAACCTGGATGGATCCTGCTGGGTCTAGTCCAAGTGAGAAGGAAACTTGGAACATAGTCCAACATGTAGCAGTGCCTCAGGTCACCGAGATGATTGTGGCGGATTTCTGCCTCAGACACTGGGTAGTAAGGGCAGAGGCCTTGGGGGTAGTACCAAATGGCAGGAAGTGCCACATTAGGGGCCTGGAGGGGCCAAGTTTACACCCTAACTCCACCCTGGCCCTATGTCTTAACTGTGCCTCAGTTTTCTCAACTGTGGAATGGGCAAGATAACAGTAATACTGGCCTGGTGGGTGGCTGAGAAGATGGACAAGATCAAGCTTGCCGGGTACTCGGGGAGCAGAGCTCAATCCATACTGGTGTTAACCGGGAAAGAGTTAGTGAGGCCAGCTAATGGTCCACAAGTTCTGTCCTCAATACATCTGTGTTTGGGTGGAACTCGCAGACAAGGCGAAGGTGCTTTCTGGGAGTTCAGGGCTCAGGGCTTTCCTGGGGTCCTTACAGGGTAAGCAGCCCCTGGACTACCCCGGTCCTGCTCTGACCACCGCATAGCCGCTGCTCTTCTGGGTCTGCTCTTCCGCCTCCTCTACCCCTCTGCCCACCAAAGGGGCGTGGGTGGGTGTTGATGTTGTCAGGGGCAGCCACAGAGTAACAGATATTCCCTGGCAAGGAGACCCAGAGGAACTCCCAGCTTTCCAGCACCACCCCTACCTCTCCCATCACCCGCACACAGCAGTACCCTCGGCCGCTAAGATCTGCCAGGTCTCACTCTAGGCTCTGACACTGGACGAGTCGGGGGTGGTAGGGGGGTCCGTCACCACAGGGCGTGAAGGGCCGCGGGCTTCATCAGCTCCCTGGCTTGCTCACCTGCCTCAGTCTCCCTCCGCAGCGGGCAGCTCACCAAGCCCGGTGTGGCGGGTGGGAAACAGGGACCGCGGGTAGGAGCGGCCCTGAGCTGACAGGGTGCCAGAGCGACCGCCAGGCACACCCCCGACCCCACCCCGACAGTTTCGCCCCCAGCAGCGGCCGCCGCGCACCCGGCCCCGCCCCGCCTGGCCCCCGGGAGGCCTTTCTCGGCCGCGGGCAGAGGCTTCCGCCCCGTCACGTGACTCAGGCCCGGCTATAAAAGACCCGGCTCTATTCCCGGGTCGGGCCGCCACCTGGAGGCTGGGCTGGCGCCGCCTCCTGGGCCGAGGCGGCGCCCTCTCGCCCGTAGCTGCTGGCTCGGTCCTGGAGAGTCAGAGAGACTCGGACACGCCCATTTCATGGATGGCGTAACCGAGAGCCTGGGCGAGAGTGTTGTCCAAGGCACCTCAGCCTGCTGCCTGGCTGGGAGGACAGGGGGCTGGATGTGGGATGCCAGGTGGGGACGGGGAGTCACAGAAACCTAGAAAAGAAATGAATGACACGTATTGGCTGTTCTGATGAAAAATAGAGCAAGTTAAGGAAAATAAAGACAAGTTTACAGAGATAAGTAAAAATTTGTCGTTATTGCACGGATAATTTCATCTCTTCAGACAGACCTACACTCCACACTGTCGTTGCATCTTAAAAATTGTCTTACTGGAAGGCACAATCAGGGCAGGCTTCCTGGAGAAGGTGGCTGTGTGGTGGTGGCAGAGCAGTCTGGGGCTCAAGACCCCTTGTTCATTTTACCTTGATACCAGGATGAGGGATCCCAGTCTCCTGACTAAGCTTCACCCAGGGTTTGCCAATAGCGCTTGGCAAGGCTGTAAGCAGGGGCAATGAGCAGTGCCTGGAGAGAAGTGGTTAGGCCAGTTGGACCAGCAGAGCCTGAGCAAGGTGCCTGCACAGCCAGCACCTTCCATTCTGACTCCTCCAGGAATCTGAGAGGCACTGGGGCGCCAGGACACCCCTTGCAACTCACCCGCCATCCCCCACCCCCCACGCTCCTCCTCAAGGCCACTGCTCAGGTTGTACTTTGCACTTAAAATACCATTCCATTAAGCTCTTAACCATCTAACAAGACCCCATCCAAGAGGTCCTCCTCTAGATTCCTGTCTCTAACTGAGGAGGGTCTCTGCTTCCTATGAGCTCTGCCCTCACCTCCATCCCACTACTGGCGCAGTCCAGGGTCTTTCCTGGGGCACTGACCACATGTACAGAGGGTCCACAGTAGGAAGAACTCACATGCCGTTTCCACACTAACTGGCTGTGTGACCTTGAGCAAATGTCAGCTATCTCTGAGCCTCAGTTTCCTCATTTGTAAAATTTGGAGTCCTTGAGGCTGCTCTGAGGATGGATTGAAATGTTGGTTGCAGAGGGTCCAGACCTGCGCCCAGCACTGGAAACAGGCAGCTGGGCTGTTCGCGTCTGTCTCCCCAGGCTCTTAGCTCCCTAGGCAGACACATGCCTCCTCGTCAATGTCCAGCAGCCTGCAGTGGAAAGAGACAGGTTGGCAGGGAGGAGCCTCCCCAGGAAGCTGAGTCTCACCCTTAGGCTACTTGCCCACCCTACCACTTTCACATGCCTTGTCCTTGCCTCTGCCCATAGGCTTCTGCAGGCACAGGCTGAGGCCATCTTGGCCACTGTGGCTGGGCAGGTGGCCAGGCTATTGGACAGGACTTAGACAGCAGGATGGTGAGCCACTGGGGCTAGAAACACCGCCGGTTCCCAGGCCAGCCCCTCAGGGTCTGTGGGCACCAGGCGGTCATCCCAGGGCAATAGAAGGAGGAGATCCAGAAGAAGGCTGAAATTTCCAGATGGGGGTGACATTTGGGTCAAAGGCTGGGATATATAATTTAAACCCTCAGGTTCAGGCCATGTGGGACCCCTTACACCCTCACTCTAGACAGGAAGAAGGGGGCATGAGGACCCAGGCTAGCTGTATCCAGGTGCACCAAGTTGCCCCAGGTGGGCACTGGAATAGGGGCCTCGAATCACAGGGAGATCTGAGGACCCTGCTTGGGAGCCTTGCAAAGAAGATGAACTAGACTTTCAACTTCAGGAAGAAGATCTGGTGGCTTCAGACGCAGGGGCACCTGGTGGTTAAATCTGGGCCACAGGCTTCTGGGTTCCCCTCCCAGCTCAGCCTTCTCTGCTTGTGTGACAGCTGGGCAGGTGGCTCAGCTTCTCTGAAACAAGATGAAGGATGTTAACAGCTCCAGCTCTCAGTGGCCATGAGGGTTAACTGACCCAGTGAGGGTAAGGAGGAGGCCACAGGCTTCCCTGTCACATCTCTCCCCACTCCTCAGGTCTGCAGGCAGACCTGCTGGAAGCATGGACAGGCTCCCACAGTCGTAAGGTTCTGCCCTGATACTTTCCTCTCTTTATCCCTTGGCCAGGAGCCTCACTCAGGCACCATGGTGAGTCCCCTGATTGCTGTCTAATTGCTTCCACCTGGAGAGACTAAGCATTCTGAGCCCATCCCACAGATGAGAAAACTAAGGCTCTGGTGCATCCCTGGCCAAGGCCACACAAGGCCAGGGTTGTTGGAAGAGACTGAGGCATCAGTCCAAGGCCTTGCCTGTCCGCATGTCCTATAAAAAGGTTCCTGACCCTTCCCTAGACAAAGGCTGGATGTTGTGGTGGGAGACAGCTCTGCTGCCCTCCAGTTGGTTCTGAGAGGGGCAGATTCAGGACAATTTCTCAGGACACTGGAACAGGGGTAGCTGTTTTGTCTGGCCCGGCTGAGCCCAGAGGGCATCTGGGACTTTGGCCAGTATCCCCACCAGAGAAAGAGATGGAGTCCAGGATGACTGGGGGTGCTGGGCACCTGTTTTTCTCTGCCTGGCCCGGATGCTGGATGTGAGAGGTCACATTCTTGGGTGACTGCCCTTCAGGGTTCCCTCTTCCCTCCCACGTGCCTGTGGGGTTCCAGTCCACAGTGCAGCCCAGGCCCCTGAGCCTGAGCTCCCTGAAAAGGGCCTATCCTTATAGGTGGTTTTGGAAGGCAGTGGCTGAGCTCAGGAGGCCCAAATCTGAGACCAGGAGTCTCCTGGCCACTGGGGGCTGGTTTCTTGCAGTGTGACCTTGGGCAAGTCATTTCCCCTCTCTGGTTTCATCTTCCTTATCTCTCACTGGGGTTGTTAATACCCCTCAGAGGCTCAGGGAATGTAGACAGAGGAGGTCTAGCACTGGGCCTAGATCAGAGTGAGCTCTCAGTAGATTACTGCTATTTTTGTTATATGATTTAATATTATCAGGATGTGTTTAGGGGTGGGAGGGGAAGCTTACACGGCCTGAAGTCCTCTGCATAAAACCTAAGGCTCTGGGACTTCCCCAGTGGTCCAGTGGCTAAGAGTCTGCACCTCCAATTCGGGGGGCCCAGGTTCAATCCCTTGTCAGGGAACTAGATCCCACACACCACAACTAAAAGTTCCCACATGCCGCAACCAAGACCCAGTGCAGCCAAATAAATAAACAAATTAAAGTGAAAGTGTTAGTCGCTCCATCGTGTCCGACTCTGTGACCCCATGGACTGTAGCCTGCCAGGCTTCTTTGTCCACAGAATTCTCCAGACAAGCATGCTAGAGTGGGATGCCATTTCCCACTCCAGGGGATCTTCCCAACCCAGGGATCGAACCTGAGTCTCCTGCACTGTGGGCAGATTCTTTACCATCATAAACAAGTAAAAAAAAAAAAAAATATATATATATATATATATAAAACTTAAGGCTCTTAGAAGCTTAATACAACCATCTCATTTAACTCCCCATTAACTTCCCATCGTATAGATGGGAAACTAAGGTCCCAAGAGGCCAAGTAACTTGCCTAGGTAACCAGCACAGACTCCAACAGAGCCTGGAATAGAACCGAATTCATTCATTCTCTCCAGCAGTCGTTTAGCAAGCACCTACTGTGTCCCTGAGCCTGTACTAGAGCTGAGGAAGCAAGGATGGCTCCACCACAGGGTGCCCCTGGCCTGGGCCAGAAAGGACAAGGAGGGATTCCTTCTCGGACAGTGGTGAGGAGGCAGAAGAGGCACTCACAGCTGAAGCAAAGACAATGTCCAAGACCAATCCTAGGAACATCGCGGTGAGCCTGGAAGGCTAGAGCAGGGGGTGCACAGGGGACTCTAGGGGTCAGTGGGGGATTCACATTCTCAGGGGTTGTGGATGCCATGCAACGGGTGGACCTGCATTTGGGCCCTGTGCTAAAGACAATGGGAAATGAAGATTTGGGAAAGGCACTTTCCGGACAGAAACTGGAGGTGAGAAGATTGGGAAGACAGGCATTCTAGGTAGAGAAGAGGGCAGGGATGTGGAGGCAGGCCCGGCTGCAGAAAGCACCTTTAAATGATTGAATAAGTGCAGCATGGACTTTATCACTCATGCTGCCCTGTGGGTCCAAAACGGTAAGGATCGGAGTACCCTGCGCCGTCCTGCTGATGGCACCTGTAGGGCAGGGGTGGACACATAGAACCAATGCAGAGCCCTCCGCCCACCCACCACACGCCCCTCGCCCACTGCTGCCAGGCTGATGACAGCCTGCTCCCTGAGGACAAGGTTTGCCACATGAAAGGGCACACAGGTGTGGGTCCAGGGACACTTCTCTGATCCTTGCCCTTCTGCCCTTTGCTCTGTGAGCTTGGAGGCGCAGCCCTGGGACTCTGAGCAACAGACTCAGGGGTGAGAGTGTGGGTATGTGTATGGGGTTCCTGCACCACCTCAAACACCCTTCCTTTCTTTCACTATTTGTTTTGGAACCTTTGCCTATGGGTCTCTGGGCTCCCTGGTGTCATGGTTCTGGCACGTGACCTTGTTGGTGCCTGTAGGGTTGAGCTTGTATGTCTTTGTTCTTTCCCTAGCTGTAGGGCCACATCCCCTTGAACCCATGTCCTCTCCTCCTGACCCCTCCTCATGCCTCCACACACATGACTGCCATACCATGAGGGTCAGGCACACTGTAGGTGCTTAGTGAAGACTGGCTTTCCCGGGGTGGCACCCCAAGCCCAAGCAGTACTCAGCAGCATCTGTTCACCGCATTTGTTGGCTTCCTCTGGGTCTCCACAGGGCAATGGGGCCGGGGGGAAGCAGCCGGGGAGCCCCTTCCCCAAGGAAGTCAGGGTGGCTGGGGCTGGCCTGAGCCTCTGGGGCTCTCTGTCCTGTACCCCAGCCCTGGAAGCCCCTCTGTGGAGCCAGGGACACCCCAGCCCTGTCCTGGGGAGAAAGATACACTAGGTGGGGATGTGCCCAGAAGAATCAGTAGCAGCAACACACGATGAAGCAGCTCAGGGTAGACCGGCCTCTGCTGATGCCCGGGAGTGCCCGAAGCATTCAGATGCAGGATCCTCTCCACAACCCCAAGCCTGACTCCTGGAGCCTCCACCTCTTGCTGCTTTAAGATGAGGAAGTTTGGGGTGAGAAGTCACCATTACTTCCTCCCTCGTCACCCTGCAATTGCTGATATGGTTGAGTGGACAAGGTCCTGTGAGAGGCCTGGAGCGTGGGAGAGCCAGAGGGTGCAAGTGCTCACGGCGGCGAGTGGAAGGTCAGGCTCCAGCCAAGCAAGGGTGCATGACCTCCAGAGATGGCTCAGGCTCAGGCTCCGGGTTTGCCCTTGAGGCACCACCATTCCCAGCCACCACTGCAATGACCAGCAACTGTCCTCGTAAAACCAAGGTCTGGGTGTCTGAGGGGAGGAGGGAGAGGGGACAGTGGCTAGGAGGACAAGGATGGAGCATGCACTTTGGGGCCTCAGCATCCTTCACGTTCTGGCTTCACACTGTGTCCAGGAAGCCCTGGAGAGCTCCCCATCAACTCTCCTGGCTCCCCAGAGTAGTCTTTGCTCCTGGGCCTGGGCAGAGGTGGATCTCTGGAGACTGTGGGGGGTCTTGAACTCTTGGCACTCAGAGGTCAGCCTCCTTGGAAGGGTCTCCTCCCCAAAGAACTCAATCTCCATCTGTGTTTCATAGTGGCCAGCAGGTGTGGGGCTGCCCAAGGGCACTGACTGGGCAGTAACATAAAACTTGACAATGGTTTCCCCACCCAGTGCCACAGACCTCTGCTGGAAGGTAATTATAGATGGCCTGGGATGGTTGACTCTGCCCACAGCCCAGAGCTCAGTGGGCCCAGAGGCCTCAGGGCTGCACAGAACCTCTGCCTGGCCCATCAGACTCTGCCCCAGGCCTTCAGGTTCAGGACATCCCAAGTCCCCAGCCCTCCATCAGCCTTGATGCCTACCAATCTTAGAAGAGGTCCCCCAGGAGTCCAGGTGGAATCAGGACTCTGCAGAGGATGCGGTAAATCATAACAGGAACAATAACTCTAACCCTCACATATCAAGTATTCACTACCTACCAGACCCTGAACTAACCCTTAATGTTTATTAACTCACAATCTTTCCACAAAGCCTTTATGATGTGGGGACCATCGTTAGCCCCATTTTACAGGAGAGGAAACTGAGGCCCACAGAGGCAAAATGACATGCCAATTCTCACACAGCTAGGATGCGGCCAGACTGAGCCTCACATCCCAGACTACTCCGAATTCCAGACCAGAGCTCATAGTCACTAGGCCAGGCTACCCCTAAAGTCACAGGAGCAGTTGGGGGTGGGGGAACAGTTGGTAACTGGTCTGGGTGAAGTCAGATGAGCGATGGGTGTGGAGGTGTTGGTTGCTAACAGGTCAAGGGCACAACACCCCTTCCGGAGGCTTGTTCCCCAGCAGTGAAGGCTTGTGCAGACCTTTCTGTGTGGCCTCACAGGGTGGGTGTCCAAGGGGCAATGAGAGGCTCAGGGAACCAGGGTAGGCACACACAGGCTGCCCCACCATCGGCTCTCTGGGCCTTGTCCCTTCCCCAGAAACCTGCCCAGGTTCTCCCATCCCAAATGGAGCATCGTGCCTGGCCCCACCTGCTCTGGCTCCACCAACATTATTTCCCCACAACCTGGGAAGCTATGAGAGGGAGGGGCTCTTGCAGGAGTTGCATCCGGTACCCCTATGTGCCCCTTGCATTGCCCCAGGCCCAATGGGGATGCCTGAGTCTGCCAGACTTCATAGAAGGCTTGGGCCCCACCTTCTGCAGCACAAAGTGCCACCCCCTGGGTCCTTGCCAAGATTTATCTCTGGAATTTGCCTCTGAAAACTCTTGGTTATTGCTGACTGGTGAGGGCAGAGCTGTGCCTGGGTTCAGGATCTCAATCCATACTGCCCAGAAATTCTCCTGCACATCTAACTTCTCACTTACTGTCTGTCATTCTTTTCTATTCTCTTCTCCTTGTTCCCTTTCTGGTTCTTGCAACTGCAGTAGTAAAGAGTCTCTGGGTTCATATCTCCTTCTCCACAAATAACTAAAGCAGAAATGACTTCTGTCCTGACCTTAGTAGTCAACAGTGAACTACGGGACTTCCCTGGTGATCCAGTGGTTAAGACTTTGCCTTTCAATGCAGGGGGTGTGGGTTCGATCCTTGGTTGGAGACCTAAAATCCCACATGCCTTGGGGCCAAAAAAAAAAAAAAAAAATTGAAACAACAAAGGCTTTGAAAATGGTCCACATCAAAAAAAAAAAAATCTTAAAAAAACAGTGAAACTTCAGAACTTTATTGGGTTCCTACTCCGTGCTAAGAGTTAAGGAGAGGTGAAAGGAGGGGCTGACAAATTGTGACATGGGCTACTGTGTCCCCCTCTGTACTGGTGGCCGATATTACTAATTGATCACAGCATTTCTGAGCCTGGAGGGATACAGCTCAGAATCCTCAACACAGCTGTAGGGAGCCCTTGGCAACCAGCTGGAATCGACACATAAGTTGAAACCCATTTACCCTCCCTCCTTTCTGGAGCCCACCTCCTGCCAAGGATTGAGGCCAGGGTCAGGCCAGGGCTTCTTGTGCAAAGCTGTCCTTGTCCTGTCCCACCTCTCACAGCCTGTGCCCTGATTTCCTTGTCCTCGTTCTCAGCACCTGACACAGGCTGGGGAGAGGGCAGACAGGATCATCTGTCTTTGCATCTCAGCTTCCTCTGAGGCTGTGATGGCCTGGTTAGGGACTTGGCCCCAAAGTGGTGCAGTTCCTTTGGACAGAAGACATGTGGGCCACTAAGTGTAAGTACCTTCCAAAGCCACCTCCATCAGGGGCCCAAGACCCTCCCCAGAAACACATCTTTTCAGAGATGCTCTGGAGTCCAGAGAGTCCCCTGGCCTGGTCTCCTACTCCTGAAGTGCTCACTGTGCATTCCTTCCCAGGTCGAGGGCAAGATCCTGACTGCTGCCTTGCCTTTTGTAGCCATTTACACACATGGATTAACATTTACTGGATGCCAGAGCCTATGGCAGGGGTCAAGGCCCTCCAAGCAGAAATATAAGGTCCCTGATTCAAGGAGCTTGAGGTCTGCACAAGAAAGAGATGTGTTCCCAGGTAGATAATTGAGAAAGCCTTAGGCTCAGGGCCAGGCAGGTGGGAAGTCAATCCCAGCACTGCCACTGGGCCTCGGTTTTCTCTCGTGTAAAATAACGATGATTGTGATAAGAAACTAAATAACTCCAATAAGACTTCACAGACTTATTTAAAGATTAAACAAGATAATTTATGCTATTCTTCAACACTGTTTGTTGAGCACCTACTATATGCCAAGCTTTGCTTTTAGCTGCAGGGAAACGATTGCTCTCTTGGAGCTGACAATCAGAAGGAAAGCAGGCAAGTCACTAGGAAATGACCACCTCCAGGAAGCAGAGCTCACATGGGGGAAGCTTAGGTACTATGAGAGCCAGGAGAATGCCTGACTCCACCTAGGAAATCAAAGACGGCTTCCTGGAGGAGGTGACTCTTGAAAGAGGAGGATGAATTAGCCAGACTTGGGGAGAAAGGTGTTCCAGGCAGAAGGAGCAGCCTGAGAAACAGTTTAGCAGTGAAGATGGTGCATATGAAAGGGCTCGGCAGTGGGCCTCAACATTTGTTTAAAAAGCTCAAGGCAAGAGAGGGGGCCCAGACAGACTGACCTGGGTGCTGGATGTGGGGCAGATGAACTAGGTCGGGTGCATCCAGGGAGCTGCATTATTTACTGTCCCACCTATAAAATATTTACACGGGCTTTCTGATGATTTATGGTGTTTGTTTTCCTGCCTCCGGGCTGCTGGCAGGTAAACCACGTGCCCTGCAGCTCACCCTTGGGAGGAGTCCTGGGGGACCTACATCAAGCATCTAACTGGGCCAGGAGGAGGGCTCTGTCCAGCAGGCCAGGACATTCAGCTGCTCCAAGCTCTTCTAATGAGGTGTGAACCCCACAGGCCTCAAGTCCATGCCCCAGAATCCCTGCGGCAGAGCCAGTAATCCAGAGTAACAAAGGTCCAGGCTATGGGGAGCGGCAGATCCAGACCGTGGCCCAGAGCTCCCTGGCTATGTGCCAGACCACGCTCAGCTTGTCTTCTCCGCCTGTAAGAGGGGGTTCACGGTGGTACCATGTTTGGAGGAGTAGATTGAGGTCACATAGCACAGGGTGTCAGCTCAGGGACCGGAAGCTTGCAACTCTTACATGTTTCTTTAAATGTCTGTGAAGTGTAATATTAGAACAACCTGTCACCTGGAGCACACATAAGAGAAGAGCACAGCTCTTATAAAGTGATTCAAACGTGTTTTATGTGGGAAGCAGGCGCCTTTTAACCCGTTGGGGTTGAGAGCCAAGAGCCTGCAGAAACCTTAGATGGGCCTGACCTCAGCCTCCAGCGGAAGGCAACTTGCTGTCCTCTTGGCTTGGCACCTCTCTCAGAATCTTTCTAAAAATCTTATCATATCTCTAGAACTGGCCCACTTTCCTGTCCATTTCTGGAAAGGAAAAAAAGGAGAAGCCCCAGATAAAGGGAGGGAGGTGGGGCGGAAGGCTTGAGGGGAACCCGGCCCAGACTGGGTGGTGCCTCCTCCTGCTCTGAGAGCCAGTGAAGAGCCAGCCCTCAGCCAGTGAAGGTGGAGCTGGGGTGGGAGGTCTGGCCCCATAGCTGATGGGCTGGCAGACTCATGAAGATTGGACCACAAGGAGAAGAGGGCGCTGGGCTGGATGCCTCCAGCCTGAGACAGCAGGACGGACAAGACATCAGATGGGCAGGTACAGTGAGGTCAGCAGATTCCTGAAAGCAGCTTCTGGAGAACTGTGGTGTGGACGTGGATGAGAAATCAGCCCACACACGAAGGGTCTTCTTTCAGGGCCCACCTGGACCAACTTGACCAACCTCACCATTGAGCAGATGCCAAGCTAAGGCCAGAGAGAGTAGGGATCAGCAGGCCATGCAGGATCAGAATGGGAGCAGAACCCAGGGGAATCCATGCCCTTGCTCTAAGAGTCACAGATCCGTGGACTTTCAGAGAGCAAGTGTCCTCAGGAACCATCAAATCTGACCCCTTGCCTCAGTAGACAGCAGAATGTGTCCATCCTGAGGCTGAATGCATGCTAAGTCACTTCAGTTGTGTCCAACTCTGTGTGACCCCATAGACTGTAGCCCACCAGGCTCCTCTGTCCATGGGGTTCTCCAGGCATTATACTAGAGTGGGTTTTCATGTCTTCCTCCAGGGGATCCTCCCCATGGATCAAACCCGCGTCTCCTACATCTCCTGCATTGGGAGGTAGGTTCTTTACCACTAGGGCTACCTGGGAAGCCCATCCTGAGCCTACTTACCTCAGATCATTCCTCACGCTTACCCTGCTCTGATCCTTGTCTATGGCAAAGGGGTCAACCTCTTCAGGCTGCACTCCTCAAACTTCCGTGGCTTGGTTTACTCATGGAGGGCACAGGGAGAAAGGTGGAGGGAGAAAGGAAGAGAAATACCTTAGGCAATGTTTCCAGCAGTGGCAGCCTCTTCTCTGTGACCTCCGATCCCTCTGGACAGGCCCTATGTGATTCTAGTTTCTTCTGATACCCAAGTATCAGTCAGTAACACTTTAGTGAGAATCAGCTGATGAAGTTCCTTAAGTTCACTGCATTCCCAGATAGCCCTCCACAAAGCAGGGGAAGGCTGGCACAGAGCGAGGGTGAGGAAGGTAGATTCCCCCAAGGGAGAGGGGGCTGAGGAAGCACAGGATGGATCCTCTGATCCCGGACAAGTGGCCTTACCTCTCTGGATTTCAGAGTCCAATAGGAAAAGAGAAGCCACTTTAGGTATTTCAAATAGAGGGAACTGAATGTAGGGAATCCATTACACAGGTGATGGAAAAGTGGAGGAGCTCTCAGGGAAAGGAAAGGCAGCCCAGAGAGTAGCACCAGCAGGAAGCCACCACTGCTTCCAGGCTAAAGGGACAAAAGAGGAGATTGAGTAGTGTGTACATGCCACCCCCGGAGATCCCCCGCCCCCCAGAGCCAGCAGCCTGGTGGATTTTCCCCACTTTGTTTCTCAACTCGGTGGTTGCAACAGCAACTTCCCCACTGAGGACATACTTCTGTCCTTCGGCTGCAGCTCTGGGGCACAGCTGTCTGGAAAAGCCTGCAGTTTCCTCTACCCAGCTGGTCTGTGAACGCAAGAGGCTAGGCCTGTGCCTTGCCCCAGAGTTTCCAGAGAGAGAGTCAGGGGTTGCTGCCCAAACCAGGGACTAGGGCAGAGAGAGCTGAGGACTGAGCCCGTCTGAGCGAGGCCCCAGAAACCCAGGAAGTTGAAATCTCTGCCCTAACTTCTTAACTCCAAACAGTACCACTCCCTCAGGGTCTCAAAGCCAGTGCCAACCAAGTTGCCCACAGATCTTTACTGAGCACCTCCTGTGTGCCAGGTACCATTAAGTCACCTTGGTTTTACCTGACTCCAAACCTGTGAGGTGGGTATTATTACATAACCCCATTTTGCAGATGGGGAAATCAAGATTCTAAAGGGCCAAGTCACTTGCCCAGGCTCCCTACACTAAGATAGGGCTGTATTATTTTACATCTATTCCCTCAGAGCCTTGAGGGATAGACGTGGAGGACCCTTGGCATTCACCATTTCAACATGGTGGCTTCAAGTGCTTGAGAGTGACCCCAAAGGTTGGGGATTTTCTGTAGCATTGCTGAGGCATGAATTTGAACCCTGCATAGGTAAGGCTGGTGGTGGGTGGGAGTTACTGACTCTGAAGCAGGCTAAGCATTTTACCAGCACCCTGTGTGAAAGCATGAGGGGCTATTAGATTCTGGAGTCATGTTACCCACCTCCCTCCACAGTTGCCTGACCATCAGCCAGTCTCTTTACCTCCTCAGCTATAAGAGGAGATACATAATCCTGACCTAGAAGGGTTCTTTTGAAGACTGCAATCATGTATGTAAAAGTTCCAGTGCTCTGGTGCCTAGTAGGGGTTCTTAGGACAGTGACGTTATCTTGGCCTTTGCAAATGGTAGCATAATTCAGGGTTCATAATTCAGGTAAGTTGTGAGGCCCAAATTAGTAGGAGCTCCAAGGGCAGGCAGTGTGATCCTGGCAGGCAGGCTGCCCAGAAAGGTCCACATTGGTGAGATTCTTAGGGCAGGCAGACAGGAGGCACTGGGTTGTGTGTTCAGAGCCTCTAGTCTTTGGGGTCACAGAGGCCTGGATGCAAATGGTAGCTCTGCCCCTTCCTGGTGGTGTGACCTTGTGCATGTTTCTTCAATAGGGCCTCACCTTCCTTGTCTATGAATTAAATGAGACATTAATGCCCATTTTCTAAGGTGTGTTGAGGAGGTTGACTGCAGTAATAATCTGGTATGTGCCTGGCATGTGCAAAGTGCTTAGCAATCATCAGTAGTTAATATTATTTAACATCACGGGTTATTATTACTTTCATGAAGGTTGGAACAGCGTTTCAGGGCATGAGTGGAGGTGATGGTTCCTTCACAGCCCCAGCAGTGATTCCTGGGTCCCAGCTGCCTTGGACCCACTTGCTTACCAGCTTTGGTCTTCTCTGAGGGAGATTTCTCTAGTCCCCATGGGGAGGAGGTTTTTCTCCATTACTTCTCATCAGAATTGGACTAGGGGAGTGGTGGAAGCCTTCTGGCCTATAGTACTTGTGACAGCTCCACCTGACCCTAGAAGGTCACCAAGAAAAGAGGTCTGGAGGGACTTCCCTGGTGGTCCAGGGGCTAAGATGCCACATTCCCCATGCAGGGGACCCAGGTTTGATCCCTGGATAGGGAACTAGATACCACATGCTGCAATTAAGACCCGGTACAGGCAAATAAGGAGATCCAACCAGTCCATCCTAAAGGAGATCAGTCCTGGGTGTTCACTGGAAGGACTGATGCTGAAGCTGAAACTCCAATACTTTGGCCACCTCATGAGAAGAGTTGACTCATTGGAAAAGACCCTGATGCTGGGAGGGATTGGGGGCAGGAGGAGAAGGGGACGACAGAAGATGAGATGGCTGGATGGCATCACCGACTCGATGGGCATGAGTTTGAGTAAACTCCGGGAGTTGGTGATGGACAGGGAGGCCTGGCGTGCTGCGACTCATGGGGTTGCAAAGAGTCAGACACGATTGAGCGACTGAACTGAACAGGAAAATAAATAAATAATATATATATATATATATATATATATAAAACGAAAGAAAATGGGTCTGGCGACCCAGCTGTGAGGAACTGGCTCCCGTACCCTGGTGTCAGCTCGAATGTCACTCTGCAGAGGCCCTTCCTGTCACTCTGTTGAAGGAGGCCTCCGGATCGCATCACCCTGCCTTCCTGACTTCAAGGCTCTGATCAGAATCTGGAATTATCTTATCAGCTGGGCTATAGGTTTACAGCCTACATTTCCACACTAGGAGGAAAGCTTCTTGGGGCAGAGCCCAGTTTGGTGTGTAGCTCTCAACATGTCCTCAGTAAATATTTGCTGGATGAATGAATGGATGATGGCTGGGGAGGCGGAAGCCATGTCTTGGTGGGAAGTACAAGACCACCGGACAGAGGCGTGAAGGCCGAGTCCTTAAGCACAGCTCTGCCCCAACCAGCTGTGTGACCCTGGGCCTCAGTCTTCCCATATGGACCAGGAAGTCTTTGTGGGGAGGAGCTACAAGCCCCTTCAGTTTCCAACTTCCTGTTCTTCCATGAGGTCCCTGGAGCAGCAACTCTAGGAAGCCTCATGGGCCCTCTGAGAGGCACGGCATCTCCATGATAAATGCAGCCGGTGTATTTTGAAATACATTCTTGATTTGATTGTGTCTGGGCTTTGAGTGACTAAGCGCAGAGAATTCTCCCTTCCCTCAGGGCCACCACCATTAGTGAGTGACTTGGAACACCTCTTGCATGAGCACGTGCACACACGCACTATCAAACCTGCTTGTACACGCTCACATACATTTGCTCATGTGTGCACACCATACAACACAAGTGAGCATACACACGTACTCATACACACATTCTCACTCAGACACACTCACACACACATACACAGATGCTTACTCACACATGCACACATATGCACTGGTAAACACATGCATGCAGTCATACACTTTCACACTCCTACATGCTCACACTCATTTGCACGCTCTCACATGCACATAGACTCACAATGCTTACGTATTCAGTCACATGCTTGCACGTGCTCACAGACTTCACCTTATACACAAATGCACCCACAGACTCAGCCTGCATATACTCACACATACACTCGCACACATTCATGCATATCCACTCTCATACTCACACATACTCACAATTACTATCACACATGCTCAGTCATGCTTAAACTCAGTCATACACACATGCACACACTCACACACATGCACACACACCATTCGGTTGCACAAGCCCAACCTCCACCCAACTGTAGCTTGCCTTTCCAGACCCGCCCAGGCCTGGCCCCATCTGATGGCTGCTCACTGCTCTCTCTTTTTCTTCTTGGTTCTATTTATTTTTCTTAGCCACAATGAGCATATTTGGAGAAGGATCTATTTTCACCGTATCTGGAAACATACTTCCCCTCGGCCATGAGCTTGTCAGATCGGTGAGACGGCGCCTGGCTGCCATGGCACAGGCTGAGGAGAAACCGGGATGGAGACCAAGAGCCCCAGAGGCCAGACAGCTTCCTAGGATGGTCTGGCTTTCCATGAGGCTGAGGCCACTGCCTCTGAAATTCTTTTTGTGTAACCCTGAGCTCAGGGTGGCTCCTCCCCACAGCGGCAGCTGTGGCTGGGAGTCTGGCCCACCTCTTTGCTCCTTTCATATGACATGAGGGTGCCCCTGGCTCCTTATGACCTCTCTTTTCTAGGAAGGAGTCAAGCATGTGTAGATCATCTTGTCCCTCTCAGTTTTCAGATGACATGGGTTATATCTAGTAAACATTTCCTCTTTCCCAATCTGTGTAAACCCCTTTGCATACCACATTTCATTTCAGCTTCGTAAGGGACTCAAGAGACTGTGCTGTCTCCCATTTCACAGATGAGAAAACTGAGGCTCAGTTTTCTGTCATGTGCTTTAGGCTTGTCAAGAGACATGCCTAAAGCACACAGCAGTCTGGGCCAGAGCAGGGTCCATTTATCTTCCTATTGCTTAGGCTCCAGCAGCCTTGCTGTCCCCAGCACTCTCCCTGCAGAGCTGCTTGGAGATGACCAGGGTCTGTGTGGGAGCTCTGGCTGGGTGGTCACGGGTTTAAACTGGGACTCCCTGTGGGTGCTTACCCAGAGGGTGCCTCCTCTGTTGGTGACCTGGGTGGCTGCCATGCCCAGTCAGCTTCTGACTGCCAGGTATCAGTCACACTGGTGTTGAATGTGGCAGGGCAGCCAATGGGCCAGGCAGGCCCCTGGAAGGGTGCATGGCACAGACAGAGCCTCTGAAACCCGAGGCCATTCTCCAGCCTGTGCTTCCTTCCCTTCTGGATCAGAGTCCCTTCTATCACACACATGCTCCAGTGGGACAGTCCTGGGAGGGGAGCAGGGTAAGCCTTCACGCCCCAAGCAGAGTTCATGGTTCTGTGTGTCCCTGCCCATCCCAGTAAGGCAGTACACAGTAGGTGCTCAGTAAATGTTAGCTAAAGTCAAAAGAATTTTTAAATGGCAAAGGATTTCAAGAGACATGTCTCTAAAAAATATATACAGATGGTCAACAAGCACATGAAAATTTGCTCAACATCATAAGCCATTAGGGGAATGCAAATCAAAACCACAATGACATATCACTTTACAACCCAAGAGGATGACTGTGATCAAAAACATGGACAATCAAATGTACTGGTGAGGATGTGGAGAAATTAGAACCCTCATACACCGCCATTGGAAACGTAAAATGCTACAGCCACCATGAGAAACAGGTTCACCACAAGACCTCAGGTAACACATGGTCACCACAAGACCGCAGCAATTCTGTTCCTAGGTACATAACCAACAGAACTGAAAGCATACGTCCACACAACTGTCTGTACACCAATGTTTACAGCAGCGTTACTCATAATAACCAAAACGTGGAAACAACTCAAATATCCATCAACTAATGAATAAACAAAAGATAGCATACCTGTAAAAGGGAATACTATTCAGCCACAAAAAGGAATGAAAAATGATACCTGCCACAGCATGGATGACTCTACAAAACATTACTGCTAAGTGAAAGAGTCCAGGTGCAAAATATCTCACTCTATATGATTCCACTTATAGGAAATGTCCAGAACAGGCAAATCCAAGGAGACACAAAGTAGATTGGTGGTTGCCAGGAGCTGAGGAGAAGGGGTAAAGAGGAGGGTCTGCTAATGAATAGGGGGTTTTGGGGTTTCTTTTGGGAGTGATGAGAATGTTCTGGAATGAGATAGTAGTGAAGGTTGGACAATGCCGTCCAACCATGAAAATGCTAACACTCACTGAATTGTAAACCGTATTTTTTATTTTTTAATATTATGATGTTTTACTTTATTTCATTATTTTCTTAGTTTTTATTGAAATATAGTTCATTTACAATTACATTGTACACTTTATTTTTATTTATTTATTTATTTATTTTTTACATTGTACACTTTAAAAGGGGTGAATTTTATGGTACAGAATTATGAAAATAAGTTATCTTTTAAAATACTCAAATGAGCTTAACCAAAGAAAACTCAAGATAATCTCTATGGTGGGGAGGATGAAGGTCCAAATGCTTTTCCAGGGTCACAGGGAGAAATGATGTCAGTGCTGTCGATGCAAATGCAATGAAAATGATACTCCTAGCAATTTGTTGAGCATGCTCAGGCTATGTGCCTGGCAGTTTGGAAACCTCTGCATTCATTATCTCATTTAACTCTCATCATAATTCATGTGGAAATATTATTATCATCCTCATTTTATAGATGGGAAAACAGAGGCTCAGATAAATGAACTGTCTTGCCTATGAATTTAGGCAATTTAGGCAATATGAATTTAGATCAGTCATTTCCAAATGGTTGAGAAAAATGATTCTATGTGACTTATTTTTTAAAAAATTATTATTGTCTGTTTTGGTTTTTATGTGGCACTTGTACCCTCAATGCAAGAAAAAACGACAAGAATGCAAGTTGGTGCCACTGTCACCAACAGGCTGTCAGGGCCAAGAAGGGCCTGCCCTGGCTTCCAAGTCCATTCTGGTCCCCAGGCTCAATCCTTGCCTTTTTCAGGGACGGGTGCTGACAAGCAGCCTTCAAGAAACCATGCTAGATCGCTTCTCGGCCTTTTGGCTAAGATCATGTGTAGTATTTGTTCTTATCAGTTTAATATCTGATACGTCCTCTATCCGAGGACAATATATTAAATGGATTTTTGGAATTAGGAGTTGGAATAGGAGCTTGCTCCGTCCACTCCACGCATCGACCTGGTGTTGCAGTACTTCCAGGAACGGTGCACCTCCCTTTGGGGGGAATAAAAAAAAAAAAAAAAGAAACCATGCTAGAAAAGCCTGGGGGTAACTCTCCGTGCTGGGCTGCTGTTCCAGAGGGCAGGAAACACACCATGTGCTCAGGCTAGGGGCCTCCACTGGCTCTGGCCCAAATTCTTTGGGGTTTTGGATAAACAAAGACTGCCCCATTTCACCTCTGTGTGACCTTTCTACGTGTGTAGCTCTGGGTCTCAAGACCCAGGTCCCAGGAATAGCCCCTTCCTACCTAGCATATGAGAAGCCCTGAGTGTCTGTGCCGGGTCCAGGCCAGGGGCAGGAGGATGCCCGAGGCATTTCCTCCCTGGAGCTTTGTGAATCGCTAAGAAGCAGCTTGCAGAAAGTGAGGTCTGATAGTCTGAGCTCAATCCCAGCTCTCCTGCCTTTTGGCTGGGTGACTCTGAGTAAATCACTTTACTTTTGTAAGCCTCAGTTTCTTCATCTGTGTGTTGTTTGTTGCTGTCATATCTGGCTTTTTGCGACCCCAAGAACTGTAGTCCACCAGGCTCCTCTGTCCATGGGATTCTCCAGGCAGAAATACTGGAGTTGGTTGCCATTCGCTTTTCCAGGGGATCTTCCCCATCCAGGAAAGAACCCACATCTCCTGCATTGCAGGCAGATTCCTTACTCTCTGAGCCACTAGAGCAAGTCACTTTACTTTTCTAAGCCTCAGTTTCTTCATCTGGAAAATGGGGTAATAACTCAGAAGATGATTAAATAACTGTTATAAGCCCACCATGTAAGATTGTTGAGAAAATTAATTGAGGTGATGCATGAAAAGTGGAGGCCTGACTCAACAACATTAACCATTAATACTTATGGGGGCCATAGACCCAGAATCAGAAAGTCCAAAGGCTGACTCCCTGAGGTGGCACGCGTACATGTATACCTGCATGCACGCACACCTTTGTTTCCCCATATGTTCACCGGCTGTGTACAATACATGTGATCTAACACTCAAGTTTTCACATTTGTGCTCACACATAAACACACAAGCACATGTGATGCATGTGTGTGCACAGACTTTGTCTGTGGGCAAACAGATAAAGTCTGTCTGAGGGCAGACCCTGGCAAATACATCTACACCCATGAATAGATGCCCACTCACCTCCTGTCATGCATGTGAACACATGTGCCTGAATTTCATTCACACATGCACGTTCACATCCACGAACTTGCTATTCTCAGTGCCACCAACTCTGCACCGGTCACAGACCAGTGAGGGAGGACCTCACTGGGTCCCCCAGTGGGCTTGGCAAGTCTCCTCCTCTGTATTCTCTCTGCCTGCTTATCCTTCTGTCTGACTATGCCTTCCTGCCCTTCAAGGTGCAGCTCAAAACAGGCTCCTGCAGGAAACCTTCCCTTATGCCTCGGCATAGATTAGTGGCACTGGCATAGACACTGAGTTGAAATGAAGCAGGCTGATGAGCAGACATTGCGATTTATTCTCTTATCTCTGCACAAATCAAAGCCCACAGGAGCCAACAAAGCCAGGACCCTGTGGCTGCTCACCCCCAGGCCCTGGGCAGGCCCGGGGACCCAGGGGGTGCACTGTGCACCCTTCCTGGTACAAATCTTTCCCAAGTGGGGACGTCCCCAGTGGTCCAGTTGTTAGGACTCCATGCTGCCAATGTGGGGGGTGCAGGTTCGATCCCCAGTCAGGGAAACAAAAAGACCTCGTGGACATGCAATGTGGTCAAAATATTTAAAAATTTAAATAAGTAAGTAAAAGGTGAAAAAATATCTCCCCAAGGCCCTCACACAGGCACTACCTCCAGTCCCTGCTGCCTTGACCCCCGAACTGCACCCCAATCCTGACAGCAAGACTCCTTGTGGGCTGGACGGGCCTGGGAGCAGATCTCAGGACTCAATTTGCTTGCTTTCAGCAGACAGAATTTTCCAGCCCACCAAAGGAGGTAGATTTTCCCAAGGTGCCTGGAGATCTGCCCTCAGGCTGTGCTTCCCAGAGCTTGGTCCACTGTATCAGAACCACCTAGGTTAATGCATATTCCTAGGCCCACCCTAGTCTTTTTGACTCAGAACTGCTGAAGTGAAGCCCCAAAACTCAGCACTACAATAAACACTCTGGTTCAGTCCTGGTTAAGGGTCTGAGAGTTACACAGCCCAGTGCAAATTCTGGCGCCGCCATTTACTAGCCCTTAGGCAGGTCCTTTACCCTACTGAGCCTCAGTCTCCTGGTCTGTAAAATGGGGATAATAGCAGTGTGTACCTTGTGGGGCTGCTGTGGGAGTAAAATGAGCTCATGAAAGAGAAATGTGCAGCACAATACCTACCTGGGCTCAGCAAACATGGATTATTAGTAACACAGCTGAATCCTCACGCCCAGGGACTTCTGAGTGAGGGACTGATTCTTGAGTTTCTCTTGCAGGGAGGGCCCTGGTGGAGGTCCTCTGGGCAGCAGGAAGCCTTGGCAGGGCAGGGCTAGTGGCTGGTATATGGGACCATGCCCTGCTGTCCTGCCTACACCCAGCTGAGGTCCAGGGCTCCACTTGCTGTATCTTCTGTCCTGCTTCCCCACCCAGCAGCCACCTCCCTCTCTGTTCCGATGCCCCAGGAGTCTAACTGGCTTGGCGACAGCCCTGGCACTCCCTCTAGCTTTGTAATAAAATAGCCAGCTCAGGTCAACTTTCCCTGGCAGGGAGGCTACCTGGCACGAAGAGCAAAAAGGAGGGGGGAACCCTGGGGAAAGCTCCTTCAATGACAACTAATTACAGCCTAGTGTTCTGCCAGGGGTCACTTGTCCCCCAAACCAAAGGACCCCCAGGAAAGGACTCTTATCATCATTATCATTAATCATTTTGGACCTTGCCATGAGCTAATTAAAAAATTATTTTATGTATGCATTCATTCAGTCAGTATTGAAATGTCCACTGCATGTTGGGCACCAGAGCTCAATGTTGATCACCAAGAGTGGCAAACATTTTCTTTAAAAGGCCATATAGTAAATATTTTCAGTTTGTCAGGCCAAACTACTCTGCTACTGTAGTAGGACAGTACCTATAGACAACAAGTAAACAAATGGGTGGATGTGGTTATGTTTCTATAAAACTTTATTTGTGGGGAGGGCCAAGATAGGGGTGGAGATTAAGAGGTACAAACTACTATGTATAAAATAAATGAGCTAGGACTTCACCGGTGATCCAGTGGGTAAGACTCTGCCTTGTAATGTAGGGGACATGAGTTTGATCCCTTGTTGGGGAACTGAGGTCCCACATCCCTTGGAACAACAAAGCCTATAGGCTCTGGAGCCCATGTGCCACAACTAGAGACTCCATGGGCCACATGATGCAATGAAGGCCCTTCATGCTGCACCAAGACCTGAAACAGCCAAATAAATAAATAAATATTATAAAAATTAATGAGTTATAAGGATATATGAGAAAACAGGGAATACAGACAACATTTTATAATAATTATAAGTGAAATATAACCTTTAAAAATGTGAATCACTATGTTGTTCACCTGAAACTTATATAATATTGTACATCAACTATACCTCAATTAAAAAAATAATAATTTGAAAGCAACATTGGAAATATACAACATGATACCAATTTTCTAATTAAAAAAGAACCTTTATATGTGGAGCTGAAATCTGAATTTCATGAAATTTTCATGTGTCATGAAATAGTCTTCTTTTGATTTTTCCTAACCATTTACAACTCTAAAAATTATTCTTAGCTTGCAGGTGGTATAAAATAGGCAATAGCCAACAGGTCTTAGCTCACCAGCCCTGAGCTTAGCCCTCTGCATAAGAACTATGGAGTGTGCCAGGCCCCGTTGGTGCCAATACCTTTAACAGAGGGGAGGCCTTTGGAGCAGCTCAGTGCTGAGGCCGGGGACAACTTCAAGCTCACTGCATCTCAATCTCTGCAGTTCTCCCAGAGTCCTGATCTATAACAACTACCTCACGAGCTGTTGAGAGAATGAAGGGGTTAGTACATGCATGTACAGTGCTCCCATGAGCACCTGACATGGAGTTAGTGCTCAGCGCTCACTGACTCTCATCACAGTTCTTTCTCTCCCACACACTCTTGTACCACACATGACTCTGTGCACAAAGCATCTGCTCAGTGTCTCCTTGCTAAATCCTACCCTCTGGAATGACAGAAAAGGGCCTTTGACTCCCTGCCCAGAAGTCCCTTGGAGTCTGTTCCTTGGACTCCTGGGAGACTTTGCACTTTGGACTTACCTTGGAGAATTTCCTCCTTGGCTTCTTTGCCCCCAGTGAAATGATTCCCTAGTCATTCAGCCCACCCAGATGACTAGGGTTAGAGTGTGTTGACATGAAGAGCTCTTGGCTGGTTGTGCTCCGAGGAGGAGCTGTGGAGGAAGCAGCTGCTTCGCTGGGGATAAAGGGAGCCAGGGCCTACCTCACCTGCCAGCCTAAGGTCTGAGGGGGTGGGCAGGCAGCCTAGGTCAAGGCCTTGGACATCTCAGCCCACAGGCCAGATAGCTCAACCCTTCAGCATTTTGCTCTCCTCTCTAAGTGGATGTTTAATTTGCTCTGCCTTCCAGAACAGCACTCTTCCCTTCCCTTCTAAGAGCCTCTATAACCTTATTTCATTTTTTCATAGCATTATCACTTTGTGAAATTGTATTATTCGTTTACAAGTGTTTTTTTCCCCCAGTCTTCCTTCCACTAGAATTTAAGCTGCTGAAGGGCCAGACTTTTGACTACTTTAATCCTTACAATTGCCATCACAAGACAGATAATATCCCCTATTTAATAGCTGAGCATATTGAGGTTACCTGGTTCATGAGTGGTAGAATGAGGATTCAGGGCCAGCTCTAATAGTCAAAAGCTTACATTCTGAGTCTCTGCCATAAGACGGAGCTTGATTAACCTGGCAAGATGGGAGTGAGGAGAGTGCATAGGTCTTGAGCTCCATAGTCTGTTTCCAGCAGCAGTAATAGGTCAGGAAGCATTCATGGGTGTACTAGGGACTTTCCCTGCCGCTGCTTCAGGAGGCAAAGTCAAATGCTCTTCATTCCTGCCTTCTCAGAGCCTATGGGATGTCTAGACATAGTTTAGTCTCTTCACTGCAAAGCAGACTGCGCTAAGCTGCTAAGGCAGCTGCTTCGCTGGAGATAAAGGGAGCCAGGGCCTACCTCACCTGCCAGCCTAAGGTCTGAGGGGGTGGGCAGGCAGCCTAGGTCAAGGCCTAGGTTACAAAGTGCTTTACAGGTGCTATCTTAATCTGCTTAGGCTGCTGTAATAGAAAAACATAGACTGGGTGGTTTAAACAATAGGAATTTATTTTTTGCAGTTCTGAGGGCTGGGAAGTCTAAGATACAGTGCTGGCTGGTTCAGTTCTTGGTGAGAGCCCTCTTCCTGGGTTGCAGCCAGCCACCTTCTTGCTGTATCCTCACAGGGCAGGGAGAGAGTTCCTCTCTCTTCTCTTCTTGGAAGGTCACTAACCCCATGCATGAGGACTCCACTCTCATGACCTAATTGCCTGCCAAAGGCCACACCTCCAATTACAACCACATTGGAAATTAGGGCTTCAACACATGAATTTGGGGATGACACATTCAATCCACAGGAGGTGCTGTTGTACTCACAAACACTGGAGTCTGGGAGGGTAGGTGGTGCAAGGAGGGCATTTTGGGCAGAGGTAGCAGCAGAGCAAAGGCCAATTAGGGCCTGTAAGGGATCTGAAAGGATAGAGTCTAGAAAGTTTCAGGGAAAGGGCAGTGATAGTGTGAAAGGTGGTTGAAAGGTAAGTTGGGGTCAAATCATCTAGGGCCTAAAAGAGATAAATAGGACTTTCTATGGCCTGCATAGCAGATGATAGCATGGACAGAACAACTGATGACTGTGTTGGGCACTTTACATTTTCTGAAGCACTTCTCTGTTCTCACAGCTGGTAGTATGTAGATAAGAGAGGCAAGTTTAGGATCAGGAGTCTGGGGTCTGCTCTACACTGGTAGAAATTGTGTATACATGAACAAGTCACTTCACATCTCCAGGTCTCACCTTATTCCTCTCTGACAACAGGGTCCAATTTTTCAGCACTTGAGAAAGCATTACACAAAATCACACATGTGAAGATGTTGTATTTAACTTCTAGTCCTCAGTGTTTTCGCTGTAAAACTGGGACAGTCTTGTCCAGTCTGATTCAGGGGACCATGGCCGTGATGTTGTAAGCGAAGGCCAAATTATCAAGACTCTTTTTACGCAGGTCCTTGAATAGCTTGTTCCTTTTGGCACATGAAGCCAGGGAAGGTAGGGTTTCTTGGTTGATGGCTGGGAGCTTTAGAGAAGGGGCTTTGGCTACTTTAACAGCGTCTCTTAGTATGGTCACAATATTTAATTTATTTCGGACGCGTAGGGATAGATACACAAACCACCAATTACCACAAAACTGAGCGGCGAGGCGGCGCAACTACACTGACGCAGCCGTACTCCCGTCCCCTTAAAGGGCCAGATCTTCCAGTGCCCCGCCTCCGCCGTACGAAAACTGCCAATCAGCGAGCGAGTCCCTCGGTGACGCCATCTTCTCGCGACGAAGTCGGGTATCGGAGGCGTTTCATGATGACAGAGCCCGTGCGCCGAAGCTATGGGCAGCCGGGAGGTGCTGGGCCAGGCGGCCCGGTTGGCCTCCTCAGGTCTGCTCCTTCAGGTACTCTGGGGGGCCGGCCCCAGCCCGTCTTGCAGCGGGATTCACGGGGAGACCCTCAGGCCCTTGAGAACCCATTCCGGCGTGGACACAGCTAATACGGAGGGGTTTGGCGAGAGGCGGTGGCGCCTGAGAGGGGACACCTGGGCACAGAGCTGAGAGATTGCAGACAAATCACTTTCCTTTTGAGCATTCTGTTTCCCATATGGCAGTAAGGGAGGGATGCCTTGGGTGCTCTCGAATTTGTTTTTTTTAAGCCAGGGCTTTTTGTTTATTTGTTAATTTTTTATCCATGTCCCACTCCTTACCTCAAACTTTTTTTCAAACTTTGACTCCCACTGAGTTCAGAGAGACAGTATGGCATAGCTAAGAACAGGGACCTGGGTTGAGACAGGCCTGATTTGGAATCTTGGTTCTATCATGTGCTTGCTGCATGACCCAAGACTCCTCCTCATAAAATGGGAGTAATAACAGTACCTAGGTCATAAGGTTGCTGTGAGGCTGGGTTGGGCTTATCTGTATAATTGTTACTTAACACAGTAGTACATTGACTACATCTTCCTTCTGGCAGCGTGACCATGGACAAATCACTTACTCCTCTTGGCACTAATTTTTATCATCTGTCAGATGTGGTACATGCCAGTTGATCCAAATGTCATCATTAAGATTCTTTTAACCCTAGAGCCAGGTCATTCTAAGTCATTTAGCCATGAAGCCAGGTGTTTCATGTTTTCTCTGTCTTGCTCCTGAGCCTTTCAACCCTTACTCACAAAAGCCCTGAATCTACTCTCCGCCTTATTTTAGAGAGGCAGCTTTTCACATGGAAGTTGAGAGAAAGAATCAGGCAGACCAGGGCTCACGTTAGGGCTTTGTCACTTGCTAAGTGCCTGCCTTTGGTGAAAATCTCTTGACTTCTACAGTCATCAGTCTGTCCTCTTAAATGAGAATGATAGTGCAACCTCACAATGTCATTAGGCATATTGTAAATACTTACTAAATGTTAGCTGTTTTTATTATGGTAATATGAACTTTTTAAATGATCATTGTAGGAATGAAATGAGATGAGCTACGTAAGGCACGTAGAAGAATTCCTTGCACAAATATACACTTAGTTAGCTGTTCATGTAACCCTTAATTAGGTGAATCCCGAGTTACTTAGTTGTATTTCTTTTCTATTTCACCACATTGATAGCTATTTGAATTCAGTGTTTTATCCACAGTGTTGATTGTTCAACGTCTGACGATATCTTAGTACTGAGATTGGCTTCATAAAAAGAAAACAAGTCATAACAGAAAACCCACTAGTCTAGGAGTCTGATGGACTTAGCCATAAGGTCAAGCTGGGTCATTTGCTTTTCATGTGGCAAATCCCTTTGCTCTGAGACTTACTTGCTTCCTGTGCATTTACCTGGTTGCTTTTAGGGATCAGCTATTTAAAAGATGTGAAAGGGCTTTTTAGAAAAAACTATCAAGTCCTTTACAAAGTTAAATGAAGACTATGTTGCTAATAAGGCCCACAATATGGAGCAAATATGGGGAATGTGAACAACTTCATAGCTTCATTAGCTCAAACCTTAACTTAAGCCAATTAGGTGTGGATATGGCCTGAGACATTAAGTTTATTAGCAACAATAACTTTGAAGTTAACATAAATGTGTTTATGTGTTTGTTTATTTTTTTGGTTATAGCATGTGGGATCTTAGTTCTCCAACCAAGGATGGAATCCATATCCCTTGCACTGGTAGTGTTGAGTCTTAACCACTGGACCACCAGGGAAGTCTGTGTGTATGTGTGTGTGTGTTTGTAATAGCCATAATGTTTAGGTTTCTTGGAGTGTTTTAATTCAGTCTTCTGTGCTTTCTCAAATTACAATGCGGGCACTTGAGGTACAGTAGTTTTGCAATTACACTCTGTTCTGCAGGAATTTGGGAGTTTATTGCCTGTCTTCACTCTGAGCCAGCTATAGTGAAATTATTAATTCCTTTTATTTGGATGCATTTTTCAAAAATGCTTTCATTTTTTTGGTGTTGTTTGGTCCTTGTTATCAACTCTGTGAGACAGGTAGCCTCATTTGACATGAATGAAAATTGAGGCTTACAAAAATTCGAAGACAAGTTTAGCTAAATGGTGAGTTGAAATGCTGAGCTGAGAAAATTTTTTCTGTTAAGAGCTGCGTGAATTCGTTTCAAATCTCTAAAATTGAATACAGAATTTGGTGTCTTATGTATGTACCTGCATGTTTCTCAGGAGAGGCTACCAAGCTTTCCTGAGATTTTCAAAAGGTCATCTTGGACTCCATAAAGATTAACATGGTGATGTCTTGGCTTTGGAGACCTTGCTGCTTTGTGACACTTTGGGGACCATGTTAGACTGTAGTCTCTCTTTTGGTCATACCTTTTCCCAGAGATATACTGTGGGAAATGTCACTGTGGTCCATTGGCATACTTCGGTTGAATATTCCAGATAGTAACTGTTCACGTGTAACTCAGAGTGCTTGACACAGAAGTGATCTGTCATTTGCATCATTTGCTCCGGAGTGCCTTTGAGTTGCCCTTGTGGGGCTGCCAGGTTGCAGAGGTGGGTGGCACTTAGTGAGGCTTGCACCCCAGCCATTATCCTCATTTGGCAACCTTATTTAATCGCGACCTGTTTTTCTCTGTCTCATGGGAAGAATTCTTAGCTCAGGTGGTTTTTTTGAATTGACAGGCCTAAGAATCTTGGGGCATTTCCTTTTCCAATGGCATTAGCTAGACTGTTTTCCTTTTTCCTCTGTTTTATATTATCTTATTGCAGTTGTTTAAAAGATATTTCATCTCCTCTCTGGAAAGTGGCAAATATTCAGTAAATATATATAGCCTTTTCTGCTTCCCAATTGACAAAACTAAAGTTCAAAGAGATTCAACATCAGTATCAGGTGCTTAGGTATTACTAGGCAGAAAAGAAGGAGAAATTAGACTCCATAATTCCTGGTAAGTCTGCTTTATCATGCAGGCTTTCACTTGCTAAGTGCATGCTCTTTCTAAATAGGTTAGAAAGGGAACGCCATTGTGAAGCACTAGCTAGAATTCCCTTTTTGCCCACTGGAGTGCCTGACTTTGAACCTGAAGAAATTCAATGAATCTGTCACGGCTTCCCTCTTCTTGTCAGTAAACTAGGGAAACTTACAAGCACCTTGAGTTCTTTGACCATTGCACACGAGTGCCAAGAGACCCCAAGGAATGAGATTTCACAAGCAGTACAGACAGCTTGAACATTTCAGAAAGAATCTCTCTGACAAAGCTTCTGTATGTCATTACATTAAGAAGAGCAGCCATCTTGTGTTCATTTCAGCAAAGTAAACCTTCCCAATATAGTTTATTCTTATGTATTTGTCTTCTTTTTTTGGCAGGTGTTGTTTCGATTGATCACCTTTGTCTTGAATGCATTTATTCTTCGCTTCCTATCGAAGGAAATCGTTGGCATAGTGAATGTCAGGTAAGAAGGAGTATACCCTGGCATTGTCCACAGCTTATATCCCTAGTTGGGTTTTCTTCAAACTCTGTACCTGTGTGTCACCCTCAAATTCTAGGAGCCTGGACCTTTACCGGAAGCAGAGTGTTTCAGCAGTGGGCAGAAGAGGAGCGTGCTGGGTTTGGGGGATGAGCAGGCGATGTTGCTTTTAATGGACCCGTGGTGTGTTTTCCATTAGCTGCCTCCAAATGCACATTTCTCTGCCAGCTCTTCTGCTGTGCCTGCTCTTAGAACTCAGCAGAGGAGTGGGAGTAATTCACTGCTAACTCTAACTCAGGTATAATCCTGTGTTCTTGTCCTGCTGACAGCAAAGGAAGCAGGAGTTCTGCAGATCATGAAGATGTGCTTTGTAATTGCAGGGCCAGAGCAGCCACCTTCCCTCCCTCCTTAGTGAATTTTATAATTGGAAAGTGGCAGTGGGATGAGAACTGAGTCCTTGTCATTAGTTCCTCGGAGGCTCTTAGAAAGCCAGCTTGCTTTGTCTTTTAGACTGTTTCTTCTACTCTCCTCCTGTCTGTTCATGGACACCCACACATATTCTGTCTTCACAAATGACACAAAAGTATAGGAAGCGATGTGCGTGCTCAGTATAGCTCAGGTTCTTAGGTGTGTCTTCACATTCTGGTAAACAAGACAGTATGTTCCAGACAGCATTTTACATCTATAATAATACTTACTGAACATATGCTCTTGGTGCTGTTCTTGGAGCTTTAATGAAGGCTCTCAAACTTTGGTGGGCAAAAGAATCATCTGGTGAGCTTTGCACTAGATGGGACTGAGGAGGTGCCTGGGAACTGCATTTTGACAGTTTTTTCAGGTGATTTTGAAGTAGGGGCCATACTTTGAGACATGCTGTTATAAAAACAGGAAGGAAGAGGGCCAAGGTCTCAGGTACTCAGACTTTAAAGCAGTTGGGGCCTCTGTCCAGCTGGCCTTCCCCAGATTGCCAGATCCCTGCTCTGACAGCCCTTATCTGGCCTGCCCAGCTGCTTAAGGTATGGTTCGCTCTCATTTGGGCGGATGCACTGCGTTCCAGGATGGTCCTTGGGCAACCTCAGGTACCGTTGCCCTGGGCTGTCCCCACTGTGGCTTCATCCAGGTCACTGCCTGCCGAGGAAGGGGAACCATCGTTACTCTCTGCTGAGGTGCAGGAGGGTCCACCTAGGTGCTGCCCTCCAGGAGGGATGCAGACAGGCCTTGCTCATCTGGGTTACAGCAGCCCCAGTCATGGCTGCCAGCCTCGTTGCTTGCATTGAGATTCTCCACCGAGGAGAGCCTCGCTTCTTTCACAGGGGCCATTAGGTCACCAGTGTCAGGGTAGCCAAGAGGCCCTCTGGCTACCATTAGGGGTCATATTTTGTCCTTTTTTCCTCCTTATGGTCAGAGCCACACCTCTGCATAGACACAAAGATTGTAGCCTTTGGGGGCCACTGTGGCAGTTTCTCTCCTAGGCATAACTCTCCGTGGGCACACACTCATATGGCCCTTGTTGAGTTCCTAACTCGGTTACTGTGTGGGTCCGATTAGTTGGGGAAGGGGCTTCTGTAAGAAACCGTTGCCCCTCCATATCACCACCAAGATAACTGAGACTTTTCCTCCTCCCGGTTGCTGGAAAATCCCTGAAGTTGTCTCTATGAAAAAACTGCACATCATATTATTCTCTGCTTTTCCTTTATAGGCTAACACTGCTTTACTCGACCACCCTCTTCCTGGCCAGAGAGGCCTTCCGTCGAGCATGTCTGAGTGGGGCAGCCAAGAGAGACTGGAGTCAGACTCTCAGCCTCCTGTGGCTCACGTGAGTTGTTCTTTGGCCGCAGACAGTTTCCTGGAGGCAAGTGTAGTAAGTGAGAAGTTAAACAGCATTTCTTGCCTAAGGCTGAATAGTCTCCAGCTTGGGTTTTGCAATGGGCTTCTGGGCCATTGGCATGGGGCAGGAAGGGGAGGACGTCTGTGTGAAGGAGCTTCCCTGGCTGTTTTCTCTCAGGACAGCCAGGAGCCAGGAGGAGGCTTTGGGTGGGGGTTTCTGTGCCACGTTTCTAGCCCCATTTCTACCCCCTTCAGCCTCTGTAGGCCATTTCTGCTGTTTTGATTCCCACTGAGCCTGTGCCATCCTTTTTATTCCTAACCATTTCTTTTTACAGCGTTTTCTGATCTTTTAACAGCCACTTATTATTTTTTGAAAGCCTTTTGAAGTGTTTCTTTGTATCTTTCCTCATTTTGTCATGTTGATTTCACTTCTGAGCCTTTTAAAATATTCTTGAGGGCCAAGTAAAAAAATAAAATAAAAAATAAAATATTCTTGAGGGTCAAGTATATCAGCTAAAAATTGTAATGACTTTTCTGCAGTTCAGTTCCTGCCGGGAGGGCTGATGGTTCAAATGGTTTTGCAGTCCTTCCCTTGCATAACTCTTTATTACCTCATGGAGATGACTGTTGTAAGGGCTGGGACGTGTTTATTTTATTAGAGGAATGACTGTTAGCCACCCAGTCATGCTGAAGAGCCTTCTGGTCACACCTGAAGGGATACTGTGCACTGGACTTCCAGTTATTTGAAGTATAAGACCAGCTCTATACCATCCTTTAGTCGTTCTAAGTGCAAACAGCAGGCACTTCTGGCAGTTTTACTTGTAAGTCAGTGTAAAACAGTGGATAGGAGCAGGCTTTGGAGTTAGATCAGGATTGAGTCCTGCTTCTGCCCTTGACTAGCTGTTTAAGACCTTGGCCAAATATCCCCTATGCCTGTCAGCCTTAGTTTCTTCATCTTGTAAGTGGGGGTGATGACAGAGTATTATGGTGAGGACTCAGTGAGATAAACGGGGTGAATCATAGTGCCTGGCATGTAGTAAGTGCCTGAATAAGTGGTAGCTGTTTTTATCATGACCATATTTCTTTTCTGTTCAGTGTTACTATTTTAACATATATTTATTTTTATTGTTATATTTAGCATATTAAAAGACATTTTTTTCCCTTTTCTAGAGTTCCTTTGGGTGTGTTTTGGTCCTTATTCCTGGGCTGGGTCTGGCTACAGTTGCTCGAAGTGCCTGATCCTCACGTTGTCCCCCACTATGGAACTGGAGTGGTGGTTTTTGGCTTCTCAGCAGTGGTGGAACTTCTGGGAGAGCCCTTCTGGGTCTTGGCACAAGCACATATGTTTGTCAGGCTCAAGGTCGGTGTCCCTTCTGCTGTGAATGAGAAATGAGAAGAATAAATGAAAGAGTGGTTTTTTAAAAATGCTTTTATAAAAGAGAATGCTCTTCAAATTTGCATGTAAAATGTATTTGAAAAAAGGTAACATGATCAGTTCAGTTCATTCACTTGAGATTTGTCAGATGGGCTTGGTTGAAATTTACCTCTCCTGCACTATTAATGAAGAACAGCTTTGCTAATAGGGAAGTTACTAGTTTAAATAAGACTTTAAGAGGACCATAGAGGTTTTTTGGGTTTTCCTAGTGATTCTATTTAGTTGTATAATAATATTAACTTTTTCATCTTTTAAAGTGTATTACTTGATACATACAAAACAATTTAGTATATAATATATAAATCTTAAAGATCCATGAACCTACTACCCAACCCAAGAAATAGAGCAGTATTTTTCTTTTTAATTAGAAAATTTTTTAATGTGGACCATTTTTAGTTTTGGGTAGCCATTCCCTTCTACAGGGTGTCTTCCCAAGCCAGTGATTGAACCCAGGTCTCCTGCACTACAGGCAGATTCTTTACTGTCTGAACCACCACCAAGGAAGCGATACATATGAAACAATATAGTATATAGCATATATATAAATCTTAAAGATCCATGAACCTACTACCCAACCCAAGAAATAGAGCAGTATTTTTCTTTTTAATTAGAAAATTTTTTAATGTGGACCATTTTTAGTTTTGGGTAGCCATTCCCTTCTACAGGGTGTCTTCCCAAGCCAGTGATTGAACCCAGGTCTCCTGCACTACAGGCAGATTCTTTACTGTCTGAACCACCACCAAGGAAGCGATACATATGAAACAATATAGTATATAGCATATATATAAATCTTAAAGATCCATGAACCTACTACCCAACCCAAGAAATAGAGCAGTATTTTTCTTTTTAATTAGAAAATTTTTTAATGTGGACCATTTTTAGTTTTGGGTAGCCATTCCCTTCTACAGGGTGTCTTCCCAAGCCAGTGATTGAACCCAGGTCTCCTGCACTGCAGGCAGATTCTTTACTGTCTGAACCACCACCAAGGAAGCGATACATACGAAACAATATAGTATGTAGCATATATATAAATCTTAAAGATCCATGAACCTACTACCCAACCCAAGAAATAGAGCAGTATTTTTTTTTATTACAAAAATTTTTAATGTGGACCATTTTTAAAGTCTTTATTGAATTTGTTAAAGTTTTGCTTCTCTTTTATGTTTGGTTTTTTGGCCAAAAGGCATGTGGGATCTTAGCTCCCCTACTAGGGATCAAACCTGCTGCACTGGAAGGTGAAGTCTTAATCATTGAACTGCCAGGGAAGTCCCAAAGTAGAACATTATAAATACTGTGTCCAACCATATTACTCACCCACCCCTACCACCAGGGTAACCATTATCCCAGATTGTCTGGGGTTCCTTTGCCTCTTTAGTTTTAATAATGTCTCTAAAGTATACCCTTTACTATGGGTTTGCAGGTGATTGCTGAGAGCCTGTCAGTAATCCTCAAGAGCATCCTGACAGCCCTTCTTGTGCTGTGGTTGCCTCACTGGGGGCTGTACATTTTCTCTTTGGCTCAGGTAAGAGTTACGACTTTTAACTTTGGTATAATCTCTGTTTCTCCATCTGTGTTTTACTTCTTGTTCCTGCTACTGCGTGGTTTGCATTTGCAGTATTCATGCATGTGGAGAAGGCTATAAGTTCTAGAAAGATGGTCTTGGCACTGCTTCTCCTCTGGCTGCCATGCCTGTCCAAGGCCGGATGTGGCCCTCACCAGGTCCCCACTGTGAGGGGGACATGAAAGTTTGTTCTCATACATGAAAGCTTCTTTAGATGTTCTGTGGGCAAGCCTATATCAAACTGATCTTTGATTGTCTGGTAGTCTTCTGGAGGAGAAAAAAAAGCAGCAAGGGGGTGGGGTGGGAATCAAATTGCCTGTTATTTTCCCTGAATTTCAATCAATTGTTTTCAGAATAGCAGGAATCTCTGCCAAGCCTCTTTTAAACTTAGATTGAAATCTCTCCTAATTCAGAGGGCGTGAATCGAGTCATAGGAGGTATATTTTCAGTTTTAGCAGTTTTGGCTTCAGTTCTATCCCATTCTCTAGTTCTAATTCATCTTTCTAGTTCTATTAAAAATATAACTTATTTTTGTTGTTGTTGTTTTTGTTGTTGAGTTGTTTTTGTTGTTCAGTCACTAAGTCATGTCCCTGACTCTTTGTGACCCTATGGACTGTAGCCTGCCAGGCTCCTCTGTCCATGGAATTTTCGAGGCAAGAATACTGAAGTGGGTTGCCATTTGCTTCTCCAGGGGATCTTCAGGATCCAGAGATCAAACCCATATCTCCTGCTTGGCAGGTGGATTCTTTACCACTGAGACACCTGGGAAGCCCCCCATAGCTAGACTGTAAGTGCTAATTTACAAAATGAAACTAAGATCAAATAGTTATCAGACCATCTCATAGTTGAAACTAATTTGTAATTTTTCTTAATATATTGGAAAGCAAGTTAAAGTTCTTAGTAGTGATTTATGTGAAAATGTTTTCCTGTGTCCTAGGCAAAAACTGCAGATATTTCTGTGAAACATAGAAAAGCTAGATTTAAAATTGTAGATTAAGAATGAGAATTGCTTCCTAAAAGCAGCTTGCAACAATTGCATGTTTTAGAAATGTTACTTCTGATTATTTTTGCCACCGTTTATTAAGTCTAGAACTGCCATTCTCAGTGTTCATCATTGTTTGCGATGTACTCTCCCTAATAGGGTAGGAGGGTCATAGAGATGCCCAGTTACTGGTTGACTCTTCTTGGGAAAGTTACTTGCATTATGATTTTCTGATTATTGTAGCTCCCACCCAGGATACATCATAGATCATAGGTCAGCTAGGCCAGTTCTGAGTTTGAAGTTTTATTGGCATCCTTATCATAAGACTTGTGAAAGTTCTTCTCTGGGACATTGTCTGTCAGTCTCTGTGGGAAAGGTTAAAGAGCTAACAGCATCTCATATCACCAGGGGAGCCCCACCTATGGTGCTGGGATTCCCCTTTCTCCAGCTTGCCTCTTGAAACAGGTCCCTCAACTCTTGACATCATGACTCAAATAAAAAGAGTCAGTCTAGAATAATAAAGAACTCTCACAATTCAATAACAAAAGACAAACCACCCCAGAAGTGGGTCAGGGACTTGAATAGATATTTCTCCAAAGAAGATATATAAATAAGCACACAAAAAGATGCTCAGCATCATTAGTCATTCAGTTCAGTTCAGCTCAGTCGTGTCCGACTCTCTGTGACCCCATGAATCGCGGCACGCCAGGCCTCCCTGTCCATCACCAACTCCCAGAGTTTACTCAAACTCATGTCCATCGAGTCACTGATGCCATCCAGCCATCTCCTCCTCTGTTTTCCCCTTCTCCTCCTGCCCCCAATCCTTCCCAGCATCAGGGTCTTTTCCAATGAGTCAGCTCTTCGCATCAGGTGGCCAAAATATTGGAGTTTCAGCTTCAGCATCAGTCCTTCCATTGAACACCCAGGACTGATCTCATTAGGCAGATGTAAATCAAAACCACGATGAGATACTGTTTTGTACCCACTAGGATGGCAGTTATCAAAAAGATAGTAAATAGCAAGTGTTGTTGAAGATATAGAGAAATTGGAACACTCATACATTGCTGGTAGAAATGTAAGATGGTGCAGCAGCTTTAGAAAACAATTTAGCAGTTCCCCTAAATGTTAAATATAGAACTGCCACATAATCCGGCAATTCTACTCCTAGATATACACCCAAAAGCATTGAAGACAAGTGATCAAACAAAAATTTGTATACAGGTGTTTGTAATAATACTATTCACAATAGTCAAAAGGTAGAAGCAACCCAAATGTTCATCAGTTGATGAATGGATAAACAAAATATGGTATATCTATATAATAGAGTATTATTCAGCTATAAAAATGAAATACTGATATGTGCTATGATGTAAATGAACCTTGAAAACATTATACTAAGTGAAAGAAACCAGGAAGTAAAGGCCACCCATTATATGATTCCATTAATATATAATGTCCAGAGTAAGTGAGTCCATAGAGATGGAAAGCAGATTAGTGGTTATCAGGGGATGGAGGAATGGAGAGTGACTGCTTAATGGGCCAAGAGTTTCCTTTTAGAGTGATGAAAAATGTTCTGGAGTTAGATAGTGGTGGTGGTTACACAACATTGTGAATGTACTAAAAACCACTGCATTATATGCTGTAAAGTGATTAAAATGGTCAACATTATGTGAAAAAGAGGAGCAGGGACCCTGTAGTTAGGATACTCTGTGAAGAGACTGTTGCTCCTCCCCAGACTCTGGTCAGCGGGAAGGTGACAGAGGCAGGAAAAGGGGCTGGAGAAGGTGCTTGTTACAGAGGACATTGGCACTAGATGGTATGGCTCCCACAGCACTGCTTGTGTCTTAAAGGGTTTGAGGCAAGAAAGGAGGAGGGTGGGTGGCAGGTCTGTCCTCACGCGTGGATGGGTTTGGAAAGCAGAGGGCCTACACCTGCTAAATCCAGACTCCTCTTAGTCCTTGATGTGTGCCTTTTTTACATGATAAGCCTTGGTGTTTCCAGATTGAAAGTGGTACCTGGAGATCCCAGTCCTCCTTGAGCTACTGCGCAATGCTGTTCTCAGGCTGAGAGAGGAGAAGGGAACTTGTAAAAAGGGGATCTTGGGATAGTCCTCCCCAACCTGCAGACAAAACTCCAGACTGTTGCTCCTCACCAGAAGCCATCTTTCTGTCTCAGATGGGAAGAGGGAGGGGTTGTGGGGCCTTTTATCACCTCTTCCCTCCCAGTCCTGTGGTAGCTCTTGCCCTGCCCATGTGCTGGGCAGAGAGGAGAGACAACAGCTCAGTTTTGCTTTTTAATCATAACGTCACAGGTTTCCAGGGTTCGTGGGAAATCCCCAGCCCTGGATGATGGCACATCCCTGGATATTAGCACAGCCAGGACATGTGGGTCCTCATGGTGTGCTGTCTAGGTGGGAAAGCCGTCCCTTTGGCCAGATACAAATCTTCTGGGAACGTATCTGACATTGCTGTGTGGTTGCCCTAGTGGATGTCTGTCATGGAGGTTATGTTCTGCCTGCCTGGAAGAACTATTCTCCCAGTCAGGTGGAGTGTTGTGATGCCTTCCCCAGCGATGCTGCAGTGGACCTGAGTGTTAGTGACTAGTACTGTTTTCCAGAAGGTGAGTCATTGCTCAATAGAAAGTACAGTTAATTAAGACAGTTCTATTTCTTGACTGGCCTTTATGGTCGTATCTATAGGCACATCTTAGTTATGGTGATAGTGGTGGGTGGTTTAGTTGCTAAGTTTGTAGCCCGCCAGATTCCTTTGCCCATGGGATTTCCCAGGCAAGAATCCTGGAGTAGGTTGCCATTTCCTTCTCCAGGAGATTTTCAGGACCCAGGGATTGAACCCTCATCTTTCTGCATTGGCAGGTGGATTCTTTACCAGTGAGTCACTGGGAAAACCCCTTCTTAATTATGCTTACATTAAAACAGTGCAATTAAAACCCACTATTTTCTTTTTTTCAGCTTTCCTATACTACAGTTCTGGTGCTCTGCTATGTTATTTACTTTGCAAAGGTATTGGGCTCCCCAGAATCAGCCAAGCAACAAGCTCTTCCTGTCTCCAGCATGACAGATCTGTTACCCAGTATGACAAGAAGTAGAGTAAGTAATGTATTTTGTCTCTTATCATTTTAATCACAGATGCTGGTTATCCTCGAGGGAAAGAAATGACAATTTATTGTTTATAGTTATAATAACAAAGATAATTTGATAACTCACATTTATGAAGTGCCTGTTATGTGCTCAGCCACGGTTTCTAAATCTTGGCACTAATGACGATTTGTGTTGCATGATTTTTTTTTTTTAATTAAAAAAAAACTTGTGTTGAAATGTAGATAATTTATAATGTTGTGTTAGTTTCAGGTGTACGGTGCAGTGATTCAGTTATAGATACATATGTATATATGCACATATATATATATATATATGTTGTTTAGTTGCTAAGTCGTGTCTGACTCTTTGTGGCCCCATGGACTGTAGCCCACCAGGCCCCTCTGTCCCTGGGATTTGGAGTGAGTTGCCATTTCATTCTCCAGGGTGGGTCACATTTGTTGGGGAGAAGGGGGGCTGTCCTTTGCATTGTAGGATGTATAGCGGCGTTCTTGATCTTTACCCACTAGATACCAGTAACTACCACCCCTCAGTTGTAACAACCAAAAATATCTCCAGATGCTCCCCTGGGGGGCAAAATTGCCCCCAGTTGAGAAACTCTCTGCCACTCCCTGTGCCAGATGATTTACATACCGTATTTAATGGTTACAGCAACTCTTTGGAGCTGACATTATTATCTCTCTTTTAGGGTGGAGAAGCTGAAGCTTAGCAACTAAATACCTGCGTGGGGTGGGGGTCAGAGTGAGGACAGGAGCCGGGTAGGCATGACTCCCAGCAGAGTGCAGGCTCTCACCCCATGCTCACTGTCTCTGTTCTGCTGCTGTGTCTTGGTTTTTCCTGACCTCCAGCACAGACAGTCTGGAGGTGCTGACATAGCCGAAGGCCCCTGCAGGGTTCCTTTGTCTAGTGTCAGGCCACTCTCTCAGGTGATCCGCTTCCCCAGGTAGACAGTTGAGGCTTCCAGAGGCTGATGGGTGGGAGTGAGGCATACTCTCTTTCTACTCAACACTTCAACTCTCGGTCCGTTTAACTTTTATCTCCTGACTCTTGTGGGGTCAGAGCTAGAGTCTCCAGCCCAGGAGTCACGCCCGTGGTGTTTTACCACACTGCATCTGTGCGGTGGCTCTGTGACCTGCTCCATCTGGGCTGATCCACTTTCTCTTTTTCTTGTACTTGCTTGTTTGCTGGAGGTGGTTCACTGAGTGGAGGTAAGGCTTCAGCTCTGCTTCTTCTTAAAGCTCTTCCCTGATTATTTGAAAAATGTAACAAAGTATTTGGAATTCAAGTCTCAGAACGTTAGGAATCTTGTTGTACAACTTTTCAAGAAAAACCAGATACGATGTAACAAAGCCATGTATGTTCTTTTTAGAAGAGAGCTCTCCATTCTGATCAACTGGATCTTACCTTCCACCTCAATTAGCATCACAGTCTTTGGATGCCAGGGTGCCTTATCTGCAGGCTTAGTGGATCAGGACTCCAGATCACTTCTCTTACCTGGAGCTCCTTGCCCACAGAGCGCATCTGAGAGTACAGAAAAGTTCCTCTCCTCGAGTATTCCCCAGGGCCCACCTGTACCAAGCCTGGCCAGCTTGTCGTATTGGGCCAGTGCCTGCGCCCAGCAGTATTTTCAAGTGCAGCTTTTGGACTGTTAATACAGGCAGAGAGAAAAGAGGAAGAGTCGGACAAGTGTGTACTTAACCCTGTAATGAGCTCAGAACTCTGACCTTCAGTTTCCTTATCTATCAAATGGGTGTAATAAGAGTTGTTCAGTCACTAAGGTGTGTCCACCTCTGAGACCGCATGGACTGCAGCACACCAGGCTCCCCTGTCCTTCACTAAGTAAGAGTGCCTCCCTCCTAAGAGGTTGTGAGAGCCAGGTGAGATGGGGCACGTAAGGTGCTTTACGCTGTGGCCTGGCATGAGCGCCCATCCATAAATGACAGCCCGCGCCGTCACCAGCACCTCACTGCTGCGCTCAGAGCCGAGGTAGCTCCTCTGCAGCATCCCAGGCAGGCAGGCCCTGATGGCTGCTGAGAGTTCAGCGGCTTCATCCGTCCACCTGTCACGGAAGTACCCGTGCTCATACTGTTGCGGGCCTGAGCATGAGAAGGTTGCGTGCACCTTCAGTCTGTGGCAGCGCTCCTCCTGACAGAGCCCGGCCCCTGCTCTGGGTGGGTGCTCTCTGGGTACAGACACGTAGGAAGATGACTGCTTAGCCTTAGGGAGCTTCCTGTGCATTTGGGAGGCAGCAGGTACACATCTGAAGCCTGCAGGACTCTATCCAGATCTCCGAGTTCTCACTTCTTTTAAAAAAAAATTATTTATTTGACTGTGTCAGGTCTTAGTTACAGCATGCAAATTAGTTCCCTGACCGGAGACGGAACCCGGGCCCCCTGCTTTGGGAGCATGATGTCTTAGCCACTGGACCACCAGGAGAGTCCCAAGGGTCCTCACTTTTAGGTGAGATTATTGGTCTACATGACCCCTGACGCCCCTGTTAAAGACTTACAGAGTTCTGTGGAAGTATTTGAACTTTGACAAAGAACTGTTTGTAATAACTGCCATTGACTGCATACTTACTCTGTGCCTGGCCCTAGGCTAAGCACTTGGACTTCTGTCCTTAAACCTTACAGTAACCCTATGAGGTAAATACTATTGTCTCCCATTTCACAGATGAGAAAACTGAGGTTCAGAGGAGTTAGGTGATTCACCCTAAATCACACAGCTGGCTTTGGGCCCACTTCTTTCTAACTTCTGTCTGTGAAAAAACCTTAGTCTGTGTGTTTAATCTCTATGCTCTGAATTCGTCCAAAAGGAATTAGTTTATTGCCCAAAGTAATTATTTGTTTTACTTGAAGATTGGGAGGCTCCAGGTAGAGCAATTCATTATTTTTGTTTTGTTTTTTTTTTTAAAGAAAAGAAGTGAGCTGAATCTGAATGCAGTGGGTGCCTACACGAGCCTAACTTGACTCTCTGGAGCAGCTTTCTGTCCTTACAAAACTGGTCAAACAAATTACATTTACTGTCAACTTGACCAAATTAGGAGATTTCTTTCCTCTTCTTATAGAATTCCATCTTCTTTAAAGATACTTATTTAGCCTTAAAATAATAACACCTCAAATAATGGCTGACATTTACATCTTTTGTACTCTTTGACACTTCTGAGTGATTTAATATACAAGATCAGCTAGTATTCAGGTAAAGCTGAGAAATTTAACATAGTTACCACTTACTGAGCAGTATCTGTGTTAAGCACTGTACAAGGTGCCCTGGGTAGGGTAGTGCACTCAGAATTTGCACTGAAGTCCTGAGATAGGACTTCCTATCCCATTTTGTAGGTGAGAAAACTGAGGCTTAGCGAAGTTAAATATCTTGCCCATGGCCTTCATACTCCGTAAATCAGGAGCTGTAGGGAATTCCCTGGCAGTCTGGTAGGTAGGACTCAGCTTCCACTGTAGGGGGCATGGGATCGATCCCTGGTTGGGGAACTAAGGTCCTGCAAGCCACTTGGTGAAGTAAAAAAAAAGTGTCAGGAGCTGTAATTTGAGTTCTAGTCTCTGAGCTCAGCTCCAAAACCTGAACCCTGCCACAAGGAGAGAAAAGGTTTAAGATCAGGAGAAGGCAGTGGCAATCATCTGTCATTTTTCAAGTGATGAGGACAGTGGAGGGTGGGTGGAAATGGGAGTGTGGACAAAGCCAGGGCAGTCAGCAGGCCTGCAGCAAGAGGGAGAGAGAGGAGTGCCGTGTGGGGTGTGGAAGTGATGGAGTGCAGGGGACAGGACCATGGCCCCAGTGATTCTTGATAGTGTGGTAAAGATGCAGCTGGTTGGACCATTGTAAGTCAAGGGGTTTGGGAAGTGGAAGAGTAACTTAGGGTAAAATACAGTGAGCCCCAGAGTTGTGATTCCAGACCTTCTCCAGAGGTACTGCCCATCACCTTTCACCATCCGTACCTCAGTTTCTCCATCAGTACAGGGAGGCAGTGGAATTGCTTGTTGGTCAGGGAATTCTAGAGAAATTCACAACCGGATAGACCAGCTCAGCTAGCTTTTGTGGAAGGGGCCTCTTTGACCTTTCAAAGTGACAAATCCATTCAGAACAGTAAAATCCCAAAGAATGCACTTCTTTTTCTACCACTTAGCAGATGCCCCTGAGTAGAAACCTAATCTCTGCTCAAACTTTCTGCCTCTCTATCATTAATGAGCATTTTTCAGTTAGTAAGCAGTGTGGCTATTCCTTCTAAACCATGGGTCCATTTAAACTGAAGGCATTAGGAGGAAGGAATGTTCAAGTATGAGCTTGCAGATCAGATACACTGTCATGATAGCACTCTCCTAAAGAACTTTTTTTTTTTTACTTCAGCTTCCAAGGAACTTTTTTTTTAAGGGCTTAGCCACCCTCCCAAACCAAATCACAACCTGACCAGGAAGTTGACTTCACAGAAGCCTTGTGGACGCACTGTAACTGTTCATTTCCTTTGAAAAGAGCACAGTTACTACTTTGTAGACCACACACCTTACCCCTCCAGAGGGCCATCTGGCATAGAGAGGGCGGAGTGTGAGAGAGAGAAGGTGCTATGTCCTGGCTCCTGTGAAGCCAAGGATGGGCAGGATCAGTGTTCGTCATCAGAGGATGATGTGGTCCACAGTGTCCCCTAGTGGTCTAGGGAGGTGTGGCGCTCTGTTCTGGGAAAAGTAAAGGTTCAATTTCCTTCTCAGTTCAGTTCAGTCACTCAGTCGTGTCCACCTCTTTGCAGCCCCATGGACTGCAGCACGCCAGGTTTCCCTGTCCATCACCAGCTCTTGGAGCTTGCTCAAACTCAGGCCCATTGAGTCGGTGATGCCGTCCAATCATCTCATCCTCTGTCATCCCCTTCTCCTCTTGCCTTTAATCTTTCCCAGCATCAGGGTCTTTTCCAGTGAGTCAGTTCTTTGCATCAGGTGGCCAAAGTATTGGAGTTTCAGCTTCAGCATCAGTCCTTCCAATGAATATTCAGGACTGATTTCCTTCTCATGAGGAATATTTACCCCTGGACTATAGCTGCCATGGCATTGGCTCCCGGTCCAGTGATGCACTGAAGTCAGTGTGGTTTGGAAGGATTCAAAACTACCTTCCAAATAGGAAAGAAAGGTTCTGAAACTAAGGGATGAGAAGATTTGAGGACTGGAAATGACCCTTGCTTTCTAAGAAGCATTTTCATTAACTTAAACTGATGACTTTCCAAAGGTAGGATTTCAGGGGGCTCTTTAGGAGGAAAAGGGTGATTCATAAGGGCAAGCCCACCGCATCGCTCCAAAATGTCGACTTTAGCTATGGAAGCTGGCCCAAAGGCAGGCCTGGAACCTGTCCCAGTCACCTTTGTCTTCACATTTAGAAATATAAATTCTTTGTCAGTATTTGTTGGATGTTTCTGTGTGCTTAGCAGTAAATGAAAAATTAGTGGGGACTATCCAAGTTGGGATTTAGAGACCAAACTGAGTTTGCCTCCCGTGTAACATTTATTGTATTCTTAGACTTGCAATACCTAGAGGTTTTTGTTTTGTTTTTTTTCTAGGCTTTTGTAAATTGGGAAGAGGCTAAATTGACTTGGAGTTTTTTCAAACAGTCTTTCCTGAAACAGATTTTGACAGAAGGTAAGTAAAAGGTTGCTCTGAGCAGTCAGGAAACTGAAGTATCAGTGACGGGGAGCTTCCTGGCTGTCCAGTGGTTAAGACTTCAAGCTTCCATGCAGGGAGCACATGTTTAATCCCTGGTCAGGAAACGAAGATCCCACATGCCACGTGGCATGGCCAAAAAACAAAAACACACAAAACCAAAACCAAAAACACACAAAGTATCAGCAAGGGGATTCTATAGAACTGCTGGTTGCCTAAATGCAGACCACCTGCTTCCTAGAGCCCCCGGGTCAGACGACCCTCAGAACTGGGAGGGTTTTAAATAAGGAGAGGAAAACTAGCATTTATTAAGTGTGATGCTTCAGTTGTCTAATTTAAATCTCCCCACAGCCTTGTAAGAAAGATATTGTTCTTTTTATTATGGATGAGGAAACTGAGGGTCAGTGAAGTTACATTACTTCTGCAGGGTCCTACAAGAATTAGGAGCAACTTACTTTGAATCTGAGTCTCATTCCCGAATCCCACTTAATAATAATGTAATATTATTACATATATTATTATATATTACATATATATATAATATATATATTATTAATATATTACATATATTATTATATTTCTATAATACATTATTATTACATATAATACATTTAATATATATAATACATATAATATATGTAATAATAAATGTATTATAGAAATATGCTATCAATTACAGAAAGTTTAGAAAATACAGAAAGCTATCTATAATCTCTCTTGCCTAGAAAATTCCATGGATGGAGGAGCCTGGTGGGCTACAGTCCATGGGGTCCCAAAGAGTCAGACATGGCTGAGCGACTTCACTTCTATCTATAATCTTATTTTCCAAACATTTTATGCACTTTTTCTGAGCTTTTTTTAAAAAATAGCTTTTTAAAATTTATTTACTTTTGGCCATGCTGGGTCTTCGCTGCTGCTCAGACTTTTCTCTAGTTGCAGTGCACGGACTTCTCCTTGTGGTGGCTTCTCTTGTTGCGGAGCACAGGCCCTAGAGCACAGGCTCGGTAGTTCTGGCACACGGACTTAGTTGCCCCACAGCATGTGGGATCTTCCCAGATCAGGGATCGAACCCATGTCTCTCGCATTGGCAGAGATTCTTTACCACTGAGCCACCAGGAAAGCCCCTTCTAACCTTTTTAAGAACCCAGTTTTTCTCATTTGGAATTGAGATGAGCTGTAAGTGCACTCAATACTTATTGGGTTTCAAAGAATTAGTATTAAAAAATAACATGAAATGCTTCTAGTATTTCTTTTCATGTTGCCATGATAATATTTGGGGTTAAATCAAATATATTTTCTTTAACAGTAAGATTCACCAGTGGGGTAATTTGGTCAACCTTCCAACTTCTCAGAACTTCCCAGTTTAACAGTGACAGAGCTCTAATGCAGAGGACAAGCCAGGAGCTGAAAGTACATCTTATTTTATATATATGTGTATTTATACCCAGCTTAATTTCAAAGAATGAGATTGGAGGCAGCTATAAGCTACTGAAGGTAGTAGTTTCTCTCTATAAATTTCATGTGTCTGTGCATTTATGTATTTATTACTGAACATGTTTTTAAATGTCTTCAAAAACTATCTTTTAGTTATAAAAATAATATAATCCCATTACAAGAATTTTGGAAAATAGGAAAAAGTTTTCTAAAACTCTAGCATTCTAATACAAACATCACTGTTACTGTCTTGTTTTTCTTTGTCCATCTTCTTTACTTTTCTTCATTATACTTACAAAGGGAAGCCCTAAGCCTCACGTCCCTCATTTGTGAGTTAAAAGATAGAATCAGGAGGTGCCTGAGGGCTCCCGGAGCTTTGAGAACACCTGTTTCTAGCCTGAGGCTGTAACATTTCCATCACAAAAGTGAAACCGTTCACAGGACTTCTGGAGGAAGTAAAGGTCAGAAACCTTCAGAGAGTTGAGTGAAGGTGCCTTAACTCTTGGGAGCAATGGAACATGCAGTTCACCACTGTCTCCCTGACACCCTGCTAGGCCTGGAACATTGATAGGTATTCAGCAAGGTTTGGGTTTTTATAAATATTTATTTGGCTGCACGGGGTCTTAGCTGTGGCTTTTAGGATCTAGTTCCCCGACCAAGGATCAAACCCAGACTCCCTGCCTTGGGAAGACAGAGCCTTAGCCACTGGACCACCAGGGAAGTCATCAGCAATTATTTTTTGGTGAAGAAAGGTAACCATAGTGAAATTGTATATTGTGATAGTTCACATTATTGTTAGAATAGGCAATACAATGGAGGGAGTTTGAGGAAGGGTAGTTACTTAAATACACTTTTTTTTTTCTTTCAAAAGTTTAAAGGGCAGTTTGAATGAGTTTAGGAGTGGCCCTGACTGGGTTGTCTGGACTGCTGTGACTAGTCCTGTGTGCAGGGGCAGGTTGTCAGCCACATGTTCGAGCGTCCTGAGGGGGGCCTGCTTCATGTTCAGTCCATCCTGGCCTGGCTGGCAAAGGGCCCCTAGGAACTTCCTACGGCCTCCCTCTCCATGGCTGTGAAATCAGGAAGGGGCCTGACAAGGACACCTAGATTCTTTTTCTCTGAAAGCTACAGCTCTAAAAAATTTAAAATCATTTATTGTTATAGCAAAAGTGTGTGTGTGTGTATACACATGTATATGTACACACTCACACACATATATGTGCTGTTACCTTCAACCCCCACATTTCCTGAGCACTGTGTGTCGTGTGCTGGGAATACACATGACTGAGGAACAGGACGTGACTTCAAGGAGCTCATTCCCTCCGCAGAGACTAAAGCATTTGTGTGGTTAACTCTGATACGGGGTGTACTTGGAAATGTCAGCTCATTCTCCAGGCATCTCTTGAGTGCTCTCATTTCCAGGAGCTCTGCTAGGCAGCCAGGGGCATGGAGATGGCCGAGACATGGTTCCTCAGGGAGCTGTCAGAATGTGGGAGGGAGAGGCCTTTTGTGCCAGAAGCCAGGGAGGTCCCTGCAGAAAAGCCATTGCAGGTGGTGAGGATACCAACAGCTGAGCCTGGGAGCACCAGCCCAGCCTGACTCAGAGGAGTTGGAGGGGTGAAAACCTCCATGTAGGGTGTAGCAGAGGATGATAGAGTGATGGTGGGAGGTGGGGGTGAGGCTGGTGAAGCGAGGCTGAAAAGATAGCTTTAGTCAGTCAGTCAGTTCAGTGGCTCAGTTGTGTCCGACTCTTTGGGACCCCGTGAATCGTAGTACACCAGGCCTCCTTGTCCATCACCAACTCCCGGAGTCTATTCAGACTCATGTCCATCGAGTCAGTGATGCCATCCAGCCATCTCATCCTCAGTCGTCCCCTTCTCCTCCTGCCCCCAATCCCTCCCAGCATCAGGGTCTTTTCCAACGAGTCAGCTCTTCGCATGAGATGGCCAAAGTATTGGAGTTTCAGCTTCAGCATCAGTCCTTCCAGTAAACACCCAGGACTGATCTCCCCCAGGATGGACTGGTTGGATCTCCCTGCAGTCCAAGGGACTCTCAAGAGTCTTCTCCAACACCACAGTTCAAAAGCATCAATTTTTCGGCGCTCAGCTTTCTTCACAGTCCAACTCTCACATCCATACATGACCACTGGAAAAACCATAGCCTTGACTAGACAGACCTTTGTTGGCAAAGTAATGTCTCTGCTTTTTAATATGCTATCTAGGTTGGTCATAACTTTCCTTCCAGGCAGTAAGCGTCTTTTAATTTCATGGCTGCAATCACCATCTGCAGTGATTTTGGAGCCCCCAAAAATAAAGTCTGATACTGCTTCCACTGTTTCCCCATCTATTTCCCATTAATTGATGGGACCAGATGCCATGATCTTAGTTTTCTGAATGTTGAGCTTTAAGCCAACTTTTTCACTCTCCTCTTTCACTTTCATCAAGAGGCTTTTTAGTTCCTCTTCACTTTCTGCCATAAGGGTGATGTCATCTGCATATCTGAGGTTATTGATATTTCTCCCAGCAATCTTAATTCCAGCTTGTGCTTCTTCCAGCCCAGCATTTCTCATGATGTACTCTGCATAGAAGTTAAATAAGCAGGGTGACAGTATACAGCCTTGACGTACTCCTTTTCCTGTTTGGAACCAGTCTGTTGTTCCATGTCCAGTTCTGACTGTTGCTTCCTGACCTGCATATAGGTTTCTCAAGAGGTGGGTCAGGTGGTCTGGTATTCCCATCTCTTTCAAAATTTTCCAGTTTATTGTGATCCACACAGTCAAAGGCTTTGGCATAGTCATTAAAGCACAAATAGATGTTTTTCTGGAACTCTCTTGCTTTTTCGATGATCCAGCGGATGTTGGCAATTTGATCTCTGGTTACTCTGCCTTTTCTAAAACCAGCTTGAACTTCTGGAAGTTCTCGGTTCACGTATTGCTGAAGCCTGGCTTGGAGAATTTTGAGGATTACTTTACTAGCATGTGAGATGAGTGCAGTTGTGTAGTAGTTTGAGCATTCTTTGGGATTGGAATGAAAACTGACCTTTTCCAGTCCTGTGGCCACTGCTGAGTTTTCCAAATTTGCTGGCGTATTGAGTGCAGCACTTTCACAGCATCATCGTTTAGAATTTGAAATAGCTCAACTGGAATTCCATCACCTCCACTAGCTTTGTTCGTAGTGATGCTTGCTAAGGCCCACTTGACTTCACACTCCAGGATGTCTGGCTCTGGGTGAGTGATCACACCATCGTGATTATCTGGGTCGAAAAGATAGGGTCAGCCTATAAAAGGTCCCAAATGCAAAACCAAGGCACTTGGACTTTTTTGCAAACACAATAGGGCCATTTAAAGGAGTGAAAGAAGAGATGACTTAAGATCTGTATTTGCAAAAGCTGGAACTGTTAGCAATGAGGATGGATTAGAGAAGAGCAGAGATACTGATGGGAGTCCGTGTAACCCCTGGGGGGCCCATGCCTGGAAGGACCTGCAGAGGTCCCTGCCACAAATGGGACATTGTAGGGAGGAAAGGATCGCGAGAGGGACTTGAGAGAATATCACATTCTCGTCTCTTACTGCTGCTTTCTTCTTTGAGCAAGTGTCTAGGAGGTGAGAGTTGGCCCTTCAGGGCTGTGGCCTCCTCAGTGCTCCGCCTCCATAGCGGTCATTGTTTCCCATTCAGGGATAATAAGAATATTCATGGAAGTGGGGAATAGGGCTCAGGGCTAATGTCTTCACCTTGAGTGTTAGACTGACAGATTTGAACCATGAACTAGGACTGCTGAGAATTGCTGGCCTCCGCAGAGTTTTCTCCACTCAGAGAGGAAACTTCTGATGAGTCTGTATGGTTTATCATGGACCTTTCATTTCACAGAATTTACACTCAGATTATTTGACCTCCCTGAAAACTTGAGATTATCTTCTATTATTAACATTTCTCTAACTCTTCACACTTTTAAGAAAACTTATCAGGCTGGTTTGATTGATTTTTGTTGTTTTTAATTGAATTGGTTTGTAACTTTGCTATCAATAAAGCCACCAGCACTTTCCAAATTGTTATTATTTTGAGATTATTTTAAATCAACATTAGGACAAGGACCATGTCATTAGCCAAGTATCTAACTTTTCTGCTTTGACAGCATTTACCAACTGGAAGAGACAATAGACAACAAGAGAAAAGGAAGCAATAAAATACTGTGTATTTGAAATGCTAATTGTTTTGCTTTTCCATTTATAGGCGAGCGATATGTGATGACATTTTTGAACGTGTTAAATTTTGCGGATCAGGGTAAGATGAAATTCTGCAGTGTTTTAATTAAAGATGAGCTATCTTCACGATACTTTCTAATATTTGCCTTTGTAGTTTGATTCTTTTTAAAATATCTATTTATTGATTGATTTTTGGCTGCACTGGATCTGTTGCTGCATGCAGGGGGCTATTCCTGGTTGTGGTGTGTGGGCTTCTGAGATAAGTGGCTTCTCTTGTCGTGGAACGCAGGCCCTTGCATTACAAGGCAGATTCCTAACCACTGGACCACCAGGGAAACCCCTGTAATTTGATACATTTAATGAAAAAACAAATCTGAAGGTTATAAAAAATGAATCCTGAAGATTGAAAATTGTAGGTCTTTATAAATGTGTATCTGACTATTCCCTCCTGTGTGTCTTGGGTGGCAGGTTCTCTGTTGGGATTCCCTGCCCTTACCCAGTTTTCTGCAGAGCTCTGGGGCTCATTTTGGAGGTCAGGGGTGCCAGGGTAACAGGGAGGTCATCACAGTCATGAAGATTTGGCCCATGTGTGTGGCTAAATAGGTCTTAATATTTTTTCACATTTATTTTTGAATACTGTCCCTAAGTAGTGAAAATAAAAATAGAAAAAAATCAACTTGGCATTAATGACTTTTATAAAAAAGTACTAGTGATGCAAATGTTCTGTATCCTGACTGAATTTATGTCAGTTGTGATCTTATGCTGTAGTTTTTCAAGAATTTACTGTTTGGGGGTAAATGGGTAAAGGGTACATGGTTTTCCCTTTTATTTCTTACAACTCCATGTGGATCTATAATTATCTCAAAAAGTTTAATTTAAAAAATTATATTAGAAAAAATGTTAATAGTGCTATAAAAATTCAAGTAGAAAAACCAATAAGACTGTTATTTCTTTTTTTTTTTTTGTAGGTGTGTATGATATAGTGAATAATCTTGGCTCCCTTGTGGCCAGATTAATTTTCCAGCCAATAGAGGAGAGTTTTTATATATTCTTTGCTAAGGTGCTAGAGAGAGAAAAGGACGCCACACTTCAGAAGCAGGTAGTCTTGGTTTTCATGTCCCCATCTTCCAAGTGAAGTAATTGTCTCTCTGTGTACAGGACCAACAAGACAGAAATGTGGAGCTGTCTGTTTCCCTGTGTTTGATCTGAAATTTTCTTCTAGCTTTCATTCTCCTTTCACATTCTGAGTGATGGCAAGATCCTGAGCTCACTTCTTCTTTCCAGCTTCTCCTTTTCCTCCTGACCAGCCCTTTCTTTTCACCCTTTGTCCTTCTCTGTGACCTTTTCTTTGTCCCAGCCCTCTCAGAACTCTTCAGCTGTCCCCATTGCAGCACAGACCCCCGCCCCCCGCCCCCAAGGTCTAAGGTTTAAGAATGAGACTGCCTTCCCCCTCCTCGGATTCTCAACCAAAGATGAGCCGAAGGTTGCAGAGACTGGGGCAAGGCTAATTGAGGGCATGGAGAGGAAAACACGGGGCATCTGGTCTCTCTCGTCACACCAGTTGTTCAGCTTCTTAAGGATTGTGATGTGCCCAGAGCTCCATTCTGACCCTGAGAATCTACATTGTCTGGCCAGTAAAAACAGAAGAGATTTTAATCCAGGGGCATTTGCATGTAGAAACTTCCCTTTTCCTAGAATCATTGAAAATGTCTGACTTAGAATTAAAAGCAAACTAGTTGGCCTCTTTTGTGTCTTAGAATACATTTTGCAGACGACAGTTCACGCATAATATCTTTTCAAAATGAACCAATCTGGCTCTTAGTCTGATTTAGGAATGTTTTCTCAGTGTTAATTACAGAAACATCAGAATTTGGGTTTGTCAGGAGAAGCACACTGACAAAGCTAGGTGGTGTAAAAACTTGTCCATTTAAGAATAAATGTCAGAGGGGAAAGTGAGTGTTTCCTAGGCAACATTTGAGACAATTTATCCTAAAGGAGTTAAAAACTAACCCTCCCCTGCTTTCTTCTTTTTTTTTTTTTTTTGTATCCCCTGCTTTCTTAAGGAGGCACACTTTGTCTTTTTCCCTCCATTTGTTAATTGAATAGAAACAAACTCAGGCTATAGGAAAGCAGCAATGGTCCTCAGCAGTTGAAAGAGTGATCCATGAAACAGCAAAGGGAGAAAGCCAGACGGGAGGTTTCTCTCCAGCTCATGATTCATCCCACTTCCTTCCTTCTCCCCCGGCCCCAGGAGGATGTTGCTGTGGCCGCCGCGGTTTTGGAGTCCCTGCTAAAGCTGGCCCTGCTGACCGGCCTGACCATCACCGTTTTCGGCTTTGCCTATTCTCAGCTGGTTTTGGACATCTATGGAGGGGCCATGCTTAGCTCAGGATCAGGTATGCACAAGAGTTTTTTTCCAGATCTGTTCTAATTTCCCAGCCGAAGGAGAGGAGTCATGAAATTCAGATACGGTTGACGTATGCGTCTGTGTAGGGAAGATTACCAGTGGCTGGGGCACCTGAGGTCACACCAGCTCAGGGTGCATTTGGGGCTCTGGCACCAGGTTGATCAGTCCCCACAACCTCACTTGGAGAAGTTGTTAGGAATCCCTGGCTTTGCTTTCAGGCCTCAAATGTGTTTTGCCAAGTGCTTCCCTGTGTTCCCTGTAGGGTAAGTGAAGAAGGCAGAGAGCAGGCTCTAATGAGTCTCCGCTTGGTACTAAACACATCTGAAGACAGTAAGTGCCACATAAATCTCACGGCCTGATGCATAAAAGCCTCTGAAGGATAACCCAGAGCCATTTGCCGAGAATGAAATTGATCTCAGCAAATAAAATGGTATATTTAATCCAGTGACTCTTGGGTTTTGAAAGAGAAAAGTATCGAGTGTGTCTAACTTGGAAACACCTGGTGCCCAGGCCACTGAGTGTCTCACAGCATCGCTAGGCCCTGGGGACTTTACCAGTTTCAAGATGCACTGGGTCACGGACTAGCAATCCACTTACAGTGTTTCCTCTTGGGTTGTGCAAAGATGTTTTTAATTCCTCACATTACTAGACAAGATCCTTGAAGACTTTTTTCTGCTGCCCTGTCTCAAATGTAAAGGGCCCTTTCAGATGCCATTCTGCAAGATCACTGGCATGTTTTTGTCTCCACTATAATGGGCCCAAACATTTAGTATTAGGAAAAGAAGGGCCGAGTTTCTACACAAGAACAAAGGTCATTAGGTTTGGACAAACAGCTGCTGTGAAACCAATGATGTGGTTTGTAGCACCCTGGGTCAGGCAACTGTAGGAAGCCATCAGCAAGTCATTGCACAGAGAGCAAGACAAGCTATTTCACAGCAGCTCTGCCCGTATAGAAAGGTAATCACCAAGGAGCAGCCTTTGTAATGCGGCCACAGGCCAGTGCCACAAGGAAAGGGCTGTCCCATCAACGTAGTCTTCACTTGCCTGAGTCATTAATCATTGAAGATACATCAACAAACCATTGTCATTGTGTGACCGTTTTACTCAAGTGAGATGCTGGTTCCAGTCTTGAGCACTGATGATAGATTTGTCAGCTAAAGGGGTCAGTGTTAGTTGATAAAAGAAGGTAATGAATTCTGTCTCTGATGTTTTATGTCAAAGTCATTGATCATTTTAGACTCAATAAGATATTCTCTTGGTCTCATCTTCAGAGAGAGAAGAATCTTGAGAGTGGTCTGGTTCCTCAGTCTCTGAAAAGGATGTATGGTTTGCTGTAGTCACTGCAGCATCTTTAGGACCCTTGTCGTCTCTTGCCTGGCCCAGGCCTCCATCAGCATCCCTGCCCCAGCGAGGTCTTCCAGCATCTGTCTCCTCATCACCGCTCCCTCTCATTTTGACCACATTTCCAGCTGTGTGTGCCTTCTGGGAGGGTGAGTGTGTCTCCCCAGGGTGCCTGCTGGCTTTCCTTCCCTGTCTCCACACCACCCCTCTTCTCCTTGCCCTCTTCCCAACTCTCCGGACTAGTGCTGCAAATCCAAATGCCTTTCCAGTGCCAAAGATATTAACACTGCTGCTCTCTACCCCAATACGCCTCGCCACAGTCTTTTTTTTGTTCCCTTAAATACTCACAAAACATTGACTTTCTCCAGAAAGTCTTACTGAATCAGAAAAGAATGAGGAACTTTCCATGGCTCAGCCCAACCACTTAGTTTTGAAAGTGGAACTTGCAACACTGCTGTCCTCAGTTGCCCCAGTTGCATGTTGGTCTTTGTCCTCACCCATGAAGAGGACTCACCTGTGACCAGACCTGCAGTGGCCCCTTTAGAGACCTCTGTGCTGCTTTCCTAACGTGGGACTTGGCCGCAGCAGACTTTCGTGGAGCACTGAGGGTTTGCTTTGTAGTGCTTGGGCTCAGCCCTGTGTGTAATTAGGGGCTGTGGAAGTGGTCTGAGACTTTGATCAGACATTTTCCTCATATCTAGCTTTTCCATCCTAAAGGAACATACAGACATTCAATGAACTTACCTGAGACTTCTCACATTCATCTCTTAGGTGCTTCTCTCTTGCCCTTTCTTTTACTTTTTTTTTTTTTTCTGGAGAAGGAAGAGCTTATTATTTGCAGCCAGTAAGGAGAACACTTGCTTTCCCAAAGCAGTGTCTCCTCTTTCACTTTTTAAAAATTTTTTTTCTTCTCAGGCCCCTAATATTAGTTTCTTACGGCTGGGATCATAGTGTGTCAGGAACTAAGTGGCTTGTAAGAACAGAAATTGATTGTCTCACAGTTCTGCAGAAGTCTGAAATCCAGGAGCCAGCAGAGCTCTGCTCTCTGTGGCAGCTCTAGGGGAGGCATCCTTCCTCGCCTCTCCCAGCTTCTGGCGTTGGCTGGCAGTCTTTGGCTGGAAATGCATTACTCCCATCACACAGCTGTCTTCTCCCTATGTGTCTTCACATCATCTTCCCTCTGTGACTATCTCTGTGCCCAAAATTCTGCTTCTCATAAGGACACCAGTCATAATGGATTAGGGCCCACTCTGATGACCTCATTTTAACTTATTACAAAGATGCTATTTCCAAATAGACCATACGCTTAAGTTACTGGTGATTAGGTCTTTACATTACTTTTGTAAAAGTGTTAGTCACTCAGTCACGTCTGACTCTTTGCGACTCCATGGACTGTAGGCCACTAGGCCCCTCTGTCCATGGGGATTTTCCAGGCAAGAATGCTGAAGTGGGTTGCCATGCCTTTCTCCGGGGGAAATCTTCCCAACCCAAGGATCGAACCCAGGTCTCCCACATTGCAGGCAGATTCTTTCCCATCACATTACTTTTGGGGGCGATATAATTCAACTCATACTACCACTCAGCTCAACCCAGAATTTAAGGTTCCACCTGCAAGTTCCCCAATTCCAACCTCTTTCCCTAAAGTTGACTCAAAGCCCTTCTACTCGAATCACCATTTCATGCTGGTGTCTGTGTTCTCCACATTGCAAAGCAGCGCGCTGTCTATGTGCCGTCAGCTTTCAGTTACCAAGTGAGAGGTGCAGGCTGTGAGAGGAGCCCCGCTCCTCCCTGCTAGAGAGGGGAGGACGGAGAGCAGCAGGAAGCACATTGAGCACAACCTCGAGCCCCCACTGGGCAGACCCTGGTCGCTGCCTCCTCTGCTGGAGTCGTCCCACAGCTGTGGTCGGGCCAAGCCACTTCTGCAGCAGTCTGGGGGAATGGGATGCAACCTGACATGAGGAGAATGTGGAACCCAAGAGAGGGCCATCAGCGCTACTCTTAGTACTCCTTTTGTCTTTGTCTTGTTTTTTGGTTGTTTTACCCACAATATCTCTGAGGTATGCTGGTTCCCAACTCCAGTCTAATCTAGCCATCCTGACCTGAATGGGGAGAAAAAAACTCAGAAGTACTTGGGAAGTTCACAGTCCAGAGGCGTGCTCGCTAAAGATTGAGACCTAATCATAGGACCATAGAATGCTTCTCCTCACCCATAGCTCACTATCCCTTTCCTAGGCCTATTTAAAACAGTTCTTCTTCTTCTTCTTTTTTTTTTTTTTTTTAACATTTTACCTTTTTCACACAATAGTAGGATGCAAATTTTATTCAAGTTCCCATAGACTATAAACTGGGAGACCCTGAAACATCCAGGGACAAAACAAAGTGCAAAAATTTCGGAGTATAAAGGTATTGAAATCATACAAGAGTCTATTCTCTTATTACTATAGCAGTTCTTTTTATCCAAACCAAATCAAATCAAATGAATCCAATCAGTCCCGTGAAATCAACTCCATTAGACCACCAACATCAGGCAAGCCCCTCCACCAGTAAGATTATAGCTTGCTGAAGGCTCAGATAATGGGTAGCTTTTTTTAGCAATATATTATTTTAAATTAAGGTAACTACATTTGTTTTTTTAATACCACATAGTGCTATTGTACAGCTAATACAATACAGTATGTTGTCATAACTTTTATATGCACTGAGAAGCCAAAAAAATCCATGTGACCTTTTTTATTAAAATACTCACTCTATTGCAGTGGTCTGGAACCAAGCACGCAGTGTCTGTAAGGTGTGCTGATTCCCAACTCCAGTCAAGTCTAGCAATCCTATCTCATCTGAGGGGGGAGGAAAAAATACTCGGAAATACTTGTGAAGTTCACAGTCCAGAGGCAAAAGCTCACTGAAGACTGAGACCTAATCTTAGGACCACAGCTATGGTCAACACCAACAGCTCACCACCATATCACTTCTTTTTGTTATTTTTGATGGCCATAAAACTATTTAGTGTCCCTGTGGCACGGGGACCTTTCATATTAAGCTGCTTTCATAACCATGAATAAGTTTCAGATTCTGAAACTCTGGAACTCCCCCTGTCCTGCCCTTTTCTTTTAGTGGTTTCTTTTTTTCTTTATTGAGGTCTAATTTACATAAAGTAAAATACTGTACTCTTAAGAGTTTCAACAAATGTCTACACCTTGTAACCAATATCCAGATTAAGATACAGAACATTTCCGTTACCCCAGAAAGTTCTCATAGGGCCCTTTCCACCCAGCTGCCCCACTGTACCTCAGAGGCAAGAACTGCTCTGATTTCTTATCACCGTAGGTTAGTATTACTTTTAAAAAGAATTTCATGTAAGTGAAATTACACAGTGTGAGCATTTTCATGTTTGGCTTCTTTCCCACAGTATGAAGTTTTTGAGATTCATGCATGTTTTCACATGGATCAATAGTTTTTTTTTTCTCCTTGATTGCTGAGAAGTATTTCTTTGTATGGATGGCCCACATGTTGTTTATCCTTTCTCCTGTCAATGATCATTTTGGGCTATTAGGAATAAAACTGCTACAGATATTTTTGTACACGTGTTTTTGTGAACATGTACATTTATTTCTGCTGGTTGTATACCCAGGAGTAGAATTTTTGGATAGTAGGTTGCGTACATGTTTATTTTATTAGAAACTGCTTGACTGCCTCTCGGTAATGGCCCTCTTAAAAGAGGAACTCAGGGAATCCCCGTCCTGTAGGTTAGCGACTCTACACTTTCACTGCTGACAGCCTGAGTTCAATCCCTGGTCAGGGAACTAAGATCCCACAAGCCACACAGCATGGCAAAAAAAAAAAAAAGAGGGGATCAATTCCATTTTAAGGCTCCTGATCTTCTGTTAGCAAATTTTCCCAAAGCTTGTTAGTTAGCTATAGAACTTAATCACTTTGTTTTAGAAGAAAATAACCTTACGAACCCTGATTCTCCCTGCAGAGTTGTGGGTGTTCTATCTCCATAGTTTGCTGCTCCTGAGTCCTGGGCTTCTTCAGGGCCTCTTCAGCTGAGTTTGTCTTCACCTGCAGGGCCACTGGTGTCCCTGAGTTCTCAGACAACAGGCTGCTTCTTGCTGATTCAAAAAGTGAAGTTTGTTTGCTGGCCAGATAACCAGCAAACAAGTTGCTAAGCAAGAAATCTGTGTTTAGTTGCTAAGCAAGAAATCTGTGTATCTATTCCTAACTGTCCATTTGTTTTTAGCTGTTTATTTTGGTCAGTGCCCTGGAATGCTCAGAGTCCTTCCAGATAGTTAAGACCACACATCTGCCCAGTGACCACACCAGCAGGGCTCATGACCCACTCTGGTGTTCTCTGGCCTCTCAGCTGATGTGAGGATGCACGGGGGCCTCCCACTTGGGCTCTGGAATCTCATCAGGTTGTTTCCTTACAGGTCCTGTCCTACTGCGAGCCTACTGTCTTTACGTCCTCCTACTTGCCATCAATGGAGTGACTGAGTGTTTCACATTTGCCGCTATGAGCAAAGAGGAGGTAGACAGGTAGGTAACCTTCAAGACACACCTATAATCATGGCCTTCCACCAAAATGAAGTAGCTTCTTTCTTTTCATTCTGAACGTGTGTTTATAGAAGACTCTTTTAGAGCCTGGAGTGTGGTGCTTTTTTCAGGCACCATTCAGTGAGTCTTCTCCACACTAGGGCTGGGGAGCAGCCACTGTACCTCGCCTCCCTTTGTCAAGGGAAAAATCTAGGCCCTGAAGGGCTGTGTTAGTCCTGCTTGGCAGAGGCAGGCACCAGACAAGACCCCCTCCTCCACCACCTCCTTGCCCAGTGCTCCAGAGGGTTACTCAGGAGCTTCCTCAAGAGGCAGGTCTACAGGTACTTCCGTGATGGTCCAGTGGTTAAGAATCCACCTGCCAGTGCAGGGGGCATGGGTCTGATCCCTGGTCTTGGAAGATTCCCCATGCCTTGGAGTAACTAAGCCCATGAGCCACAAGCACTGAGCCTGTGCCTCCTAGAGCCCATACTCCACAGCAAGACAAGCCACCGCAATGAGAAGCTTTAGCAGTGCAACCATAGAGTAGGACATGCACAGCAACAAAGACCCAACCAGCAAACAATAAAGAAATAATTTTTTTTTTTTTAAAGCAGACTTATGGACAGTCTCAGGGCTCTGTGACACTCAAGTGCGCATAAAAGTTTTGACACATTTTTTCCCGTCCATTGACCCTGAGGTTGGGACCTCTGCCCTGGACTTCAAGCAGTAGTTCTTAATACTGGTTATGAGTCAGAATGCCCGATGGAGCTGGTTAGAAATGAAGATTCCTGTCTACTGTACTCCCACCACTCTCTCTCCTACCGTACCTACAGTACCAGCAGCCCCTGAGCATGTAAATGTTTTCTTTAAAGCTCCTCAGTGATTCTGATGTCAACTTCTGGTATGAGCCTCTGATCCACACCCAGGATCATTGATCTCTTGTGTCCCAAATTCCAAAAGTAGAAAGGTAATATCTGAAGACATCTCTGTAGGATGTAGTTGAGAAGAAGGATAGCACTGATAGCGGCAAAGGAGAAAGAGGAAGAAGAGAGGAGAAGGGGTGGGAGTAGGAAATGGGGCAAGTAGCCCTCATTATCCCTTTGCCCCTTGAGGTCTGGGTCCCATGGGGGTTTCAGGAGGCCTCTGTAGTACCTTGAATGCTGTTGAAACCCCTCAGGGGCCTGGTAGGGTACCTCAGAGAGGGGGGAACCCTTCCTCTGATTCACAGCAGCCTTTGTCTGCTTCCCACTGTGGCCTATCTCAGAGGTTTGGTGACCTGTGGGCTACACCATAGTTGAGAACTGGAGTGTAGAGCAGCGGTCCCAGCCCAGACTGATCAAATTCCCCTCAGAAGTTCTGGCCCTCTCCCACACCAGCTGAACTGAAATTTTAGGGGCTTGGGCCGAGGAGTCAGCTCCAGGAGATCGCTGATGGTAGCTAGGGCTTGAGGAGCTGCTGACCCAGACCAGCTTTCAGAGTAAAAACTGCCTTGAACACTGTGACCCAGTGCATATTTAGGTGTGACTGAAACGAAGCTTCCACAAAGCAACAAGTACCCCAGTTACACACAGAACACACTGATGATGGCTTTTAATTCTGTTTCAGTTTTTAAAACTGCCATGTCATGACCCACTAAATTGATTTCCCAGCCTACTTTTAGGTCACAACCCATAGTTTTCAAATGTGGTCTAGACATGGTTTTTACTTCAGACAGTTAAATTTATAGCTATACACTGCTTTGAGTCTGTCCTTTTTTTTTTAAGTGGATATAAAGATCCTAAGTTTAATTTTGAAAATACTATGTTTTTAACTTGAAAGGTGCTTCCAACATGAAATAATTTAAAAATATAATTTAAAACATACTAAATAAGGTACTGAAGTGTGTTGGAAAGAACTCTGGACTAGGAATCTATCTCTTTGAAGGGAATTTTGTTACAATAATTGCAGCATTAATATTGAAGGGGAGAAACAAAACTAAGCCTGCTTAAAACATTAAAAATATATATCTTCCAACAAATCATGAGGGAGTACAGACAGTGACTGATTGCTTTAGTTTCTCTTATATTGCATTGAACCAGAGGAAGCAGCTTTTTAAGTTAGTTGTAATGGGACCTAGACAGCGTATTAAAATCTGGAAAATGATTTTCATGGTATTAGTCGTCAACATAGAGAAAAGACAGAGCCTTCTTCTCATCTGAAGTAACTCACTTCCCCTAAGAGTAAAATGTGGTTTTAAGCATGGTCTCCAAGTTTGTATTAAACACAGTAGCCCCCTTTTTGTCTGGGCTCCTGGCCCCAAGCCCCAGTCTTGTTCTGAACACATGGAGTACCTGGGCTCATCACTGATCTCAGCCTTTTTTTCCTTTTTGTGAATTTAGTCAGACATAAAACAGTAGTAAGATATTTTTGTAGTACAGTTGAGTAGCTTTTATCTATTTTACTTATTGAACTACAGGTTAATCAGTGTTTGTTTGTTTTTTAATAAAAATAAGGCATTTGGTTGGATGTGAAATAGTAGAATGTCCTTTGAGCTGCAAGTTCCTTTTTTGTTAATAGCCTCATAATCTATATAGAAGACGGATGGCTTTACATTACACCCCATTGAAGAATCTTGGTTGTGTTTTGTTAAGGCTGTCTCTTTTTTTTTGTTCATTTGACAAATTTTTTTGAGTATCTGTTCTCTTAAGAGGCATTGCTTTAAGCTACAGGAGTATAGCCATGAACAAAACAGATGTGATTCCCTGCTCTCCTGTAGCTGACAATAAGGGAAGCAGACAGCAAACAAGTTAATAGATAAGAAAATTGTGCTCTGTGGAGAACTAAAACAGGGTTATGTGGTGAGAGTGGGAGCCCTTTTAGGTCAGGAGGTCTTTCTGAGAAGGTTCCATTAGGCTGAGGCCTCGGTGACCAGGAAGAGTCTGCTATGCATAGATGGGCTAGAACCTTCAGACAGAGAGGACAGTGACGCAGAGGCTGAGGATTGACAGCTCCTTTGTCTGAGTTGTTGGCCCTTGAGTGCCCCACGTGGAGTTGGACTCCATAACTGTTGACTGAACGAAGGACAAGTACTGTCTTCTCACCTAGGCACTTAAGAGACCTACGCCATCCTCTCCATGGCTACCTGGGCTACATTGTTATGGCTGTACCTTGATGTTTTCAGCCAACACTCACTGGGGGACACTTCAGTTGCTTATCTTTTGATAAACCTGATTAAAGGTAACTTCCTGTTTATGTTAACCAAATCTTAGAAAATAATCATTGTTGCTGACTAATTTTCCATTGATTTACAAAGTGGCATTTTAATTTTATCTTTAAAATTCTTATTTTATCCTGAAGTGGATAATGTCTTTAAGGCTATAGATTTGTGAACTGTTGGAATGTTCAACAGTTGCAGAGCCTTCTTCTAATGAGAAACCGTAGACTTCCTCATCATTAGGGCCTCCCAAGTGGCTACACCAAAGAAGCCACATGGTGATTTGTCCCTGCTGGAGTTAACATGAATTAGCTACCAGTTTCATTCATTGTTTCCCTTCTGCTTGGAGTTGGGTGAACATGACTTTGAAAGTTTATGAACCCATGGTCTGAAGAAGAACCAAACATTACGCATCGTCTTCTTTTTGGAAAATTGGTCAGAGTACGGGCCCACCCTCAGTGACTTGTTATAAAGTTGGCCATTCTGATTATTGATTAGCATTAGTGAAGAAGCTTCCTCTGTGAAGATGTGGGCTCTTGTACTTCCACTACTCATTAAAAAGAAACCGTGTCGACTGACAAGCAAATGAATTACTTCTCTGGAATTCTAGATGAAAGCACTGTCCCCTGTTAGAGTATAGGTATGCGTGTGTGTTCTTGATGCCACACGCTCCGATAATTACGTCTCCCATAGCACCTTGGGCTTGGTCACCCAAAGGACAGGAACCCAGACATTTGGGGGACCCAGTGGCATTCTCGCCACCCTGCCTTCCTGTGCAGAAGCTGAGTGGTGGTCTCTGAGGTTTCCTAACCCGGCTGACACAGCTTGGGGATCTAAGGGGTTTGGTTTCCTCAACAACTATACACTCGATTGCCTACTGTGTGCTCAGCAGAAACAAGATGCTGGAGACTTTGGTTCATGGTTGTACCACAAGCCTGTTGGAAGACTTTTATCTTTTCTGAGACTCAGTCGAGAGCTGAAAACTGAAGATAACTAATTGATGTACTGCCCTGGAATCAGAGAAGTGAAAGGAACAGTGTAAGCCCTCCAGTCACAGGACCCACAGAGCTCTAGAATGTGGAGAGCCACAGAGAGATGTGTGAGCGTCTGGGAAACCCTGACAGTGGGCCAGGCCTTGCCTCCTCTTCCCATTCTGTATGGAAGCTGGTCACTTGCTTTGAGTGAGATCTGCTGGCCAAGGTTACGGGGCTTCTGCCTTTCCCAAAGGAAGCAGCGCTAAAGTTTAGGGGCCAGGGGTCAGGTTGGGCTGTTGGTTCACTCCTTAGGCAGATTACTCAGCCTCTCTGGGCCTGGTTTCCTTGTCTATAAAATGGATTCAAGCTCCACAGGAAAAGGGCCCTGTGTTCACCCACCAGCGCATCCCCAGCAGCACTCCCAGTGCCTTTCACAGTGGCTGTTCACATGAAACCGTTAATCCACGTCCTGTTCTTTGCCTCACTTTGAAGGCAGGCTGAGCAGGACTTTTATGCGTTTGTTTACAAAGTGTCACTTAACCAGTTACTATCCTTAAACACCATAAATATGTTGAATTGTTCATTTTTTTACTCTTCTATTCAGGGCTGAGGGGGACAGTGATGTTTCCATGTTATCCACTTAGCATTTGATGTAAAAATCTCCTGGATCATGGGATCTCAGAGGTGAATTCACATTCACGGCCCCTTTCCTTGCAGCAGCCCTGCCTTGGGACAAGGTACCCACTGCCCTGCATTGCCTGCCTCCCTCTCCCCAGGTACAATTTTACAATGCTGGCCCTGTCGTCTTCCTTCCTGATGTTATCCTATGTCCTGACCCGTTGGTGTGGCAGCGTGGGCTTCATCTTGGCCAACTGCTTCAACATGGGCATTCGGATCACGCAGAGCCTTTACTTCATCCACCGCTACTACCAGAAGAGCCCCCATAGGCCCCTGGCTGGCCTGTTCCTGTCACCCGTCCTCCTCGGGACATTTGCTCTCAGTGGTGGCATTACTGCTATTTCAGAGGTGAGACTCCCCGTAGCCTTCACACCACATGCTTTTGCAGTCTGTCCACTCTCCCTTGTTCCAGACATCCCCTTCCTATTCTGCCTGAACCAGCTGGACAAGTACTTGCTTCCTCATACCCCTTGCCCTAAGCTTCAGGCCAGCATCTTGAGATAGAAATGACTGAGCAGTGGTCTGTGGGAACAGAGTAGACCCTAGTCCATAGCTGTCAAACCTTTTCCTGACTCGAAGCTGGAGTAATAGAGTCTCCACTCTCCCTGGCTTGCCCCAAAGGAAGGAGATATGACTGGGGGGCCAGGGAGTGACGGTGGTTTCTTTCCACAGGTATTCCTCTGCTGTGAGTGGGGCTGGCTAGCCCGGCTGGCACACGTCGCTGTGGGGGCCCTCTGTTTGGGAGTGACCCTCAGGACAGCATTCCTCACAGAAACCAAGCTGATTCACTTTCTCAGGACTCAGTTAGGCGTGCCCAGACTCGCTGACAAAACGACATGACCTTGTGGAAGCCCTGTGGCACCTGGACCAGCTGTGGGGTGGTCTTGTGGGTGGAACACGTGTTCTGTGGAGGGGAGCCAGGCCAGGGGTCTGCAGTGCAGTGAGACCAACCCAGGCAGGTGAGTCGTCGGAGCGAACCACCGGACCAAACACTTACCATCCATTTGAGGTTTCAGATAGGAAGGGGTTTCATTTCTAAGGGAAGACCAAAAAGTTCTTTTAAAATAGATACAATTATTTTTTTCACCATTTTGCTGTAATCGGCATTTTTCTTTTTGAGTAATGTATTAATTCCTCTTGGGTGTGATTGACCTTAGGAACTACATGTCCCACATATTCTATCTTGGATGTCAATCGTTAATAATCATCTAGCTCAGAAGGACAGATATAGCGACTTTACCCTCCACAGGAGTATTTACCATATTCTATAACAGCAGGAAGGAGACTTGGTGTTTTGTGATGTTGTACAACAAAGTTGGCCCTGGAGTTGTGGCTTTCCCCACTGTGGCCTGGCTTTTTAGAGAAGGAGAAATGTTAATGAGAAATCCAAGAAATGAAGACACAGAGGCTTTTAGCTCACATTTCCCACAGTTAGCCAGGCGGAGTCAACATCTGTCCCCTTCATGACTGTCCTCCCAAAGGCTACCACGTGCCTTCCCACAGCAGGGGCAAGGCGGCTCATCTCTGGCCTGGCCACTGGAGAGAGGACACTGTGATCCTTCGTGAGCTGTCTTGTCCCCTGAAGGGAAGCCCGCTTTGCAGTTGGCTGTAAGTTCTCATGAAGAGGTTATACAGATGATAACTAGAGTTGAGTAGAGGTGTCTTTTTTCCATTAGAATAAAATAGGGTAAATTCTATATGGCAGGTATCACTGAACCACGCTCCTTTCCGGCTGACCCCTTACTTCCGGCCCTGGTCAGTGCACCTGAATTCCAGCCCCAGGACAAGGCTGGTAGGCCTCCAGGCCACAGTGTGAGCCCAGGTGAAGGTTTGCCTCTGTGCCCTGCATCTAGCAGGTGAGGTCACCAGGCTTTGTTATCAGGCAGCAAGGCATTTTTCTTCTGTTAATATATTCATTGATACCATTAATGTATTAATTAGATGTAATTGGCCTTTGGAGCTACATGCGCAAACTATATCTTGGGTGATGATAGTTAATAATCACCTAGCCCTGTTGTCCCCAAACCTTCTGTGTTTACACCCAGAGAACAGGGCAGCTTGTATCAGATGGCCGTTTGCCTGAAGTACACAAATTTAAATCCAGTGACCCAGGAGAATGGACACATGTATAGCTGAGTCTTTTCACTCTCCACCTGAAACTATCACAGCATTGTTAATTGACTATACTTCAATACAAAATAAACTGTTACTTAAATTTTTTTTTAATCAAGTAAAAATAAATCCACTGGCCCAGAGCCAGTGCCAAGAGGCCAAGGATAAAGACCCACCGGTGCCCTGAGACTAGGACCCAGTTACTTGGACACCCGTGTATCTAGTCAAAGAGAGAACACTCTGTATTAGTTGCAGGGATAGTAGCTAAATGCAAGGTGTCACTGAGCAGTCAGAGGCCCTCCAGAAGCATGGGCCTGGTCCTGTGTTGTCAAGCAGGGTCAACCCAGCTCAGAAGAAACTGATTGCTCCATGGGGTAGGGTAGGTGGCACATAGAGAAAACAGCCCTCCCTCGCAAGTACTTTTTTGCTCTCTTGAAGACACAGACATGAGCCTCCAGCCCTCACAATTTCCTTCTCTGCTGCCGTTGACCACCCCTCTCTCTGCTAGGACCCTGTCACTCAGCCCTGTCCCACTTAACCCCAGACTCGAAGTGTGGGCCTCACACCACCTTCCTCACAATCTCCTGGATTGCAAGTCAGAAATGTAGGTTTCCAGGACCCCTCCAGACCTTTGGCATCTGCATCTCTGGGGTGGGGCTTTGGGACCAGCTTTTTTGGCAAACCAGGGTTGGCATACCCTGTCATCCTCACCCAAGTCAGGGCCCAGGGCCAGTTCTGCTCATGTTCATGGCATCTGTGCCCAGCTCTAGGAAGAGAGTCACCCTTGCCTGAGTAGCATCACTGACTCCCTAGCTCCTCAGGAGCATGAGTTCCACAGCTCCCACTCTGCTTTGCTGCCCGGAGAAGCTCTGCACCTGACAGCGAGGGTGCATCTCATCTAGTTTCCAGCCAGCCAGCCAGGTGCTGCCGTCAGCACAGGCTGGCCGCCAGGCAGGGCCAGCTCCTCTGGAGAGATGGCCAGCTGGGATGGTCACCCAGGGCTCTTTGCTGTGGCCTGCTTCCTCGTTTATAGAAAGAGGAGTTCTCGTGGCCCAGGCTTTTGGGAAGCGGGTGTTTTCCCATTACTAACACCTGCCTCCTGGGATCCAGCACTTGAGCAGCAGGCCCTGTGTGGCCCATGGTCTCTGTCTCCACCCCGGCTGCTCCCTGCAGCACAGCTGGGCCCGACCACTGGTTCTGGGGCTTCCCCACCCCTCCTCACCCCCCGCCCCCTAGAGCTGCACCTGGGTCTGGAGGGGCTGGCCTACAAGGGTGCTGAGCTGCCCCACGTTACCCAGGAAGGAACTGAGGGGGAGAATCACACTTCAGGCCTTAAGTACCGCTTAAAATATAAGTGAGGCTACCTCTCCATGGAAGCAAGTCTCTAAAGCACATCCATTTATGAAACAGAAACCTCTGATGGTGAGAGCGACCGCATTTCATCTTTCTGTGCTGCCCTGGCCACACATGTGTTGGTGACGTGGGGTTTGGCCTGTCAAGTCCCTCCGTGAGGGGCTGCTGCATGCCACTTAAAGCTTCCTTAGCAGTGACTCGAGGCTCTGGTGGTGTGTATGCTCTGCCTCACCCCCTGCCACTTACCAGCCTGATCACCAAGGCACCTCTTTCCTCCTGCCTTTCTTTCTTTTTTTTTTAAACTTGGGTTTATATTGCTAGTTTCATGCCAATTTCCTGTGTGTATGCTCTGCCCCACCCGCTGCCACTTACCTACCTAGTTCACCAGGGCACCTCCTTCCTCCGACCCTTTTTTTTTTTTTAAACCAGTGTATTCATATTGCTAGTTTCATGTCAATTTTCCAATTTTAAAATGAGTAAATTATTTTCTCCACATTTGTGTGAAGATCTTTTATATCACTTCTTCTAAAAATGAAACAATTCTTAAATTTCATAAGAAAGGTGGGCAAGTACCTTAGGTATGTGAATCATTTTTAGTCGTCATCAGAACAGTTCTCCCTGCATTGGTGGACGTGACTGGATGGTGATCCCGACTTGGAAAGAGTGGCCGGCTCCCTCGGCCCTGCGATGCAGATGTCTGTGTCCCGGACTGACAGGACTGGCAGTTTATTCACTGCTTTTCCCTTCTGCCCAAAACAGTGTTCCGTGTTCTTCCACTGATGAGGCAGTTTCTTTCACCACCTTTCTTTTCGCCCACAGTCTGGGCCCACAGTCTCTCCTTTTGGCTGTAAGCTCTGTTCTGAGTGCAGAGCCCCTGAGGAGAAATGGAATTGGCCCAGGTTATCTTCATAGGGTGGCTCCTGTGGGCGCAGGGTCATAAGTGAACCAGTGGAGGGGCCATCCTTGGGGCAGGTGAGTGCCCGGTTCCATCAGCTGTCACCGGGCAGGGGCTGGCTGGGCAGGGCGGTGTGATTCAGCCAGAGTTGCCACTTCGGCCTCGCAGGAGCTGCCTGGGCCTGTGATGTAACGACCAACTTATGAGGGACTCTTCTAGCCCACCATGTACTTGTCTCCGTACCTCCCTCCCTCCTGTTGACTGTCCTGTCACAGTGCTGCCCTGATCTGACCAATGCACTTGGCAGGGGCCTCCTGGTGCAGAGTGCTCAGTGGGAACGGGACCTGAGAACCTGGCAAGCCTCGGTCCTTTAATCTCATCTGCACCACAGACGGGCCTTGGAATGGGGCTCTGACGCTGTCAGCACAGTGAGCGGTGACTAATTAAGACACGACTGCATTAGTCACGTTGGAGGTGACAACTGAGCAGCATGTTTTGGGTCCATGTTTGAGAGATCCTGACACACTTTTCAATTATGTGGAACTAATAGCATGTGGCCTCCACACAGCCGTGTTAGGCGGGAGAGAAGGGGAGTCTGCGATGAAAGCATGCCTCAGTACAGCTCCTCACTCACTTCTCTGCACTCCCTTCTGAAAATCACAACAGGTCACACCAGGGAGCGTGGCACTTGGGGTACCAGAGGGCGTCTTTCAGGAGAGTTACGAAACAACTCTGGGTGACATAGGAGCCACAGTCCTCTCCAAGGGTGCCTGTTGCGAACCCCATCATTGACTGTCCTCACTCTCCCTGGTCTCTGGGTACACTCTCGTCTGGGCCTGGCACGACCGGGCAGGGAGAGCCACAAGGACACAGGAGAACCAAAACGCTGTCACCATGAGGGAGATGGGATGTTTTCCTCCACAAATCTCAACTAAACTAGGGAATGTTGCTAAAACAGCTTTCCTTTTTGTTCCCCCCAGGGCATTGACAACAATTTTAAGAACAAACCAGATTAGCACAGCACCTTTTTTATGTTCCTGAACTAGAGCCGAAGATTCCTTTCTTGCTGACGTGACTTGTGAGAGTCCCTAAGTGGCATCTCTCCAATGACAAGAGGATGTTCTTGCAGGTGTGCAGATGTTAGGCTTTGGGTGGGATGGGGGGGTAGGGGCATAGAGGGGACAGAGCTGCTGGCTTTTCCTTTTTTTCCTTTTTTCTTTTGTAACCTGGAGTGACATCACGCGGGGCTGATGGCAAGATGCCCAAGCAGACTGGGCACTCATCCTTGCCTCCCCTCCCCTCAGCTCTCCCTGCAGCAACCCTGCAAACACAGGGCCGAGAGCCAGGCTCTGCAGGGAGCACCACCACCAGGGAGGTCCGCTTGTGTCCATGTCCGCCTTCTGAAGTACACAAGCAGGGTTTTGCTTTCTAAGCGGCCCACGGTGTCACATGCATGGTTATACCCAAGCCTGGCTGCCCTTTTCTAACTTACTGGGTGACCTTGAACAAGCCTCACTGTACCAACCATGGCACACAGCAGGTACCATCAACCTCTGGGCCCCATTCCTCCCTCGTTCACAAGGGCCAGATCTGAGCTCTTTTGATAACCTTGCGCCCAAGAGGGCAGAGGGGTCATCCGGCTCCTATGCCAACTGGAGCAGCACCTTTCTGATCGGAATGAAAACTGGGGATTACTCTTAAGAATTTGCTTGAAAGAGGAGTTCTTTCTGTTAAAACAACAACAAAACCCTGTCAAGTTTGAAATCTACAAGTCTGAATGTTTTAAACCTCCTCCCTGACCTTCCCTGACTTTTTCTCCCACAGTTCCTCCCCCCTTTCCGAGTCTTCATCTCATCTTAAAGAATTTAAGGTAATTGTTTTTGCACAGCCACTAGCATGAGTAACAGATATTTGGAAGAAACAAATCTGGCCCCAAATTATGTTGCGTTACAAAGAAAAAGTTGTCTCTTCCCCATGGTCCTCTCTCTGTGTTGGAGGCCTTGACCTCAGATGACATCACCAAGGAGTGGGAAGGGGGCTGACTTCAGCCACTCCAGCACTTTGTAACCATAGGCAGATCTTGCCTCTCTGTGCCTTGGTTTCCTCATCTGTCACTAACACACCCGGCATGGCACAGGGGGATGGAAGGAGAACAGAGGCTGGGCAGGCAAATGTAGCTCTGGAAGCTTCAGAGAAAACAGCCACTAGCAAGGCTTCCTGTATGTCCTGTGTACCCACCTCTCTACCATCTTTCTCTTCTGCTCCTCACCCTCGGCCAGTCCTCCCGACGCTCTCCACTCTAACGCCAGCCCAGGCTCTCTTCTCCCCACCTTCGCTCCCGTTGACCCAACTCCAGGCCTGTTTATGGCTGTCCTGGCAAAGAAGAAAGGAGCAAGGACATTACAGAACGGGTGATTTAACCCTTTTCTTCAGCGCTGTCACACCCAGAAGGCACTAAACCCCAAACACGTGGCATTAGTAAACACGCCCATCCCTCTTCCTTGGCTCCTGCCTTGTTTGGTTCTAAGAGTGTGCTCTGGAGCCCAGCAACACCTGTCTGGCCTCCAACCTTTCACCTCTCTTCACCTCTCTACCTCCCGGGCCTCACCCTGTCAGGCTCACTTGCACGTCAGCTCTATCACAGTCCTTTCTCTTTCTTTCAACAGCCCTATTTTCCTTCTCCCCTGAGAATTAGGAAGGCAGGTTGTGTGGGGGCTCCAGAAAGGATCTTGAAGATGGACCCAGCACCACTTCAAACATGACCTTGAGCAAGGTAGTTCATCCCTTTGTGCTTCAGTTCAATTTGTCTAAAAATGGGCATTAGAACACTCCCCTCATCGTGTATGGCAGGGAAACCATGAGAGGTTTGGAGGGGCATCAAGCAGGGGGTGCCCCACCAGCCCATCATTTGCTCTGTGAGTGGAATTATAAACCTGCCAAACACAGAGGAACAGTGGCCTCTGGGAACGTTTGCTTCACCCCTACCTGCTCCCTCCTCCCCACCCAAGCCCAGTCCACAGACATGTATGTGGTTGAATCTTTTTTCCTGCAGTGGCAACATTTCTTTCCCCTTTTCCTGAAGGCAGTGCTGCAGGTGAAGGGGAAACAAAAGCTCTTTTTCGGCCAAGGTTGCCTGGAGGAGCATAGAAGGTGAGGACATGGGTCAGGGAGACCGCCCAGGGTCTTCTGACTCTCAGCCAAGCTCTGGCGGCCCAGCTGGGGGAAGCAGAGCTGTAGTTTCCAGGCAGAGCCCAGCAAATGCCCTCTTTCAGGCTCAGCCTGAACTGCCCCACCCCCCTGGCAAGAGGGGATGCTTGCAAAGCCTGTTAAATGATTGTCAGCAATTTCAGAAATTGCCTCAGCTGGTAGTTTAAAATTTCCCTGCAACTTTAGATTAAAGCAGAAAGAAAAAAGACCCCTGGTGATAGACGAAGAGTGTGGCTTTGTCCAAGGAGGGCCAGCTGCTGTCGGCAGCTTCTGAAGAAAATGGAGGGATCTGAGTTGGTCCTGCCATGCGGGTGGGCGGCCAAGGGTACTGGCTCCCCTGGCCTCAGCTTTAGGCCTCGCCATGGTGACCATGAGGACACTCCCGCACCGCCCCCCCGACACAGTGCCTCAGTCTCCAATTTGCCAGTGTCCTCACCTTGAACCCACTTATCAAAGTTGATCTGAAACTTGAGTTCTTCCTCCTCCTCACCCCAAAAAGGTAACAAAAACAAGCTTTGCCTCTGCCATCAGCCTGCTTGTTGTTTTTTCCTTCTTTGGGCTGTAATGAAGGATGCAAGGTTCAGACCACTGGGCTTTCCCCTTCCGGAAGCAACTAGAAGAGAAAGGCAGTGCATGGGCTCTCCCTAGCTGCGGTGAGTTGGGGTTACTGCACTGCAGTGAAGACCCAATGTAGCCAAGTAAATAAATCATCATAATAAATAATTTTTTAACAAGGGAGAAGAAAGTTAATAAGACAGCATCCTCTGTCCTAGGTTCTGGCCTCAGTCGTTGGCAGCCTGTGGGCTCATTAGCTGTGGCTTGCTGGCTTAGTTGCCCCGAGGCATGTGGGATCTTCCCAAACCAGGGATTGAACCTGTGTTCCCTGCATTGCCAGGCGGATTCTTAACCCCTGGACCACCAGGGAAGTCCCTAATATTATTTTTTATTATTATTATTATTATTTTTTTTTGGCCACATCATGTGGCATGTGTGATCTTAGTTCCCCAACCAGGGATCAGACTTGCACCCCCTGCAGTGGAAGTGCAGAGTCTTAACCATTGGACAACCAGGGAAGTCTGAGGGGGTATTGTCTTGAGTGCTACTGTTAAGATGGGGTTTTCGTAAGCAAGGAAGTGTGTTCTGCTCACAGTTGGGACTCAGGGAGAGCAGGGAGACACCAGACACGTCTGAGTCTGGCCCTGATCCTTGAGTAAGGAGTCAGGCTGCTGACCTTGGTGTCTGGGTCATATCTGAGTGGTGGGGAGTCCTCTTTCTCCTCTTCCTGCTCCTCTTCAAAAGGCTGTGACCTGGGCGTGCTGGTTCTGATCCACCAGAATCGAGGTGCTCCAGGCTTCTTCATTCCCATCAGCCTCTGTGGGCCATGCTCTCCACCCTGCAAGGCTTCTGGTTACCTTCGCAGCTTGGGAGATGATGTTTTGGCCCTAGGGACCAGCTGTTGATCCAGATAATCAACAGAGGCAGAGAGCCTGGAAATTACATTCTAATTCTAGACCCGCTTCTGTCTTCTTGAAAGATCCTCTTCTCCATCTACAAAAGGTTCTGATCCCTACTCACTGTTGCTCTGGGACCACAGTGGGGGCCAAGGAGAAGCCCCATTCAGCAAAAATTGGGGCTGCGTGAAGAGTGGGAGAGCTGGTGGGCCTGAGTGCTCCGAGGCTGGAGCCTGGGGCTGCATCCAGACAGGGGACCAGAGAAGATGTCATCAGAGTCTAAAATATCTCCACGTATTGTTCTTCCTGATAGCAAATGATCTTATCTCCTAAGAGCATTATGTATTGTATTGAATAGGGATTTCATATATTAACTTATAAAGTATCCTGGGGCGGCCAGTACCCTGTAGACAGAAATGCCCTTCCATGGCCTCTTTGCACTTTGCATGTGGTGCATACATTTTCCTGTGTTCACACTGCCCTCTACATCGTTCTGCTTTTACTGCATGGTGTACCAGTTAAGTTGTTCCCAGATTCCCTACACTGAAAACCATGTGGTAGAGAACATCTTGACATGGAGACCTCGTCTGCACTTTGCCCACTCCAGGTTCCATCGCCTCCTCGGCTGCAAATGGAGTGTGTCAGGCACAGGGAACTGCTTCCCAAGGTGTCAGGAAAATCAACGATGCCCCAGGCCTGCCCCTGGAGAATCTGACTAATTAGCCGGGCTGGACGGGGAGCTTGGGAGCTAAAGCTACCAGTAAACAGAAAGGAAGTGAAACAACCCAGGCAGGCATCTCTACCGTCTGCTCCCACTCCTCCCTTGGGGTGACGTGGCTTCCTCAAGGAAGTGGCTTTGGGCCTTGTTTCCCTGCCCAGAGGCATGGGGTGTGTCCCGTTAGGCTCGAGGCCAGTTTGGGTAGCCTTCGTGGGCACTTGGTGAGCCTCCGGCCCATAGGTGGAGTCCGTGGTCTTGACAAGGTCACTCCAGACCTGACCATGGATCCCTGATAAGCTGTCTCTCAGTTCTGTGACCCTGGACAAGTTACTCCACTTCTCCATCCTCAACATGCCTCTATCTAAACTCTACCTATTTTAATTTTCAGTTTTTCTTTTGATCAAAAGAACACAGGTACACAGTTTTGAAAGATAACCCCAAACAGCAAGTTCTGCATCCCCCTCCCAAGCTACCCTCTCCTTGGCCCATCATTTTAGTTCTTTTGGTCATTTCTTCTGTTTCTCTTCATATTTGTAAGTAATTTGCTTATGTTACTATTAATTGTTTCCACTTTAGAATATTGACCTCTTATGGAACAATCAGCCCACTTTCTGCACAGTTCCCATCTTCCCAGTGTCAGGATTTGGGGTAAATTCATGTTTACATGTTTAAAACTATAAAAACATTATTCTCTGCTAAACCAAGTAGTATCCTATTTCCTTTCTACTACAATCATTGTTTATTGTCAGACTATTAATTATCTCATTATTTGCGTTCTTAAAAATACTTTATGTTCTTCCCTACAAAATCATAAAACTGAGAAAACACCATAAAGCTCTTCTCAACATGACTAACCTCAACAAGTATCACAGATTCTGTGTTTTCCCTGGAGACCTTGCTTAGGGAGCCCCACATCCCACCTCCTCCACTCTCACCGTCCCATCCGTGGGCCCCTCCCTTCCCCAGAGGGAAAAGGCTCAGAGAAGTTAAGGAACTTGGCCCAGCATCGTAACACTAGTAAGATGGCGGCAGAGATGTGGGTCTATCCCAGGAGACGCAGTTACAGTCAAGAGCCACCACCCTCTCACCTGCCCAAGGATGCTGCAGTCTGGTGGGGTGGGGACCACGTAAAGAGAACCACGTGGTGGGGGTCTAATCCACAACAGCACATGGTGGGAATTCCCTGGTGGTCCAAGAGTTAGGACACAGCACTTTCACTGCTGTGGGCCCCAGTTCAAGAAACTAAAATCAAAAAAAAACACAAAAAAAACTAACTAAAATCCCACGGGCTGTGCAATGAGGCCGAAAAGAGGATTGCATGTGGTGTGGAGGTCTCGGCCCTGACTACAGAGGACAGAGGTGGGTATTCCCGGCAAGACCCCCTGCGTCCATGTCCATCCCTGACCCAGGCTGAGCCAGAAGCCCACCGATAGCTGGGTCCACACTCTTCTCTGACCGCCTATGGCTAACTCCTCTTAAAAGAGGCTAAACCAGCCCTCATCTCACTGCCAGGCTGACACGTGCCTCCCAGGGCCACCGGCAGCGCCCTCATCACAGGCCAGTCTCCCACCACCCCAGGTCCCCTTCACTGGGGGCCTGAGCTCTGACCCCAGTCCCCGCCCTCTGCACCAGAGGTGTTTTCTCTTCCTCCCTGGTCACAGTCAGCTAAGCTCAGCTCCAGGGAAGGCATGGAGGTTGCAGTAGTTCCAAGGGCCTCAGAGGATCTGGTCATCCAGTTGTTCACACACGGGCAACTCCCAGCCGTGGCCACCAAGTCCCTAAAGACAGCACACACCTCAAGTAGGCAGAGAACCTTCTGAGTCCAGAGCACTTGCTGGAAAACCCTGTGCCTCACACAGAAGAGGCCTGTGCGTGGTCTGAGGCTTCTGGTGACCACCATCCACCCGCCCCTGAGGCTGTACCCCAGAGTGTCATCAGACAGAAACCAGGCCAGCCAGACCCCGCCATGGGACATAGGGGCTGGTTCGGGGCACATCTTGCTGGCCTCAGCCATCATGAGGCATTTGGGAAACGAAAGATGCATAGATCTCTCCAAGCAGCCACATGCCTTCTAAACAGACAACTCCCCAGGACTTAATCGGCATCTCACAATCGGTTTGCTAAGTAGGGAAGAAGAAAGTGTGTGGTTGTCATGGCAACACCAAATTGCCCAGGACTGTTGGTCTCTCAGGTGGGAAAGGAGGGAACAGAGCCCAGCCTCTGTTTCCCTGGTGGGGATGATCTAGGGAGCAGGGGTCAGGCTGGACACAGCTGCTTTCTTCCCACCCTGCCAGCTCGGCACTGAGGGCCTGAGCCACGCGGCTTGGTGTGGTGTAAAGGGGGCTGGCTGATTCAGGGCCCTCCCCCTGGGGTCTGGGTCCAAGGTTGCTCAGCATGAATGTCTCAGCCCCACCTCAGAGCAGCTCAGACTTGGAGCCCCCTTCTCCTGTCCCCCCAATCCTAGGACTTCCTAGCAGAGCTGTGCCCTCAGGCCTGGTTAGGGACACGCACACAGCTGGCCTTGCTGGATTAGCCTCTGAGTCTTCTTGAATGGCCGAGGGAACAACAGCCTCACCCAGAGCGCCAGCCAGAGTCATACAGAGGAGGGAGTGGAGCTGGTCCACTCACCAGTACACTGCGCTGCCAGCCCAGCCTCCTCTCCACCAGGAACGGGATGAAGCCTCCTGACGGGTTGCCCCCTACAGTCTATGCCAAGCTGGGCGCAGGCCTGTGTGGGGGTGAGCAATAGAGGAGGGAGGTGCTCAAGTGGAAGAGGTGAGCACTAGGAACCTCACCTGCACTGACTCTTCTCTGAGGCCCTGCTGACCAGAGTGCACATTCATTTCTCTGGTCCCAGGGCTTGGTTGTAGGAGTCGATGAACAGCGCATTCATGAATGAATGAGTGGATGACATATGCAGTGAAAACTGGGAGCAGAGGAAATGGAAAGGCCAGGTCAGGATGAGGAGCTGGAGTATGGCCTCAAAGGGAGGTGTTTGTCGGACTCCCCATCCTCCAGTCTTCCCCAACCTTGGGGCAGCTTCCGTCTTCCAGAGGGACCACTGAGGTCCCTGGCAGATGTGGCCCTGTCACTTGATCTCCCTTCAGAGCGGCGGGGACCCCAGGGCCCATCCCCCCAGGGCCTGGCTCACCTGGTCCCTGATGGGGGCCGTCTCCCTGGGACCGCCACAGACCTGACTCCTTTTGCTACAAGGCCTGTGGATTCTCTCGCTGTCCAATTAGTGCTAATTGGGAGCAGGGAGTGTGTGCATGTGTGGGGTGGGCCTGCAGCCTGGATGTCCTTCTTAGAACCTGGAGGCTTCCTGGGACGGGCCCTTGCCCAGAGCCGCGGGGTCTTGGTGGGACTGAGTGGGCATGGTCTGTGCTGCATGCTTTTCTCCAGAGAGCTAGTGCTGTCACTGTTCACCTCCTACCCTGGGCACCAGCTGCCCCAGGGCCAAGCAGGCCTACCTTGTTCATGCCGAATCCTCAGCAGCTGGCACAGAGCCACAACTCAGCATTTCAGACTCCAGGAATGAAGGGAAGGCCTCCGAGGCTGGCAGGAGAGGCATGGAGGGACTGGGGGAATGACCCAGTCCCCACCTCAGCCCAGGATTCAGTAGAGGCCTGGAAAGACGTGCTTAAGTTGATGGCTTCACACTTGGCGCCTCCCTTGAGGAGCAGAGGGTGCTGAGGCCCTCCCTAGAGAGGTGGGACTTCCCCTCAGTTTCCCCTCCTCCCCCAGGTTTCTGCCTCCTTTCACCTGGGGCACAGATGGGGGTGTCCAGAGGCAAAGCACCTTTAGAGGCTGCGATGGGAGAAGCAGGGGCGTGGGCACGTGGGGAGCCTAGGCAGGCACACTCCCCATTCTGGAGCTAAGGTTTTCTCCCTGTCTCCTGGAGTGCTGTGTCGACCTGGTCTGTGAGGGCCCTCCCCTGGGCACGTCAGGCCTCCCTCTTGGTGAACCCAGACCCTGTGACCCTAGGACCCTGGGGTTACCCAGAGTCTGGAAGCATGGCCCTCAGGGGTCAAAGGTGCTCAGAGATTAAGATAGCTGAGCCAGCTCCTGGGACCAGCCTCAGTTTCAGCCCCTGTAAAACGGACTTGTTCCTGTGCAGCAGATGGGGGCAGCCGGCTGCTCTGAGGTCCGGAATCCAAGAGGAGAGACCTGACCGCTGTTGGCCACTAGAGGGCAGGACCTTCCCGTGTGTTTCCTGCAAAGGACTAGCGAGTAGGACAGCCCGCAAGACAATGGCGAGGCAGGCCCTGGACACAGGCACAAAACGCTGAATGGCTGCTCGTCCGGTCCAGCAGAAGCTGGAGCACTAACCAGAAGTCCACCTGGGCCCTAGACCCCACAAGTCCTCACTGAGCCTTTAGGCTCTCACCTCCTGAGGGGCCGGTCCTGAGTCTGCCCTCCCCTTCTTAGAATACGAGCGGCAGAGGAGCAATTAGAACAGCCTCCTGTGTGGACACAGGACAGATTGCCAGCATGGACAAACTCCTGCAAGTCTCCTCTGTGGTCTTCCAGAGAGACACTGAGAAGTGAACTCGCAGAGCTAAATCACCCTCCAAACACTTCCATTGCACACCCAGGGTTAGAGGACTGCTGCACTTTGTTGCACTAACAGTTGGATAAAACATCTCCTTTCAGTGTGAATTTCTTTTCATTACTCATCTTGTCCAGTGTGAACATGCATGCATGCTCAGTTGCTCAGTCGTTTGTGACTCCATGGACTGTAGCCTGCCAAGTTCCTCTATCCATGGGATTTCCCAGGCAAGAATACTGGAGTGGGTTGCCATTTCCTTCTCCAGGGGATCTTCCTGACCCAGGGATCAAACCCAGGTCTCTTGCATCTCCTGCATTGGCAGGTGGATTCTTTACCAACTGCACCACCTGGGGAATTCTGAACAGGTGGGGATACTCACCACTATACTACTCATCTTATTTGTTACTTACTAATTTATTTCTTGCTTATATTTAAGATACATAGTTTTATATCTTAAAGGCAGGAGCTGTCTGGTAAGACCTCACTTGAAGTAGTTCCCTGACCCCTGCTCCTTCTGTGAGGCCAGGAGACCTGGAGATGGAGGTCAGTGGCCTGCTGGGCCCTCTCCTCCAGGCTGGACCTGGACTATACCCTGGCCCCGGGTTTCTCCCTGACATCTGACAGCAGGGCTGGCTGGGAGTGTAGCTGGCATGGTCCCTGCTCAGGCTCAGTCTAACCAGGGGCAAACTGCCTTGCCCCAAAGCAACTCACGTGGGAAAGACTGACCTTTCCTGGACTTCTGATTCTGGATGAACAAATTCCAATCTAGCTCTGGCTTCACTTCCTGCTTCTAGCAAATAGGATGAAGGAGGACCCAGGATGGAAGGTTGAGAGGCAACAGGCAGGCAGGTGCTTTGGGCAGTGGGAAGGTGGGGTCTGGGTCCTGGGAGCTCAGTGTAGATTCCACCAGGCCAAGTGCTGGGAGAGATGGAAGTGCCAAGCTTGGGGCTCTCCTGGGCCTGTCTCGGATGTTTCTCCCAGGCTTCCCTGGGAGCTCAGCATGCCTCTTCCACGCTCTCCTCCACCCCCTAACAGATTGCACTGAGGATTTGCCAGCCAGTAGCCACCAAGAGCCCAGAGAAACAGAGAGCAAGCCCATTTGATGGGTTGTTTGAAAGCCCATTCTTGGGATGCACCAGTTTGTCTTCAACCAAAGGAGACCCCCACCCCCTGCCCTGGGGGAGGGTGAGGAGACAGAGAGTGCAGGGGGCAGAGCCTGGATGGGCTTTCTGCCGGGCTGCAGTGCTTTGGGGCTACACTGGAGAGCATCTGAGTGGACAATCTCAGGCAAGTGACTTTCCTCTGAACTCCTATGTCATCATCTGTAAAGTAGACAGAACACTATCTGCCATATAGGGTTGCGGTGAGAACTGAATGAATCCACACGTGGACAGACCACGTAGCACAGGGCTGCACACATGTGACAGAGATCACAAGCAGTCACTGATCAGACTGCCCAGCAGTTAGTAGAGGCCCATTGTTATCACAGCACCAACAGTTTATGTGCCCATGGCCTCAGGCACCTGGGCACATCTGTAAGGCCTCGCTTGTTGCTGTGGATCCTCCCAGCATGTGTGTGCACGACTGTGTGTGGTTTGTGTTTTTCCACAGGTAGACAACCACATCTTGCCACAGATGTGGGTGTGGGTCCCCTGGGGTCATTTCTTCTGCAGAACCAGTTCTCAGAAGGTAACAAGTAGGGGGAAGTCTGAGGAAGGGCTGGTGATAGGATGGAAGGTGGAGTGGACAGGCTGAGCTTAGGGAGAACACAGGGCAAGAAAAAATAGAGATGAGGTTAGTCCATGTTGGGTGCAGCGGCTAAGGTCTGTTAAGGTCAATCCCTGACATCTTCTGCAACAGGGTTACCCCTTAGGAGGGGGTTGGGCTGGGCCCCTCCTTCCCAGCAAGGTTGGCAGCCAGGCAGTCCTGGGGCCTCAGAAAAGCCCAGGCTCTAGTGGTGACAGGTGGCCCAGCTGACTTGAGAGCATGACGTGGCCCATCCGGCTGTGATCTGCCTCCTAGGCCTCCCTGCTGTAAGCTGCCACTTACAAGTGTGTGATCTCATTCGCCAGCCAGTGGGCTCGACTGAGACCAGAACCAGGAGGATCAGTTGCCAGCCAGGATCCTGCAGGATCGGTTGGACGAAAGGAGGGCTTGTGTGCAGACACAGGGTCTCTGCTTGCCTCTTCACAGCTGCTCACCTGAGGCTCCTCATTTTGGAGTGTATTCTGGAGGCTTATTTTCCTATGGCGGAATAAGTCACAGTCAATAAAGGGCACTAATCCGGACAGCCATGTAACCATGACCAGAACAAGCTTCGTCACTGCAGAAAATTCCCTCCCAGTCACTAGCTCCTACCCAAGAAGTAACTATTACTCTGGCCTTCTGACCTCCATCATCAGAAATTAGTTTTGCTGTCCTGCAACAAGTAAATGTAGCTACATAACATGTTCTTTTTTATGTCTAGCTTCTTTTTAAAAAATATTTATTTATGTATTTATTTGGCTGTGCCATGCTTTAGTTGCGGCACATGGGATCTCCGATATTCCTTGCGGTGTGCAGGATCTTTAGTTGTGACGTGTGAACTCAGTTGGGAGTGAGATATGGGATCCAGTTCCCGTACCAGAGATCAAACCTGGGCCCTCTGCATTGGGAGCTCAGAGTCTTAGTTGAGCTAAGATCCAGTTACTGTGGACCACTGGGGTAGTCCTGAAACTTCTTTTGATCAGCATGAAGTTTTTTAGATTCATAGTTTTGCTGTGTCTAGCATTTGTTCATTCCTTTTTATCACTGAGTAGTACTCTATTGTGTAAATGTACCACGAGTTATCTATTCTGTTGACAGGCATCTGGGTTGTTTCCAGTTCGTCTATTATGAATAAAGCTGCTCTGAATATTCTTGTGCAAGTATCTGTGTGTGGGTGTGTTATTTCTCTTGGGAAAATTTAACCACAGAGTAGAGAAACTGGATCACAGGGTAAATGTGTGTTTAGCTTGATAGGAAACTGGTAATAGTAATGGATGCGAATTCCAGTTGTTCTTCATCCTTGGAGGCTTCTCTGCTCGAGATGCTTCGTTGCCTCAAGGAGCCCACCCCATTTCCCTTCTATAAGTGAGCCTGGCTTCTAGAGGTGGCAGCATCCTCTGGGAACCCAGAGTCCTGCTGCAGTGGAGGATCTGGCTGATGTGGGAGCCAGCAGGCAAGAAGGGAGCTCACATGTGGCAAGCACCACCTACAAGCTGGGCACCACACAAGACTTTTACTTGACTGCTTTGACTTAATCCTCTGGTTGCTGGGGTCCCGCCAAGAATGGTGCACAGACATTTACTACCTGCAGAGAGCCTGTCCCTACCTGCCAAGGTTGCCTGTCCCCAGCAGTGCCTCCCGGCTGCCATATTGAATCTTTTAGAGGGCCCAGTACAAAGGCACTGGAAGGGTCTGTAGAGCCTCTCCTTCCCCCCAACCTGCAAGAGGAAAAGCCAGGTTCTGGGAGAGAAGGGACAAGTAGACCCTGATTTCCTGCTCCCAGCTCAGGAGAGGAAATCAGGCCTCATTTTTTGGAGATAGGCCCTTTCTAGGACCCCGTTTCATTGAACCAACCAGGACTTCACTCGACTGGGAGCATTTCTGGGTTGGCCATTTAATAGATCTGTGTGGGTGCCTTGGTCCCACCTGTGGAGGCATACAGCCAGCGTCAGTGAGAGGAGGAATGCATGAGTGATTTAGTCTGACTCTGCCGCTTGGAAAGCTCCTTATTTGAAATAGTGACAATCGTGTTCGCAACCCAATCCCAGATCTTAGAGCTGAAAAGAACCTCTAGACATCTTTGAGTGTGTTGATCTACTTTCAATAGCCCAAATGTTACTAGCCACATTTGAAGAATAGTCATTGATACCAGGAAGTCGAAAGTGACTGTCTCAGTTCTGTGCTCCAGAACTGACTGAAGACAGTGGAGAATAGAAACTGGAGGCCTTAGGAGCAAGACCCAACAGGAATGAAGACCACACATCTCAGGAATCATAAAGTAAGTAATGAGAAAATTAGAATTCAATTGGCTACACTTCATTTTTGTACAAAGCTTCTGAGTAGAGCAGGGTCCACTGGCATTTTCTCTGATGTTGTGTGTATTATGCAGAAATCTCTTTCCTCCCAAATAGGAGGAAACTGGTGCTGACTAGCTGGAAAACAAGTTGGGGTCCTAGAAGTGGCACCATAACATCTGGCTTGAAGCCCAGCTAGGTAAGCGAGACTCTTGTTTATCCGGGAGATTAAGCTTCCCTGTTGCTGTAACAGGTATCAAACAAACATAGTAAATGTCCCTGTTAATGTTTTATAGATTGACACCTATATCCTAATAGCTATTGAATGTAAGCCATATATTAATAAAAAAAAAAAATGGGGGGAGGAAATGGCAGCATGGGAAGAGAACAAGGAGTGCAATGGAAGGCTTGGGACAGGAGGGAACTCTTGTCCCCAGTTATGGCAAGCAGGTGGGGGATGCAGAACGGACGTGGCATCAGAAGGGTGCAGGCCACCCTTGCTCAAGTCCAGCAGATGGCTCTGGGGAGAGGCTGGGAGGGTCCGATGTCATGTCTCCCTTTACTTTTTCCTCTCCTGGTGGGCTTGCCCTCCTAATTCCCTTCCAAGGGCCCAGTGACCATTATCTCTTCATGAACCTCCCACCTCTGATCCTCCAGGAGGCCACAACAGGCTTGGAGAATGTTCTATGGCTGAGTTGGCCCTAATCTCTATTCCCTCCTGGCTCCTGGGCTGTGAGCAGCCAAATACAGGAGCCCTTGGCCAGCATAGTGAGCCTTGGTGTCCTGCTTCCAAATGCCAACTCCTCAGCCCCAGCGTGGACCCCCAGGTCTTGGAATTGGCCTCGCTGGGGTGAAGCCTGGGTGGCTGCTGCTTTTTCATGTGATATACAGAACAAGTCAGTAGAGGACCCCAGGGAATGAAGACTAAATGTCCCATCAAAGACATACACATTAGATAAAAGTACATATGAAAAAAGAAAAAAATGGGGACTTCCTTGGTGGTCTAGTGGCTAAGACTGCAGGCTCCCAATTCAGGGGTCCCAAGTTCAATCCCTGGTCAGGGAACTAGATCCCACATGCTACAACTAAGACCTGGTGCAGCCAAATAAAGAAATTTAAAAAAAAGTAAATATGAGTGTTTCTGTATTTACATATATATGTATGTGTGTGTTTTATATATATTTATATATACTTTTTAATATGTATGACCAATGGGACATTTATTATATATTATCATTTACATATTATACATTACACATTTCATATCACACATACATATTCCTGTACATTTAGTATTTCATCTTGTTTTATTATATGTTTTCATAGATCATATGTTATATTGCGCCTGCGCTAAGTCACTTCAGTTGTGTCCAACTCTTTGCAACCCTGTGAATGGTAGCCCACCAGGCTCCTCTGTCCATGGATTTTCTAAGCAAGAATACTAGAGTGGGTTGCTATGCTTTCCTCCAGGGGATCTTCCCAACTCAGGGATCAAACCAGCATCTCTTATGTCTCCTGCATTGGCAGGCAGGTTCTTTACCACTAGTGCCACCTGGGAAGCCCCATATGTTATATTACTAATTAATAATTAGGGATATTTCTAATACATTTATTACATAATATATATGCTGTTAACAAAGAGGAATGAAAACAGATGTCCACAGATGGACTTATACATGAATGCTCATAACAGTGTTATTCATAATAGCTTTAAATTGGAAAGGATGCAAATCAACAAAGGGACGGATAAACAAATTGTGGCATATCTGCACAATAGAATACTACACAGTAAGAAAAATGAATGAGCTACTGTTTCCTGTAACAATGTGGAGGGACCTCAGAATCATTATGCTGTATGAGACTACCAACTATATAATCCCATTTATATGAAATTCTAGAAAATGCAATCTAACCTGTAGCAACAAAAGCACATCCGTGGCTGCCTGGGGATATTGGCAGAGGAAGGGCTGGATTGCAAAGAGATGTGAAGAAACTTTTGTGGGTGATGAATATTTGTTTTTTTATTGTCATGATTTCTACATATATTCATGTGTCAAAACTAATTGAATTATTAAATATGTAGTTTATCGTACTTTAGTTATACTTCATCAATGTAAAAAAAGAAGCATTCTTAATCTCATTCCTTTTTAAAACAATACTATTATTCTTAATATGATATACCCCTTGTCCAAGGTAAGGAGCAGCGGCTGCGCTTTGCTGGAGCAGCTGTGAAGAGACACCCCACGTCCAAGGTAAGAGAAACCCAAGTAAGACGGTAGGCGCTGACAGAGGGCATCAGAGGGCAGACACACTAAAACCATAATCACAGAAAACTAGCCAACTTGATCACAGGACCACAGTCTTGTCTAACTCAATGAAACTAAACCATACTGTGTGGGGCCACCCATGACGGTAGGGTCATGGTGGAGAGGTCTGACAGAATGTGGTCCACTGGAGAAGGGAATGGCAAGCCAGGTCAGTATTCTTGCCTTGAGAACCCCATGAACAGTATGAAAAGACAAAATGATAGGATACTGAAAGACGAACTCCTCAGGTCGGTAGGTGCCCAATAACGACTGAGCGACTGAACTGAACTGAACTGATTTCTTTAATATCATTAAAATAATAATTTAATACTATTTTGTGAGGACCTAAGTGATGATATTCCATTGATAAAATGAATATTATTTAATGTTTTTAATTATTTTTATTTTACTTAAAAAAAAGATAGATGGTGCTTTTTAAATTAGCTGATTTTTTTATTTGGCTGCACAGCATGTGGGGTCTTAGTTCCCTGAGCAGGGACCAGATCTGTGTCCCCTGCAGTGGGAGTGCCGAGTCTTAATCACTGACTGCCACAGAAGTCTCTGAAAAGTATTTTAAAGTAGTATTTATCTTATCATTACTTCTTCCTTTTAAAATTTTTATGAATTGTATATGTTTACAATGCATGTCATATTTTACTAGATAGACTACTATGTGTGTATAAAATAATGATTTAAACATAAACATAATGGAAGGTGTATGCTCAAAACTTCACTGATGCAGATAAGATGTTTTGAAGACCAGTAGAATAGAGGTGCTGAATCCTCACTCCTTGGGCATTCTGTGTGATTAAAATAATATTGTTTAACCTGAGAAAAAGGAGCAGTTGACCATCAGAGGAAAAAAGGAATAATCTTCTGATACATGTAACAACATGATGAATCTCAAAAACAGACACAAAAGGGTATTACTCTATGATGAACTTTTGTAAGAAACAGACAACACTAACTATGGAGATAGAAATCATATCAGTAGTTGCCTGTGGGCAGGGCAATCACTGGAGGAGGACAGAAGGAACTTTCTGAGTGATGGAACTCTATGTATCTTGATTGTGGTGGTGGTTACCTCTGTCAATACTCAGAGACTACATACTTATAAAATGGGTGCATTTTATTGTATGCACATTAGACTCTCCCCAGGAAAAGAACATTGCAAAAAGCCTCATTGTGCAGGTCAAGGAAAGCACTTTTCGTCCTTGGTACCAGTCACTGCAAACTTTTATCGTTCAACTTTTAAATTGAGAGATTATTCACAAGGGCTTCCCTGGTGGCTCAGTCGGTAAAGAATCCACCTGCCAATGCAGGAAATGTGAGTTCTATCCCTGGGTCGGGAAGAGCCCCTGGAAAAGGAAATAGCAACCCACTCCAGTATTCTTGCCTGGGAAATCCCATGGACAGAGGAGCCTGGAGGCTACAGTCCAAGGGGGTGCAAGGGTCAAACATGACTTAGTGACTAAACTACCACCGCCGTTATTCACATACCTAAAATTCACCCTTTTAAGTAAAGTTTACAGTTCAGTAGTTTTTAGTATATCATGAAATTATGCAACCATCACTATAACTAAATTTTTAGCATTTCACCACCCCAAAGATAAATGCCATCTTTGTTTTCCCTGCATTGCTGAGTGCCCTTGGTCGCCTATTCTGTGCCCTTAAGCTCTTGTTAGCAGATAATAAGTTGAAGAGGCAAAAGGCTTAGGGAAACTAAATGGCCCAATAATATAAAATCGACAACATTGTGCTAATTCACTTTTTTTCCTTCATGAATTGGGAAAAGAGGGTAGTGGAGGTACAGAGAGATCCCTGGGCTTGTGACACTCAAGGATGGAAATGGGGTCAGGGGAGCCTGTGCTTTTCCCAAGGTAGGTGACTGGGGAAAAGCAAGCTAAGTGCCTTAGGTAGACAGAGAAGGAAGTGGAGAGATCTTGGGAGGCCTCCTGGAAGAGGTGGCTTTGGCCTATGCCAATTATTTTTCAAAATTCTGTTGTGCTTATAGTTGGCAAAGAGTATTTATGAACCTTACGGTGTTGGATTCTTAGAAGCCAGCAAGATAGGTGTCTTTATTTGCATTTTTATAAAGATGAAGAAATTGAGGCCCAGAGAGATGAAGGGTCCCATAAAGGATGTATTATTGGGGAATTTCCCTGGCAGTCCAGTGGTTAGGACTCCATGCTTCCGCTGCTAGGGACCTGAGATGAATTGCTGGTTGGAGAACTAGGATCCTGCAAGTCACATGGCATCGCCAAAAATGAATAAATAAAACTCAATTAAAATTTAAAATAGTGCCGCTCATAAATAAGCAATGACTCAATCTGAACTTGACCCCCAGTTGTGGGGAGAGAGAACCTTTTTAGGTGAAGTGGGCAAGGAAGACTTCTCTAAGGAGACCACCTTCTTAAAAAATACTGCAACAGTGAGATAGTGCCAACCATGTGAAGGGCTGTGCATGAGGTGGGATGGAGAATGTTCCAGGCAGTGGGAGCAGGGTGTGCAAGGGTCCTGAGGTGGGAAGGGCCTTGGCATACTTTAGCGATGGAAAGGTACAGGTGAACTGCAGCAAGCAAGACAGGTGAGTAGTCCTGGTGAGTTTGTAGGGTGACCAGAGCCAGTTTCAGAGGCCAAAGTAAGTCTTTTGACTTTTTCAAAGTGCAATAGGAAGCCCTGGGAGGCTTTTGAGTAGTGGTGTGCCATGATCAGAAGTCAATTTCCTCCATGCTCCTCTGGCACTGCCTCTGTAACTACCATCCGAATTTCTGAGCAGCAGAGGGGTTGAGGAGCTGACCCACCTAGTTTGTGTTCTAGTTCTGCCTCTCACTGAGTGATCTGGAAGCTCCCAGTTTGTTCTTTGTCCTTAAGAGCATGTCATGACCTATGCTGCGGGATGTTGCAAGGAGTAAAGTTTTCCTGTATGTGCACACATGCCCACACCTACACAGGGCCCTGCACAAGCCAGACTTTTTAAAAAATTTTCATTTATTTATTTTTGGCTGCGCTGGGTCTTTGTCGCTGCTGGTGGACTTCAGTGGCGGAAGGCTCAGTAGTTGTTGCGTGGGGCCTCAGTGGCATGTAGGCTTTTCCCAGATCAGAGATGGAGCTTGTGTTCCTTGCATTGGCAGGTGGACTCTTTTAACTACTGGACCATCAGGGGAAGTCCCAAGTCAGACTCCTAAATGCTGTTCCTTGTGGCGCTCTGCTCTTCCTGTTCCTCAGGGGTCATGAAGGTGAGCAGCAGAGAGAGGCTGGAGTCAATGAGGAAACTCACTTCTGTCTGAGTTTTAAAATATTTGGATAAATGGAAAGATAGCACATGTGCTGGTTGGGAAAATGAAATATTCTGGAATATCTGATCTGTTTAAATGAATTCAGAGGTTTAATGTAACCCTATGCAAAATCTCAATTTTTTGGAAATTTCAGTAACAAACAGCTGATATATACTGAGTATATATATGAATATATATGTTATATACACATACATATTATATGTTATATATACACACACACTATGTGCCAGTCATCATTTAGCTTGTGAGGCAGATGTTACTTTTATTCCCATTTTATAGACCAAGACCCTAAGTCCTGGGAATCATAAGCAACTTGCCAAGGTCACAGGACTGGTGAGTGTTGAAGCTGGATGATCCTGTCTCCAAAGTGAGCACTCTTAACTCCTGTATGATGATCCTAGAATGTATATGGACTTATACCATTCTGTTTATCAAGTGATAATTCTGAATGAAAGAAGACCCTATGAGGGGGGATTCTAGCCCTGCCAGATGTGAGAACCTATTTTAAAGAACCAGTATTTAACTCCACATGGTATTTTCTTAAACCAAAGTCTGTGAAAGGAAATGGAGAATTAAGAAATAGACCACCCAAAATCAAAAGCCTAGCATGAAAGTAGATTTTACTAAGGATAAGGGAAAAATTATTTAGTAAATGGTGATTGCATTAAGAACTGGTGATGATGGTGGTTACTTAAAATCCATATTTTACTCCCACACAGCAAAATAAACTTGCCATGGATAACCACCGAAGAATTAAAAATAAAATTTTAGAAAACTAGCAGAATGCAGACTATCAGATGGATGGAAAAAAGCTTTGTCAGCACTGAAGCAATTAAAAAATAAAAATAAAAAACGACCAGAATGGCAGATTGAATAAAACAAAAAAGAACAATGGACTGGGAAATATTTGGATCACTGATGACAGAGGAGTAGTATCTGCAACATAAAAAATTCTTATTCAAAATTAGAAGAGGTTCAAGTCCCCAAAAGACAAATGGGTGTGAACAGATTATTTACAGAAAGGGAAATTTAGGTAGTAAATGCATGGAAAAACATTTTAAAGTCACCTAAGAAATACTGAAGTAACCTCGAACTACCAGTAGACACTACTAAAATAAAGGAGGAGAAAAGATGGCATCCAATACTTAGAAATGTGTATTGAACTCTTTACACTTGTTTTTGGCAGGTGCAGAATGAGTGGGGCTGCTGTTTGGGAAGCTCTGTGGCACTGTGGGCTAAGATCATCCTGCTGTTCCCTAACCTTCCACCTGGTTATTCAACTGCCAGGAGTTTGTCTGAGTGCTGAACTAAGAGATATATTAGCAATTATCAGGGACCAAAATAGGCAATATTAGGGGACAGAGTGAATGAATGACGATAATTGCACACATGAAAAATGTGAACAAAACAAAAATGTTAGTGATGGTAGCAAACACAAAAGAGGATGTGTGGTTGCAACTATGTAAAGACTTGCATATAGGCGGAAGGTTTCATGTTTGAAAAGTTGCATTTTGTAGTAGTATTATGGATACTACTTCGTTCTTTTTGCATGTTTCTTCCTGGTTGTCATATTGTCTCTTCAGTGGCATTAAGGAAAAAAAAAAATCTAGATTCTAATCTAGCCAGTAGCGTGACTTTGAGCAACACTGTCTGTGAAGTAGGGTAATATTTCCCAGGGCAGTGGCTGAGGTCATTGGGAAGTGACTTGAGCCGCATTTGGCACCCCAGACCTCCTTCTTGCTGTGGGGGCGCCTCTTCCTTCCTGAAAGACAGGAATCATCAGAGTTTCTGTCAGAGACCTTCTCCCCGGGCCCGGGAATCCGGGCACTCCAGGGTTTCCGTGGTGCAAGGACTCCCTTCTGCAGGGAACTCTACAAAGCAGGTGGGAATCCTGGTGTCTCACTAGCACCTGCCCTCGCTGGGGGAAGGGGCGAGGTCGGGGAACACAATCGCCTGTGGGCAGCTCGGGTTTTGGGGCCGGCTTGTACCCACCTTCGACCTTCTGTCCCAGCCCGGCTCCCCCTGCTCTCCCGCCGGAATTCGGCAGCCGTCTTGTGCCCCCTCGCTGGGGCCCCGAGCGACAGGAAAACTAGGATTTACAGGGTGCCTCCTGCGGAAGCCCGGAGACACCCGGTGCGCCGGGGGCCCAGGGTCTGACTTCGCAGACAGGGGGCACTTGGGTGCTTTCCAGATCTCAGGGGACGCGCCCCAGGTCCTCGACGTGGGCCTGGCGGACGGACGCAGCCCTCTCCCGCGGCAACACGCGCCGATCTAGCATCCAGTTGTCGCTCCGTCCGTTCCTCCGCTAATGCCATCTTGCCGGAGGCTGTCACGTGCGGACGACAGCATCGCGCTTCACCTCGGACGCCAAAAACGACACCAGGACGCCACCAAGTTCCCTGGACTCCGTCCTCACCCCGAGGTGAGGCGCAGGGGCCCTTCTCTCGTCGTTCGGAGCAGGGACACGGTGGGCGCTGGGTCCCTGGGGCGCGTCTTCCCGTCGGGGACAGTCCGCTTCAGGCTGCAACGCCGTCGGGGGCCGGAGGCGCAGCCGTTAGCTCTGCACCATAGCCTCGAGGTGTCAGCTGTTAAGTTGTGGGCTGGGGGCACGAGGGGCCGGGGCGGCTGCCGGCGCGGGTCCCCGAGGACCCCCGTCCGCGGCCGCCTGGTCTCCAGTACTGACCCAGCTGGGCCGGATGACGAGCGAGCCTGCTCGGAGAGGCCCGGCAGTGGGGCGCCACGCGCGCCGCGCGAGGGGCGCGGGCTGCCGGGAGGAGCGCGGAATGGGGGGGGGGAGGAGCGCGGAATGGGGGGGGGGGGCGCGGGCGCATGCGCCTTGCGCCCGTGCCATATTGGAATGAGTCGGAGCGCGGAGCGCCGCCGCCGCCGCCTCCGCCGGAGCGCGGGTGGAGGGGGGCGGGGAGAGCTGCCGGCCGCCCCGCTCCGCGGAGCCCAGCAGGAAGGAGAGCGCGAGCGGGCGAGCGCGGGCGGCGCGAGCGGAAAAAGCTTCCGCGCGGGGGGACGAAAAGAAGAAAAGAAAGAAAGAAAACGAGCGCGAGAAGGGAAAAGCGAGCGATTGAGCGAGCGCGCGCGCGAAAACTCCCGGCAGGTAAAAAAGCGGGGCCGCCGGCTGGGCCTTCCCGCGCGGCGGCCTGAAGGGGCGGCGGCAGCGCCGGGGCGGTGGACCGCGCGGCGGCCCCTTCGAGGCGGCCGTGCAACTTTGCCAACGAAAATCCACCGGGAGCCGGAGGGCGGCGGGCGCGCGGGCTGAGGCGCCAACGGGCGGCGGCGGCACGTTGGGGGCGGGGGCGGGGCGGGGGGGGAGCGCGGCGCCCGCGCGCGGCCTGGCGCGGCCCCGCGCGCCGGCCGACCGGGCGGTAGGAGCGCGCCTGGGCGCCTCGTTGAGGCGGCGGCGGCCGGCAGTCTTGGGCTGACTCGCGCGGCGCGCGGCAGCCCCAGGGCGTGAAAGGAAAGTGGCCGGGCGGCGGTACCGCGGGAGCCCAAGTTCCCCGGCGCGCTGGGCCCCTGGCGCGCCCCTCCCCGCGCGTCCCGCGCTCCCTCCCGCCGAGCCCCCGCGGACCCGCCCCCCGGGCTCGCTCCGGGCCCGGGGCGCGAACCCGCAGCAGGACCCGGGGGCGCGCCGCCCGCGCGGCGATCTGAACTTCGCTGGGCCGAAGCGGCCGCGGCGAGATGGCTGAGCGTCTAGCGGCCGCCGCAACCGGTTGCTTCGGACCAGCGTATCGGAGTGCGCCGGGCCTCCCCAGCGCCGATCGAGCGGGCCGTGGGCTCGCCGGGAACCCGCTGCCCGACCCCAGGCGGACCTGCCGCTCCAGAGGTCCGTGACCGTTTCGATTTCTGTTCTTAAAGTCTCTTTTTGGACCCTGAAAAGGAGACTATGGAGAGGCGAGCCGAATGTCCTGAGAAGGCAGGCCTGCTTTGTGGGGAGCAGAAACGCCTTGTGAGAACGGAGATACATTCCCGCGGAAAGGATGTATGTTAAGTTTTTCACAAAATGTCAGCTGCTCACTGGGGTCTAAAACTGAGCCGTAAAGGACAGGTCACTTGCACGTCTTGTTATACACCGGCAGTGAGGCAGGACACTCTTGCCAAGGACAGGCTTTTTATTTAGTGAGGGATATTCCCAGCGGGTCTCTCAAAGCCGTGCGGGTGGGCTGCCCCGAGCGAGGTTTCGTGAGCCTACTTAGTCCTGAGAACCAAGAAACCATCAAAAAGATTGGAAAGGTCATAAGATGGATTTTATCAATCCCTGCAATGCCTTCTTCTCTGGAACCACATTTTTAAGATGTCACACTTGATTGCATCGCAAGTAAAATGCCTGAAAACGTACTTGTTCGTTTGTCGACCGTCTTGAGATGAGGAAGGAAGATGAGTGTACTCTTTGAGTACACTTTGGGGCCTGTCGGCCTGGTATTTTAAGGTATGTAGAAGCTTTCTAGGCCACAGGTAGATTCGGAGTTGAGATTTGTTTACAATGTCAGAAAAGTAACGGCTTGGTGGAAACGGGAGTGGCCCCAGATCAGGAAACAGTTCTGTTACTACTGTTGTCATTGACTACTGCCTTATCTTGGGTAAGTTTCTTTACAGATTTGTTTTTCTTTCTTTGCAAAATTAGTGGATGAATAGATGATCATTGTGTGTCCTTTCAGTTCTGAAATTTGGTGACTTTCTAAAGTGAAAGATTAAAAAATTTAGGTGTGTACTTGGAAAGGTTCTACAAGGAAGTACTCACAACCTGCATCTTTATTAAAATACATTTAGAAAAAAATACCTTGAGAGTTGTATCTTGGATGATTTTATGTAGCATTGTCTGGAAAGATAGTTACAAATGCATTTTAATATGTTTTGAAATTATGTATATATATTTATTTATTTATTGAGGCCTAATTTACAATAAGATCTTAATTTATGTACATAGAGTTCAGTGACTTTTTCACATGTATATGCACTGTAGCTACACTCAGATCAAGATATAGAGCATTTTCAGCTTCCCAAAGGGCTCTTTCTACATTCCTCCTTTTCAGTTAACACCTTCCCTCCCCCAGGGTGATACTGTACTGACTTCTGTCACCACTGGTGAGTTTTGCTTTATTTACAACACAACCCTTTTCTTGGTGAATGGGGGTAGTATTAGTAAACTGAGGAACAACACATCTGTTAACTGGAGTTATGGTCATGGTCATTTTCTCTATGATCCTCATGCTTTTTATAACAATTTTTGCGTTTTTATGCTATTTAAAATGACTAAAATTTCTGACCTGGGAGACCTCTTAGTCAGAAGGTCACTTCATTGAGGCAATACTGTGCATATTTGGATCTGTGGTTCTGGGAGTCCTTGTGGACATGGGCCCTGTATCAGTCTGCTACTTCCCATTTTTTGGAATGCAGGTATATTTGCAGACAGTAGGTTTAAAGGATGAATCATGAACTTTTCCCACAAGTCAGGTTTAAGTGTCAGTAGATGAATCAGTTCCTTAAAGCCTAGAATTTGCTGAGAAAATTAAATGAAAATTGATTTTTTTTAAGTTCACTGAATTAATGAATGTGGGCATAAAGCTTTAACAGCCTTTTAAATGACAGCAATTAACTTGATTTATATATGCAAGATATTCCCCTGGTTTGTCAGATCATTAAAACTCTAGCAGTGAAAGCAAAAATAAAAGAGAACTAAAAATTATGTCAGGTGGTTTTTAATTTTTGTTTGGTTTTTGCTTTTTGTGTTACACCTAGGAAGTTGGGCTTTTTATGTTTCCCACTAAAGCAAGAACTTGAGCAATTTACTTATCCTTCCCAAATGCCTTTTAGTATATTCTTGTACCCTTTCTTATTTCTGTTGCTAAAGGAGAGGAGTTTAGAGGTTGTAACTGAATTCTTGTTAGTTCTCACAAAGGCCTGTGTTTTTTACTGCAAGGCCATAGAAAGTTGAGAACTAAGTCCTGTGGTAGGGATGCATAGGGCATAGTCCACAAAGTTCAAAGATTTTATTTTGTGAAATGATTCTGCTGAATAATTCTGTTTTTCTGTGACTAAGTCAGACAGTTGGCCAAAAACTAAGCTGAATTTGCTACCCTAAGATTCATAGCATCATTAACAAAGAAAGTAATTCATCACTTAGTTATTATTGATCCACCCTTTTTTCTCCTTTCTTTCTTCCTCCCTTCCTTTTTTTGGTGGCTCTTTAGATTTCTTAGCTTTTGCACTATCAGATATTTAACTTAAAATTTGTTAAATTTTTGAGCGATGTAACTAGAGAGATGCAAAATGAGAAAACATATTAAAGTGAATTCCGTCTTTGCTATTTATTTTTCTGTAAGCTCTGATTTTTCTCTTTAAAAGTGCTTTTCTTCCCTATAATCTTGCTGCTTCTCTAGGGTACTTTTGCTTTCACAGTGGTAACTAGGCTGGCCTTTACTATAGAATGATGATGTAGAAGCTGCTGCCTTTTGACTCTTCGTGAAGTCTATAGAAAAGCTGAATTGTCCAAACTTCATCGGCCTTTTTATTATGACTTCATGTCATGTTCACATTAAATAAAGGAATACATCCAGAAAGCAGAAGACATAAGGCAGACACTGTGAATGCTAAATACTTTTTATTAAAGCTTTTCTCTCTTGTAAATTCTTAAAACTTTTCTTTCTGGAATTATTTGACTGTTACCCAGTGCTTCAGAATAATTTAAGTGAGAATGAAAGAACATGTAATCAGTAAATGGTATGGCTTTCTTATGGGAGAGTACTTTTATTTCTGTAAATAGACTTTGTTTTCTAACTGGAATGTTTTGTAATTGGAAAAAATATTTCTTTTTGTACATAGTTGTTACATTGGGTGAAGCTGTCTGGGGATTTTGATTACCTGGGAGATTTTGAACCATTATACTTCAGGGAGTGGGATTTTGGTATGACTCTATACTTCTTCAAATGGAATTGGCAAACAATTAAACATTGGAAAATATTTAAAATAGAAAGGATGTGGTCAGGTTGTTACAAGTTCGTTTTTAAGCTTTAGAGAGGTGGGAGAGAGGATAAGAAGGCAGGTTATTAAAAGAAAAATTATGACTTTACTGTAAAGGTTTTAATACGTTGGATTGTAAACCTTTGCCTGTTGCTCAAAGGCACCTAAAGATTTCTAATTATTTTCAAGTCTCTTTTACTTAAGAGTATGTTTATAAATTTATTCAACTCTTTGTATTTTTAAAATATTTTATATACATAGATATCTTTATTTTTATTTATTTGGCTGCACTGAGTCTTAGTTTGGGCATGTATATTCTTAATTGTGGCATGTGGGATCTAGTTCCCTGACCAGAGATGGAACCCAGGACCTCTGCATTGGGAGTGGAGTCTTAGCCACTGGACTGCCAGGGAAGTCCCTCTCTTTGTCTTTAGATCATTGCTCAGGGACATCATTAAAAAAAATCTTGTCTATATATTATCCTAAAGGTATTAGGTCCCTGCTGACTTCATGGTTTGATGGTTGAGTAACTTCAGAGCCAAGCACTGTGGATAACTGCTACATGGTGGCATTTCTAACATGGTGTATGACCTGCATGCAGGTTCCTTTCTGACTTTTTTGCTTAATCTGGAGAAAGGTTAATTACTAGACTGATTTGGGGTGGATCGGGCAGTTGACAGTTACCTGCTTCGTCTGGGAAAGTTAGTTCTGGGCTGAGATGACATTTGGAGAGGGTCTTAGATGAGAGATGGAGGATGGTTTGTCGGCAGTTACAAGTACAGGATGATTGTTTCTGGAATGACAACATGAGAGGACTGAGAAATTTAGCAATCATTAAAATACCTCAAGAATTTTTCCTGCTGAAAAATTCAGTTTAAAGTGTTAACCAGCAAGTACTTCGATTTGAATTCCAAATTATTGTAATATTTTTCCAGAATAGTTTTTATTTGAGGTGGCTGCTATGTAATATTTGCTCTGTGGTAATGCCACCTGTGCATTATCACTGATTTTCCATGTTAATTTCATGTTCATTTGGTGCCCAGACTAGTGCTTTCTTTCTCAGTTTTTGCTAGTGTTCTTTCTCGTTGATCAGTTCCTGTAAAACATGCATTTTCCGTGTTAAACATAGTATGTGTTACTTTGGAATCATAATTTTAAGCCGCTTTGGCTTATTTTTACTCATATCATTATAAAATAATCTTGGGGTGATCAGTGATAACGCAGATGCACTGAATATGTCATCTCTAGAACACAGTAATTAATAAGGAAGCAAGCTTACATTAATTTAAAAATATTTAATTTTGTAGGTTGTGATAAAATACACACAACATAAAATTTGCCATTTTAACGGGTACAATTAAGTGGCATTAAGAACATTCACAGTGTTGTGCAGTGATCACCACTGTCCATTTCTGCAACTTTTTCATCTTCCCAAACTGAAAATCTGTATTATTGACAATAACTCCCCATTCCCGCCTCCCTGCAGCCTCTGGTGACCAGCGTTCTGCTTCTGCTTCTGTGAATTTGACCGTCTGGCTGTCTCATATTAGTGGAATTTACAGTATTTGTCCTCTTGTGAGTGGTTTATTTCACTGAAGCGTAGTGTCCTCAAGGGTCATCTGTGTTGTAGCATGTGTATCAGAATTTCCTTTTGAGGAAATACATTCCCACAGCAGGTAAAATAGGTCCTGGAACCCTGTATATGAGGGTTTGTTACCTCCTTTGGAAGAACTTGGGTAGGTGCCAGCAGAACTGTGAGAACCAGATACCTTTTCCTTAGATATAGTTCTGACATACATGGTTATTGGAAGGAGAGAGGGATGGAAGCAGAATATGACAGCATAGAAGACAGGGAAAGTGTAAAGCAAAGGTTGCTACAGTCTTGGATTTTATTTGGATGAGGACAGAGCTTTGTGGGTCTTAGGATACCACCTTATTGTGTAATCACTGATGTTCACAGTGTTGGTCTGAGTCAAGCATTTGGTCCAGAACAGTTAACCAAAAGAGTTTATGCCTTCTAAAGTTGTAAATAAGCCTTTGAGTATCTGAGAGGCATGATTATTCTGTGACTCATTCCCCTGCTGTTCTGGTTAGTTGAGGTTTTAACTGTATTTCAGTCTCATTTCTGTATTAGTGGAAAACTAATTGAGTATTTAAAGAGGCTTAATAGTTTACACAATAATGATACCACATAATTAATGCTGTGTATTTTATGTTTTAGCTTTATTGTATTTCTGTACCTTTGGATTTGAGAAATACAGATGTCCAGTTATAGAGAGAAAGCAAATTGGGCAGAGAGTGTGAGTTGAGCAGTTAGCCCTTTCAGAATAGCTAAACAACTGAGCAACTGAACAACAACCAACATGTGTAAGTGTTTTTTAACACACATGTACACCTGTGGCTGATTTATATGAATGTATGGCAAAAACCACAGGATATTATAGAGTAATTAGCCTCCAATTAAAATACATTTTAAAAAAATTATTGTTTTCTTTAGTGTTGTTACCATTTTTAATCGACGTGCAGTTGATTTGTTGTGCTAGTTTCTGGTGTACAGCACAGTGACTCAGTTATATGTGTGTGTATATATTCAGTTTCAGGTTCTTTTCCATCATAGGTTATTATAAGATACTGAATATAGATCCTTGTGCTATACGTCTTTACTGTTATTTTTGATTCCTATATTAGTAAACATGGGGTGACTTTCCTGAATACTGTTTGTTCCAGGGTGGTGGGGGGGACACTTCAGAGCATCTTTTCATCACCCCTCCTCCCCAACTTCCTTCTTGACAAGGAGTGCTTTTGACTATTTTTGTGACAGTGAAGTTATGAAGTCTGATTTTTTTTTTTTTTCTTTTTGGTGCTTTAAATAACTGCTCAGTTCTTAAGAAAATCAGAGTGGTTAGTTGTTTTCTAGAGTTACACTGTTAGACATAATTTTCTTAAAAAAAAATAATAGGTAGCTGTTCTTTCCAGGAAGGTAGTTTCCTTTTGATTACTTTTTGTTTTTATTATTGAGCAAAATGGGCAGCAGTAGGTCATCTAGTAGCTACACCTAGAAATATGAAAAACTTTGGGGTATTTTGTTGTTATCATTTATGGACTTTCCTGATAGCTCAGTGAAGCCTGCCAGTACAGGAGACACGGGTTTGATCCCTGGGTTTGAAGATTCCCTGGAGAAGAAAATGGCAACCCCATTCCAGTATTCTTGCCTGGGAAATCCCATGCATAGAGGAAACTGGTGTGCTACGGTCCATGCGGTTGCAAAAGAGTCAGGCACAATTTAGCAACGAAAACAGCAACAACACGGTCATTTATGATAGCGGAACCCCTTGACCTCTTAATGTAGTTGTTGTTCAGTTGCTCAGCCGTGTCTGACTCTTTGTGACCCCATGGACTACAGACCCTAGGCTTCCTTGTCCTTCACTATTTCCTGGAGTTTGCTCAGACTCATGTCCATTGAGTTGATGATGCCATCCAACCATCTCATCTTCTGTTGCTCCCTTCTCCTGCCCTCAGTCTTTCCCAGCATCAGGGTCTTTTCCAATGAGTTGGCTTTTGGCATCAGGTGACCAAAGTATTGGAGCTTCAGCATCAGTCCTTCCAATGATTATTCAGGGTTGATTTCTTTTAGGTTTGACTGGTTCGTTCTTCTTGCTGTCCCAGGGATTGAATCCAGGTCTTGTGCATTGTAGGCAAATTCTTTACTGTCTGACCCACCAGGAGCTTCTTTATTTTTGGCTGTGCTGGGCCTTTGTTACTGTGCAGGCTTTTCTCTAGTTGCGGTGTGTGGGCTCTAGGGTATTGGGCTTCAGTAGTTGCAGCACGTGGGCTTAATTGCTCTGTGGCATTTGGGATCTTCCCGGATCAGGGATCGAACCCGTGTCTCCTGCAGTGGCAGGTGAATTCTTTACCACTGAGCCACCAGGGAAGCCCGAGCATTTCTTAATGTAGGGTTGATGTTCATCACTTGCATTTTGTTTCCATTTTGAAGTTGATTTTAATCTTCAGTCATGTTCCTATTTGCATTTGAAATGTACAGAAGTTTTTATTATTGTTAATACAAGTAATACCACATGCAGACTGGGAAGCAGAATCTGGTCTTCGGCATTACCTGCATCTGGTTTTCCTTAAGGGTTCCTGGGTGAACTGAGAGAAACTTGAAATGACTCTCTTGCCAGTGGTAGCTGTGATGGGGACGCAGAGCGCTGGGGGGCTCTGCCGGCCTTGCCTTCTAGGGTGGCTCTCCCTTCTTGCAGTGAATGCTTGAGGGCTCCAGGGCTTTAAGGCACAACCGGGTTCTGAAAACAGTCTCCTCCCCGCCCACCCCTTGACCTTTACCCTGATTTTGGCTTCCTATTAACTTTGAGAGGAGCTCTTTGGAAAGCAGCTATACTACTGAAATCTCAGGTTCTGTGGTGGTTTTCTTTTTCCACAAGCTCTTTGAGAGGCTTCCCTACTCTCCCTGTCTCATCTTTGACCTTACTGTGACCTCCTTTTCCTCTCAAAGAGTTCAGCCCCTTTGGGCCTGGACCCATTGTCCAATCTTTTGTTTGCTTCCTGGCCAGTACCCTCTACACTGGTTCCTTTGCCCTTCTGCAGCTTCTGCTCTGGCGAGCACCACCCCCGCCAGTCCAGCCTGTGCCCCCTTTGCTGTGGACACGCTGCCTGGAATTCAGGGTCTCCTGAAGGGGCCCTGTTTGCGGCTGGTTCCACACAGTATTAACTTGAGGCAGAACCTTTTCTTTTTGCCTTCTGTGACCTTTGCAGATCCTCTGTTGTTCCTCTGTTTGCACCTCCCTTGGTGGATCCCCCCACCTTTAGACTTCATCTAGCCTGTGTGCCCCCATAAACCTTTCTACTGAGCTTCAGGTCCATATATCCTCTCTCTCTGGCCCTGTCCAGTTTGGAGTTCCGCTGGCCCTTTAATCTACAGGTCCCAACAATTCCTTAGTCTGCCTTAAAGCTACTCCTCTAGCCGACTTGTCTGCCTAGGTCTTTTTTTTTACCTTCTTTCTTGGTGATGGTATCCCATTTTTCTCCTGACAGCTTTTTTCTCCCAACAACTTTCCTGTGGAACTGAGCCTTATTCTTGAAAATTACCAACCCTTGACTTACGAACATGCTGTTCTGACTTCTTGGTTTTCAAACATTTTTAGAAGCTATGGGGCCCTTTGTTAGGTGAAATCTTTCCAGGAGGCTTAATATGTAAAATAAGAAAGACTGGAGTTCTGGTGAAAGGGGAATGAAGGGCCAGCATCCTGTCCTGCCACTTACCCCGTGCTGCCCTCTTCCTTCTCCCAGGCAGAGCTGGTGTCTGGTCCTCAGCCTCTCTAGGTGGAACTCCCTGCAGTTAGTTGCTCTGTACTGCCTGAGGGTACTCTGCTTGTCCAAAAACCGCTTGATCTTTTCTACACCCTGCCTCTTTCTCATTGGTTTTATCTTGTGACTGGTCAGTATAAAATTAATGCTGTGATGAAACTTGCCGAGGAAAAGCAATGCCACTTTGGAAAGTGAAACTAGGTGGTAAAAAGAGCCAGCTCCTTTAAATGCTGAAAACTTCAAAAGTGCTCAAGGGTTCCTTTCCATTTCAACAGAAGTCTTTAATGACTCTTATCTTTCTCTGAAGCTGCTCTTCTACAACGTGAACATTCAAGTAAACTTAGTTTAGTTTTACTGTTTTTGTTTTGTTCATTAGCCAGTATAGCAGGTTTGTTCAACCTATATAATATAACTAAAATGTTAAACAGTGGCAGTTAAAAATGTGTTCTGTTGCCTCCAAATGGTTGTCCATCCCCTCCACCCCACCCTTCTCTGATCCATCTGATACACTGGGGACAGATAGCTCTTTCTAAACAAACTTGATTTTATCATATAAACTTATCCCGCTGCCAGCAGGGTAAAGTCCAGGCTCCTCAGGAATGTGTTCAGAATCCTTGAGCTTGTCTGCTCACCTGCCCAGCTCAGCCCCCTCTCACATGTGCCCTCCCTCCAGCCTTGGCCAGACCCTGGTCCTCCCCACATGTCTCCTCCACAGTCCAGTGTGTCCTCCACTAACGTACGGCTCCCCAGATGTCAGTCTGGCATATACCAATCTCATACTTCTGGCCCTATTTGACTACTATAGTTATTCTTTTAATATTTTAAAATTTTACTTTAAATTTGGACTTTTTAACTGAAATTTTATAAAGCATTATTGCATTTTAAAAATAAAAATAATGAAATACAAGTAATAATACATTAATAATATTCCTTCAGTAAGTTTCCCTGTCTGTCTCTTTTCTTTTTGGCTGTACCACGGAGCTTATGGGATCTCAGTTTCCCGACCAGGAATTGACCCTGGATCCTGGCAGTGAAAACCCAAAACCATAATTACTAGGCCACCAGGGATCTCCCAGGGTTCTCAACTAAACCTTTTGTACTTGAAATTTTAAAAAACTATGTACTTCGTAATAGGTGATATTAAGGATTTTTTTTTTTTTAGGTATGATAATGACATTGTGACTATATATGAGAATGTCCTTTTTCTTGGGAGAATCAAACTGAAGAGTTAAAGGTGAGGTATCATGATGTTTGAACACTTTTAAATGGCTCATAAAGTATGTATGTGTGTAATACATGCACACATATATGGAAATATATATATGTACATATATATGGAAAAATACAGCAAATCAGGGAAATTTTAATAACTTTTAAGTCTAAGTGGAGAGAATTTGGAATTTTTTCAGAATCTCTGTGTGTGAAAATTTCGATAAAAGCTTGTCTTGGTTTAAGTATAAAAATGGCTTCAAAAGCTGCAAAAAAAGATTTTAATCCCAGTACACAGTGGGTAACACACATGCATACACATGCACACACACACACACACACACACACACATACACACACACACACACACACACACACACACACACACACAGAACACAGACCCACTTGTTGAAGTGACATTTAGACTACTGTGTTTTCAATGTTGTGGGAAAACCAAATGCTAGTGAAGGGTTTTTTAAATAATTTTTTAAATTGAGGTATAATTGATATATACAGTATTATATTAATTTCAAGTATACAACTGATGATTTGATAGTTGTATATATTGTAAAATGATCACAGTATGTCTAGTTAACATCTGTTACCATATCTAGTTACAAAATTTTTTTCTTATGACTTTTAGATACACTCTGATGACTTTTGGATGCTTTCAAATGTACAATACGATATTATTAACTATAGTCATTGTGCTATACATCACATCTCCATGATTACAACTAGAAGTTTGTACCTTTGAAGTTCCTGACAAATCCTGTTTAAGCAATACCTGTGAAGTTGCAGTTGCATATTTTATATGTTAACTCTTTTCTTCCCCCATTCCACCTTAATGATGCTACATAAATTCTTTAAAATAAAGTCTTCGGCAGCCCCTAAATTTTCTCATGTTCCAGCAGTGGTTTGGGTGTTGTGTTTAGGGGACTTCGCTAAGGAGATTTCTTGTTTGTCCTGTAAGACTCAGGTTTCCTGTGGAGTTTTCCTTCCTGGACGCCTCCAAGCCAGGTTAACTACCCTTTGCCCTGGGCATTCAGCCTTCTGCATATTCTCCTCTTGTGAATGTTATAAATGTAATTACTTGTTCAGTGTCTGTACAAGATTGAGAGCTGACTGGGAGAGACCTTGTTATCCCTCATTGGTACCTTGGATACAACATAACAGTGTAGACAGTAGATAAATTATAGCTGAGGAAAGGCACAGAGGCAAAACTGCAGCACCACCATTTGTAGCTTTGTTTCTACTCCAAAATGCATTATATTCTAAACAAAGGCTCTGACATTTAATTAGATCTGATCTAGTGACTCCTTGGTTTAGAGCTTGCCATTGGCTTTCCATAGCAATTACAATAAAATCCAAACTCCTTTTGTGGTCTGTAATAACCTTTGCAATTTGTTCCCTGCCCACCTCTGCCACTTTTCTGCCTGCTTGCCCACAATCCATACGCATCTTTTCTGTCCCTCCAAGTACAGCAAATTTGTTACATTTAGTTCCTTTTCATCAGAGGGGTTAGCTCAGTCATGAAACCTTCCCTCAACATCCTTACCTCCACTCCCCTGGCTTTCCTGTCTCTTTACTGTTTGCTTTTCTTCATGGCACTTATCACTTAATGAAATTATCTTACTTTCAGTTCATATTAATACGTAAATTAAAAAACTTAATTTATCATTGACTGCTTTAAAGTCACAAGGTAAAGAACATTAAAACCTACTCCAGGACTGTTTCTCCTTATTGTTCCTTGTGGGAAAACCAAACAGGGCACTAATGCACTGTTCTTCTGTTTACTGTTGTAAACTCTGTAAAGATAGGAACCAGTTCCTTTAATAAGCATGGCATCCCTGTACTAAGAATGGTGCATAGCAAATATATATATGTTGAGTGGAGGTGTGAATAAACAACCAGCTTGTAAATGATCTAAGAAAAGTTTTTTTTAAACTTCAGAGATTTGGGGGCAGTGTTATGGTTTAGTTCTGCCTGTTCTGAATTTTTTATGAGAAGCCAATATGTTGTTATATTTTGCTGCCTGGAGTGCCTGTTTATTGTTCTAGGTGAGCAAAATTCCTTTCTTCAACTCCATATTTTTTTTTAAATCACATTGACTTATAACTTCACTTTTTTGAGGATAATTGCTCATCTTTAGATCTTCAATAAATGCATTCCTTTTCTTAAAAAATAATTTTGTTTATTAGTTTTGACTGTACTGGGTCTTCATTGCTGCTCGGACTTTTCTTTAGTTGTGATGAGCAGGGGGCTCCTCTGCAGTTGTTTTACGTGGACTTCTCATCCCGGTGGCTTCTCTTTTTGCAGAGATCAGGTTCTGTGGTGTGCCTGTGTGTATGCTCAGGTGTCTGACTCTTTGCAGCCCTATGGATTGTAGCCTGCCAGACTCCTCTGTCCATGGGATTCTCCTGCAAGGATACTGGAGCGGGTTCCCATGCCCTTCTCCAGGAGATCGTCCCTGACGCAGGGATCAAACCCACATCTCTTACGCCTCCTGCATTGGCAGGTGGGTGGTCAACCACGTAGCCACCAGGGCAGCCCTTACAAATGCATTTCTACTGGTAAAAATCAAGTCGAAGGGCATTAGCTCCAGTCATTGGCTTTTCTTCTCACGAAAAGTATTTCCAGAGAGGCAGTCACTAGCCTGGTTCTTTATGGGCACGGGACGGGGCATTGCTACTTCCTTTGCCCTCATGTTCCTCGTGAGAACCTGTTATTTGCAGGTGTATGAGGCTAGGTTGATCTGCAGAATAAAATCCAGTGAATCCACTGTCCTTCTACCATTGTTAATTGAATCGATGCTCTTACTGTGGTGGGAGTGCAGATGATGGTGTATCTGGATGGGAACGGGGGTCCCTGAGAACAGGGGAGGCATCCACAGAAGGGAAATAGGGTTGACCAGACTTAGACTTTGCCTATAATCCCTCCCACCCTCTCCTCAGTCCTGTTTGGAAATGGAAAAGTTTTGGAAATTTTGAAGCTATGGGGGAAAAGAAGCCCTCTAGTTTTTAATTAAAACAAATTTTTAAATCAAAGTTTCTTTGTTGTTGTTTAATATATTTTGTTTGATATATTTTGATATATTTTGTCCTGCTTCCATGCACAAACGAAAAATGAGTTAGTATTCTAGTTTTTTACTTAATTGATTTTTGGCGACAGTTTAGCAAATTTGGACTCTCAGGTAATCCTGAAGTTCTTTGTTAGTTTAGAAGCAAAAAGATATTTTGTAAAACTAGTTACTCATATTATAATTAGTATGTGATACTAACATATAAAGTGTAATAGAACTTTAGTTGCAGATTTTTAGTATATTTGAATCATTTAAACTTTGATTACTGCGGAGCCAAACATGTAGGGGATTTTTCCATCTTGGTTTGAGGAGAACATATACATTTTTTCAGCATGGTGGCAAACAGTTGAAAGTTACTGTGGGTAGAATGGACTTTTTCCTATACCACTCTTCCACCAACACATTTTACTGAACTCAAATTTTGTCACAAATAATTGCACCGAAAAATTGATGCTTTTGAACTGTGGTGTTGGAGAAGACTCTTGAGAGTCCCTTGGACTGCAGGGAGATCCAACCAGTCCATCCTGGGGGAGATCAGTCCTGGGTGTTTACTGGAAGGACTGATGCTGAAGCTGAAACTCCAGTACTTTGGCCACCTCATGCGAAGAGCTGACTCATTGGAAAAGACCCTGATGCTGGGAGGGATTGGGGGCAGGAGGAGAAGGGGACGACAGAGGATGGGATGGCTGGATGGCATCACCGACTCGATGGGCATGAGTTTGAGTAAACTCCGGGAGTTGGTGATGGACAGGGAGGCCTGGCGTGCTGTGATTCATGGGGTCGCAAAGAGTCAGACACGACTGAGCGACTGAACTGAACTGAACTGAAGAAAAATGAGATTGCTTTTAATAGGCATCCCTTTTTCTTGCATTGCATTGCTCTATTTTTATCAAATGATAAGTATCAATACTTAATCTTTTTTTTTTTTTTTTTTGGCTGTGCTGCATGGTGTGTGGGATCTTAGTTTCCCAACCGGGGATCAAACCTGTGCTCCATGAAGTGGAAGCCCCAAGTGCTAACCACTTGATCACCAGGGAAGACCCCTTGGTCCCTTCTATAGGTCACTGTTATTCCTAGTTTTTCTTTGTTTTCTCCAGAAAAATTCTATTTGTATAAAGATACATATTTCCCCACCCACTTAAAAAAATCAATTGACAGTGCTCTTTTCATTTAAAATATCTTGGATATATCAAAGTACACAGCAGTCTGCCTTGTTCTTTCAGTGATTGCCTAGTAATGTGTTTATATAGATGCACTGTAATTTATTCAGTCAGTACTCTATTTGTATACTTTTGAGTTATTTCCCGTGTTTTATGCTATAAACAGTGTTGTGCGCTAATGATAACTGAATTTGCTTGGATTAAGACAGCTTTCTAATACTGAAAGCGTTTTTTTTCCCCCCGACTTGGAGTATTTGTATAAATACTGGTGACCAGCACTGGGTGCGGTAGAGTGAGGGGAGCTGGAGGTGAAGTCCTTGCCACCCCTTCCCCTTTGGTGGCATAGAAGGGGTGGAGGGGACAGAATTCCCAGTCGAGTCTTGGGAGACCGATGTGTCTGAAGATGTCCACAGACTGTAAGGTCTTAATCATGCCTTTAAAGCCCAAGACCTGCGTGTGTGCTGCTTGTTATCAAATTATGTTTGTGATTTAGTTTTGAGAAAACCACAGCAGCATGGATCGACTAACAAATTATTTTACTTTCTGGAAATTTTAAAAAAAACACCTTTTCTAATTTTCTTAAGTGTGTTGGTCTTAGTTGCAGCTCTTGGGTTTAGCTGCCCCGCATGGGAGATCTTAGTTGCCTGACCAAACCCATATCCCGTGCATTGCAAGGCCGATTCTTAACTGCTGGGTCACAAGGGAAGCTCCTGGAAATTTTTTTGTATTCTTTTGTTCATTGGCAGTGGACAGCTAAAATTTTTTCTTGAATTTGCTTTTTATCTGAGCTACTTGATAAGAAATTTTAAACAGAATGCTCTGGTTCCAGTATAGTAAATTCTGAAGAAACTGAATTTGGAATCTTGAGGCATTATGTAGCTGAATCTTAGAGTGGTTATTATATTTCAATAATCTGAGTTTTTAGTTTTCATCCCTTTGCTGAAGAACTTCAGAACATTCCCTTGGAGCATACATTCATACTACACGAGTATCTCCTCTGCGTACTGCTGTTGCCTCTAAAAGCATTGTCCTCAACGTAATAGGGTGATGGGAGGGAGGTTCAAGAAGGAGGGGACATATGTATACCTATGGCTGATTCATGTTGATATTCGTCAGAAAACAACAAAATTCTGTAAAACAATTATCCTTGAGTTAAAAAGTAAATAAAACAACAAAAAAAGAGATGGGTAACAATTGACTGTAATATATCCTACCCCGGGACTGTCACTGCTTGCACAGAGGGCGTGCACACCCAGCCTGCAGTGGGTGGATGGGTGCTGCTGGTCCGCAGGCGCTGCTGCCCTTCCCTGCAGGGACTTGTAGCTGCTAAGTTCATTACTGGGCTTTCCAGAGTCAAGTGTGTTTGCTTTGCTGTGGCATTCTTTCTGCCACAGAAAGAATTTTGTGTTCTAGTGAGTAGTTTTGACTCATGAAGGCAGACAAAAGGATGCAACTTGTAGACTTGGGATTGTGGCAAAGAAACAGTATCACAGAGTGTGGCAGAAAGCAAGTTTTTGTGCATTGATAAGGCCCCTTCAGAAAGTGATCTGAGAAGTGTAGAAATTGGCAATTAGGATTAGTCAAGTTCTTTGTATTGTGAATAGCATTGTGAACAACAGGGAAGCCTGGCAAGTTGCACCGCTTAATGTTTAAAGAACAGGTGTAAGAAAATGGTTCGAAGGCTTATTTTAACGTCAGAGGATTTGAAGAGGATTGTAGAGCAAGCAAATTGCCTGTGGATAGTGCCTAATAAATTCACACAGGAGTTCTGCTTTTACGCCCTCTCAGGTGAAAAAGGCACTCGGGGTTGGCCCTTGTGCACACCAGGACTGTCAGAGGTGCTGGCCTTGAGGCAGATGGTGGGCGCTGAATTTCCTTCCCTTAATGAGAATGACATTACCCCTCCCTGGAGGCAGGAACATTACTGTTGCAGTAGAAAGTTCTGGTGTTTTCCTTTCTAGTGAATTGGAGGTATCATGATCTGTTGACATATAAATTTATTCAGCAGACTGTATAAAGCAGTGATGCCAGGAGTTTAGGGAATGCAAAGATGAGGGAATTCCCTGCCCTTGAGGAGCTTATAGTACCATGAGATGATGCCACACAAAATAGCTAGTGTTTAAATGCTGTTGGAAAGGTACAGAATGCCTCCTGTGGAAGATAGTTTGACAGGGGTGGGTGAAGGGGCTGACATTTTTGTAGGGTGTTATTTTCAATAGTTTTTGTGGAATAATGTTTGTAGGAGTAAAGGTCAGAGAGAGAGTGATCTTTGAATGCTTACTCATATATCGTTATTGTTAGTGTAAGACTTTCTCAGAGTTAAAATATTTCTGTTTTTAATGGAGAAAAGGCCCAGTGTAAAATAAGAAAAGAACTTTGGACTTTCCTTTTCAAATCCCTTTCTAAGCCTTAATCTTTTAGTGCTACTTCCTCCTAAAGCTGTTTAACTTTGGTGAGGGTCCCACCAACTTTCCTTCTTTGAGAACAGCAGAAGAAGCAAAGAACTAGCTCCAGTGATCTGTCGAATCTTAAGCTGTAGGCAGGCTCATTGGGACCTGCCTGGAACTGCAGTGAGCAGCAGTCAGGATATGGGAAGGGAGGGGGAACTGTTAACTTGTGTCCATAAGCAGGCAGCTTGGCAGGAATGACAGTATGTCCTCAGTGGGCCCCAAACTTTTTACTTTGTTACCTGTTGAGTGCCCCTGATTTGCTCTTTAATTGCTGAGGGAGGTTATTATGCTGAATTCTTATATGTGAGTCACTTGCTGTTTTGATACATTAAAATTTTTATAAGCCTGGCATCTTATATATTAGTTTTTCCTTTTATTGACTATTGCTGAATGTTAATTTGCAATTATTGTATTTTCTTCAGCCAATTATATTCTCAGTTGGTAGGAGTTTCTATTGATGTGGATTTCAGCAAGATTCAGGGACCAGCCCCTGACTTTTTTTTTTTTTTGGTATTCCTTTTTGGTGGTGTTGTTGACTTTTTAAGCATCAGATAGGAGTTAAAGATACATTCAGAATTTGCTCAATATCCTTACTGTCATTTCTTTGGTCTTACCTGTCATCTAGTCTCATTTGGATTATTACAGTGGCCTCCTAACTGATTCCCCTCCTTCTGCCCTTGCCTGCTCCAGGCTGCCCATGATATAGTGAGATTCTGTTAACAGGTAAATCAGATGATGTCAGTCTGCTCAGAATTTCCTGCTTTCACTCAAGTCTTCATCCTATCCCACAAGGCTCCCATGGCCTAGCCTTCCCACTTTTTAAGAATTCCTCCCCATTATCTGTTGTCCAACAAGCCCCAGGGGACTCCTTCCTGAGGGCCTTTGCGTGTGTTGCATGTGTTCCTGCCTGGAATCCCTGCGTACAGATTTGTGCATAACTAGGTCTCTCACTTTCTTGGGATCTTTCCCCCAAAATAAGCTCAGTGACCTGTGTGATTGATTTCAGCCCTCCTGTTACGCCCAATGAAATAAGTCCATCAGAGAAAGGCAAATACTGTATGATACTGCTTATACGCAGAATCTAAAAAATAAAACAAACTAGTGAATATAACAAAACAGAAATAGACTCGCAGATATAGAAAACTAGTGATTACCAGTATGGAGTAGGGCAAGATAGAGGTAGGTAAAAAATAAGAGGTAGTGAACCTACCTCTATAGTGGTAGGTACAAATTAAGAGGTACAAACTATTATGCATAAAATAAGCTATAAGGGTATATTGCCCAGCACAGGGAATATAGCCAATATTATACTAACTATAAACTAACAATAATATATACTAACTATATATTATTTTAACTATACCTTTAAAGATTGTGAATCACTGTGTTGTACATCTAAAATGAATTACCTGACATTGTAAATCAAGTATACCTCAATGAAAAAAAGAAAATTTCACCCCTCCTCCACCGTTTCATATCCCTGCCTCTGCTTATTATTTTTCTCCTTCGCGTTCATTATCTAACACTGTGTATTTTACTTCTCCAGCCTGTGTATTATCTCCTTCCTCACTTGAATGCTAGCTCTTTGAGGACAGGGATTTTTGTCTGTGTTGTATCTCCAGCACCTCAAACTGGGTCTTATCTGTAGTAGGTGCTCAGTAAGAAGTTGTTGACTGGATGGATGGATGAATGTTTCATACCATAGCTTCCTGCCCTGGTTTGTGAATTATGTAAATTCTGAATGTGGTAGGCTGTCAGACAATGTCTCATCAAGAAACCTCTCCTAAATCTTCAGTCAAAAGGGGGCTATGATTCTATGTGTCTAACAGTCATTTTGTTACACTGCACAGATTGGCACAACATTGTGCACAAATCAGCTGTACTTCATTTAACAAGGGGGGGGTATAATTCTGAGAATTGGATACAAAAGGAATGGCCGGAGGAGCAAAGGGGAAGGTGCTATTACACAGAATCCGCGCACCACCTTTTCCTAGTTATGCTGCTGGAGTTCGCTAACAGCTGAGCAGAAACCTGTCCGCCTGCCAGGGCTTGTGTCCGAGCGGCGTGAGAGCGCAACTGTCAAGGGGGGTGGCCATGTAAATTCACGCCTGTGATTCAGGGAGAGTCTGCAAGGATAAGTGTGGGGCTGACACACTCACCCACTCATGTGTTAAGTACCAACCAACTATCCAGCACAGGGGGTGTTTATTTAACGCATGTGTGGAGATACACTTAGATGTAGGACAGACTAAATTAATAACATGGGGTAAGATCTGAGATCATGAGTGAAAGATTAGAAAGCTAAGACTTAAATTCCAGCTTAGCCTAGTCACATCCATGTGTTGAACCACAAAACTGAACTCAGCCTCTCGAAATGGAACACGACAGGAAACATGTCTTCACTGTGGCCGTGATCTCTTAGTGTGATTAAGTGCTCATTTCCGTGAGTTCAGTAAATCTGTGTTTAGGCCCAGTTGTGTCCCAGATTAGATCTCTGTCACCTAGAAGATCACAGTGGCCTCTCTTATTCTGATTATAGTCCTTCCTCAGAGCACTGTTGTCACTTAAGATTCCAAGAGGTGACAGGCTTGTGTTTATGGTACCTCTGACCCGAGTGCTCCTCCCTTTGCTGCTCAGATCATTCTCACCTCCCTCACCCGCCCCAGGACACATTGCCAGCATCTTGTTGCTCTTCTGCCTTATGAACAAGGGTACCAAGGTCTAAATATACTTTATTTCAAACTATATTCATGTTCGATGCTCGTTAATATTTATGACTTGAATCTGTTACTCATAAGCTTTTTTTTGATTACGAATGGCAGCATTTAAATCTCTCAAGATGTGAAGGGAGATCACAGTGGAAATGGTAGGAATTAGTGGGACTTCTGCTCGCCTTGCCCAGTCCTCTGCTTCTCTAGGCCCCAGGTAAAGTTGGCCGAGGGATTAGGTTGAACATCTGTCCCTTGGATGTGAGGTCTGTCACTGATAGATCACAAACTACTACTTCCAGTTACCCCCTCAAAGCGAAAGACAAAATGAAATCCGGTGCAGTGATTACATTTACAGATTTGGAATTCTGTAATTTATTTATTTATGAAATTCACATCCCTTTTTTTTTTTTTTTTGTTAAAACCTGAAATTCTCAGGGCTTTTAATGTTAAAAGTTATCTTCAGGAAATAGTTTATCATGTTTTTGAGGAATTAAATAATTTATGTTCAAATGCTAGCTTATTTCATTCATCAGGTTATTTTGGATTTCTATAATGCTAATTATTTTTCTTAAAAGATGATCCTGTGCTACTTAAAAACTAAATGAGTCTTTCATGTGCCGGTTTGGATCTGTCTTATGTTCATGGATTCACTTGTAAGGATATAATCAGTCTTAAAATGGAACTAGCTCCAGCCCCTTACTTTCTTAATACAATTATTTTCTTCAATCCAAACAAACTAGAAATGAATTTCTGTTATTTTTGTTTTCCCATAGACCATCATATTTCTACAGCAAAAAAGTTAGCTACCACCAGAGCAGCTTACATTTTTCTGTTCTTTGTGCCACCTGATAAATGAGGCCTTCACATAAGCATCTCCACCACCACCAGGAGCAACATTTTACCTGCTGTCGTGGAGAAGGAGTCCTGGAGAGGAGGGCTGCTCTGGCTGTGGATGCTGGCCTCTGATGGATTTGCATTTAGTCTTCCGTATGAGCCCCCTTCAGAATCTGAAGCACTCTTTAGAAAGAAATACTGCCTCATCCAGATTCTAGGAGAGAAATATTTAAATTAAAGCAAAAATCATTTATTTTCCCCTTCTGCATGCTTCCACTACTTCCCCCTTTTAAACGGTTTTATCACTTCCATAACGTTTCTCTTTTCAAGCTGTGGTTGTTGAACTCTCGTGGAAAGGTACTGGGCTGGAAGCCTGTGACACCGAGCTGGTGGGAGGGCCCACAGACGCTTCCGAGGAGCTGATGTCTTATGAAAACACCTTTAGAGACTGTTATCAATTCATTTAAATTAAGTTTCCAGTGGGCAACAGAGCGTACTTGAGCCAGGCAAGTATCTGTGACCCAGAGGTACTTACTTGGTTTTGACTTCTTAGAAGCATTTATTTATTTTACTTTTTATTATGGTAAATTTTAAACATACACAAAGGGATAATAACATAATATATCCCATTTACCGATCACCCCTTATTAACATCTTGCTCTTCTAGAGGCATTTTCTAATGCATTTAGGCATAAAATGCCTGCATTTTATAATTATGTTTTTCTCCTTTTGGCATTGTGTTTTAAGCAAAATTTTTTCCTCATTTACATTGGCAAATTGAAATGTGCACTAGTTAACTCTTGAGACTAGTTGTAGAGAAGCAATAATTTGATCTTTCAATAGAAATGCACTGAATATGAAATAAACAGACTGCTGTTAGAGATGTTCTTTACAAATTGGTTAAGTTGTGTGTAAAATATTACTCTTAGTTCAGCCAACAGCGAACCTCTTCTACTTTCACTTAGAACATGGAAAAATCTGTTATTATAAAACTCTGATGGAAACTTGGATATAGATGGGAAATGTTTTCTTCCCTTCTCTCTCCTTCCTCCATCCTTATTTCTTCTTTCTGCTACTCATTCTACAGATATTTTTTGTCACTGCAGATACAAAATAAACAAAGGGATGCTTATATTTGGGGAAAGTAGGAGGAAAATAAACTAGTAAGGAAATAAATAGGAGCTAGTATTTGTGATGGGGACTTGCTGGTAGGCTGAGTGATATGTTAGAGAATAAGATGAGGACATACTCAATAGGGTGATGAGAAAAAAATCTTTCTGGGCTGCTGACTTTTAGATTTACAGTGTGAAGGGTGAGAACCAGCTGGGGCAGAGGGATAGTCCTTAGGAAAGACTCTGTGGTAAGTGGGTTAGGAACCAACAGTGGGAGTATGATTGGAAGGAAGATGGAATGGTATGTAGGGACCAGGATCTTCCAGGGTCTTGTGGATCCTGGTGAGGAGTTTGGAGTGTATTTAGAAAGTTAGTGAAAAGCTTTACATATGCTTGTGACAGGATTTGCTTTGCCTTTTTCGGGGTTGGTGGTGGTGGGGGAGGCCTGCTGCAGGGGCTTGCAGGGTCTTAATTCCTGGGCAGGGACTGAACCCGTGCCCTCTGCAGTGGAAGTGTGAGTCCTAACCACTGGACTGCCAGGTAAGTCCTGATGCAATTTTAAATCACCCTTAATTCTTAGGGGTTACTTTTTGGGGGTAAATTCTTGATTTTTTATTTTTTTGCTGTTTCAAGGTATATATGTAATTAAAAATTCTTCACAAGATTTTTAGAAGTCATGACTATATTCTAAAACAAAAGGTCCTTTTTTTGTTATAGTAGATTGTAGGAATGTTTCTGATCAAGGTACAAGGAAATGATCATAAATACAGTGTTTTATTTTCCATCCTTTTGTTGAAAATCATTAATGTCCTTGATGGAGAAAACTGCTCTTTTTTTCTATAAGGTAAGATGGTATCAAGTCATGCTTTGTAACAAGTGAGGTTTGCATCTTGAATTAATGACTCTATAATACTGTTACACTTTGAAAGGATTTAAGAATCTATAAGGAACCCGTTTTCCAGAATTTATCTGATGGCATAGTTCTTGCATTATGTTTGGTATTATGAAATTCTAAAACAGTGGATTTTAGCAGAACACTGCCTCTGTTCAGCTTTGAACTCATCCATATTTAACACCAAGAGTTGTGTTCATGATGACATATTCTACCTATTCTAACTTTATCTTTTACTTTGGTTCCCTGTGTAGAAGAGCTTATTCTTTAGATGAAGGATTGAAGAATGAGTACTTTTATTATTTTGAGTACAAACTAATGCGCAAATTGTTATTTAGCAAGTTTTGTGGTTGGCTGGGACTATCTCTATGTAAGTCTCCACACTGGAAACAGATGAAAAAATATTTTCCATTGAAGCAGTTTTGCCAACATTATAATCAAATTTTATAGCATTACGATTCCTATAGGAAGTTTCTAGATTATTGTGATTAGCCTTGCCAATGTTTTCTTTATAAAAACATGGTTTAGGATTTCAAATAGGTATGTGAAATACTTTGTAATTTTTTTTTTTTTTGTAGCTTAACAATCTCTTTGTGTTTTTGTTATTGGTCTCCTAGCACTCAAAGCTTTTCAGCTGGAAAGAGGGTGGAATATGTTCCAATCAGTATATGTTAATTTGTTATGTTTATAACTGAACTCTATTAGTTGGTTATGGAATTGAGCTTGCAGAGACTAAAATGTATCTGTCATTTTCCTTTAATTCTAGCACCTTGAATAACAAGATGTGTGGGCCCTAACCTTTGACTTTTGGATTTCTTGGTCAATGTTTTCCTAATTACTTCAGTGGACAAAGGATTGTGAGAACTGCTGGATATTGCTGCCCTTTAAGGGGCCATTAAATCTTGTCTACTTGCTGCTTGTTCATTTTATACCTAAATGTACAGTTGCTTCCCATTCACTGCATTCACTTTGTATCTTCACATTCTCGTCTCTGCCACCCGCGTCACAGCCTCTGCTTCTGCCACAGCTCCCTCACGTGGCCAGTGATCTTTGTATTGGCAAGTCCGGTGCCCTTTTCTCAGTCTTCATTCTCCACTGAACTTCTTTTCATATTTGTTTTTTATTAAAAAAAATTTTAAAGGAGAGTTTTGTTTATTTATTTACTTACTTTTTGGCTGCACCCCATGGCATGTGGGATCTTAGTTCCCTGACCAAGGATTGAACCAACATTCCCTGCATTGGAAGCCAGATTTTTAACCACTGCATCACCAGGGAAGTCCTGTTAGGTTCCGTCTTTCCGCACAGTTCTAAGGTCTGCTTCTCTGAGTCAGGCTCTCAGCCTTTCTTCATCCCTGGGCTCTTTTCTGCCGGTCTCCCTCTAGTCCTCTAACTGGGTACGTGTCAGCTGACAGACAAACTGGAAAAGGTAGTACTCGTCAAGTCTTTCCTGCTTGGGGCCTTCTGTGTGGTATGTAACTTGCTGTGTATGTGAACACCCTTCTGTGTGGCCTTGTCCTGTACATCAAGTTGAACTCTCCTGACACCTCACATGCAAGCACAACTTCTCCTAACACACACACACAGGCACACACAACTGTTGCCAGCCTCATGCCTGCCTTGCTGCCTTTTGCATCCTGTTTGCCCTGCTAGCGATGTCTTCTGCTCTTTCCTCTACCTTTCCAAGATTCAGTCTATCCTTCGAGATGAAGTTTCTTTACTTTTTCTTTTTTTTAGTTTCTTTTTTTTAGTTTCTTTGCTCTTGAATGCCACTTTTATTATTTTTTTTGTAGCTATCTTGACTCACAGTGAACTTTTCCTTCTCTGTGCAGCTGATTTTCTAATATCTTGCATTTCAGAAATTCCCCCAGTGGCTCTGTCTCTGACTGTAAAATCCTTTAGGGCAGGACTGACCTTTGTATCACGATCTTCCATCCCTAGAGCAGTGCTGGGAATGGAGGAGGTGCTCAGTAGTAGGTGGAGGTCAGTTGCGAGAAAAGTTGAGAAAGTATTGTAAACATGTGGGTTTCTGATTGCGTTGGTAAATATTGGAAGACAGTTCTAAAGATAAAGATATAAAACAGATATTTGTAAGGCTGGTGGTCTTTCCCTCACATGGTTTTTTATCTTTTACCTGGTATTATTTTGTTGATGTGGTATAACCAATATTGTGGAGTTAAAACTTAGTGGGGAAACTTTGAGCCAGGTATTTAAACATTATGTTTTATAAGGTAACTTCTATATACAGAGAGAGACTCATTTGCCATTTTCTCAGCTATTGTAAAGCCAGTACTGTGCTATAAATAAAACGTCATTAGCCAGACAGACTGTATTTTGGTTGTACAAATTAAGTGAATGTCGAGAAGGCGCAGGCACCCGACTGGCGCCAGCGGAAACTGAGACTGGGTCCGCGGAAGGGAGTGAGTGCGCCACACCTGGGGATAGCGCGCCCATCAAGCCCCTCGCTGCCTGGACCGCTCTGACGGGGAAGGCACAGAGAGCAGGCGCAGCTTTCCCTTCCGCGCTTTTGTGTAATACCCGAGGGCTGGAACCTAGCGCAGCGCGGGGCGCGCTCCATATAGAACAGCCGGGAGCCTGAGCTGCGCAGACGGAGAAAGCAGCGTCAGCCACTCCCGGCAGCGCCAGCCCGCCCCCGCAGGGCCAGCCCATCCCCGCAGCGTCAGCCCCGCCCCGCAGCGCCAGCCCATCCCCGCAGCGTCAGCCCCTCCCAGCAGCGCAACGGAACTAGCTACCTGAATAAGAGTACACCTCCGCCCGCCTGTGTCAGGGCGGAAATGAGGCTCTGAAGAGACCGGCAAACAGAAGCCAAATAAACAAAGGGAACCGCTTCAGAAGGGACTGGTGCAACAGATTAAAATCTCTGTAGAAAACACCGACTTCACCGGAAGGGCCCTGTAGATATCGAGAAGTGTAAGCTGGAACGAGGAGCTATCTGAAACTGAGCCGAACCCACACTGACCGCAACAGCTCCAGAGAAATTCCTAGATATATTTTTACTTTTTTTTTCTAAGTAAGGAAAAAAAAAATTTTTTTTCTTTTTATATTTTTTCTTTTTTATTTTTTCTCTTTTATTTTCCTTTAAAATTCCCTATTACTCCCCCATTACTCCTTAACTTTCATTTTCATAGATTTTTACGATTTTTTTAATTAGGGGAAAAAAAAATTTTTTTTTTCTTTCTCTTTTTTTGTTTTTTTTTTCTTTTTTCTTCTTTTTTTTTCTTTCCGTTTTCTCTTTTATTTTCTATTTTTCTTTTTCTCTTATTTCTTTTAAAGTCCTCTAGTACTCCTCTACTACTCTTCATTTTCATTTTCACTACACTATAACCTTACAAAAAAAAAAAAAAAAGAGAAGCCCTATCTTTAAACCGAAGATTATTCTCTCCCAGTCTTGACTCTCTGTTTTCTACCTCAGAACACCTCTATTTCCTCCTTTCCCCTTCTCTTCCCAATCCAATTCTGTGAATCCTTGTAGGTGTCTGAGATACGGAGAACACTCTGGGAACAGACAGCTGTGTAGATCTGTCTCTCTCCTCTTGAGTCCCCCTTTTTCTCCTCCTGCTCATCTCTATCTCCCTCCTCCCTTTTCTCCTGTTCATGTAACTCTGTGAACCTCTCTGGGTGTCCCTAACGGGGGAGAATCTTTTCGCCATTAACCTAGAAGTTTTATTATCAGTGCTGTATAGTTGGAGAAGTCCTGAGACTACAGGAAGAATAAAACTGAAATCCAGAGGCAGGAAACTTAAGCCCAAAACCTGAGAACACCAGAAAACTCCTGACTACATGGAACTTTAAGTAATAAGTGACCGTCCAAAAGCCTCCATACCTACACTGAAACCAACCACCACCCAAGAGCCAATAAGTTTTAGAGCAAGACATACCACGCAAATTCTCCAGCAACACAGGAACATAGCCCCGAATGTCAACATACAGGCTGCCCAAGGACACACCTAACACATAGACCCATCTCAAAACTCATTACTGGGCACTCCATTGCTCTCCAAAGAGAAGAAATCAAGTTCCATGCACCAGTACACTGACGCAAGCTTCCCTAACCGGGAAACCTTGACAAGCCAATCGTCTAACCCCACCCACTGGGTAAATCCTCCACAATAAAAAGGAACCACAGACCTCCAGAATACAGAAAGTCCACTCCAGACACAGCAATCTAAACAAGATGAAAAGGCAAAGAAATACCCAACAGGTAAAGGAACATGAAAAATGCCCACCAAGTCAAACAAAAGAGGAGGAGATAGGGAATCTACCTGAAAAAGAATTTAGAATAATGATAATAAAAATGATCCAAAATCTTGAAAACAAAATGGAGTTACAGATAAATAGCCTGGAGACAAAGATTGAAAAGATACAAGAATTGTTTAATAAAGACCTAGAAGAAATAAAAAAGAGTCAATTAAAAATGAACAATGCAATGAATGAGATCAAAAACACTTTGGAGGGAACCAAGAGTAGAATAACGGAGGCAGAAGATAGGATAAGTGAGGTAGAAGATAAAATGGTGGAAATAAATGAAGCAGAGAGGAAAAAAGAAAAAAGGATCAAAAGAAATGAGGACAACCTCAGGGACCTCTGGGACAATGTGAAATGCCCCAACATTTGAATCATAGGAGTCCCAGAAGAAGAAGACAAAAAGAAAGGCCATGAGAAAATACTCGAGGAGATAATAGCTGAAAACTTCCCTAAAATGGGGAAGGAAATAGCCACCCAAGTCCAAGAAACCCAGAGAGTCCCAAACAGGATAAACCCAAGGCGAAACACCCCAAGACACATATTAATCAAACTAACAAAGATCAAACACAAAGAACAAATATTAAAAGCAGCAAGGGAAAAACAACAAATAACACACAAAGGGATTCCCATAAGGATAACAGCTGATCTATCAATAGAAACCCTCCAGGCCAGAAGGGAATGGCAGGACGTCCTGAAAGTAATGAAAGAGAATAACCTACAACCTAGATTACTGTGCCCAGCAAGGATCTCATTCAGATATGAAGGAGAACTCAAAAGCTTTACAGACAAGCAAAAGCTGAGAGAATTCAGCACCACCAAACCAGCTCTTCAACAAATGCTAAAGGATCTTCTCTAGACAGGAAATGCAGAAAGGTTGTATAAACGTGAACCCAAAACAACAAAGTAAATGGCAACGGGACCACACCTATCAATAATTACCTTAAATGTAAATGGGTTGAATGCCCCAACCAAAAGACAAAGATTGGCTGAATGGATACAAAAACAAGACCCCCATATATGCTGTCTACAAGAGACCCACCTCAAAACAAGAGACACATACAGACTAAAAGTGAAGGGCTGGAAAAAAATATTTCATGCAAATGGAGACCAAAAGAAAGCAGGAGTCGCAATACTCATATCAGATAAAATAGACTTTCAAATAAAAGCTGTGAAAAGAGACAAAGAAGGACACTACATAATGATCAAAGGATCAATCCAAGAAGAAGATATAACAATTATAAATATATATGCACCCAACATAGGAGCACCGCAATATGTACGGCAAACACTAACGAGTATGAAAGAGGAAATTAATAGTAACACAATAATAGTGGGAGACTTTAATACCCCACTCACAACTATGGATAGATCAACTAAACAGAAAATTAACAAGGAAACACAAACTTTAAATGACACAATGGACCAGCTAGACCTAATTGATATCTATAGGACATTTCACCCCAAAACAATCAACTTCACCTTTTTCTCAAGTGCACACGGAACCTTCTCCAGAATAGATCACATCCTGGGCCATAAATCTAGTCTTGGAAAATTCAAAAAAATTGAAATCTTTCCAGTCATCTTTTCTGACCACAGTGCAGTAAGATTAGATCTCAATTACAGGAAAAAAATTGTTAAAAATTCAAACACCTGGAGGCTAAATAACACGCTTCTGAATAACCAACAAATCATAGAAGAAATCAAAAAAGAAATCAAAATATGTATAGAAATGAATGAAAATGAAAACACAAGAACCCAAAACCTATGGGACACTGTAAAAGCAGTGCTAAGGGGAAGGTTCATAGCATTACAGGCTTACATCAAGAAACAAGAAAAAAGCCAAATAAATAACCTAACTCTACACCTAAAGCAATTAGAGAAGGAAGAAATGAAGAACCCCAGGGTTAGCAGAAGGAAAGAAATCTTAAAAATTAAGGCAGAAATAAATGCAATAGATACTAAAGAGACCATAGCAAAAATCAACAAAGCTAAAAGCTGGTTTTTTGAAAAAATAAACAAAATTGACAAACCATTAGCAAGACTCATTAAGAAACAAAGAGAGAAGAACCAAATTAACAAAATTAGAAATGAAAATGGAGAGATCACAACAGACAACACTGAAATACAAAGGATCATAAGAGACTACTACCAGCAGCTCTATGCCAATAAAATGGACAACTTGGATGAAATGGACAAATTCTTAGAAAAGTATAACTTTCCAAAACTGAACCAGGAAGAAATAGAAGATCTTAACAGACCCATCACAGGCAAGGAAATCGAAACTGTAATCAAAAATCTTCCAGCAAACAAAAGCCCAGGACCAGATGGCTTCACAGCTGAATTCTACCAAAAATTTAGAGAAGAGCTAACACCTACCTTACTCAAACTCTTCCAGAAAATTGCAGAAGAAGGTAAACTTCCAAACTCATTCTATGAGGCCACCATCACCCTAATTCCAAAATCAGACAAAGATGCCACAAAAAAAGAAAACTACAGGCCAATATCACTGATGAACATAGATGCAAAAATCCTTAACAAAATTCTAGCAAACAGAATCCAACAACATATTAAAAAAATCATACACCACCACCAAGTGGGCTTTATCCCAGGAATGCAAGGATTCTTCAATATCCGCAAATCAATCAATGTAATACACCACATTAACAAATTGAAAGATAAAAACCATATGATTATCTCAATAGATGCAGAGAAAGCCTTTGACAAAATTCAACACTCATTTATGATTAAAACTCTCCAAAAAGCAGGAATAGAAGGAACATACCTCAACATAATAAAAGCTATCTATGACAAACCCACAGCAAGCATCACCCTCAATGGTGAAAAATTGAAAGCATTTCCCCTGAAATCAGGAACAAGACAAGGGTGCCCACTCTCACCACTACTGTTCAACATAGTGTTGGAAGTTTTGGCCACAGCAATCAGAGCAGAAAAAGAAGTAAAAGGAATCCAGATAGGAAAAGAAGAAGTGAAACTCTCACTGTTTGCAGATGACATGATCCTCTACATAGAAAACCCTAAAGACTCTACCAGAAAATTACTAGAGCTAATCAATGAATATAGTAAAGTTGCAGGATATAAAATTAACACACAGAAATCCCTTGCATTCCTATATACTAACAATGAAAAAACAGAGAAATTAAAGAAACAATACCATTCACCATTGCAACAAAAAGAATAAAATACTTAGGAGTATATCTACCTAAAGAAACAAAAGACCTATACATAGAAAACTATAAAACACTGATGAAAGAAATCAAAGAGGACACAAACAGATGGAGAAACATACCGTGTTCATGGATTGGAAGAATCAATATTGTCAAAATGGCTATTCTACCCAAAGCAATCTATAGATTTAATGCAATCCCTATCAAGCTACCAACGGTATTTTTCACAGAACTAGACCAAAGAATTTCACAATTTGTATGGAAATACAAAAAACCTCGAATAGCCAAAGTAATCTTGAGAAAGAAGAATGGAACTGGAGGAATCAACCTGCCTGACTTCAGACTCTACTACAAAGCCACAGTCATCAAGACAGTGTGGTACTGGCACAAAGACAGAAATATAGACCAATGGAACAGAATAGAAAGCCCAGAGATAAATCCACGAACCTATGGACACCTTATCTTTGACAAAGGAGGCAAGGATATACAATGGAAAAAAGACAACCTCTTTAACAAGTGGTGCTGGGAAAACTGGTCAACCACTTGCAAAAGAATGAAACTAGAACACTTTCTAACACCGTACACAAAAATAAACTCAAAATGGATTAAAGATCTAAATGTAAGACCAGAAACTATAAAACTCCTAGAGGAGAACATAGGCAAAACACTCTCCAACATAAATCACAGCAAGATCCTCTATGACCCACCTCCCAGAATATTGGAAATAAAAGCAAAACTAAACAAATGGGATCTAATGAAACTTAAAAGCTTTTGCACTACAAAGGAAACTATAAGTAAGGTGAAAAGACAGCCGTCAGATTGGGAGAAAATAATAGCAAATGAAGAAACAGACAAAGGATTAATCTCAAAAATATACAAGCAACTCCTGCAGCTCAATTCCAGAAAAATAAATGACCCAATCAAAAAATGGGCCAGAGAACTAAACAGACATTTCTCCAAAGAAGACATACAGATGGCTAACAAACACATGAAAAGGTGCTCAACATCACTCATTATTAGAGAAATGCAAATCAAAACCACAATGAGGTACCATTACACACCAGTCAGGATGGCTGCTATCCAAAAGTCTACAAGCAATAAATGCTGGAGAGGGTGTGGAGAAAAGGGAACCCTCTTACACTGTTGGTGGGAATGCAAACTAGTACAGCCGCTATGGAAAACAGTGTGGAGATTCCTTAAAAAACTGGAAATAGAACTGCCATATGACCCAGCAATACCACTTCTGGGCATACACACTGAGGAAACCAGATCTGAAAGAGACACGTGCACCCCAATGTTCATCACAGCACTGTTTATAATAGCCAGGACATGGAAGCAACCTAGATGCCCATCAGCAGATGAATGGATAAGGAAGCTGTGGTACATATACACCATGGAATATTACTCAGCCGTCAAAAAGAATTCATTTGAACCAGTCCTAATGAGATGGATGAAACTGGAGCCCCTTATACAGAGTGAAGTAAGCCAGAAAGATAAAGAACATTACAGCATACTAACACATATATATGGAATTTAGAAAGATGGTAACGATAACCCTATATGCAAAACAGAAAAAGAGACACAGAAATACAGAACAGACTTTTGAACTCTGTGGGAGAAGGTGAGGGTGGGATGTTTCAAAAGAACAGCATGTATACTATCTATGGTGAAACAGATCACCAGCCCAGGTGGGATGCATGAGACAAGTGCTCGGGCCTGGTACACTGGGAAGACCCAGAGGAATTGGGTGGAGAGGGAGGTGGGAGGGGGGATCGGGATGGGGAATAAGTGTAAATCTATGGCTGATTCATATCAATGTATGACAAAACCCACTGAAATGTTGTGAAGTAATTAGCCTCCAACTAATAAAAAAATTAAAAAAAAAAAAATTAAGTGAATGTCATCTTCTTTTGAAACATGGCTCCACTTTACCCCCTTGTGTGTTTTCCCATCTAAGTTATGTAAAGAGAGTTAAGAAAAGTTCTTGTTCCTGTAATTAATTTTCCCAAAGCATCTCTGTAATATAAAGGGGCTACCACTTCTACAGAGGGTTAGATCAGGATCCATGAGCTATGTCCCCCTGGCCAGGCAGCCATGTCCAGTCACTGCCCAGCTTCTCCCTCTGTCTTCCCTTGGGCTAGGGAGGTTCTGCCAGAAGCCCCCCTGCACTCCAGGCTGTAGGAGCAACCAAGAGCTAAAAGACTTTCTGATTCTTCTGCCTTTACTCAAATGTGCCTTGTTGTTTACTGAGAATACAGAACCTCTTCTCTGAATTCAAAGGTTTCTTTCGTCCTTCTGCTCTAGGCCTTCAGACATCTCACCTTGATACTTGTTTTTTTCTCCTTTCCCACTAGTTTGAGGCAAAGTGGTAATTTTTTTTTATCTCTGTAGCTGTTTCACAGTATAGCACAAGAACCAAGTATTTGTTGAATAAATAAGTGGGTCATGTGTTTATTTTATTTTATTTATTTATTTATTTTAATTTTTTTTTTTTGGTCATGTGTTTAAAAGCCAAACTTTTGTCCCTTTTCTTCTCTCAGATTCTCAGCAGATTGACAGCTTTGTTGTTCAGACCCAGGGGTTCTTAAGCTTTCTGATATTCAGATGCTCACGTGCCCCTTTGGTAAGCTGGGCTTCTCTGGTGGCTCAGCTGGTAGAGAATCCGCCTGCAATGTGGGAGACCTGGGTTCAGTCCCTGGGCTGAGAAGGGAACGGCAACTCACTCCAGTACTCTGGCCTGGAGAGTTCCATGGACTGTACATGGGGCCCATGGGGTCTCAAAGAGTCAGACACGACTGAGCAACTTTCACTTCACTTCACTTTGTAAGCTAGTGAAGCCTTTTGACCATTCTCAGATTGCTGATTTTAAATAAATAAGATGAGTTTCCCTGGTGGATCAGATTGTAACAAATCTGCCTGCAATGCAGGGGACCCCAAGGAAATCTTTATGTATATCTGCGTCATCTGTAATATGATAACGAAAATATGTGTTCTTTCTGTGGTGACACAGTTAGTTACTGTTAATATTGCTGTGATTTGTTGCCTATACTCGTATTTGAAGGAAATCTTAAATTTCAGTTTGAGGTTAGTAAAAAAGAGAAGTGAAAACTTCCACTGATTCACATTCACGCACCCCTGAAATCTCTTCACGGTCTCTGGAACTCCAGGTAGAGAAGCTTAATTATTCTAAAGAGTAGAAATAAAAGAAGCTATTTAAGGTAGGAAGACATTTTAAGAAATTGGACACCGTTGCTGGTTTTTGGTAAGAGCTCTACGATGGGGGAGTGGGCAGGGTTATTGTAAATGCTGAGGATGCTGATGGACAGAGCCTTGGGGGTTAAATAATTTCTGTTTTATAGTTATGGCATGATGGGAATGGTTTGTCTTTTGCTTTGCCTAAATCCAAGGTCTCATTTCCTTATCTGTAAAGCAAGGGTATTGGAATAAAAGATCCTTAATATCCCTTTAACTTGAAAAGCTGTTTAATAGTAGGAAGCCTACATGGTAGGCTCGCTAAGATGTAAACTTATTAACTCTATGCAGCCTGTAAATAGATTGCTCAGAAGTGGGAGAGCAGTAGTTCTGAGTCTCTGTCATCCAGAAGGCATTCCCAGAGGTACCATCTAGTTCGTCCTCAGAGCTACCCTGTAAAAAAGGTGGTACTCCCGCTTTATAGATTAGGGGATTGAGACCCAGACGGGTGAAAAACTTCCAGAGCCACAGATTCATAGGTGATGAACTGGAGTTTGAAGTCGAATTTTCGATGTGGAAAGCCTGTTTTTGGCTTTCGTTTTTTGCTATACAACACTGTCCCCATCCTACTTTCCTAGTGATCCAAGACTCAGTTTAGTACTCGTCCTACAGAGAGAACATTTTTGTTGGAAATAATACATTTGTATGTGTTAAGATTATATTTATTACTTTCATTTTGGAGAGAAAACCAATCATTTAAAAATATTTATAAAAAATGTGAAGCAACTGAAAAGAGGGAAAAGCTCTAAGTACAATAGAGAAAATGGTTTTCCATTCCAGAACCCTTGGCCATAGATTGTCCATCTGATGTTCCGTCACTCCAGAATACCCTCATGTTTTACTTCCTAAAGTGAGGACGTTCTCCTTCATAATAACGGAGTAACCACAATATCAGGAAAGTTAACGTTGAACACATTATTACCATCCAGTACTCCTCAGACTCCATTCACGTTTGACCAGTTGCCCCAATAAAGTCTCCCACCTCCCCACTGCCCCTGTTTTTGGATGAAAGCAAACGGATCCAAAGAGAATCGTGCTTCACATTTGTTGTCTTCAGCCTTTCTTTTGATTTTCATGATCTTGGTATGTTTGGAGATTATAGCCCTGTTATAGAATAACCCTCAATTTGGGTTTCTCTGATGTTTTCTGAGGATTAAACTCAGGTAATACATCTTTGTCAGGAACATAACAGAAATAATGCTGTGTCTTATGTACCCTTTCAGGAGATGTAGATTTCAATTTGTCCTGTTTCTTATGATCAGCTGTTTAAGGTGGCATCTGCCAGGCTTCCCACTGATAAATTACTCTTTCCATTTGTAATTAAATAGTATTTTGTGAATAAATACTTTGAAACTATGTAACTATCCAATTCTTTGTCAAACTTTTTAATTTATTGATTTATTAGTTTGTATAAGTATGGGCTTGTGGTTTTCTGTTTTATTCAGTGAGCTACAGTCTTGTTACTGTGTGTGTAAGTTGTCCCAGATTTGGCCAGTGGAAGCCCCGTCAGGCTGGGTTCTTTACTTTTTTGACCTGTGTCTGTCATTCTTTGGAATATTTTCTCACTTTCTGTCACCAAGTGTTTCAGGCCAGGGTTTCTCACCTTGGGTGCTATAAGTGCTCATATGCCTGGTTATTAATCTTATTATTCATTCCATTCTTCAAGAAAATTGAACATTTTTGAAAAAATAACTACCAAATGTCAACCTTTTTTGTATCCTTAGTGATAGCCTCAGTTAGTGGGACTTTCTGATACTACTATGAAGGGGCAGAGAACCTGATTTTCCCTTTTGTGCATGTTTCTTTTCTCCTGCATAGGGGAAAAAAGAGGTCTTCTTGTCCAGGAACTGCCAAAAAGAGGTACTGTAATTGTCAAAATTTTTCCATTGTCAGAACAAACATTAAACAAAGCAAAACAAAATAAACATTTCAGTGTCATTGGTACAAGAGGGGAGGAGGATCAGTGTGCTCTTCAGTGATTTGCTTGCTCATCTATCACATATTTAATGAATGGCTTCTGGTATCAGGTAGTGAGCAGGGCTCTTTGCAATGTAGTTGAAATTCTAGGGCATCAGAAATCAGTGGTCCCTGCATAACCTCAAGGAGCTTGCTGTCTACTGGTTAAGAGATGGAATAGTCATGAAAAAGAAAAACTTGGACTGATAGACAGTCATACAAGGAAATGCCCTGAGCAGCAGTTCCTTACTTACGAAATGTGACAGATGTTCTACTTTACAGATTGCTCTGAGGGTAAAATGAGCTCATTTAAGTGAAAGTCTTTTGTAAACTGCAGACATCTTATATAAATGAAGTGTTTCTTTCCTGTCACTCTATCTTCTGGTATTTCTGATCTTTTTAGAATCATTAAAGTAAGCATCCCCTGATCTAGCTTCTAGGCTTTTCTTCCCCACTCCATCCTGAGCATCACTGCCCATCTCTCTATGTCCACCACCATTTATTTTCATGTCACTTAACCCTGTTCAGAAATTGAGTGTTCCCATATTTTGTTCCAGTTGAAGTCCAAACCTTTGATAAATAAGGCCTCCAGGTTATCACCAACCTAGCTTTCTAGTCTTGTCACTTGTGTGGAAGCTCCTAACCCAAACCATATCATCATTTACTCTGTCTGAGGTACACTTTGCACTTTTCCATCTCTGTGCCTGTGCTCTTTTCCTTCTGCCTGGAGTTATCTTCATTTTTCCAGTTTTCACAGTTACTTCCTCATTTTGGACTTGGTTCAAACCAAGGCCTTCCTTCACTTTGCTTCTGTTGTGGTCTTTCCAGAGCACTTTGTAGTCATCCTTTGCCTTCCTAGGTTTCTGTTAGGTTTTCCCGGATGGCATTACATGCTCTCAACATATAGGGACCATATTTAGCATGTGTTTATATTTCCCATATTTATGTAAAGGAAATTATTTTTGTTTGATAAGAAAAATGATTAATTCATCCCAGCTCCCAAGAATTTAAAAGCAAAAACAAAGTCTGACTTTTCAAAAATACCAACTGAGTTTGCACTGCAAAAAAATTATTACTGTGTATCAATTTTATTGTAAAAGTTACAACACATCTGACTCAACTTGTCATTTGTCTCTGCAAAAGATGGACACCTTTGTTCTGTGGGTACACTGTTGTCAAGAAGAAGGGCCCATTTTGGTACCAGGGAGAGACTGCTTCACCTTAGCGGATGGTTGTATTAGCTAGCGTCAAGTGGGATGGATGCCCAAGGCAATGTAAGTGGCTGCTAGTGCTGCTGAAATGGGCTCAAGACGAGATCCAGTATTTCTCTTCTGTACATGAATGATAGAGAAGTTGTGTCTCAAAATCTGAGGAATCTGCCACTTAATTGTCTACCTTAATTAAAAATGAAAACTGGAGTGAAACTACTTACATCATTAAAAGCAATTTATTCTATTAAAAAAGAAAAAAAAAATGCCCCTGCATGCTATGAAGGAAAAGAGTTTTCATGCTGTCAGAACAAAAGATGGGAGGAACCATGGGTTTAGGTTTCAGTAACCAAACGTGATCTAATAGTTGGTGATATCACATGTTTTTGAGTTAAAATTCCATATTATTCTAGATGGATTTTCAGTGATGGACCATTTTTTCCCCCTTATCACTCTAGCTTCAACATTCACTGTTGAAGGAATAGGTTGTTAAAAGAATGGTCAGAAATTGGTCAGATAGCAATGATGATCTTTTAGTTAATACATATGTGTATTGATTTTCAGAAAGATCTCTAATATAGAGAATGCATTTTGGATGTAATTGTTTTGGAGGTGATGTCATATAATTTGGGATATCAGTCATGGGAATCGCCTCTCATGCTGCTGAGAATGCAGCAGGTTTTTACAGAGTAGTAGCTTCCATGAATATCAGGATGTCAGTTACTATGCACGCTTTTTATTTCTGTGTTTAAAGCAGTTAATGCTGTTGCTGCTTTCTTGAAGCCTCTAAGAGTCTGGTTGTCACTGTACTTTCTACGGTGTACTTTTCACTGCGGCGATATTCAAACACGCGTGGGGAGTCCCAGTGCTCCGTTTCCACGATTGTCACGTGTGGCTGGCTTGTTTGAATCTATACTTTTTTTTTCTCTGACACACACAATTTTGCCTTCCTGTTTTGTTATACAAAAAAACTTGAGTATTTTATCACTTTGTAAATAGCTCAGTGTTGATGATAACTACAATGATGACTTTTAAAAACTGTAATGTGTTTATCGTGTGTAAAAATCAGTTAATTCCTTAATGCTATTGAATATCCAGTTGGGAATATGATATTGCTTGTATGTGGAATCTAAAAATACAGGTACAATTGAACTTATTTATAAAACAAGACGAGTCACAGATGTAGAAAACGGACATGGTTACTGGGGGGGGAGATAAACTGTAAGATTGGGATTGACATATACCCACCACTATATATAAAATAGATAACTAATAACGACCTACTATAAGCACAGGAACCCTACTCAGTACTCTGTAATGGCCTATATGGGAAAGGAATCTGAAAAAGAACGGATATATATATGTGTGTAACTGATTCACTTTGCCGTACACCTGAAACTAACACACACCACATTGTAAATCTACTGTACTTTGATACATTTAAAAAAATCTAATTGGTATCATCACTACTTAAGTTCTCTTCCATGTGGAGATTAGCATTTGACTTGTGGTGCTGGCTGTTATGCAGAACCTATTTAGTTTTTTCTTTTAAAGTTGAGATATAAAAAGAATAGCTCTGTTTCTGAAATGAAAATTTAAATACCGTAATTTTGTAAAAATATTTTGAGTTAAGACCAAAAAACCCCCAAAGAACAACCAGCCACTGAAAATCAGTGTATAACAATCTTGACTAAATTCACTTGAATTGTATTTTTCCCATTGCTTTGGTACTTCATGAATGCCACACTGCTGCTGCTGCCAAGTCGCTTCAGTTGTGTCCGACTCTGTGCGACCCCATAGCCGGCAGCCCACCAGGCTCCCCTGTCCCTGGGATTCTCCAGGCAGGAACACCAGAGTGGGTTGCCATTTCCTTCTCCCGAATGCCGCACTGCTTGACGGAAAAAAGAGGAGGCCGTTTTGGAAGTGTGTGCTCCAGGTTCAGCAGGCTGCTGCCGCTCCGTGAAGAGTTTGTCGGTGGTTCTTGAGGGCAGTCACTGGTCTTAGGCTGGGATTTAGGGTGCTCAGGACAGGCGTCCGGTTACTCAGTAGAGTTCATTTTAGCAGGTGCTTAAATGAGCACTTGCTCTATGCAAATTAAACATGAGGATATCTCAGCTACTGAATGCTGAGTTCATTTGAAATATTAATTCTCTTATTTCTGTCATAACTCAGAACTGTCACAGTAGGGCAGATCATGTTTGAATCTTCAGAGGTATAAACTAGACTACCCTGTAGCAAACACGTGTTAAAATAGATTATGGCTTTCTTTTCTGTGCTTTTTCTTTCCTTAGCTGGAGCAGTGTTGCTCCTGTTTTAGAAATGAAGAACTGCTTGCTGATGAGAGCAGTGCTAGCTGCATCCACTGTGTATGGGATTAGAGATGTTTGAAAGTGAGATTCTTCTGTTCAGGATGACCTGAGGATTTAAGGAAAATTAAGGTTTCTGGAACCTTAATATTTCTAAGCACCCATTTGTGCAGTAGAGAACCCCTTCACCCCATGTTGATATTATTAATTTGGGAAAGAAAGGAGGCAGGTTATCACTCGTAAAGAATTGTGTCCTTCAAATTTTGCATGGTTCTTTTTAGGAAAACCTTTCTGTTGTGCAGAATGTTGAGTATATATGAGAGTAGACCAGACAGTGAAACGAGCGTCCACATGCCCGTGTCAGGGTGCTTCCGCAGCCGGTTCATGGCCGGAGGCGTTTCGTCTGTACCCTCGCCCGTTTCTTCCTCACATGTATATTTTTTTTCCATTTTAAATGTTTACCTTTATTTACCAAGCCACCTATTGGTAGGTATTTGAATGGTTTCTGAATTTTTGTTTAACCATTACAAACAATGTTATAATAAATACCTCTCATTCCTTGCACTCTTGAGTGAGTTTCTTGAAGATAAATTGCCAGAAGGGAAGTTTAGTCAAAGAGTATGCATATTTTTTGTTTTTATAAATGCCCTTAGTATTTAAGATGTCATAACATCGTTTTCCAATAAACTCATACCAATTACCATTTTTTCTAAGACTAAAGTTCTCATTTTTAATCCTTCACTTAGAATCCCCACTTGCTTTCCCTCTCTCTCTTATGTTTATGTATATATGTGTGTATATATGCATAAAATATTTTACATAATCCTGGAACATTTGAGAATTCATTGCAGACCTCATGACACTTTACTTCTAATACTTCAGCTTACAACTCTAAGAATAAGATATTTTCATACATTCCCTGCAATACACTTAAAACATTTGGGGAATTTAGCATTGATAAAATGCTAGCATCTCATTTCTCCATGTTAGCATCTCATTTCTCTATGTCTTTCATAGTTTTTTTTCTTCCATAATCTAGTTAAGGATCATGCTTTACATTTGGTTGTCTTGTACTCCCAATATTATTTTTATAAGAATTCCAGATATGAAGTCATTTCATTGATAAATATTTTTATATGTGCCTCTGAAAGTTAAGGACTCTTTGTTGTTAAAACATAAACACAATGGTATCATCAGTCTATATTTTTTCTTAATAACATTAAAATCCATGCAGAGCTCAGTTCTCATTGTATCACACATGCTATTATTTTTTTAAAAATGTGTTTCACAAAAATGTGAATGTACTTAATGCTACAGAACTGTACTCAACAGTGATTAAAATGGTAAATGTATGTTATGCATATTTTACCACAATAAATACATTTACAATTTTGCTTGCAGGATCCAAAAGACCAGTGCATTGAAATTGCTCTCTTCTTTTTTAAAACTGTTTTTTTAAAGCATATTTTATACCTTAAGTGTACAGCTTGTTAAGTTTTAATAAGGTTATACAGTTGTGCAACCATTGTTGAAATTTAGTTTTAGAATACTTCCATCATCCCCCAAATGATCTTTTGACCATTTACTGATAATCTTTGCCTCTGTCCTGGCCCCAGGCAACCACTGATCTGGTTCTTTCTCTACAGTTTGGCCTGTTCTACACATTTCATGTAAATGGAATCATTCTGTATGTAGCTTTTTGTGTCTGGCATTATTCATTCATTGTGTTGTTTCTGAGATTCGTTCCTATCATGCATGTATTGGTAGTTCGTTTGTATTTTGCTGAGAAGTGTTCCACTGTATAGCTATACCACATTTTGTTTGTCCATTGAGTAATTGATGGACCTTTGGGTGGTTTCTGGTTCATGGCAATGAACACTTCTGTAAATGTCTTTGTATGGATATATTTTCATTTCTCTTTGGTAGATACCATGAGTGGAATTGCTGCATCTGACTTTTCAAGGAACTGCCAGACTGTTTTCACAGTGGCTGTATCATTTGACATTCTTTCACGTTGGTACCAGTATCGTGTGAGAGCTGCAGTTTCTCCACATCCATTCTTAACACTTGGTATTGTTAGTCTTTCCTTTAATAATCTTTGTTGGCGCATAATGATATTTCATTGAGATTTTAATTAGTATTTCCCTAATGACTGATGAAGTTGAGTATGTTTTCACATGCTTGTCATTCATGTATCTTTGTTGAAGAGTCACTTCACATGTTTTGCCTATTAAAAAGATTGGATTGTTTACTGAGTTGTAAGTTTTTATATATAAATCCTTTATCAGACATATATTTTGCAAATATTTTTCCTTCAGTTTGTGGCTTTTCTTTTTCTTAATGAAATCTTTGAATAACAGACACTTTTAAACTTTGATATAGTCAAAATTGATTGATTTTTCTCTTACCATTTGTGCTTTTTTTGGGCATCATATCTAAAAAATCTTTATCAACCTAGGTCAAAAACATATTCTCTTGTTTTTCTTACATGTTTTAAAGTTTTAGCTCTTATAATTAGCTTTATGATTCTTTTTGAATTTTTCTGTACAGTGTGTGAGGTAAGGGTCAAGGTCACCGTGATGTTTACCATGTTCCTCTGACTTCTCAGTTGGATCTAGAAGCTCAGTCTGATTCAGGTTTGGTTTTGCTTGCTTGTTTGCAGTATGGTTTTGTAGTTGCTGTTATAGTCTTCCGTTATCAGGCACATTAACCTTTTAGGTTGTTTTTTGTTTTGTGGTTGATATAAACTGTTTGCTGATGGTCAGCTCTTGAGTCTGTTAATTGATTGTTTTAGAGATTCTGTCATTCTTTCATCAGGATTGCTTTCTTTAAAAGAAGTCCTTATCTTTTTTGTTATTCACTGGTACTGTTGTGTATGATCTCTAGTTACAAATGCAGTGACTGTTGTTATTAACAAGTCGTTTGGGGTAAGTATTTTTCCTCCTGCATCTTTTCCCAGATGACTTGGCAGACAGAGTTTCAGCTAATAAGCAAGTTTTTTTTTTTTTCCTTCCACTGTCTCTGCATTAATGGCTTATGAACAAATCCTGTTGGAAACGCTGTATAAAGGTGTTATCCTTGGCTTCTTTGTAGGCAAAACTGTATGTATCCTGAATTACGCTTTATAAGAGAACATGGCAAGCTTAACCTTACCTTTTCCCAGCATGGTGTTTTATACAGAGTATGTAGTAATTGCTTGCCTTTTTTTTTTAACAACATTGATTTATGATACTGCTGTCTCTTATGCTGCTTTATTGTTATGAAAAGGTTTTCTGTTCTTTCCTTGATCTTAAGTGTAAATAAGGAAAGTTACAAAGTTGACATGCATTCTATTCTAGTCTTTTTTTTTTTGTACCTTGGTTATTAACTCTTTTTTCAGCATTCTTCCCAAATGGGATGATTTTTTTTTGGCTCTCAGTGTATGTTTTAAATACTTATCTACTGTCACAGTAACTCTTAAGAGTTTTGTAAGTAGATGTACCTCCTAATCGGAGCTATATGTAGCAGATGCCTCCAGTGGTCAGAACTAAGTGCATGGATGCAGCCAAGGGTGGGGACAGTTTCTGTACTAATTGATCAGCTTAAATTCAATGACTTTGTTTCCTTCAGCTTATACTCAGAAGTGTAATTGCTGGATTGTATGGCAGTTCTACTTTTAGTTTTTTGAGGCGTTTCCGTGCTGTTTTCTGTAGTAGCTACACACATCACCTTCTCAGCAACAGTGTGCAAGGATTCCCTTTTCTCCACATTCTCACCAGCACTTGTTATCTCTTGACTTTTTGATAATAGCTGTCCCAGCAGGTGTGAGCTGATAACTCATTATGGTTTTGATGTTCATTTTTGTGATGATTAGTGATGGTGAACATCTTTGCAGGTATCTGTTGGCCATCTGTATGTCTTTGGAAATACATCTGTTTAGTTCTCTGATTGGTTAAATTTAAAGAATATAAGAAAGGAAGGAACACTTCTTTATTCCATCAAGACTGATTACCAAGCTCTCGGTATCGAAGTCCAATTAACTGAGCAAACTTAACTCTGAAATATTTTGCCTGGTCATGTAAGTGGTAGACTGTGTCAAGTGAAATCAAAATTGTTTGAAGGTTTTAATTCTTTTACATTCTGTTACAATACAGACATTGGAATGTGTTTCAGAGGAAGATGGGGATGGTGAGGGAGCTGAGGACCTGTCTTAGGAAGCAGTGTTAGTTCTTCCAGCTGTGTGAAGGGCTCTTGTGTGTGTCAAGATGCAGTCTCATTCTGAGTGGACAACACCTTTGGGTAGAAGCCTTTGGAACTTGAGGCTGGTTCACTAACAGAGTGTGTGGTGGAGCTGCTCAGGAGTAGAACAGATTGCCACAGACAGGATTCACGGGAGTTTTCTGTACTGTTGCTGATGGTGTTGCAACGCAAAATGGACAGCTTCCTCAGGAGTGCATGGGGAAGGACTTGCTAGAGAAGCACCATAGGTTAATGAAGAGATGTTTATCTGTGGAAATATTGGGGCATTAGAATGGTGTATAATCACAAAACTATGAAGGTCATTGAACTAGATGTGACCTGTTAAGATTTTTTCTAACTTTTAGACTTAACGAGTATCAGTTATTTAGTGAGACAAAGAAAGATTAAATAAAAAATCACCCAGGCAGTCAGTATTGTATAAGTATGGTGCTAGGTATGGTTCCTGATGGCATTAAACAGATGTTTGAAAGTCAGACAGTGATGTGAGCATAAAATGTTTAATTGTTTGGAAAAAATGAGTAAAAGGAAAAAGATTTAAATGTTGAACTTCATTACTCATCATTTGAATAAGGTGGACTAGGTATTTTATTCTCTTCATATGTCACCTCGCTCCATCAATATCCCTCCAAAATTGCAAGGCTAACCAGGTAAGCCCACAGTAGTAATTTTTATTTATTAGATTTATTCACATGTTTTACAAGGTGTGCTGATGTCAAAATTCCCAAGGCCAAAATTACATGATGTTTACTTCTCATCATCATATTTGTTAAAATGGGAAAGACTTTTCCTCCCTCTCTTTCTTGACAAGACTTTTTCATTAAGGTGGTTCTTTCCTAACTGGCAGTCTGAATTTGTTTGACATCTTGTTAAAAGATTCAGGCAAGAATACTACGGTTGGTGCTTGAATAGCTTATTGATTTTTTTTTTTTAAAGACTGCTCTGAGAGGAATTTGAAGTTAGCCTGTGACTTTTGGGTAGTTAGATTTGACATTAAGCCTCTTCCAGCATTGGATTTTGTTCCAAGTCAGGAAGGATGGACTGAGTATCCTATGTATCTGTCATGTGACTGGTGGGCATGAAATTGCCACTTGATATGTCTAAACCTGGAATAATCTTCAAATTATCACTTCGGAAGAATTGAATGTGAATTTAAACAACTGAATCGAGTTTCTCTTTTATAATAGAGAATGATATTGTATTTATAATCTCACATCTTACAAGAAATACTGAAGAAACCCTGTTAATGACTGATAGGGTGTACTTTGAATTGTTATCTTTATGATGTTTTTCCTGAGTGACTGTGTTTTGACCAACTAGTTCATTTATTTTCTGATCAGTTTAAATACAGTTAAAATAATAACTTTGTCTCTCTCTCATCCCTCATCCTAAAAAAAAACCACCACCAGCCTCTGTATCGTAAGTCAAAAGAGTTTTCCTAGGTGATGCTGGAAATTTTTTCCTCTGAGAGCGACATTAATAGTCAGTTATTTACCCCTAGCCTACCTTTTGTTAATTGGCAAATAGTGAAGTTTTCTTGTTGGCTTCTTTTGATGACTTAAGGTGCTTGTCTCTGTTTCAAAATTAAATTTTATATTTTGTAAACACTATTTTTTTCTTATAAAATATGAAAATTAGCATAGCATAGTCAGTGGTGTTAAGGATTGATTATTATGTAGATAATTTTGAACCACATGCTAATCTTAGAAAATTGGCAACCTTTATAGTGTCAAATTTGTTGTTGTTCAGTCACTAAGTCGTGTCTGACCCTGCAGCTTCATTAACTGCAACACGGCAGGATTCCCTGTCATTCAGTGTCTCTTGAAGTTTACTCAGACTCATGTCCATTGAGTCAGTGATGCCATTTAACCAATCTCATCCTCTGTCATAGTTATGTTTATTTAAATAATAATTTAATGGCAGGAAAAATAACATTTTTAGGGAAAGAATAGATAAGTGGGGGAGGAAGCATTGTTTTTGTTAAAAAGGTGTAGAGATTTAACCAAAAATCTCTATATATTTCACATAGTCACTTCTAGTTTTTAGAGGATGTTTCATTGTATATATTAATATATGTGGGTATTGAAGTCGAGAACAACAAATAACAAGCTACAACTTAATTCTAATACTGACCAAACAGGCTGCCAGGCCTCCTGCTAAACTCTAGAAAGACAGCTATGTGGACTGCTTTGCCATTTAGGGTTTTGGTTTTACGTCTTGCATGTGGATTTAATTGGATTCCTCATTAGTTAGCATAATTTAGGCTGGTGGTTCTTCTTATGCCTGTTTAATACTTTGCACTGAGTTATTTTGCACTGATTTATTTTGGAAATCTAACATATTTGCAGCTTATCTCCAGTAGTGACTAGAGGTTTCCTCTTTTTTTGGAGGCACTTATTGTTAAAGCCGCTAAAGACTTATTTTCTAAATGATTTTTCTAAATAACTTATACTTGTTCCTTGTATCACTGTTATTAAATGTTCAGCATGCTTTTTAGGCTTGTGAACCACAGCATAACGGCCCAACCCAACCTTTGGTAGTAGACAGTCACCATCAGGCTGTTTCCCTGGGATTCCTCAAAGGACCTCAGCATTGCCCTGGAGTTGGCAGGTGTCCTTGAAGGACTGGTTTTGTCTGATAACACAGTATGGATGCATATAGTGACTTTGAGGGGTTATATAGCCTATCCAGAGTTACTTGGCATTTACAACTGATCATCTTTTAGGGCCTTAAATTCTTTTTAAAAATTCTAGTGAATTAATTGTATAGCACATGTGATTACAGTCCAGGAGTCTGTAGGGTTTGATGTAAAGCTTTTACAAATACCTGTGTGTTTAATGTTACAAAATAAAGCGGCAGACTTCCCAAAGCATCCTGCCTTATAATCATGCCCTCTGTTGAATGCTTTGAGGAGAAAGAGTAGTAGTTCAAGTTTGGTGAATGATTGGACAAAGGCAGACTCCCAGAGGTCTGAAGACATCAACCACTGTAACTTGCCCTTGGTTCTCTTCTTGAAGGCCTTGGGGAGAGGCAGAAGCCTCCTTACTCCCTTGAGGCAGAGGCTTTGTTTGTGTGCTTTCCTACTGATTCTACCGTTTTTGGCAATGGCAGTTTATCACGGATTCTTTTTTAGCCTTTTGACTGTTCTCTAACTCAGTATCATTCCAGTCCATCAAAGAAGAATTAATAAATATAATTTTTAAAAAATGTGTACTGTATAACTTTGCTAGGAGGAGTTTGGAGGATAGCTAATAAGAAAAATAAAGAATTTCAACTACTTATGGGAATCATTTTAGAAACCAAGAGTATCTTCATTCTAGTAAAAGAAGCAATAATAGCTTGTTAAGCAATAATAGCTAATATTCTTATTGTGCTGTAAACTTTTACATGCATTAATTGATTGAATAATCAAAGTATTAATAGCTTTATGGGTTAGCTGCTGTTGTTAACATCTCCATTTTACAGAAGAGCCTACTGAGGCATGAGTTGATTCTGTATCTTGCCCAAGCCACACAGCAAGCAGGTCATGCATCTGTCAGCCCCTTAGTCTGGCTTTTGAGGCCACATGCCTTCTTATCAGAACTGTCTAGTTAGTTTTCATATGGTGTTGATTATTCATATACTTTGATTTTCTCCTTTTTTAGAGACCTAAATTAACCAATGAAAATATTTTATAAAACTTCCTAAGCTTTTGAAAATTGTAGTGTAGGTTCAATAGTCTCTAAAATTTATGACCCCTATAACTTTCTTAGCTGGAAAGACATGGTTGTATGGAAACATGAGGGTTGCATGGAAATGTATCTCTGATGTTCTAATGGACAGGATTTATTAGGTACCTTCTGTAAGTGTAAATGATATACCATATGTATATTCCCTATTTAACAGATAAGGAAACTTATCTAGTAGGTGGTGAATTTAAGCTGGGTCTCATTTTTGTAGTTAGTCTGGTCCATCATTTAATTACCTGTCATTCCCCAGCATGTGAATTTTGTTGTTCACTATTCAGAGAAGCATTTGCCCAACTAATGGAGATAAAGGCACAAAGTCAAAGAATTATTTTTTGGGCACCTCTATTGGTGTTACCTAGTGACCTTTTCCAAGATATTTGTTGGGCCAAACTTTAGGTAGAACATATTTAGGGATACTTACTCAGCTTCAGTTGATTTTTCATTCTCTTCAAGAGAATAGTTGGCTTTTAATGAAATATGATTGTCTTTTATGTTACTTCAAACAGTTCAAGAGCCAGAGAATTTGCAAATATAGTATTACATCTAAGGCAGCTAGGAATTTAGAGTGAGAAAAATGTGGACTCAGACAGTGGTTTGTTTTGGTCCGGTCTGATGCCCCCCCTTTTTTTCCTGACATGTGTGGGCACTTGGTATAGTCTGTCTGTAGCTGAGCTCTTAGAGTTAAACTATATTATTGTCTCTGGCCTCACAATGATCTCTTTTAAGTATTACTCTTTCTTCTGGCCAGATTCCCTTGTTTCTTAATGTAAATTTGATCAAGTGCTTGGGAGTTTTAGGCCATTCCTACCAGATGTCCACTTTATAGTCATGTGACCCATTCTTTTTGATCATGGTAATTGGTGGGAGAATAGAGGAATGAGGATACCAAAATCCATGAATAATTTAAAATATTCATGATTTTGTTCCTAGCTCCACTTTCTCTTTTTATCTCTCACAGTAATTTTTGCTTGTTTTTTGTCTTATGGGAGCCAGAAATCAGATTTTTAATTTTGACTTAAATCTTCATTGACTACTTCGCTGTACTTAGTGTTCTATTGAAACATACTCCTTTGAGGTATAGCAAATTAATACTGAAGGAACACTTTCTCTTCCAGTTTATACACTCATATTTTTGAGAAATCTGAAGTTTTCCAGTTTGCGTATATTAAGTATGATGCCTAATACTTATTAAATAGTCTCTGGTATCAAATATATATATACATATTTTATCTGTATAACAAAAACTGCTTTGTCAAAAGGTACAATAGATAAAATTATCTGAATAGATCAAATGGATCATTGCCAAAATCTGCTGGATCATCGAAAAGCAAGAGAGTTCCTGAAAAACATCTACTTTTGCTTTATTGACTACGCTAAGGCCTTTGACTGTATGGATCACAACAAACTGTGGAAAATTCTGAAAGAAATGAGAATACCAAACCACCTGACCTCCCTCCTGAGAAATCTGTATACAGGTCAAGAAGCAACAGTTAGTACTGGACATGGAACAACAGACTGGTTCCAAATCGGGAAAGGAGTACGTCAAGGCTGTATATTGTCACCCTGCTTATTTAACTTATATGCAGAGTGCATCATGTGAAATGCCGGACTGGATGAAGCACAAGCTGAAATCAAGATTACTGGGAGAAATATCAATAACCTCAGATATGCAGATGACACCACCTTTTCTTCTTCACAGAAAGCAAAGAACTAGAGTCTCTCGATGAAAGTGAAAGAGGAGAGTAAAAAAGTTGGCGTAAAACTCAACATTCAGAAAACGAAGATCATGGCATCTGGTCCCATCACTTCATGGCAAATAGATGGGGAAACAATGAAAACAGTGACAGACTTTATTTTTTGGGGCTCCAAAATCTCTGCAGATGGTGATTTCAGCCATGAAATTGAAAGACGCTTGCTCCTAGGAAGAAAAGCTATGACCAATCTAGACAGCATATTAAAAAGCAGAGGCATTACTTTACCAACAAAGGTTTGTCTAGTCAAAGGTATGGTTTTTCCAGTAATCATGTATGGATATGAGAGTTGGACTGTAAACAAAGCCGAGCCCCAAAGAATTGATACTTTTGAACTGTGGTGTTGGAGAAGACTCTTAAGAGTCCCTTGGACTGCAAGGAGGTCCAACCAGTCCATCCTAAAGGAGATCAGTCCTGAATATGCACTGGAAGGACTGATGCTGAAGCTGAAACTCCCAATACTTTGGCCACCTGATGTGAAGAACTGACTCTTTAGGAAAAACACTGATGCTGGGAAAGGTTAAAGGTAGGAAGAGAAGGGGACGACAGAGGATGAGATGGTTGGATGGCATCTCAATGGGTGCCGACTCAATGGACCTGAGTTTGAGTAGGCTCTGGGAGTTGTTGATGGACAGGGAAGCCTGGCGTGCTGCAGTCCATAGGGTCGCAAAGAGTTGGACACGACTGAGCGACTGAACTGAACTGACTACTAATAGTTTCGGTAAACTTAATATTTTACAATTTAAGAAGGTATTCTAAAAAAGAAAAAAAAAAACCCAAATCATTTTATTCTACCAAGGTGTTATTTCACTAATTAATCATTTGACTTTGTAGTTCATTAATTCGACAAATATTAATTGAGTACCAACTGTGTCTTAGGAGCAGGAATTTTAATGTCCGGTTTGTTCATTATTCTACCCTGGTGCCCAGCACAGAGCCTGGCATGTACTAGACGTTTCTTGTTGTTGTTGAGTTGCCCAGTCAAGTCCAACTCTTTGTGACCCCATAGACTGCAGCTTGCCAGGCCTGCCTGTCCCTCACCATCTCCCCGAGTTTGCCCAAGTTCATTGCGTCAGTGATGCTATGCTGTCCAGCCATCTCATCCTCTGACACCCTCTTCTCCTTCTGCCCTCAATCTTTCCCAGCATCAGGGGCTTTTCCAATGAGTCGTCTGTTCATATCAGATGACCAAAATATTGGAGTTTCAGCTTCAGCATCAGTCCTTTCAGTGAATATTCAAGGTTGATCTCCCTTAAGATTGACTGGTTTGATCTTGTCCAAGGGACTTCCAGGAGTCTTCTCCAGCACCACAGTCCGAAGGCATCAATCCTTTGGTGTTCTGCCTTCTTTACGGTCTAGCTCTCACAACTGCACATGACCACGGGGAACTAATTGAGTGAAGCAATGCATGTTCTTGTGGAGTTTACTTTCTAGTGTATGCCAATACCTAGCACTGCAGGGGCTGTAACAGTGATAGATGGCTAACAGAAGTAGAATACATAGTCTGTACACATTGTAGTGGGATGTGTGGGTAATATCAAAGACCATACATTTTGAAACTATCTTGCCTCTCTTATTAGGAATGAAAATATATTTCCCAGAAGCTCCCCGGTAAACTTTTTCTTACTTCTTTCTGAGCCAGGACTGGGTCACATGGCCACATGGAAGACTCAGAACACAATGATTATCTGACAGAGTGGATGGGATGAGACTGACTGAGCATAATCCATTCTGTGACCAAATGTGGGTATGAGGGCATGGTGGAAGAGATGGAAGGAAAGACATTAGGCTGTCCTAGTAGTGACCATTGCAGAATTGGAGAGTTGAATTGGACTGGGCTTACCTTTGTACAGTGCTAGTTTCTAGATATATAAAGGAGTAAAGTGGGAATTTAAACCTACTTGAGAAAAAACTTCAATCTTAACACTTTAAGCAAAAGCCTCATAAATCCTCTTCTTTGGAAGTTCATTTAAAGAATAAGAAAATTATGGCTTCCCTGGTGGCTCAGCGGTAAACAGTCGGCCTGCCAATGCAGGAGACGTTGGCTCGATCCCTGCTCCGGGAAGATCACGGGTTGTGAACCACAGCGGGGCGCAGAGCGTGCGTCCGCGCACTGCGGCCCCCGAAGCCCGCACGCCCTGCAGCCTGTGCTGTGCAGCAGGAGGTGCCAGGCGGCGAGGGCCCGTGCACGCAGCGGGGAGTGCCCTCGCTCGCGGCAGCAGAGGGAGGCGGGCATCGAGGAAGACTCAGTGCAGCCAAGAGTAAATAAATAAGTACAGTTGTTTTAAAAAAGAAAATTGTGTTTCTTTTTTCATGTGTTCCTTGATTCAGAGTTTTCAGACTTTTATTCTTTCATAAGAGTTTACCTGATTAAGGACTAGTAAAGTAACATTTTGAGAGAAAGTCATTGATGGCAACACCTATCTAGGTACCATCCGGACGCCTGGCTACTTACAATTCTAGTAGAACAGTGAAGAATCCTGAAGTTAAATACATGAATAAACAGAAGGACTAGAGGTAAATCATTTAGGGCCATCCCTTTGTGGTGCAGGAGATGGACACCTCACAGTCATCCTGAGCTCCACGAAAACCTGGGAAAACCAGGGGAGTTCAAGCTCAGGAATCAGGCCAGGGTTCAGATGCTGCTCCTGATGTTTCCTAGCTGTATAAATTGACAGATAATTTAATTTCTCGGAACCTCAGTCTCCTCATCTGTAAAATGAGGTTATCATGTATGTGATAAGAAGATGGTTAGGATTAAATAAGATATAATTTTAAAATAGTTAACATGTTTTCCATGTACTGTTGGGCAGTGTTTTATTTACCGTATAACATACCAAATAAGTGTTGGGCACACATGTAGAAGGTACTCAAATATTACTTCTTTCCTTTTTTTTTTTTTTTTTTTAAAAAAAGATGGGTGGCTAACAGGCATTTGTTGAGTTGAAATGAAGTTTCTGATCTGTCACTTGACATGAGAAGGCTGAGAAACAGCAACCATGAAATGATAGAATAGTTTCCAGGCTTTTTGTAACCAGACATAGTCTCTTCTTGTAATCCTTTAATAAAATGATTGCAAGTGGTACATTCTGACAGTTTGTGTTGGTGAATCAAGTACCTCTTTATTTAATCAGAATAAAGACATATTGACTATTTTAACTTGTGCTTGTGCTACTGGCTCCCATATTAAAGCCTGTAATCAATGAAAAATGTGGTAATATTTGAGGTCTAGAAGATATGCTGTTTCTGCAGCTTACAAGATAATATAAGGATAAATAAATGATTTTTAAATGCTTCTGTCATATTTTGGTACAATGAAAGATAGTTTCGAAACCTTGATTTACTATTCTTGGTATCTGGAGTTGTGTAGGTGCTCAGTATCCTGGTAGTAATTAGCAATTGCTGAGGAAACAGGACTGCAGAGTGGCCATACTTACATCTATGAACCAGGGATTTATAAGTTGGTTGGCATGAAATTTCCAACCTCTTTATAGTATGATTCAGTTTTTAAAAATTATTTATCTCTGAAATTTTTGAAAGATGTGCTTTAAGCAAGGCTTAGAAAAATTGACATTTTAAGTGCCTTTAATGGAAAATTTGTGGGTATTGAAATTGAGATTTTAAAATAAGATAACAGAACAGCATAAATTACTAAATGGGTATGAGGAGGTGCCTTCATGGATGATTAGTAAACATAGAAAGAAAGGTGAATTGTAAGAGTGGGATTGAAGGTGACAAGAAGGTTCCCAAGGTATAAAATAAGGATTGAACTCATCTATCTAGCTGTTATAAAGAGTTGTTATTTTGCTCAGATGAAGTTACAATTTATAAAGAAAATAGCTTATAAATTGGAAACACTTTAATAGTAATAATTATCCTTTTGTTGATTGAAAAAAATTTCCCTAAACACTCAGTGAACCTTTAATGAAGAAAGCAATCATTTTTCCCTATTTGCATTAAAACCCTCTGGATTTTTCTCCCTCAAACCACTCTTCCTTTAGGCTGTTTTTTCTCCAAGTAGCAATTTCATCCTCTCTAGGGGCTTTCCTGGTAGTTCAGCTGGTAAAGAATCCGCCTGCAACGCAGGAGACCCCAGTTCGATTCCTGGGTCCAGAAGATCCGCTGGAGAAGGGCATGGCAACCGACTCTAATATTCTTGCCTGGAGAATCCTCTTGGACAGAGGAGCCTGGCGGGCTACAGTCCATGGGGTAGCAGAGTCAGACATGACTGAGCAACCAAGTACAACATTGCTTAGACCAAAGACTTAGGTGTCAGGCTAGATAATGCTCTTTTCTCTCATACCCCACATCCAGTCTTTCATTTACTCTTCTCAGTGTTTTTGCTGCTCCTTACCTGGAGTTAGCCACCAACACCTCTCACCTGGTTTATTCCAGCATCCTTTAAATTGGTCTTCCTGCTTCTGCTCTTGCCCTTTTACAGTCTCTTCTCAACATAGCTTTCCTGGTGGCTGAGACAGTAAAGAGTCTGCTTGCAGTGTGGGAGACCCAGGTTCGGTCCCTGGGTTGGGAAGATCCCCTGGAGAAGGAAATGGCAACCCACTCCAGTATTCTTGCCTGGAAAATCCCTTGGATGGAGGAGCCTGGCAGGCCACAGTCCATGGGGTCGCAAAGAATCAGACACAACTGAGTGACTTCACTTCACTTCATTCAACATCGCTGCAGAATAACCCCCCCCCCGCCCCCCCGCAAAGGTCAAACTCTGTCTCTCTACTTAAAATCTTCCAGTGACTTCCCCCAAACTAAAACCTTCACATCAGTCTACAAGTGTATATGTAATCTGGCTCCCTGGTACCTTTCTAAACTCGTCTCCTAGCACCCCAGCCTTGATCACTGTGCTGCAACAGCATTGACCTTAGGTGTCCTGCACAAGGTCTCACTGAAGGTCTTTGCAGTTATCTTTTTCCTGCCTGGAATGTTCTTCCCCAGGTACCCACTTCCTCCCTTTACTCAGGTGTAGGCTCATGTCACCTCATAACTGAGATCTTAATCACCTTTTTGAAAGTAGTACTCTCTGTCCTTTCTTGCTTCATTTTCCTCCTAACATTTTGTTCAGTATACTATACCCTGTGTTTTTCTCTCTCCCGACTCTGGACTGGGAGATTCATGAGGGCAGGGTTCCCCCTGAATCTGTTTATTTACTTAAAACAATATGTGGCAGATGGTATGCACTCAGTAAATATTTATTGATTAATTGAGAAAGCAATTCCATGGCAGTTTGTTGTATCTCTACTGCTGATCTATAGAAGTGAAAGTCGCTCAGTCTTGTCTAACTGTGCGACCCCATGGGTCGCACGTAACCTACCAGGTTCCTCTGCCCATGGAATTCTCCAGGCAGGAATACTGGAGTGGGTTGCCATCCCTTCTCCAGGGGGTTTTCTTGACCCAGGGATGGAACCCAGGTCTCCCACATTGCAGGCAGATTCTTTACCAACTGAGTTGTGTGAAAGTGAAAGGTGCTCAGTTGTGTCTGACTCTTTGCGACCCCATGCACCATACAGTCCATGGGATTATGGGTTTGCTTATTCAGTACATCGCATATAAATGGAAGCAGACAGTGTATGGCTTTTTGTGTTTGACTTCTTTCACTTGGCACAGTATTTTCTAGGATATCTGTGCTGTAGTATCAGTACTTTGTTCCTTTTTGTGGCCAAATAAAATCTTCCACTGTGTTAGGTAGCTCACATTTTATGCATCCATTCATCAACTGGTGGACATTTGGGTTCTTTCAGCCTTTTGGCATTATGCAGAATGCTGCTGTGTACATTCATCTACAAGCTTTGGTGTAGACATATGTTTTTAGTCCTCTTGGGTATATACCAAGGAGTGGAATTGCTGGGTCTCATGGTAAATCTATATTTAACATTTTCAAAAACTGCCCAACAGTTTTCTAAAGGAATTGCACCATTTTACATTCCCACCAGCATTACCTGTATGTTCTACCACCCCCACCCCAGAGGAGGAGGGTTGTGGTAAATACCATGGTTCCCTAAGAAATAGGTGGGCGACAGTCACAGAGGAGCCTGGGAGTGTGGCAGACAGTGTGAAGTGGATGCCTGTCCTGCTCCTTCTCTCCTCTTGTTTGCTTTTGTGGCCTCTCCTACCCTGGCTTCCTGGCTAGCCTTAGAACACAGCTCACATGCCCTTGTTCTGAGGTCTTTGTTCTGGGTTTTCCCTCTGCCTGTCAGACTCTCCTTCCATTTGTCCTTCAGGTCTTTGTCCATTGCTACCTTTTCTGTGATGCCCCACCTCCACCCTGTGTAACTTTAGCCTGTGGGTCTCCCCTGCCCAGCTCTGTCACTTACCATATTTAGGAAAAGTACTGTACTTTTTATCCTTCCCAGTAAAACATACGCGTCATGAGGGCAGGGATTTTGGCAGTGTTCTTCACTGATGGATCCCTAATATTTTGATAGGGCTTCACACACAGTAGGTTTCTGGTAAACATTTGTTGAAAGAACGAATAACTTTTCATTATCAGTAAATGCATTTTTTTCTTAAAAATTTAAGTCATAGAATTACATATATAAATATATTCTTAAAAAATTTATTCAATGCAGATAAATCACAACTTTCCTTTTATCCTGTTCCTGAATCTCACTTTCATAGAAGTAACCACTGGTAGTGATTTGGATGTGATCTTCCAGATCATTTTAAGGGTATCTGTATATATATAAAGAAATATATATATTATAGAAATATGTAGTTTTGAATTTGAGTATGTTTCATAAATGTGCACACACACACCAAAACTGCTGTCTACACTCAAAACCTTTTTATCACTCCTAACATAAACTCTGTACCTGTTAAACTAGCTCGTTCTTTTTAACTCTCATCTTACAGATTTGCCCTAATTTACTGGTTGATACTGAGGTTTCCAATTTTTCCTTAGTTACAGACATTGTTGAAGCATGCAATTAGACTTTTACACTTCGTACCCGTGGGGGTGTTTTCTCTGTTTATGCCCTGAAAGTGAGAACAGTTTAATCTCTTTCTTTGAAATTGTTATACTACTTTTTGCGGGGGGGTGTGGGGGGGTGGGGCATAGTTTTCTGAAATAGATATTGGAAATTGAATTGCTCAGAAGTAGAGAATGCAAGTTAAATTTTTTGATGGAATAAAATTCTTTAAAAGAGTCATATCCATTTGTGCTCTGTAACTGGTGATAGCAGCATTCATATCTTTGCCCTTCTGTGAGTGAAAAATGCCTCATTTTAGCTGTTGATGTTAAACATTTTATATGCTTATAAGTCATTTCCATGTCTTTTATAAACCTCCTGTTTGTATCTGTTTCACCCCTGTAAGGGTTGTTCTTTCATCTTTATTGATTTATAGGTATTTTCTATAATTACAGCTATTAATTTTTTGTCTATTATTTATAGAGCAGATAGTATTTTCTTCTAGTCTCTAATTTGGCTTTGGAAGTGTTTTATGGTATCTTTTTGCTAATCAGAAGTTTTAAATGTTTATGTACTCAAATATCCATTTTATAGCTTCCTTGATTAAGGAAGTCTGTACCAAGGTTATAACCATATTCTCTGTGTTTCGCTTTTAATTTGTTTGGAGTCTTAATTTTCATGTTTTGCTCTTTTAATTCACCAAGGGATTTATTTTTGTTGCAGCATGAAGTAAGGGTCTAATTTTTTTCTTCCCAAAATGAATAGCCTTTTCTTTATTAGTTTGTTCATCCTTTCACAATTGATATGGGATGCCATTGTATCACAAAGTATTCTCTCATATAAATGGATCTATTTCTCAACCTCAGTCTATTTTATTGACGTATTTGTCTTTTCTTGCACTAATACCACACTATTTTAATATTTTGGTAGAAGGAACTAGCTTTGTCATATATCATCTTTTACAAAAATGTAGCTGGATTGTACATTTCCTCTTCTAGATGCATTTAAAAATTAGCTCATCAAGGTGAATAAAATACCTTGTTGGTATTTTAATTGGGAAGGAAAACTTTTCTCTAACACAGTTTTAATTTGGTCAGGTAGTAATAGATTGTATGCTTATGCCATATTTTACTTAAAAATTTCTCGTTGTTAGACCAAAATAACCCTTTTAAAATATTACCTGGTAATTTGACTTTTTAAAAGATTGAGGTATAATTGACATAACATTGTATTAAGCCAAGGTATATAAAACTGTGATTTATATATATATATATATACATATACAGTGCAAAATATATATTGCAAAAATGATTTAATTGTATATGTTCATATGTATACACTATATCTTCTTCATCTCTCCATAGACACTTAGGTTGCTTCCATATCTTAGCTATTGTAAATAATGCTGCAATGAATGTGGGGTATAAGATATCTTTTTGAGTTAGTGTTTTCATTTTTTTTCACTTCACATACCCAGAACTGGAATTCCTGGATCATGTGGTAGTTCTGTTTTTCAATTTTTGAGGAAACTACATATTATTTTCAAACTGTGCCTTGTTGTTCAGTTGTATCCAACTCTTTGCGACCCCATGGACTGCAGCGAGCCAGGCTTCCCTGTCCATCACCGTCTCCTGGAAGCTTGCTCAAACTCATGTCCGTTGAATCGGTGATTCCATCCAACCATCTCACCCTCCATTGTCCCCTTCTTCTGCCTCCAGTCTTTCAAAGCATCAGGGTCTTTTCCAATGAGTCAGTTCTTAGCATCAGACAAAGTATTGGAGTTTGAGCTTTAGCATCACTCCATCCAGTGAATAATCAGGACTGATTTCCTTGAGGACTGACTGGTTGGATCTCCTTGCTATCTAAGGGATTCCTAAGAGTCTTCTCCAACACCACAGTTCAAAAACATCAGTTCTTCAGCTTTCAGGCTTCTCTACGGTCAAACTCTCACATCCATACGTGACTACTGGAAAAACCATAGCCTTGACTAGGTGGACCTTTGTTGGCAAAATAATGTCTCTACTTTTTAATATGCTGTCTAGATTGGTCATAGCTTTTCTTCCTAGAAGCAAGCGTCTTTTAATTTCATGGCTGCAGTCACTGTCTGCAGTGATTTTGGAGCCCAAGAAAATAAAATCTGTCATTGTTTCTGTTGTTTCCCCGTCTACTTGCCATGAAGTGATGGGACTGGATGCCATGATCTTAGTTTTCTGAATGTTGAGCTTTAAGCCAACTTTTTCACTCTCCTCTTTCACATTCATCAAGAGGCTCTTTAGTTCTTCTTCACTTTCTGCTATTAGGGTGGTGTCATCTGCATATCTGAGTTTGTTGATATTTCTCCTGGCAATCTTGATTCCAGCTTCTGCATCATCCAGCCCAGCATTTTGCATGATGTGCTCTGCATATAAGTCAAATAAACAGGGTGACAATATATAGCCTTGACATACTCCTTTCCCAATTTGCAACCCATCCGTTGTTCCATGTCCAGATCTAACTGTTGCTTCTTGACCTGCGTACAGGTTTCTTAGGAGACAGGTAAAGTGGTCTGGTATTCCCATCTCTTTTAGAATTTTCCACATTTTGTTGTGATCCACACAGTCAAAGGCTTTAGCATAGTCAATGAAGCAGAAATAGAGGTTTTTTCAGAATTCTCTTACTTTTTCTGTGACCCAGTGGATGTTGGCAATTTGATCTCTGGTTCTTCTGCCTTTTCTAAATCCAGCTTGAATATCTGGAAATTCTTGGTTCACGTACTGTTGAAGCCTAGCTTGAAGAATTTTGAGCATTACTTTGCTAGCATGTGAGATGAGTGCAGTTGTGCGGTAGTTTGAACATTCTTTGGCATTGCCTTTCTTTGGGATTGGAATGAAAACTGACCTTTTCCAGTCTTGTGGCCACTGCTGAGTTTTTCAAATTTGCTGGCATATTGAGTGCACTTTCACAGCATCATCTTTTAGGATTTGAAATAACTCAACTGGAATTCCATCACCACCACTAGCTTTGTAGTAGTGCTTCCTAAGGCCCACTTGACCTCTTACTTCAGGATGTTTGGCTCTAGGTGAGTGATCACACCATCATGGTTATCTGGGTCATTAAGATCTTTTTTGTATAGTTCTTCTGTACATTCTTGCCATCTCTTCTTAATATCTTCTGCTTCTGCTTTAGGTCCATACCATTTGTGTCCTTTATTGTGCTCATCTTTTCATGAAATGTTCCTTTGATATCTCTGATTTTTTTGAAGAAATCTCTAGTCTTTCCCATTCTATTGTTTTCCTCTATTTCTTTGCTTTGTTTAGTTAGGAAGGCTTTCTTATCTCTCCTTGCTCTTTGGAATTCTGCATTCAGATGGGTATATCTTTCCTTTTTTCCTTTGCCTTTTGCTTCTCTCCTTTCCTCAGCTGTTTGTAAGGCCTCCTCAGACAACCAGTTTACCTTTTTGCATTTCTTCTTCTTGGGGATTGTTTTGATCACCACCTCCTGTAGAGTGTTATGAACCTCCATCCATAGTTCTTCATGCACTCTATTAGATCTAATGCCTTGAATCTATTTGTCACTTCCACTATATAATCATAAGGGATTTGATTTAAGTCATACCTGAATTGTCTAGTGGCTTTCCCTATTTTCTTCAATGTAAGTTTGAATTTAGCAATAAGAGTTCATGATCTGAGCCACAGTCAGCTCCCAGTCTTATTTTTGCTGACTGTATAGAGTTTCTGCATCTTTGGCTGCAAAGAATATGATCAGTCTGATTTCAGTATTGACTATCTGGTGAGGTCCATGTGTAGAGTCTTCTCTTGTGTTGTCGGAAGAGGGTGTTTGCTGTGACCAGTGCATTCTCTTGGCAAAACTGTGTTAGCCTTTGCCCTGCTTTGTTTTGTACTCTAAGACCAAACTTACCCGTTATTCCAGGTGTCTGTTGACTTCCTACTTTTGCTTTCTAGTCCCCTATGATGAAAAGGACACCTTTTTTGGTGTTAGTTCTAGAAGGTCTTGTAGGTCTTTATAGAACCATTCAACTTCAGCTTCTTCAGCATTAGTGGTTGGGGCATAGACTTGGATTACTGTGATATTGAATGGTTTGTCTTGGAAACAGAGGTCATTCTGTCATTTTTGAGGTTGCTCCCAAGTACTGCATTTCAGACTCTTCTGTTGACTATGAGGGCTACTTTGTTTCTTTTAAGGGATTCTTGCCCATACCATGCCTCAGTTCAGTCAGTCAGTTCAGTGGCTCAGTTGTGTCGAACTTTTTGCGACCCCATGAATCACAGCATGCCAGGCCTTCCTGTCCATCACCAACTCCCAGAGTTTACTCAAACTCATGCCCATTGAGTCGGTGATGCCATCCAGCCATCTCATCCTCTGTCATCCCCTTCTCCTCCTGCCCCTAATCCCTCCCAGCATCAGGGTCTTTTCCATTGAGTCAACTCTTCGCATGAGGTGGCCAAAGTATTGAAGTTTCAGCTTCAGCGTCAGTCCCTCCAGTGAACACCCAGTACTGATCTCCCTTAGGATGGACTGGTTGGATCTCCTTGCAGTCCAAGGGACTCTCAAGAGTCTTCTCCAACCACCAGTGTTTATTCCCACCAGTAATGCAAAGCAGTTTCCTGTCCTCCACATCTTTGCCAACACTTGTTATTTTTTTCTTTTTGATGATAGCCATTCCAATATGTATGCTTTGAGAGCTCACTGTGGTTTTGATACCCATTTCCTTAATGATGTGATATTGCTCACCTTTTAAAAAAAGGGTATTCTTTAGAGTATTCTTTTCTCTTTTTATTAAACTTTTTATTTTCTGTTGATGTATAGTTGATTAGCAGTGTTGTTGTGATAGTTTCAGGGGGACAGCAAAGAGACTCAACCATACGTATAATGTGTATTCATTCTCCCCCAAACTTTCTCCCATCCAGACTTCCACAGAACCTTAGGGTATTCCTGAGTTGTGGCTTTTGTTGAAAGCTTTTACTGTTTTTGTAAATTAATAAGTATTGATTTGTTCAACTAAGGTAGATATGCCCTGTGTTGTGTTTACATAGTCATGAAAAGTTAAGTTAGTGTCAAATTTAATTTAGATGATCTGAATGGCTAAGATTTGTCAACTTAACAGACTTATTTTTATGTTCCTAGTTCAACATGTAGCAGTGGGTTAAAAACAACAATAACAAACAACTTAATGAAACAATAGAAATTTTCTACTCCTGATAATCAAGTTACATTGACATTTGACAGATGTAAGTGTAATATTTAATTTACATAGCCTGTCAAATAGGATGTGCACAAGGTCAGAGAGTGAAGGTTAACCCTTGTGGGGAGTGAAAGACCAACTGAAATCTACACATGTGTGGGGGACAAAAATACAGTGACTCCACCACTAGCATCTACTGTCAGGAGCAAGGTTAACTTTGCAAATCTGCCCCCAGTGGAGCATCTGATTTGCTGAATTGTTTGCATTTACCTTATTTACAGCATACTTGAAGTTATTATTGACCTTCCATTTGTTGAGTTGAGGGAGAGGAGTGCAAATTCAAACATTTCAGTGGGAATTTTCTTTTTAACTGTCTGTTAAATATTTACTGAGTTAAAACATTTTCTTGCAGCCACCATACATAATAGGTCATATCTTCATAGTCACACTGAGTTTTGTCCTTCCAAAGCGCTTTAAAAGTTATGTCCAGCATGTTAAATCATTTGGCTGAGGACTTAAGCTATAGAAATCTCTCTGGCATTATTGTAACTTTTCTCCGTAATAAATATTCTTACTCAGTGTTTAATCTTAGCCTTGAAAATCAAGTGCTTTATCGTGGAGCCGAGTAGTATAAAGGGAAGGGGAAACATCATGTAGCTGTTTGTTGTTCAGATGACTTTTAGATCTTTTAAAAGTTCTGTTTAAAAGTAAGTATACCATGGCAGTTTTATTTTACATTGATGTATCACTAAAAATGAAATAGTTAAATTCAGTTTTATTCTGCCTGGGTTTTGTTGTTTCCTTTGTGTGCCTGTGTATGTTTGACTTCAGAGCTTGTTTTGTACAATTAATTTTGCTTTTTAAATTGTTATTTATATTTCTTAGAGGTGTTTCATATTTTAGAATAGCTATACTTTGGCTTCGGTCTCTTTTATTAGAATCTCCTGTAATAGGCTCCTGTTTAGCTCACTGAAATAATTTTAAATAAGATGAACAAGATCCAGATCAGTTAGTTCATGAGAGCTTATTTACATAAATAGCTCTTAATGTATTCTGGTCACCACAAGAGGAGTTCTAATGCCAAAATCAGTAATAAAGGCAATAAAACAATTTAACATGAATAGGAAATAAATGAAATAAAAGGAAATAAATGAAAAGTGAATTAAATTTTTACAGTTTTCAAGCTCCTGGATATTTTACTTTTTTTTTTCCCCTCACTGCATGAAAAGACAGCAGACTAGCAATAAAGAGAAGGACTTGCCAGATGTTCTACAGCAAAAGTCTTCATCACTTTATTTTTCTTGATCCTATTAAGACTATGAACTGACTGTTTATTGTTTAAAAATCTAAGTGATGTTGTAAGATTGAAAAAGTCTTAGTCCTTTTTCACAGCTTAGCATGGTGACAGATGGTAACTGGTCTTATTGCAATGATTGTTTCATATTGTAAAAAAAATTGAATCACTAAACCTGAAACTTACCTAATACTGTATGTTAATTATAACTCAATTTTTAAAAATTTATATTCTTAGTTTCACCTGTGTAAGACTTGTATTTCCGCCAACTCGTATCTTTTTGGCTCTGAAGATTTATTTATAATAATTATTATTATTGCACTATGGGGCTCACTGCACAAAATATGGCGGTGTATTTCAAGAGTTGATGAGTGCAAGCAGTGGGTGCTATCTGCAAAATCTTATAAACCAACAGAAAATTTTGTCGTATCAGACCCATGATGAAGTTTCAAGACTATATGTTGAGATGACCACTAAATTATTGCCATAGGAATAATAAATAATAATATATTATAAGTAATAATAATAATAAACCTATCAACTGCATAACATTAACTCAGCATTTACTATGTAACTCTCTGGTAAATGTTCTTCATGGTTTATCCTACTTATCTTGTCAGCTGGTGAGGTAGGTGCAATACTGTTAATCCCCACTTTAATAAGTGTTATCATTGGCACAAATAAGGCATTTGTTGAAAGCCACATAGCCAAGTAAACAATGGACACAAGATTTTTGAAAGTTAATATAAATTATCCTTCACTTGCCTTTTTTTCACTGAGTGTAAAGATGACATTCCCATATGCTTTTATAAATCTACCTATATTCTTCTAATGGATACAGAGTATTTCCTAGTGTACATGTTTCATAATATGTGTAGCCACATCTCATCCACGTTTGATGAATGTGGTTTCTGGTTTCTCACTGTTACAGATAGTAATATTAAGGAGATTGGACATATTTTTGTAAGTTTTTTAACTCTGATTTTTAATGTGAGTTAATTACTTAATTATTAATATTTTGCCCATTTTTCTTTTTTTCTTGTTGAATTATAGGACCTTGTATTAATTAATCCATTATCTTACATATTGCTAATATTTTCACCTATCTCAACTGTCCTTTTTATTGAATATTAATTGACATAACATTATATTAGTCAGACACATAGCATAATGATTTGACATTTGTATACATTGTGAATGATTGCTGCAGTAAATCTATTTAACATCTGTCACCAAACATAGGAAAAATTTTTTTCTTGTAATGAGAACTTTTCAGAACTATTGTCTTACTGTGAATTTTATTTATGGTGTCTTTGCCATGTAGAAATTTGATACTTTTATGTTTTCGTTGTTTCCTTTTTGTCCTTTTATGTTTTGTCTCCTTTATGGTTTCTCTCTTTGGGTCCAGAGTGATTTTTTTTTTTTTCCCGAGTGACCTTTTTTAAAACAAATTTGATCTGTTTAAAACAGATTTAAAAAGGGCTTCCCTGATAGCTCGGTTGGTAAAGAATCCACCTGCAATGCAGGAGACCCCAGTTCGATTTCTGAGTCGGAAAGACCCGCTGAAGAAGGAATAGGCTACCCACTCCAGTATTCTTGGGCTTCCCTTGTGGTTCAACTCGTAAAGAATCTTGCCTGCAATGCGGAGGACCTGAGTTCAGTTGGATCCCTGGGTCTGGAAGATCCCCTGGAGGAGGGCATGGCAATGCATTCCAAGGATAATTCCATGGACAGAGGAGCCTGGCAGGCTACATCCATAGGATCGCAAAGAGTCGGACAATACTGGTGACTGAGCACGCACACACTGCTTAATTAAAGAAGCCCTTGGTTGCGTCTCATTGAGAGGTAGTGTATCATACAGTGCTCGAGGAAGTAGAGTGTGGATGTTTTGCTAGGTTTGAAACCTGGTTTTCCTTCTTGCTGCAGGACACTTCTGTAGGACCCTGGCAGGTAGTCCTTGTTCTGAGCTTGTTTCCTCATGGTGGTCATGGTTACCTTGTCCAGTTGTTGAGACTGTTAAATGGCTTAGTATGTGTAGGTGCTTCGGATAGTACCCACACATGGTAAATCCTCAGTAAATATCATGGGTGTTATTTTCTCTCTTCCTGTCCAGTTTCCTCGTGTGCCGCTTACCCGGTGGGTTCTGAAGCTTCAGCCGCAGAGGCCTCCTCTCGGTCCCTCCCTGCCCTAGAGCCTCTGTGTGTGCTGCTCCCTGTGCCTGGACCACACTTTCTTTTCTGTCCTCTTTGACTCGCTGCAGTTTCCCCTTTGTTGTTCAGTCATTCAGTTGTGTTTGACTCTTTGCAATCCCATGGACTGCAGCACACCAGGGTTCCCTGTCCTTCAGTATCTCCTGGAGTTTGCTCGAACTCATGTCCATTGAGTCAGTGATGCCATCCAACCATCTCATCCTCTGTCACCCCCTTCTCCTCCTGCTCTTAATCTTTCCCACCATCACAGTCTTTTGCAATGAGTCTTTCTTCACATCAGGGGACCACAAGTATTGGAACTTCACCGGCAGTCCTTACAGTGAATATTCAGGAAATATTGGTTTCCTTTAGAATTGACTGGTTTGATCTCCTTGCTATCCAGAGGACTCTCAAGAGTCTTCTCCTGCACCACAGCTCAAAAGCATCAATTCTTTGGCGCCCAACCTTTAGTATCACCTTAAATATCCCCCTCACCGCGCCTCCCCACCCCACCGCCTCCAACCAGGGACCATGTCAGTGTCCTCTTAGTTTAGGTTAGGTCTGCCATTATGTTCTATTTTAGCACCCGCTGCTTTTCCTTCTTAGCACTTTAAATAATTGTTGTAAATTGTTAGCTTAAATTTTCTTTCTCCTGTTGAAAATAAGTGTCATGAATGCAGAAACTAAGTCTCTCTTGGTTACTTTACCTTTACCCCCTGGAATAGTAGATGGTAATGAACTGGTGTTCCATAATATAGGGAGTGAATGAATTATAGGTGGAATGGTATGGTTTGAATGTTTTGGACTTGGAATTAAAAAGGAAGCTGAGAGAAGAAAGCTTGCTCAGAGGCTTTAAATGTCACTACCAAGTTTGTACTCAGTTGTTCCTATCTGTGAAAGTGTGAGTTTCAGTGCTTAAGTTGTATGAAAGGACTTTGGATAACTGGCAGTTACCTCGGATGGGATATCCATAGTATTAACAGTTATTAAGATTTTCTCTATGCTCAGTAAGAAATTTTAGTTTTAAAAGCTGAAAAGGATGTTATGCTCATTTTACAGATTTTAAAAATGGACATAATGTAGTTTGTATAAGATAGCATATTTGTCGTGGGTGGAGCTGGAGCTAGAATCTGTTTAAAAGGTTTTTATGAGAATCCATTACTGGGGATTGAATACAGATTCAGAATCTTGTTGACAGGTTCAGAGGTATTTGCTCTTGTAGGTAACCCAGGCAGCTGTGGCTGTTGAGTTCCTGTCCCACCCTTAACGGGTTTCTGCGTTGTTGTCCTTGTGGTCTGTTCACATTGTGCCTTCGGCAGCAGCTTCTTTCCTCTCTCTGCTTTATTAGGCATACGTAAGACAGTATCTGAGATTGTTTTGCATGTAAGTAAAGCAGGAATAAATAGATTCATCCATGTGCAGCATGGATGGGCCTCAAAAACATGCTGACTGAAAGAAGCGAGATACAGGAAACCACATACTGTATGATTCCATTCCTGTGACATGTCCAGAAGTGACAAAATCTCTAGAGACGGAAAGTTGATTAGTGGTTGCCTGAGGCTGGGGATGGAATGGGGAAGAACTGCAGGTGGGAGGGAAGTTCTTTTCCAGGGGGATAGAAATATTCTAAAATTGGATTATAGTGATGGTTACACAACTCTGTAAATTTACTAAAGATTATTGAATTGTACACTTAAAATGGAACATTTTGGCATGTGAGTTATATCCCAATAAAATTTTTTTTTTAAGAATAAATGAATTCAGAGCTCATTTTGGAAGAATTGTGCTTTCTAATTTAGACAAATATAGTTCATACTTTTTGGTTCTGCATAATATTCTAGGTAAATGAGATGGGAAACTAGATAAAATAATACATTGTATCCTGAATCTTACTCACTAATACAGAACTTTCAAAGCTAAACTCCTCCTCCACTCCCCAGAACTTCTTAAGAATTGGAGTTTTCGTGGATAGGCCTGCTCAGTATTATAATCTAAGTTGAAGGGATAGTGATTCAAATATATATGTTTATTTGTTGTGATTTTTAGATATCAAGATCTTAATAGCTTGCTCTCTCTGTGTCAACACACACACACACGTCTTCAAAACTAGAAACGGTGTCAATTTTTGTCTGATTACATCTATGCTGCCAGTGTGTTTTCATTTGCCGTTTCAACCCACCAGAGTGTTATGTCTTATGAATGAGTAAACACGGGACTGCAGCCTGTTAATGTGTTTGTTCTTTTTGATTTTTCAGCACTTTCACTTGGACCCTTCGATGCCCATTGAACAGATGCTTGAGAATTGCAAGTAATCTTCAGATTGTAGCATAACCATAAGGCCTGTCCTCTGTGTGGGGAGGAGATTACCCATGTGCTGTGGAAATGAACGGGGAGCAGCAGACTGATGCAGGTATTGGTTTTGCTGAGCGGAATCTGTTTTTCGGAGTGCAGAATTCCATTACTCACCTATGTTACATTGTCAGGCTTATCTTTCTACCACTAAATGGGAAACTCTTTGAAGATATGAGTTATCTTTCTTTGTCCTTGGCACTAGGGGTGCTCAGCCTGTTTGCTGAAAAAGTAAATAACTGTTATGAGCAGACTTCGTTAAAAAAAAAGTTAATTTGTTTTGAAGTAATTATTAATTCATAGGAGCTTGCAAAGATTCTGACAGTCTTCATGTACCCATCACCCAGCTTCTACTGTAAGTTACATCTCATTTAAGTATAGTGCAATATAAAAGCTGGAAATTGATACATGTATCAAATGTATGTATTTCTCTATGATTTGTGTAAATTCCTGTAACTGTCACTTCAGTCAAGATACAGAACTATTGTATTGCCACACAGAGCTCCTTTGTACTGCCCCTTCACAATTAAACCGACTCCTCTTCCCCAGCATTCCCTAACCCCAGGTAACCATTAATCATTTCTTCATATCTATAATTTTGTCATTTCCAGAATGTTACATAAGTAGAACCACAGTATGTGAGTTTCTGAGATGGGCTTTTTTTCACTCAAAGTAATGCCCCTGAGATATCCATCCAGATTCTTGAATATATTAGGAATCTGTTCTCTTTTATTGCTTGGTAGTATTCTGTGGATATACTGCCGTTTGGTTACCCATTCATCTGTTGCAGTACATTTTGGTTGCTTCCAGCTTTTGGCTTTTATGAATAAAGCTGCTATGAATACTCATATACATAAGATTTCATTTTTCTGGGATAAATGCCCAGGAGCACAGCTACTTTCCAGAGTGGCTATACTATATACATTCTTTCCAGCAATGTATGAGATCTGATTTCTTCACATCCTCGCAGCCATTTGGTATTGTCACTATTTTTATTTAAGTCGTGCTGATAAATTAACAGATCATCTTGGTCTTACTTTGCATTCCCCTAATGGCTAGTGATGTTGAACAGGTTCTTACTTGCCATCCCTATATCCTCTTCAGTACCATGTCATCGTAGTTTTGGCTCATTTATCAGTCATATTGTTCGTTTGCTTTTTAATTAACAACTTTTTTGAAGTACTTTTTTTGAGATACAATTCACATGCTATAAAATTTACCATTTGAAAATACACAATTCAATGGATTTTAGTGTATTCACAAGCACTACTACCTAATTCCAGAACATTTTCATCACTCCTCAGAAGAAACCATTGGCAGTTATTTCTTGCTTAATCTAGCCTCTGGAGATCATGTCTACTTTCTGTCTCTATAGATTTTACCTATTCATACTCTTTTTTTATTAACATTTCCATGGTATATCCTTTTCATTCTTTCACTTTCAACCTCTGTGAATCATTATATTTGAAGTAACTTTCTTAGAAAACCATATAGTCATTAAAAAATTTTTTTTCAGTCTTGTAATTGGTGTGTTTAGACCATTTACACTTATGTTAAGGCTCATGTGTGCCTTTTTTTTTTTTTTTTTAACATCTGTTGGTTTTTGTTTTCTCTATTTTTTGTTCCGTTTCCTATCTTCCTGTGGGATACTTGAAAATGTTTTTAGAATTTTGTTTTGATTTGTCTCTACAGTGTTCTTTTTTTTTTTTTTTTTTTAAAGATTTTGTTTGCTTGAGTCTTTGTTGCTGTGCAGGCTTTCTCTGGTTGCGGAGAGCAGGGCCTAGCCTCTCGTCGCAGTGCACTGGCTTGTCGCTGGGGTGGCTTCTCTCGTTGCATAGCACAGCCTCTAGGCACACAGGCTTCAGAGATCGCGGCTTGCGGGCTCTAAAGCGCTGGGTCAGTAGTTGCGGCGCACAGGCTTAGTTGCCCCATGGCATGTGGGATCTTCCTGGAGCAGGGATCGAACCTATATCCCCTGAGTTGGCAGGTAGATTCTTAACCAGTTGATCATCAAGGAAGCCCTATATACTGTTCTCGAGTGTATCTCTTTGTGTAGATTTTTTAGTGGTTGCTCTAGGTATTATGTATACCTAACATATCCCACTCTGCTGATGTTATCATTTTGTTAGAGTGAAGTGTAGAAATTTTACCTGCTTCTTATATCTCTTTACCTACTTTTATTTATAATAAAAAATCTTGTCTTAAATATTTCTCTACATATTTTGAGAACCACATCAGATATTGTTAAAATTTGGGGGAACTTTCCTGGCTGTCCAGTGGTTAAGACTGCACTTCCAATGCAGGATGTTGCATGTTCTATCCCTGGTCAGGGAACTAAGATCCTACATGCCTTGTGGTATGGCCAAAAAAAAAAAATTTTTTTTTTTTGCTTCAGCTGTCAAATATAATTTAGAAATTGAAGAAGGAAAAATGTTTCATAATAATGTTTTCCACTATTTTTATTTTTTGTTCTTTATTCATTCCTGATTTTCCAAGATTCCTTCTACTATCATTTCACTTCTGTTTATAGAATTTCCTTTAGCCATTTTTCTAGGGTAGGTCTATTGGTGATAACATTATTAGTTTCCCTGTCTCTGGTCACGTCCCTTAGAAGGGGTATTGTTCTCTTGCTGCTTTCAAGATTTTTTGTCTTTCATTTTCAGTAGTTTGACTCTGTGTGTCTGTGTACAGATTTCCTTGGGTTTATCTTGTTTGGAGTTTTCTCAGCTTCTTAAAACTGTAGGCTTTTTTGACAAATTTGAAATGTTTTCAGCTATTATTTCTTCTGGGACTTTTACTGCCCTGTTCTTTCTCTTCTTTTGGGACCCTGAAGACACTTTTGTTAAATCTTTGTTATTGTTGCACAGTTTTGTGAGGCTCTTTTCATTTTTTTCTCTTTGTTGTTTAAATTGGGTGTTTTCTATTGCTCTTTAATTTTAGTAATTCTTTGTTCTCCTCATTCTGCTTATAGAGCTTATCTATGGAGGGGTTTGTTTTGTTTTTTGTTTATTATATTTTCAGTTCTAAAATTTCTTTTTTTAGCTGAGGAGGAATGAAAGATGGGAATAGGACCAACTTAAAGTGCCACAGTCCCACTCTTCTGACAGAGGTTCAGTAACTTGTCTTGAATAGATGCTTTTCAGTTTGTTTTTTTTTTTGCCTTTAGTTAATTTCAGAACTTTGAAGTAGTCAACTTTCATCGTTTAGCCAGTATTTTTGCTGCTTTTCTGAAAGAGTAAGGTATTCACTTTGCTATTTAGGAAGTTGACTTGTTCTCTTTTGTTTTAGATGTTGTTGTTAACTCATACAGCATGTACATCGCATGTATAATATATATTACGTGGGAATCTGAGTCCGTTGCTGTCATCATTCATTTGATGATCAAATTGTTCCATTCTCGAGCAGTGAGAGTTGTTTCAGATTGGTTCCTGTGTTCTTTGGATGAGATGTCATTATATCTCTGATAGTTTTAGTCCTTGCTTTCTGGCATAGTAAGATTCTGAGGTTCCTCCTGTACATTTCCTGCCCCAACTTTTTGCAATCTGACATTTCTCTGAGAAGCTTTTTTTTTTTTTTTTTAAGTGGATATGATATTTATAGTCTACAGCCTAGATGCTGGGGTGCTCATTGATAGCAGCTTGCCATTTCTTCTAGGTCTCATCCCTAAACATAGCTGGAAAATACACATCATTTTGTTTGTTTGTTTGATGTGCAGTGTGGGGGATCCTAGTTCTGTGACTAGGGATTGAACCCGAGCCCCCTGCATTGGAAGGGTGGAGTCTCAAGCATTGGACTGCCAGCAAAGTTCCAAAATACACATCTTTTGAAGAGAAAAGAAAATGAGATGGCTTAATCAGATATTTATAATTTTATAAAATTACAGGGATTTTCTTTTTTTATTTTATATCTTTTTCTTTGTCTCTTTTCTTTTGAAAATGTGTTGTTTTATAATCTTTAGTATCATCACTTATTTGTTTTTATCCTTGTTTAAATTGTTTTATCCTTATTTAAACTTATTTATTTATATAATATTCATATAATTTTCTCACAACAAGAATGCCAACATTCCAGATATCAATAGAGTAGTAGTGTGTGGTTTAAGATTTCTTTATTGTAAAAAAAAAAAAGGATTTCTTCATTGTTTTGTTTTTAAATATATTCTACTCAGGTTTGCAGTCAGAATTTTGTATTTTAATAATGACTTAAAGGGATTCTGTTTTATTTGTGGCTTTTCCACCAACCATTAGGCATGTTTGTTTAAGTTCATTTTCAGTTTTTAGAATTTTTAATTTAAATATGTTTCTAAATCATGTAAAGAATATACATAATTATAAAATCAAAATTATATTTATAACAACTTTCCCACTTTCAGGCTGATAGAATTCATGCTTTTTATTCTTCTCCATATATAAAGAAGTTTTATTACATTTTATCCTGTTGTTCATGTTTTAAAATGTAAAAAGATATATGTGAGCATTTACATATATATTCATATCTCTTTTACCTTATGCAAAAATTAGAGCTACAATAAAAACTGCTCTGTTTTGCTGTTTCACTTAATATGTACTGAGGTTATTCCACATCAGTATGTGGAAATCGTTCTCATTCCTTTTTACTGCTGTGTAATGCTGGATGTTGGAGAAGGAAATGGCAACCCACTCCAGCATTCTTGCCTGGAGAATCCCAGGGACAGAGGAGCCTGGTGGGCTGCTGTCTGTGGGGTGGCAGAGTCGGACACGACTGGAGTGACTTGGCAGCAGCAGCAGCAGCAATGCTGGATGTATATACTGTATTTTATTCACCCAGTTCCTTACCGATGGACATTTGGATTACTTCCAGTCTTGGTATTACATATATAGTACTACAATGAATAGCCTTGTACATATGTCTTTTTGTATTTTTGCCAGCATATCTTTGGGATAGATTCCTAGAAGTGGAATTGCTGGATCAGAAGGTAAATACATATATAATTTTGTTAGCTGTTGCCAACAAAAATACAACCCCTTTCACCAGGGTTGTATCATTATACTTTACCTGCCTAATTATTTGTCTTACCATGGAGTATGTTGTCAAACTTAGAATTTTTTCCAATCTGATATCTCAGTATAGTTTTCATTTGCATTCTTTTAAAAATGAGTAAATTTGCACATCTTTCCATATGTTTAAGGACTATTTGCAATTAAAAAAAATAAATTCCCTTTTCATTTATTTTGCTCATTTTTTGTCAGATCGTTAATTAGTTTTGTTTTTTCTAAGTTTTTAGGTAGTTTTTTTGATGTATGGGAGATTTTAATCCTTTAATGCATTGCTTTTATTGCTCCTGTTGTTTATTTGTTTATTTTTTAACTAGCATGCTGCTTGAGGTGCTAGGGTTCTTGCCAAGGACCATGAATACGAATTGTCTAGCCTTGTTATGTTCTAGTGATGGAAGTTGGCTTTCTATTGACTCATGCTTCCGGGATGCCCCCAATAAAGTCTTTATTGATTTGTTTTATTTCTAGTGAAAAATTTCAAATATGTAGAAACAAATGGAAAACATAAGGAATACTTCTGTACCTACCATACAGAATTAAAAATTAGTAAATAATAAATAAACTTTGTCCAAATTTGTTTTCATTTTTTTAAATTGTGGTATATTATCCATAACATAAAATTTACCATTTTAACCATGTTTAGGTGTACTGTTCATTCACGTTGTTGTGCAGCCATTAACACCACCATCTCCAAAACTTTTTTATCTTCCTGTTTTGGAACTCTGTACCCATTAAACACTAACTGCACCTTCCCCTCTCCCCACCAGTCCTTGGAAACTCCCATTCTTCTTTCTATCTCTATGAATTTGACTACTCTACTTCAAGTAAGTGGAAACATATAATATTTGATCTTTTGGGCTTGACTTATTTAGTGTAATGTTCTCATAGTTCATCTACATTTTGTAGCCTGTATCAGAATTTCCTTTCTTTTTGTGACTGAATAATATTCCATTGTATGCATATACCACATTTTGTTTATCCATTCATTTGTTGATGGGTACTTGGGTCGGTTACTTCCACCTTTTGGCTGTTGTGAATATTGCTACTCTAAACATTCATGTACAGATACCTGTTTGAGTCCCTGTTATCAATTCTTTTGGATATATACCCAGAAGTGAAATTGCTGGATCATATGGTAATTATATTTAAAATGTTTTGAGGAACCACCAAAAAATTTTCCACACTGACTATACCATTTTATATTCCAAGACCAGCAATGCACAAAGATTCCAATTTCTCATTTCCTTGACAACACTTATTTTCTGCTTTTTGATAATAGCCATCCTAATGAGTATGAGATGATGCCTCTTTGTGGTTTTGATTTGCCTTTCCCTAGTGATGTTGAAGATCAGTCCTGGGTGTTCATTGGTAGGAGTGATGTTGAAGCTGAAACTCCAATACTTTAGCCACCTGATGTGAAGAGCTGGCTCATTTGAAAAGACCCTGATGCTGGGAAAGATTGAGGGCAGGAGGAGAAGGGGACGACAGAGGATGAGATGGTCGGATGGCATCACTGACTCAGTGGACATGGGTTTGGGTGGACTCTGGGAGTTGGTGATGGACAGGGAAGCCTGGCGTGCTGTGGTTCATGGGGTCGCAAAGAGTCAGACACTACTGAGCGACTGAACTGAATGATGTTGAACACGTTTTCATGTGTTCCATTTTTTTAAATTAATAAAACATAATACAGTTTAAGTCTCTTTTACTTTTCTTCTAACCTTTGCTTCCCTACATCCCCAAAGGTTATTGAAATGCGTGTATTTATAAACATTATTTTGCAGAGTTTTGTTTTGAGGCTTAAATTATATCTTGTACTTTTTATTCTGCACTTTTTTTTTTTACTTGATATGATTTTTTTTTCTTTTTGAGATTTATATGTCAATCCGTTCATTCATTTCAGCTGCTATATAGTAGTGCTCCATTGTAGGATTGCCATAATTTATCTATTCTCCTACTGATTGCTTCTGTCTGTTGCTGTTAGAAACAGTGCCGTGGTGATCATCCCTGTATTTGCTTGCCTCCTTGTATTTGTGTGAAGCATAGACTCCCCAAGGGTATACTCATTCAGCAACTGTTTATTGCAAACCTGGTAGTGTTAGGCATCGTCTTAGACAGTGGGGATATGTCAGTGAATAAAACCCTGCTTTTAAGCAGCTTATGTGAATTGGGGTTATTGGATTACAATGAAGTGTTTGAATCTTTGCTCACTCAACAAAAATGTGTTGAGTCTCTGCTATGACAGAAATAGAGGATTTTCCAAAACAACGTTCCTGTCTTCATAGAGTTTGTTGTCGAGTGGGGAAGATAAAAAGACATGAGGTATACTTTGAGGTAGGAATGAATGCTTTGAAGATAATGAAAGCAGAGGCTGGGGGCTTCTACTTTAGATGTGCACTGATGGAAGGCCTTTCTGGTTGATGGAAGGTCTTTCTGAAGAGGTGTTTGAGTAGAGATTGAATGAAGTAAAGCTGTGAATGACACAGGGGAATGAGCCTAAGCTGAGATAACTAACAGAGGCTGTGAGAAGAGAACATGGTTAGAAAGTAAAAAAATGAACAAACCTCAATGTTCCTCGAGTGCAGTGAGCAAGCAAGAGGCTGGTTGGGGATGCTATGGCAAGGTCAGGAGCTAGGAGTCAGATCATATACGGCTTTTGCAGTCTCCCAGAGATTTTAGGTTTTATTGTGTGATTAAAAGGTGAAAGATATTGTTGTTAGACCTTGCACTTAGAGCAGTAGAGATGGTGGAAAGTGATTAGATTTGGGGTATTTTTAAAGATTGTACCTACAGAATTTTCTGATGATTGAATGTAAAATGTGAGAGAAAGAGAAAAAAAGTAAGAATAACTCCACAGTTTTTGGATTGAGCCAAAATATCAGCCAGTGGTATCTTTTACTCAATTTGAGGACACTAAGGAAGAAGAGATTGAAAATTTAAGTTTGAAATGCCTATTAAGGATCTCAAATACTTGGCAGTTAGATACCAGATTACGGTCCAAAGTGATTATAATAGTTATACTCTCGCCAGCTTTATATGATCCATTTAGGTGAATCCCAAATGGGTCCCAGCAGGAGATAGCATGTCACATTCTATGATGTTGAGATTCATTGATAATCAGTGCATTAAGTGGAAGTGAAAGTGTTAGTTGCTCAGTCATGTCCAACTCTTTAGGATCCCATGGACTGTAGTCCACCTGGCTCCTCTGTCTATGGAGTTCTCCAGACAAGAATACCGGAGTGGGTAACCGTTCCCTTCCCCAGGGGATCTTCCCAACCCGGGGATCAAACCCTGGTCTCCAACATTGCAGGCAGATTCTTTACCATTTGAACCCCCAGGGGAGCCCCGACCAGTGCGTTAAGGGAAACTGCTATTTAAAAAGAACACTTAGTAATCTTGGGTGTAAAGTAAATTAACTTGTGAAGTAAGTTGTAAGTTAGGTTTACTAAGTTTATATTTTTATATATTGCGTTTTCTTTCATTGGATCTTACCTGTTTTGTGTTGTGTTGTTTTAATTCCAGATGCTGGATCTGGAGTGGAAGAAGTGGAGTTAAGCTGGGAAGACTATCTGGAAGAGACAGGGTCCACAGCAGTTCCCTATGGGTCTTTTAAACATGTAAGTGGTGACTATATTGCTTGACTGCCTGATCCTTTTTCATTTAAAAAAATGAAAATCTTTTTTCATTTGATCTTTTTTCCTTTGGAGTCCTTATTGTATGAATCAGTTTTAAATTGCTGGTATGATACATCTCTGCCATATCTGAGCTTGGTTCTAATATCTACTCTGTCTCTTCAAAATGTGTCTTTTGTTTTTCAGTAGCTCTGTAAGTTTTTGTTGAAAGCTGGATATGTTAATAATATACTGAGTTAAAAAAAAAAATGAGTTTTCATTGTTTTCTGTTTATCCAGATAAAAGTTAGGCTGATTTTACTGTTCGTTTTAGCTATAGGTGTGAGAGGCTAAAAGGTACTTTGCTGTCATTTATTTTGCCTCACCTTTTGTACAGGAGCCCTCTTGATGTGGTGGTAAGGTATGAGGGGAGCAAAAGCATTCTCCAGTCCTGTGATTTGGTCTCAGTGTTTTAGTGATCCTGAGTTGTGCATATTCTTTCCCCTATTTTGGAGGCCAGAGGGGGCTGGAGTTGGGTATTTTCCTTACCCTAGATCAGTAAGGTTCTGTTCACTGTAGTTGGTTAGGACCTAGTAAAATAGTTTTTCTTGAGGATTAGTCTTGTTAAGAAGAACAGAACATTTTGGATGTATTTCACGATGCTGCTTTCTTCTCTCCCGTATTTCAGGCAGATTCTTTAGCCACCAGGGAAGCCCAATTTTTGTTGTAACTTGTCGCAAAGAATTTTCTAATTTCCTTTGTGATTTCTTCTTTGATCTATTGGTCAACAGTGTGTTTAATGTCCACATATTTGTGAATTTTTTAGTTTTCCTTGTGTTACTGAGTTCAAGTTTTATTCCATTGAGATCAGAAAAGGTACTTTGTATGATTTTTTAATTTTTCTTCTAACATTATGGTCAATCCTGGAGAATGTTCCATGTTCATTTGAGAGGAATGTGTATTCTCTTGTTGCTGAGTAGTCTCTTTATGTCTGTTAGGTCTCGTTGATTTATAATCTTGTTTAAGTCTTCTGTTCCTTTCTGTCTGGTCATTCGATCCTATGTTAATTGTAGGGTACTGGTTTGTTTAGAGATCAGCACAACCTTGATACCAAACCTAATAATTCAAGAAGAGAAAATTACAGAGATGTGTCACTTATAATGACTGATGCAAAAATAGCTTCATACAAAGTAATACCAAACTGAATGTAGCTATATTTAAAAAGGATAATACATTAATAACAAGTCGATTTTTTTCAGGAATGCAGGATGGCTTAACATTTGAAAATAAACGAGCATAATTCACCATAGTAGTAGAGTAAAGGAGAAAATTTTTACTATTATCTCAATATATAAAGAAAATTATTGATAAAATTCCATATCCGCTTATGATCTTAGCAATCTATAGATGAGAATTTCCTTAATTTGATGATGTGTATATATACAAAATCTACAGAAAATTATTAATAGTAATATGATCCATATTTCTTTTTATTATGGAATAAGACAAAAATTATGCTGGTTAGCATGATCCCTATTTGATAATTGTATTGGAGGATCTAACCAATACAGTAAGGTAAGAAAAACAATTTTAATGTTTAAAAATTGAGAAGGAAGGAGAAAATAATCATTATTTACAGATGAATAAAATAATGTACAACTATATTATTAGAATTAATGAGTAATTTTTGCAAGATTTTTAAATACAAGATAGATATAAAAAACTATTATATTTCTATATCCTAGTAACAGACAAAAATGGAAACTGAAAGATGTGGTTTACAATAACATAAAAAACATCAAATAAATGTAAGATATTTGCAAAGAGACACAAATCTTTATTGAAATAAGTTAAAATGAAGGAATATGCCTTGTTCATATAATGGAAGACTCATTATTGTTAAGATGTCAGTTTTTCCCAAACAGATCTGTAGATTTACTGCAACTCAAATGAAACACCAAAAAAATTTAGGTAGAAATTGACAAGCTGATTCAAATAAGTAAAACCTGGCCTCAACCTAATACCACAGATAGAGATTAACTCAGGGTGGATATTAGTTCTCCATATGAAAGGCTTCTAGAAAATAATATAGTAGTATTGATATATCTTATGACCTCTAGGGATAGGAAGAATTTGTTTAAAAATACAGAAAATTAATTAACCTTTTAAAGGAAAAATATTGATGGATCAGAGTATATTGCAATTAATAACTTCTGTTTATTAGACAACACCATCAAGAAAATGATATTTGTAATACAAGTAATTAGCAAACTGATACCTGGAATGTTGACTAAAAAGTTGGCAAAAAATTTAGGCATTCCTCAGAAGAAGAAATCTAAGTGGCTAGTAAAATATAAACATTCTCAACTCTATTAATAATAATACAAATTAAAATCACCACGAGATAATACATGCTTCAAGATGGTTAAAATGAAAAAGGTTGAAAATACAGTAATATTTGTTAGAATGTTGGAGCAAGAAGATTTCTTGTACACTATTGGGAGAGTACATTGGTGCAGCCACTTTGGGAAACAGCTTGGCCATATCTTTTTATTTTAAGAACTCATGTAGGTATGCAAGTGACACACAGATCTATTCTTATAGTCATGACAGTGTTATTAGTAGTCTTCCAAAACTGTGAACTATCCAGAGTGTCTTCTCCTAGAAGAATTAGAATGGATAAATTATGGCAAATGTGTATAATGGAACACTATACAAGAGTGAAAAGAGATCAAGTACTGTTATGTGCAACAGCACAAACAAATCACATAAGCAGTGTTGGGCAAGAGAAGCATTCATACTGCATAATTTTGCCCACATATTGCTGAAACACAGGCAGTGTTAGACTGTAGTGTTAAAATTTAGGATAGTGATTACCTTTCAGGAGCAGGTTAGTGATTAGAATAAAAAGGAAGTTTTACACAGGATGCATGCTTTCCCTGTCTGGCCTCTCCTTTTCAGAAGCCCCCTCACTTCCCAGTGGTTATGATGGCCACATTGTACTTAGTTGTTGTGTTTCCATGGTCTCCTCCAATGCATAACAGTTCCTCATTCTGTCTTTCATGGTGTGGATACTTTTGAAGTGCAAATCATATACCAGTTATTAGGTTGGTACAAAAATAATCGTGGTCTTGCATTGTTGAACTTCGCTGTTTGATATCAGAATACATTCTTTTATAAATGTGGTTATGTTATACATCATTTTAATACACATTTCTTACTTTATATCTTTTTGCTAGTGACTTATTGCTTGCTGTTTATTTTGTATTTATTTTAAACTAGGGAAATGATGTTAGATGAAAGGCAGATTTGAGCAATTTTCCTATTCAAGTTCAAAATGGGTCATAAAGCAGCGGAGACAACTCACAACATCAACGCATTTGGCCCAGAAACTGTTAACGAATGTGTACTTCAGTAGTGGCTCAAGAAGTTTTGCAAAGGAGGTGAGAGCCTTAAAGATGAGGAGCTTTAAGCCACTGTGCTCCTTAGTGACTGGCCATCGGAAGTTGACAATGACCAATTGAAAGGATCATCAAAGCTCATCCTCTTAAAACTACACGAGAAGTTGCTGAAGACTTCAACATTGACCATTCTATATTCGTTTGGCATTTGAAGCAAATTGGAAAGGTGAAAAAGCTTGATAAGTGGTTACCTCATGAGATGACCACAAATCAAAATACCGTCACTTTGAAGTGTCATCTTCTTTTATTCAATGCAACAATGAACCACTTCTTGATTGGATTGTGACGTGCGATGAAAAATGGATTTTATATGACAACCGGTGATGACCCACTCACTCAGTGACTGGACTGAGAAGAAGCTCCAAAGCACTTCCCAAAGCCAACCTTACATCCAAGAAAGGTGATGGTCACTGTTTGGCTGCCTGTCTGATCATTACAGCTTTCTGAATCCTGGCAGAACCATTACATCTGAGAAGTATGCTTAGCCAGTCGATGAGATGCACTGAAAACTCACAAGAGTCGGACATGACTGAGCAGCTGAACCGAACTGCACTGAAAACTGCAATGCTTGCAACTGGTATCGGTCAACAGAATGGGCCCAGTTCTCCTCCACAACACCTGACCACACGTCACACAACCAACACTTCAAAAATTGAACATATTGGACTATAAAGATTTTGCCTCATCTGCCATATTCACCTGACCTCTTGCCAACTGACTACCACTTCTTGAAACATCTTGGCAACTTTTTGCAGGGAAAATGCTTCCACAACCAGCAGGAGGCAGAAAATGCTTTCTAAGAGTTTGTTGAATCCCAAAGCATGGATTTTTATGCTACAGGCATAAGCAAACTTATTTCTCATTGGCAAAAATGTGTTGATTACCATGATTCCTGTTTTGATTAATAAAGGTATATTTGAACCTAGTTATAATGATTTAAAATTCACGGTCCAAAAACACAATTACTTTTTCACCAGCCTAAATGTTTTAGGTTTCTTAGTTGGGCTTTGGTTTTTCTTGTGATTAGCTTGAATTTATGCATTTTGGTTTGTGCACTTCTTTATCCCACAGTGAGAAACTTGGCTCTCATTATTTAGTATATACGTACAGGATTTCCAGAATTGCAGACTGCAATGTTTGTGACTATATAATTTGTCATTTAAATTAGTGCACTTTTGAGAGAGATAGGAGGCATTATTAGAATTATTCAAGGATAACAGGTATAAACACAGACTGTTTTAGGGTAACTGGGAAATATGGCTCCCTCTGTATGGTACATATTATACATATTTATTATCGATATAACTTCTGTTTATCCTTTACTTTTTCTAGCTTCATAAATTTTATTTTGAATGATTGAGAAGTCACTCTTGAAATCTTAATGTGTTGAAGGTTGTTAAAATGGTGAACATTCAGTGGTCTGTATATTTAATAGAAAGCATATTCTATAATCATGATAGACAGCTTTCATGGAATATTGAGTTCTCTTAAAGCTCCTTCAGGGTCGATGGAACAGAGAATCATTGCTAGTCCCTGTTTTGTTTGGATTACTCCTGTAAGTTAGAATTGAAATTTCTCAGATTTCCCCTGAGAAGATTTTATTGCATTTAGTGCTTCAGAATGGTATGTCTTAAAGAATGTTGACCAAAGAAGCACTCATTTGAGATGTTTTTCTGGTGGTTAATAACATTTCCATGTTCAGGTGGACACACGTTTGCAAAATGGATTTGCTCCTGGGATGAAACTGGAGGTGGCTGTGAAAGCTGATCCTGAAACCTACTGGGTTGCCACCATCATTACCACCTGCGAGCAGCTGCTGCTCCTCCGCTATGACGGCTATGGGGAGGATCGCAGAGCAGACTTCTGGTGTGACATCAGGAAGGCTGACCTCTACCCCATTGGGTGGTGTGAGCAGAATAAGAAGACCCTCGAAGCCCCAGAAGGTAATGGTGATACGTCATATCAAGATGTGGTGTGGTGTTGATGTAGGAAAATTTGGGCTGTCCACAGTCTTAAGATTTTCACATCTCCTAAGCACAGTAGTCTTCCTAACTTCTTTGGGTTAGTATTTTGAATGAGAATATAAGGATTAGTATACATTTCCATTAAAAAAATTATTTTCTGTGCTCCTTATAAGCCTCAGTCTTTTGTGACATTCATAGGGAGCATCAGTTGTTTATCATCCTATGGGTGTGTGAGGCTCTCTGAGTTTAAGACTTGTAGGTCTGGCTGTCTTAGAGTACATTGGGCCAGCTTGTTTCTCTTCCTGATTTTATTGTCCTCCCTCCTATTACCTACAGATGATCTGGGACCTGTGAGCTTTTAAAATAAACCAGCTGAAGCTCCCTTCCAGGAAAGAGCCCTACTGGGAGTAGAATCCAAATTAAGCAGGACAGAGACAATAGGACAAAAGATAGAGAAGGGTCATATAAACATGGAAAAAGGGATGCCTTAAGAAAATTCTTGACCTTATATGCTTTTCTTCCAGCTTCTTATTTTGTTATATTGATAATTTTAGACTTACAGAAATATTTCAGATTTGCAAAAATATAGAAAATTCTTGGGGCCTTATTGCCAGCTTTGCCCAAATGTTGGCATTGTCCCACATTTACTTTATCCTCCTTTCCTCCCTGTCTTTGTCTCTCTCTTCTCTCTCTCTCTCTCTCTCACACACACACACACACACGCACGTGCATCTTTTTAATGAACCATTGAGAGTCACTTGTAGACATGATGCCTTTTTTATTTACTTTTTTTGCTTTTTTACTCTTATGAGAATAATATGAGAATATACCTCTAAAAACAGGGACATTGATGAACACAGTAAAATAATAAAATCAGGAAATTAGCTTTGATATAATACTATTATTTAATCTATAGAGCTTGTTCAGTTTTTATCAATAGTGTTTTTATAGTAAGATGTTTCTATAGTAAAAGAAAATCCCAAGTCATTTGTTACATTCATTTATTGTGTCTCCTAAGATTCCTTTAATCTGGGACAGTTCCTCAGTCTTTTCTCTTCCGTGACTTTGACATCATTGAAAGTTACAGGCCAGTTTTCCTACTAATGTTCATTATGTCTTGGATCCAATACATTCATTATTCCCCATGTCTTTTCCTTGTCCAAGATTTCAGTATATTTGGCTATCATCTTTTTAGTTTCCTTAACCTTTCTTTGTCTTCCTTGATGTTGACATTTTTGAGGAGTATAGGCTGATTATTTTTTAGCATGTCTCACAATTTGGGTTTGTCTGATGTTTACTTACATTCAGACTGTGGACATTTGGTAGGAAAAAATGCAGAAGTAATGCCATGTCCTCCTGGTGCATCATGTTAGGAGACAACATGCTGTTGGTTTGTCCAGTAACTAACTTGTGATACTAACTTTCATCACCTACGTTGGTATATGCCAAATTTTTCCACTGTAAAATTACTTTTACTGTTTTTAATTAGTAAGTATCTTGTGGGAAGATACCTTGAAATTATGTAAATATCTCATTACTCTTCAAACATCACCCATTATTTTTGGCATCCATTGGTAATTTTTATCTGAAACAGTTATTACTTTAATGCTTAGCAAATGGTTTTTTCTAATTCCTTCTACATTTCATAATTGGCTTTTTACTACAGAAAGGGCTTTCCCTTTTCTCTTATGTACACACACGCATTTGTGTTTGCATCTGTATTTATGTATATATGTCAGTGTAGACTCATGAGTCTTATTCAGTGGATTACAATCCTTGCTGTCATTATTTATTTTGATGATCACACTGTCCTAGATATGGCCAGTGGACACCTCTTCACGCTGGCAGATGTGTCCCTTGCTGTGTTCCCATTATTCTTTGAGTAGTTTCTTGTTCAGGAAACTTTTCCCTGCCCCAACCCTGAAATCAGCCATTTCTCTAGGAAACCCTGGTGGGTTTTTTTTTCCTTTTTGTATTTTGAAGGATGATATTTACAAATGAAGATCTGAGTCCTGGGGTTTTGGTGGGCTTCTAGCTGATCATTAACATTCTGTGAAAAAACAATGTAAAAGAAAGTTATGGAGACATGAGGTTACCTGGCCCACTATCTCAAGAGTATAGCAAAATTCACCTCATTTAAACATGAACAACAGGAAATTATTTCTGTCAAGTCTCATACAAGGTCACATTATTATAATTAGGAAAAAAAAAAGGCAAAAAGGAAGAATAAAATCCTTCCATAGAAACATAATCACAAAAAAGGTGAACACTATCAGACAAAAACATTTCAAAACAGGATAAAAGAAAATAGTAACTATGATAGAGCAGTGAGAAAAACCATAAATAAAATTTATAAAAATTAGAAAATCAACTGACTGGAGAAAAGGAAGATTTGAAAAAAGAATAGAAGTTAGATAAGAACTAGAAGTTTAAAAATACTTGAAATGAAGACTAAGATGAAAACAGGAGTGAATGGACCGAGAGTAATAACTGAACAGAAAGAGAAGATGAAAAAGAAGAAAAAATTTTAATTAAAATAAAAGAAATAAAAAGGACTTGGAAAAAATAATATATGTTGGCAAAAATAGATGTCCCTGAAGATAAGAACCAAAGCAATGAAATAATAAAATACTGTAAACTAAAATTTAAGAAAACTTTATGGAAATCAAATAGGACCTAAAAATACATATTGAAAGGGTTCACTATGTACATGGAGAAGTCAAATGAGAACAGGTGTGTATTAAACTCTAAAGCAGAAATGGATCCCTTGATTTTTTAGGCAAAAAACATTTAAGTTTCTTGAAAAGTTAAGAAAACAAGATTGTCACCAGACTAATTGACAACATGCTTTATGCCAAAAGATGACAGGGTAACATATGTAAGAAATTCAGTAAAAGAATATACAAGGCCAGGATTTTATGTTTAGCCAAACTGAGCTTCAGGTGTAAAGGCCGCATGCCAACTGTTAGGAATATGTAGAGACCCAGGGAATATTGTTCCCGTGAGCCCTTCCAAAGAAATCCACTAGAGAATGAGCCGCAGAAAATGAAACAAATGAAGAAATGTTAGTGTGACAATGATTAGTGAAACCCTAAATGTATATATGGCTGTAGAACTTAAATCTAAAAGATGGTTATAAGAGAGACAGTATACTATGTAACTGTACATGCTCTGACAACATAAATACAGTATAGCTATAAAAAATATGAGACCACAGTAGAGAGAACAGGTGAATAGTGGTATAAACTTGTTCATCCTCCCTCCCTGTTTTAAGACAGGGTTATTGCCTAATAATTTAACTGATTACCTTTCATGTATTAACTGGGAATAAAAGGCTGTTATGTGAAATAAGATCCTGAAAGAGAGAAGAAAGGAGGTTATTGCTAACTTTTAATGTTCGCTAAAAAAAAAGAAATAGAAAATAGTCTAAAATTAGAGAGGACTAGAATTGTTACATAAAGATATTAGTATAAAGATAACCAGAAGGAAAAAAGAACCACAAACTTTTCTCAGTGCCAAAAGATAGATTTTAAAAAGAAGAAGTATATATTTAAATAAAATATATCACATAGTGAAAGACTATATACCCACACAGGTAATTTATGTAATATTAATAAGACAGCATTGAGGCCATATCTTTGATAATGTAATAAATTATGTTTATAAATAAATTATATATAAATTAATGGGCTTGCTCTTCTATTAAAAGTAAACAATTCAGGTTGGCTCACAAAGTAAAACCCACTTCTGTGCTATTACAGGAAACATACGTAAATGGAGATATTCTGAAAGAATAAACAGAAAAGGATGGACAAAGATACGTAGACCAGGTGCAAATAGAAAAGAAAGCAGGAGTCTCAGTCTTGATATCTGACAAAGGTGGAATTCAGATCAGAAAGCACTGTAAGAGACAAAGAAGGGTATTTTATTGTTGTTTTTTTAATTGAAGTGTAGTTGATTTACAATGTTGTGTTGGTTTCAAGTGTTCAGCAGAGTGATTCAGTTATACATAACATATTATATAAATTATTTTTTAGGTTCTTTTCCATATAGGTTACTGCAAGATATTGAATGTAGTTCCCTGTGCTGTACAGTGGGTCCTCGTTTCTCTGTTTTGTATGTGCTAATGTATATCTGTTAATCTCAAACTCCTAATTTACCCCTCTCCCTCCCCTTTGATAACCATAAATTTGTTTTCTTTTTTTTTTTTTTTTTAATTTTTTTTCATAAATTTGTTTTCTATGTCTGTGAGTCTGTTTCTGTTTTGTAAGTAAGTTCATTTGTATCAATTTTTTAGATTCCACATAAAAGTGATATCATATGATATTTGTCTTTGACTTATGTCACTTAGTATGATGATCTCTTGGTCCATCCGTGTCGCTACAGATGGCATTATTTCATTCTTTGTTATGACTGAGCAATATTCTGTTGTGTGTGTGTAACAATATATATCACCTTTCCAAAGAAGAATACTTTATAGTGACAGAAGGTATAGTCATTAAAAAAAAGAAACAGAGTCCATCTATATACATCAAAGGAACGGTCTCCAGATACCTTGTTACATGAATAAAGAAAAATCTGTATTGAATGAGGGAGGAGGAAGGTGTATGAATGTGTGTGTGAATTTCATTTTTTGAAAATGAAACAATGGTTGAATAGCAGTAAGGAACACACTATTTTAAAAAGTTACCTATGGGAAAAGGAGGGAACAGGATGAAGGGAACAAGGATAAAAGCCAGATTTTCTGAATGTACCTTACTTTCTAGATTTGAATTTTGAACCATGTAAATATTCTGTATAACTTGTAAAAAAAAAAGTTAAAAAAATGCAAAAGCAAATAAAGAAATCTGTGTTTGGGGCTTGTGAATTAACTACCCAAAATAGAAAAGCTATTTCAGTGATTTTCTAATGCAGTAATTTAAATGTATGTTCCTGTGGGGAAAGTTACCTGTGGGGAAAGAAGGAAATAGGATGAAGGTAACAAGGATAAAAGGCAGTTGTTGAAACTACTGCACATGGGGATTCATTATATTATTTTCTCTGCCTTTCAGTATGTTTGAAAATTTCCGCAATAAAAAAATAAAGTAGCTCATTTTGGGATAACATTATACTTAACAGTGATCCTTACTGTGAGTTGGGCCTGTTCTCTTTGTTTAGGATACAACTCATTAAACTAACCAGGAAGTAACTCTTATCTACAGGAGTATTATTTCTAAGCTCTCAAAGAATCAATATGTTGGGCTCTTGCATATTAAAATGATAAATGCACCTCTAAACCATTTTCACAGAGTTAGTTTTTCTGTATTCTGTGTGGTTTACTTTCTTTGTGTTTTGTGGCTGACAGTATGATTCCGTCACCTAGGCATCAGAGATAAAGTGTCTGACTGGGATGAGTTTCTACGGCAGACCCTGACGGGAGCATGTAGTCCTCCTGTTCCGCTGCTAGAGGGCGTGAGTATTATTGCTTCCAGAATCAGGGTGGAAAACTTCTAATCTTCCTGTCCAGGGAATCTTAAAATGACTTGCTCATTTACCACTGAGTCAGATCAGTGTTGCTACTACAGACCCAGGCGTAGGTCTTAAGGGGTGTAGACTTACCTCAGAGATTGTAAACTGGAGGCTTGCTCAGAGCCTAGAATGTTTTTGAATTAGTTGGAAACACATAAAACTCTATAGTTTTCCAGATTCTTTCACACAGCTTGGAAATGTGGCCTTTTTGAGCTCTCACTTGGAACTGAGCTGGGGTTGACTCTTTCAGTGTGGACATGCGTAACTCCTGCACCAGCTGACTTGAGAGACCCCTTTTCTTTTTCTCAGAAGACCCTGGATCACTACCTACCTGCTTTCAGCAGTTCTTTTAAATTAGTGTAGTAGCTTTTGAGCTTTTTGGTGAATATAAATTTCTTATTTTTGTGAAATAAATTTATTGGTTATGATGTTTCTAATTTACATTTTGTCTCTTTCTGTTATACCAGCAACATTGTAGCATATGTGAAATGTGGTTTATGAAGGTTCCAATGTCTTTACATCCTTACCAACACCTGTTGTTCTGTTTTTGGCTATAGCTCTCCTATTGTGTGTAAAGTGGCTTCTCACTTTGAGTTGCATTTCTCTAATGACTAATAATACTGAAAATCTTTCTATGTACTTCTTTTTTGGAGAAATATCTGCTCATTTTAAAATTGGGCTATTTATCTTTTTATTATTGGCTTGTAAGGGTTCCTTATAAATTCAGATTACAAGTCTAGATCAAGATATATGATTTTAAAATATTTTATCCAGTTTTGTAGATTGTTTTTTCACTTTCTTGATGATATTGTTTGTAGAACAAACGTTTATTCCAATGTAGTCCAATTTATCTTTTTTTCTCTTTTGTCTTAATCTAAGAAGGCTTTGCTTAACTCAGGGTCAAAAGGTTTGCTCCTATATTCTAAATGTTTTATAGTTTTAACTCTTATATATTTGATTCTGTGATCCATTCACAATTCCCCTTTAAAGCTTCAATGTCAAATTTGTTTCTAGGTGATTTTTATATATCTTCTACACACATACCTTGATTTATTGTGCTTCACTTGACTGTGCTTTGCAGATACTGCAGTTTTTACAAATTGAAGCTCTGTGGCAACCCTGCTTTGAGCAAGTCTTTTGGCACTGTTTTTCCAGCAGTGTTTGCTTACTTTGTGTTTCTGTATTACATTTTGGTAATTCTCACAATGTTTCAAACTTTTTCATTATTATTATATTTGTATGATCTCTGATCAGTGATCTTTGATGTAACTATTGTATTAACTTTTTTGTTCTGTATTTTTAAAGTTTATGCATTTTTTTTTAGACATAACGCTGTTGCACATTTAATAGTTTATACAGTAGTACAAGCTTAATTTTTATATACACTGGGAAGCCAAAAAATTAGCATGGTTCACTTTATTTCTATATACTTTATTGCTGTAGTCTGTAACTAAACCTGCAATATCTCAGAGGTGTGCCTGTACTCTGACACATTTAATTATGTTTAGTCAGGGTCTGTCTCACCACTCAGTAACATATGAACAAATACATTGACTTTGATTCTGCCATTTTTATCTTTAGTTGTGGATGTGTGCCTTTATTTGTTCATGTGTTCTTTTCCATATTTATAAATATGTAATTGTCATAGAACAGTTCTTATTAGGAAAAAAATGTAAGTTTGAACATTAAATGATGATACTGAAGTCAGCCTTTTTTCTTTCTTTTTTCTAGTTTTTAATAGTATATCTATAGAGTGAGAATTAGACTTTTCCTTTGCTTGAGTGTATTCAAAACACTCTATTATTCGTAAGAGCATTGTTGTGAAATGAGTAAAACATCAGAAATAACTGAAATCCCATCAGTATATAAGTGGATAAACTACTGCCCAAGTATAATAGAGGATATCAATAAAGCAGATTAAAAGGATGAGGAAGATTTGTATGTGCTGTAATAGAAAGATAGCTATAAAATATTAAGTGACACAAACACACTGAAAAACAATATACATTTTTCAAAAAATACAAGCGAGAGAAAAAGATAAGACATGGATGGATGTTGACTTGGGTGTAAAAAACCTATTCTCAGTGTTTGCCAAAGCATTTATCATGTTCTTTCCTGGAGGTGGGTTGGGGGTGATTTTGACTTTTGTCATGTTTGATTTTTTTTTTTTAAATGATGATCATTCTTGGCTTTTACAAAGACTAAGTAATGATGCTATTTTAAAAATTCTTTCTAGATGAAACTCTTTAGCATAGTCCTGGAGATAGAAATCTTTTAGAATAGTTCTATTGCTTTATAGTAAATTTTCTTTAAGGTAGACATTTTCACATCACCAGAAATAATACTATACAGACTTGTCTAATATTAGACAGTTCAATGTCCTGGCTTTGAATGGATAAAAATATAAAAGCTAGTTTGAGTTCATTTAAAACTTGACTTTTAAAAATGTTATGTTACCTCTCATAAAAAATCATTTTGCTTTTTTACCTATAGCTCCGTAACGGGAGGAATCCTTTAGATCTCATTGCTCCAGGTTCCAGGCTGGAATGTCAGGCTTTCCAGGACTCTTTAAGTACCTGGATTGTTACTGTGGTGGACAACATCGGGGGAAGGCTGAGACTGCGCTATGAAGGCCTTGAGGGCTCTGCTAATTGTGAGCATTGGTTGTATTACTTGGATCCATTTCTCCATCATGTTGGCTGGGCTGCTCAACAAGGGTATGAGCTCCAGCCCCCATCAGGTGAGGAGCAGTGCAGCATTTTTCTTTCAATATTGCATTATTGTTTATAACATTTAGTCATATTTATTGTTTATTAATATCAGTGAGACTGAAAAATACATTATTCTGCATATTACAAAAGCCTTTGTTGATTTGCATAATAATAATAATTGCAAATGTATATGGAATAGGTAAATACCTTTTTTTTGGAGGGGGGAGCTTTGTTGCCTTAGTAATTTGCCACACATACTGATATACCTTCTGCCCCAGCTCTACTGACTGCTGCCCCAAGTCATACTGACCCCTTACCAAAACTGAAGAAAAGTTCTCTAAGTAGCATCCAGACAGATACAGGAGTAGGACAGGTCTTGAGTTCAAAGAGGATTATTGATTAAAAGATACTCCAGTTTAAAAAAATAAAAAACTTTTAAAAAGATATTAAAATAGGAGTTAATATTGAAATCACTCACATTCATTATTATGTACCGCAGTTTGGATGTTGTATTATTTTGTGGACTAGAGTAATCCTTGTGGTATCATGATAGGTGTTTTTACTCAACTACCACCCAGGTTCTGAACAGAGGACACAAGGTATTGAAGTTTAAGTAGTTGTTCTCTGAGTAAAGATGGTATAAGTGGGCTTGAACCCCTACCTTTTCCCGGGGGAAAATGACTTTTTTGTTTATGTGAATGCTTTCAGAGCAGTTATAAAATGTGTAAGTTCTCACATCACTTAAAGCATCCTGTTTTGTTTTAACTAAAGCCATCAGACATCTGAAAAATGAAGCTGAGTGGCAAGAGATCTTGGCCAAAGTGAAAGAGGAGGAAGAGCCATTGCCATCTTATTTGTTTAAGGTAAAAGCAAAAACGTGGCAGATAGGGACTTGTCTTCTCACAATAGAGTACAGCAGTATTGGGGAGCTGCGCAGTGTGAAATAACCCCTGGTGTCAGCGAGAGCGCTGTGATGGCTGAAGGAGACAAAGAGGTTTCAAGGCTGGAGTGATGATCATCCTTCCTTTTTTCCTGAAGGTGGTCTAGGTTTTCTCCCAAATGCTCTTAAAGCATTCTGAGTCTTTTCTCTTCTGCTTTTAACTACATAGCCCTGACTTCTATTAAAATAAGCTTGTTATTTTCTGTGGATGGTCCTTGTGTTCCAAATGTAGCGAGGAGGAGTGCTTGCTCCCTTTGGTTTTCTTTTTTTCCTGAATAGTTTTTTCTAGGCAGGGAAGATAATTACAGGACTAGATTATTTAATATAAGATGGACAGTTTCATTATTTTAATTAAGAGTAGTTTTCAGGACTTCCCTGGTGATGCAGTGGATAAGAATCCACCTGCCAGTGCAGGAGACGTGGGTTCGATCCCTGTTCTGGAAAGATCCCACGTGCCATGGAGCAACCAAGCCTGTGCGCCGCAAGTACTGAGCCTGTAGTCTAGACCTAGGAGCCACAGCTGCTGAGCCTGCATGTTAGAGCTACTGAGGCCCGTGTTCCTAGAGCCTGTGCTCTGTAACAAGGGAAGTTACCACAATGAGAAGCCCACACACCACAGCAGGGAGCAGCCCCCACTCACCGCAACTGGAGAAAGCCTGTGTGCAGCAACAAAGGCCCAGTACAACCGAAAGCGAATAAATAAAAAATTTTAAAAATGAGTACTGTTCAGCTATATGTTAGTGTAAAATTAATGTGAAAATATTATATTTTATTTCCTCTTGGCCTTTGCATTTCAGGACAAGCGAGTGATTGGCACTCATTCTTTCTCTATAAATATGAAATTAGAAGCTGTGGACCCCTCATCTCCTTTTGGCATCTCTCCTGCTACAGTTGTTAAGGTAAAATGGAGTCAACTATCTTGGTAAGAATTCTTGTCAGGGTGGCTGTTTTAGGAAATTGGTGGTGTTTTGATCGTCAGACTCCACTAATCCAACCCATTGTTTCTCCTAAGCTGTGAGGTTAGAATTAGTTCTGTGCACGTCTTACGTTTGTAATGTCCAGCTCTTTGTGGCACCTTCCTTTTTCAGAGCTTGGTTGCCCCAGCTAACCAAGGCCTGGGTGCCAGAGGAGTCGGGTGCACATTCTTTGGGGGCAGTCCTAGCTGTGTCCTATGACAGTCCTGCATAACTAGAGGAGATCTAACCAGGAGGTAGCCATGGTATCTGAAAAGTTTGGAGGCAGGCAGTGTCATCAATGTCCAGCTAGGTGCCAGGCTCGTTGGGTGAACAGGTATGTGGGAAACAGTGGCTTAGTGTCACGAGACTTGCAAGTAGGGTTGTTCCAGCCATGGATTCCAGATGTAGACTTTTAATCTTTTGGAAGACTAATGAAAACAAGGCTCTGGTTAGGAGTACGCACAAGAACAGGGCAGGTTGTCTGTGACTGTAACAGGCCCAGTTACTCGTTATGAGAACTGATGCATAAGGCAGAGGATTTTGTTTTAGTAGTAGAGCAGAAGCTCATTTACTGAAAGTAGAACCAAAAGTCAGGTGTGACAAGAGGAGTGGTTACTTGGAAGCTGAATTGTCTAGCCTGTTGAGATTTAAATTTTCCTTGTCTTAGAAGAGGATAATTCTTAGAACAAGAAGGGATCTTGAACCTGCAGTGGGACCAGAAAGTCTTTTCTGGAGTCTGAAGGATAGGTGGTAAGGAGCTAGGGGAGGTTCATAAAACCTTCTTTTTGGTATTTGAAACTAGGCTAGGATCTGATCTAATAAACTAGTGTAGTTGACTCCTCACTGAGTCTGAACTAAGCTTTGTTCACAGCTCACATACTTAGATTTAAATCTAAGCTCTGTTTCTACCTGTCTGTGTAACATGGTGTAAGTTATTAACTGTTTTTTAAACTCAGTTTCCTCTTCTGCAAAATAGGGTTGATAATGGTACCTCATTAGATTGTTAGAAAGATTAAAACTGAATTAATATTGCATGAAAAACATTTAATTAAAACAATGCCTGACATAAAGATAAGACTTACTGAGTGCTTAGTAGTAGTATTAAAACAGACTTAATGTTACTATTAATGTGGCTACGAACTTTTATAACATGTTTATTAGCTACACCAAAGAAATGGCCTGTGTGTATGTGCACACATATGTGTATATGTACACAAAAAACATTTATCTATTTTCTGTGTTAAATCATACATACAGGTTTTTGATGAGAAGTATTTTCTGGTGGAAATGGATGATTTGCGACTGGAGAATCGTGCACAGCGATCCTTTGTGTGTCACACTGACAGCCCTGGTATTTTCCCCGTGCAGTGGAGTCTGAAGAATGGTTTACACATCAGCCCCCCTCCTGGTGTGTATTCATTCTTTTCTTATTTGTTTGCTTGGGAATGAGATTTATCATGAGATTTATCAGGTGGCTTTACCTGGATCTTTGTCCCCACCTCTCCTCACACGCAGTCCAGTCCTTAGTGGTTTGCGGGCACAAGACAAGTATAAACAAAAACCTAGATTCCAGTTTCTACATATTTAAGTGTTACAAATTAAGCTTGTGCTGCTGTGCTGTGCTTAGTCGCTTAGTTGTGTCCGACTCTTTGCAAGCCCATGGACTGTAGCCCCTCAGGCTGCTCTGTCCATGGGATTTCCCAGGCAAGAATACTGGAGTGGGTTGCCATTTTACTCCAGGGGATCTTCCTGACCCAGGGTTCGATCCCATGTCTCCTACTTGGCAAGCGGATTCTTTACCACTGAGCCACCTGGGAAGCCCATAAATTAAGCTTGAAAACTAGGAAAGTATGTCCTACTACTTAGATAAATATCTTCATGACAACCTGGGATTCCATGCAGCCTCCATCTGTGTCTGTCGGGAGGCAGTAGGGGTGAGGGTAGGATGCAATGAGCATCGGGAGCTGGCTTACAAGAAGTGGCCTGAGAGCCGGAGTGGGGAGGTGGACTGATGACTGTTCGGTTTCTGGACCTCCTTTTAGAGGGAGATGCTTTGGACTTGGCAGAGGGAGGTTTTTGGTCAAAGTAGAACTCAGGCTGTAAGTAGGAAAGTAGCAGCTCATTTTCCTCATGTTTGAGCTTTGCAAAATTTAATCTTTGACCCTTTTAATTAAGGCTACTAAATATGACTTAGTTGAGCTGAAATTTAAAAAAAATTTTTTTTAACTTACAGTATCTGGAAGAATAATATGTTTATCTGATTTTTATATCAGCAAGTCAGATTATTTGACTGGCGGTGTATGTATACTTTATTGGCAAGTCCTTGGTAAAATGTATCTTCACTTTCTAAATGGTGACTGCTGGAACACTGGACTGTGAGTGTTCTTTTCTGTTCACAAGAGTCACACACTCTGAACCTTTGTCTTCCGTTCAGCCTTCATTTATCCAACAAACATTCGTGGAATGTTTGCGTTGAGCCAGGCCTTGGACTTGTCACTGGAGAAACAAAAGTGAGAAGGACAGTTCCTGCAATGAGCAAAGAGGGGAAAACAGCAGAAGCCCCCTGGTTCTCCCTCATCAGTGACCAGACAGTGGGGGTAACTGCCTGGTGAGGATGGAAGGGTTGGGGTACACACCTTCAGGAGCAAGTTCTTTTCGTGAATGCTCTGAACACCCCAAGTTCCTTATCCTCTCTGCTGTCTTTCTGTGAGAAGATAAAACATTTTTATTAAAGATATCAGAGCTCTCAGCGTTTTTATAGACAATGCAGCTGTCTTTATAAATAGAAGGAAAGTAGTGGATTTTGTATTGAAAATGGCAGGTGATTTACTGTCAGGAATGAAGTGGAGCCAGAGGAAACACGGTGCTGGTCTGAGCTGGGTGAGGAGGTGGCTGCACGTCGCAGGCTGGCGCGGTCTCGAGTAGCCTGCTCCGTGCCTTTGGGGTACTGAACTCTGGGGAGCAGAGAAGAGCGCAGACCCAGCGGAGCGGCAGGGCTCAGTCAGCTCCTGGCACAGAGCCAGTGCCGTCAGGGTGTCGGGTTAGAGGGGCTTCTGCCAAGGACCCTGTAGACTGAAGCGGGGAATTAAGCTCAACTTTTTTTGTGAAATGAATTCATGATTCAGGTTATGAGAACATTGAGATTTTGTAAAAAATGTAACTGTTGAGAGTATTAGTAGTAGCTAAGACATGTTTTGGAGAAGGAAATGGCAACCCACTCCAGTACTCTTGCCTGGAAAAGCCCATGGATGGAGAAGCCTGGTAGGCTACAGTCCATGGGGTCGCAAAGAGTCAGACATGACTGAGCGACTTCACAAGACATGTTTTAGGAAATAGCTTTGTGAAAGAAGTCTTCACTGATTTAACTAGTGCTGTAGGTTGTTTGCTGTCTCTTTTCCTTAGAGCCTAAGTCATAATAGAAGGGTAATGAGACTAGAATTATTAGCACAGATCAAATTCAGTCATAACGGTTTTAAAATCTTTTGTTAAATTGTCAACAACTAATCATAATATACTGCTTGAATAAATGCTTAATTTGAAGTGTGAAAGTTGAAAATTCTGTCCAGAGTTGCTCTACTTTATAAAAATCAACAATACTTTAGATTTGATAGGATGTTTTTTCCTCTAAAATGATCAAGTCCTCAAATTAGCAAAATTAAAAGTTGTGGGTGGATATCAGCAGAGAGGTAAAGCCGGGCGAGCACATGAGGTGTGAATCATTGCTCTTTTGTCCCTGCCTAGGCTACCAGGGCCAGGACTTTGACTGGGCCGACTACCTCAAACAGTGTGGTGCTGAAGCTGCTCCCCAGAGGTGCTTCCCTCCGGTGAGAATCCTGTGCCTGCAGGGCCACTGCTTCAGGGCTGCTGGGGACTGCTGCCTTCCTGTGCTGTAGTGATGTTTACTCTGAAGCCAGTTCTCTCATGCAACCCAGAAAAGCTTCTTGTTGCTTGTAATAAAATGGTCCAAGGAAAAGTTCATTTACTGCAGAAGTTAATTTGTTAATTTAATTAACAGTTTTATTGTTTTTTTTCTTATTAGCTGAAATCATGTGAATTTAAAATTTTAGTTTATGATTAGTTTTGATGGCCCATTAAATATGAAAATATGTTGAAATATTAAGGGGTGAAAATTGTTAAACTTACTTATGGTTAACAAGGCCAAATAGCAGTGAAAAGCTTAGGACATAAACCAATAATTTCCTACTCTATCTGACTTTCCATGGCTTCCCTTCCCAAGAGTGTTTACTTCCTATTCTCACTGTTATTCTCATATTTATAGTTCTTTATTTATAATACACTGCTGTCTTGTGAGTTAATTTTAGATGCATCTCTTGATTCTATGTTATGATAAATGAGTAATCTGGCTATTTTACTACTTTTCTCCTCTGTCTTTCCTGTTTCCTCTTCCTATTAGGTTGATTTTACAATTTTTGGTTAAATCTGAATTTGAGTATTTATGTTACCATGGGCATTTAAGTGTTATTCACAGATTGTTGTTGTTCAGTCACCAAGTCCGACTCTTTGCCACCCCTGTAGACTGTGGCATCCCAGGCTTCACTGTCCTTCGCCATCCCGGAGTTTGCTCAAATTCCTGTCCACTGAGTTGGTGATGCTATCTAACTGTCTCATCCTCTGTCACCCTCTTCTCCTTTTGCCGTCAATCTTTCCCACCTGATTAGTAGTGCATTATTTTATGATTGCTTTGTCTTTTAATTTGTCCTCAAGTTAATAATTGCCTTGTTTTCATAGCTTAATTTTCTTTGTTTATAATATAATTTTCTTTGTTTCTTTGTTATAAAACTACCATTTCCCACACCATTCAGTAGATTCTCCAAACTGTTTGCACATCAGGAAATCTGTCATTTTTAATTTTTTTTTTTAAGAGACACCCCTCTTAGCAACCCCTTTATAGACAGGTTACTCTGTAGGCTTGCTGTGCAGTTTTAATTCTGGAAACTGCTCTTCTCTGTCTCCCAAGGAATTGCCTCTCCCTTTTCTTTGGACTTGAAATTCCGGTTTTGTATATCTCATGACCTCCTCTCTGGTTTACTCGCTTGTTTTGATGGAGTCTGTCTTTCAAAAGCTTCCTGAAATGAGATGCAAGAGATGTAAATTTTAGTAGATATTTTGTGTTTGAAAATATCTTCACTCAGCTAACTTGACTCATCATTTGGCTCAGTGTGGAATTTGGGGCTGAAAGTTATTTCATTGTAGAATTTTGAAAGCATCAGTTGTTTTCTACCTTCAGTTCAGTTCAGTCGCTCAGTCGTGTCCGGCTCTTTGTGACCCCATGGACTACAGTACCCCAGGCTTCCATGTCCATCACCAACTCCTGGAGCCTATTCAAACTCATGTCCATTGAGTCGGTGATGCCATTCAACCATCTCATCCTCTGTCGTCCCCTTCTCCTCGTGCCTTCAATCTTTCCCAGCATCAGGGTCTTTTCCAATGAGTCAGTTCTTTGCTTCAGGTGGCCAATGTATTGGAGTTTCAGCTTCAGCATCAGTCCTTCCAGTGAATATTCAGGACTGATTTCCTTTAGGATGAATTGGTTGGATCTCCTTGCAGTCCAAGGGACTCTGAGGAGTCTTCTCCAACACCACAGTTCAAAAGCATCAATTCTTCGGCACTCAGCTTGCTTTATTTATAGTCCAACTGTCACGTCCACACAGGACTACTGGAAAAAACACAGCTTTGAGTAGACGGACCTTTGTTGGCAAAGTAACGTCTGTGCCTTTTAATATGCTGTCTAGGTTGGTCATAACTTTTCTTCCAAGGAGCAAGCGTCTTTTAATTTCATGGCTGTAGTCACCATCTGCAGTGATTTTGGAGCCCTCCAAGATAAAGTCTGTTACTGTTTCCGTTTATTTGCCATGAAGTGATGGGACCGGATGCCATGATCATAGTTCTTTGAATGTTTTAAGCCAACTTTTTCACTCTCCTCTTTCACATTCATCAAGAGGCTCTTTAGTTCTTCTTCACTTTCTGCCATAAGGGTGGTGTCATCTGCATATCTGAGGTTATTGATATTTCTCCCGGCAATCTTGTTTGCAACTTTTGCTTCATCCAGTCCAGCATTTCTCATGATGTACTCTGCATATAAGTTAAATAAGTTTTCTGCCTTACAGTGTTGGTATTGAGAAGTTAAAAGACATTCTTATTCTTGCTCTCTCATGTATGACCTGCCTTTTTCTCTGTTCCTGGAAGATTATAAAATCTCTTGTCACTACATTTCAGTGTGAAACCATGGCTTGGCCCATCTTTACCCATGTGCTGGTGCGTGGAGAGCGGATTCTCTCTGGACCTTTGCCTGTCTGTGCTGGGAAGTTGTCTTGAATCTCTTCTTTGATTCCTTTTCTCGCTCTCTTTTCTCCTTCTGAAATTTTGCATCTTGTTGGCCCTCTGGATTGTGCCTCTAATCCCCCAGACCGCCTGCCCCCTCCCCAGCACCTTTCCTACTTCTTAGGGCTTTTCCCCCTTGCTTTCTGGAAGATTTCCTAAACTTTAGGTTTCAACACTTACTTTGAGTTTTTAATTTTTGATATCACATTTTAAAAAATAGTTTATTTTTGGCTGTGCTGAGTGGGCTGCATGGGCTTGTCTCTATATGCAGCAGTGGGGGCTGCTCTCTGGTGCATACACAGGTTTCTCATTGTGGTGACTTCTCTTGTTGCCGGGCACATGTGCTCCGTAGTTGCAGCATTTGGGTTCTAGAGCACAGGATTAATAGTTGTGGTGCATGGGCTTAGTTGCTCCTCAGTTTGTGGGATTTTCCCAGACCAGAGACCGAACCTGTGTCTCCTGCATTGACAGGTGGATTCTTTATCACTGAGCCACTAGGGAATCTCTGATATCACATTTTTTTTTTTGATATATTTTTTTTTGATATCACATTTTTAACTTTTAAAACATATTTCTGATCTCTGAATATTTGTTTTTAATAACATGCTATTCTTATTTTAAAGATGTGGTAGTGTTTCTTATCTTTCAGAGGATGTTAATTACTCCTGCTTTTTTGGTCATTTTTCTTCTTGCGTAATCTGGTTTCTCCAAGTTGCTTATTTTATCTGTTTTTGTCTCTAACTTTCTTATCTTTAGATACCTGTTAATTCCTCAGTAGGATTTGCTTGTTTATATTTAAGAAATCGGGACTAAGAGAAAAGGCTGATTGGAAGCTCTAAGCATGTAGGTAGCGCTTGTCCATCTTGAGCTACCCAGTTGGGAAGGATCTGGCTGGCCATTTGTTGGAGAAACCTAAACCCATATCTTTATGTGTTCCTTCTTGTGCTTGTCATATTAACACAAGAAGTCTCTTTCAGTCCATTGCATGGCGGGTAGAGGCAGGGGCTGGGCCTCCCGGCATTCCGTATAGTACTCCCTGTTTGGAACAGCATGCACACCCTCAGCAGTTCCTGTGTCCTCCTGCCCAGGGATCTGATGTTTTACTGCCTAGAGGAGAAGTCTCATCTTCTATAGGGAGAGGAAGGGACAGTTATCCTGGGGTGTGGAATAGAGGAGTTACTCTGGAATTAACTGTTACTTGGAAAGATCTTTCAGATGAGCACATGAGTGAATACTGAGTATGTTATTTGGTGAATTTATTTTCTAGTCAATTTCTGAGCATGAATTTAAGGAGAACATGAAGCTTGAGGCAGTGAACCCTCTTCTCCCCGAAGAAGTGTGTGTTGCCACCATTACTGCAGTGAGAGGCTCCTACCTGTGGCTCCAGCTGGAGGGTAGGTGTCAGCTCCCCTGAGAAGCCTTCCTCTGAACACTCTTCTTTGCCTTCCTGTTTACCCCTGTAATGTCGTTTGTTCAACTTAATTGATTAACTAAATAAGGTTCTTGTTCAGAGACTTCTAATTTATAATTTAAGAGTCTAAAAATTTGTCTTCCTATCCTTGACCTTCAAATTTTAGGAAATGAATATGAATAAAAGCCTTCACTTACAGGGTCCCCTGTTTTCTTGAAGGGGAAAATATAGATTAAATAACATATATTTTGATGTGACCGAAATATATGAGCTTGAACATTAATAACCAGCTTATTCAAGAGATGATATTTTGGTTGTCCCCAACCAGAAGTACCAAAAAGTATGTGAAATTGACAGGATACATCATACTAAAAGTACTATTCAGTAATGGAACAGGTTTGTGAACAGAAAGTAGTATGTGAGTACTCATCTCTACAACTAACTATGTTTGGTCTGGATTTTTTTGTTGTTGTTTTATCATTCCCGAATAGCCAGACTTGGTTCTTATGTTGTTCCCAGTTTGCAGAGTTAGTGTTTAACACAGGAATCAAGAACCGTATTAGATATACATGTTTATGCAGCCCCTGCTGAGCAATTTGTCTTCATCACTTTCTGATTTGAGCTACCTTTTCTACCTCCTGGCTTGTTCCTGAGTACCAGAATTGATGTTTTTTAAATGAGTAGAACTATAACTTTTGCCTTTTATTTTCCAGTTGCTTCATGGAATTCACTACCATATTTGTCGATCATCTGAATATTACTGGTAGTTCTAGTAGCTTATTTGCTGTTCCCTAACTAAGGGTTACCCTGTATATTCACTACCTGTTTTGATCATTATTGGGGGACAGTTTACTTTTTTATAAATGTTTGTTGCACATGAAAAAGTATGTGTGTATTTGCTCTGTCGTGTCTGACTCTGCCAGTCCATGGACTGTAGCCCTCCAGGCTCCTCTATCCATGAACTTTTCCAGGTAAGAATACTGAGGCAGGTTACCATTTCCTACTCCAGGGACTCTTCCTGACTCAAGGATCTCTTGTGTCTCCTGCATTGGCAGGCAGATTCTTTACCACTATGCCACCTGGGCAGAAGTATGACTTTTGTAAAGGAAACATGCTAAAGAAACTTTGTGTCTTTTGCAACAATAGAACACTGGGCACTGTCTACTAGAATACTGTCTAGGAAGTAGTTTATGAAGAAAGCTATTTAGTGGTCTTAAATTTTTTTTTTTAAATCTAAACAGGTTCTAAGAAGCCTATACCTGAATTTATTGTGAATGTGGAATCAATGGATATATTTCCTTTGGGCTGGTGTGAAACCAATGGCCATCCCCTTAGCACTCCTCGCCGAGCACGAGGTAACTGTCTACTTCTGGATCAAAGGTTTGATTGTTAAATAGTATGTTGTTTGACTGTTATCAAGTAGGATGAATCTGTACACTTGAGAGAAAAATAAAATTATATTCTGGTTATCCGTTCCTGCCTAGGAAATTATTCATTGCAACAAAACATTTATTATCTCTCAGTTTCTATGGGTTAGGAATCTGACACAACTTGGCTGGAACCTCAGGATCCGAGTCTCTGGTGAGGCTGCATTTCAGGGTGTCAGCAGGGCTCTTGTCATCTCAAGGCCCAACTGGGGAAGGGTGTGCTTCCAAGTTTACTCAGATGTTTGTGGGCAAGAATTCATTTCCCTGTGGGCTGTGGGGCTGAGGGCCTCTGTTCTTTGCTGGCTGTCAGTTGGAGGCTTATGTCAGTTTCTGGCCATTTGGGTTGCTTCATGAGGGCGCTCACAGCATAGCAGTTGGCTTCCATCAGAGCCAGCGACTGTGAGAGGAAGAGATTGAGCAAGATGCGAGTGCCCATGTTTAGTAACCTAATCCTAAAGTGTTCCTGCCCCTTACTTTTAAAAACAGCTTTATTGAAAGATATTTATTCACCATAAAATATCCTCCTTTAAAGTACGGTTGACCCTTGAACAATGCGAATTTAAACTGTGTGGGTCTACTTATACATGGTTTTTTCCAATAAATATATACTTCAGTACTGCACGACCCCTGGTTGGTTGAATCTGTGGATGAAGAACTGCACCTGCAGAGAGTGAAATGTAAATTTATACATGGATCTTTGAGTGCATGGGGATTGGCACCCTAACCCCTGCATTGTTCAAGGGTCACCTGTTTTTAAAACCTAGTTCTGTGTATACTTAAGTAGCAAATACTACAGAGATTGAAACCCAAAATAATATTTTTATGCCTCCCTGGGCCAGCTAGCTTCATTTTATATCCAGGGGGATATAAAATTGTGTAGCTGCTTTGGATAACAGCCTGGCAGATCCTCAGAGTATTAAATATAGTTATGTACTCATGAGAAATGAAAACATATATCCACAGAAAAACTTGTACACAAATGTTCATGCTGGAAACAGTCCAAATGTCCATCAGCTGATGCACAGATAAGCAAATGTTATATCTCAATGCTGTGGAGTAGTCCGAAATATAAAGGAATGAGGTATTAATACACACTTGAACGTGGATGAAGTCTGAGAACATTATGCTAAGTAAAAAAAGCCAGTCACAAAAGAGCACATGTTGTGTGATTCCACTTATAAAAACAGGCAAATCTAGAGAGAGAAAAAGTAGATTGGTAGTTGCCTAGGGCCTCAGGGGTGGTAGATTAAGAGGTGATTGCTGTGGGGTGCCAGGTTTCTTTTTGAGATGATAAAAATATTCTCAAATTGATTTGAGATTGCCCAACTCTTTGAATATACTAAAGATCAGTGAACTGTGTGTAGTTGTCCCTCGGTATACACAGGGATTGGTCCCAGGATCTGCCATGGATACCAAAATCTGCAGATGCGCACGTCCCATAGTTGGCCGTCTGTCTCTGCAGTTTTGCGTCTGAGGAATCGGCCAACCTCAGATGGTGTAGTACTACAGTAATTACTGTTGAAAAAGTCCCTGTATAAGGAGACCCATGCAGTTCAAACTCATGTTGTTCAAGGGTCAGCTGTAAGCTAATATTAGCTTAATGCATATGTAACTTTTCTTTGTCTTTTTATTTTTCTTGACATTTATTTATGGATTTCTTTTTTCTTTGTACAGTACACAAACAGAGGAAAATTGCAGTGGTTCAACCAGAAAAACAGTAAGTAATAAAAAGTATGTTAAATAGAAGAGGGAGACATAAAAATGTTTCTGTTCTTCATCTGTTAAAAAAAAAATGAGTACAGATCTTCCTCTGCTTACACTGGGATTATGTCCCAGAAAAGCTACCGTAAGTTAAAAATATCATAAGTTGAAAAATGCATTTTACATGCTTGACATACCAAACATTGTAGCTTTGCCTGACTTAAACATGCTCAGGACACTTACATTAGCCTCCAGTATGGAAGAATCATGCACCATAAGGAACACCCAACTAATACATTGACTGCTCTACTGAAAGCAAAGAACAGAATGGTTGTAAGTGTATTGATTGTTTACCTTTGTCATCTCCTGGCTGACTGGTTTGCTGCCCAGGATCATAATGTTATGCTGTCCCGCATAACATTAGCCAGGGAAAAGATCAAAAGTCAAAGTATAGTTTCTGCTGAATGCATATTGCTCTTGCACCTTCATTAAGTTGAAATATCATTAAGTGAAACCACTGTCAATCAGAGATCATCTGTAGTTTACTTGTGTTTTAAGAATCCCACAGGCATTCTATAATTTGCTGCTCACATAAATGCAAGTTAGTTTGAATGTGCAGTATCACAGCACTGTCTACATACTGTTGTTTTCCCCTTAGAACATATAAATAGCTTTTAAAACAATTGCTTTTTTTAAAAAAAAGTATGATCAAGGAAGCACTTTTTGCTACAGATTTCGCAGTCTGCCACATTTGCTTTCTTCTTAGATTTGAAGGAAAGTAATCCTCACATTTTGTTGACCTTAAGGACCATCTCATTATATTTTGTTGCTTTTTCTTGATGCAGAATACCATCCTCAAGGACTGTCCATGAGGGTCTGAAGAATCAGGAGCTGAGCTCCCCAGACTCAGGTATAAGTTCAGACAATCTTAGGGAAAAGATGACCTTTAATTTCCTTTAGTGGACTTTATCTAAAAATAATTTAAGTTTATTGGAGTAGCTTCATAGAGGGATCTCTTAATTGTGATTTTAAAGAGTTAAAATTGTCTAAGATGTATTCAGTTTACTAATTATCTTTAGGCTAGTATTTCTGTGCGTTTATAATATTTAGCTATTATTTACTGATCACTTGTCGATGTTAAAGGCTCTGGAGGTCAGTATATTATCCCCGAGTTTCATAAAGAACCTGAGGCTTTCCAGATCATGCTCTTTTTTAAGCTGGGTGGTTGAGAGATAGATGTTTGTTCTTCTTTAAAACCTTTCTATGATATACACACTATATTTTGTCTATATTTTGCAAAAACAAACAAACAACAACACTGAAAAACATTATCCTTTATGCAATACCTGTTAAATTAGACAGGGCTCCTTGTTGGAGGTCAAGCTGTTGACCAGGACTCCTTGGCTCCCTCTTCCTGGTTGTATGACACGTAGCATCTTGACTCTGTGTGTTAGCACACCTTAGGCTTTTGGGAGGTATTCAGTGAATGCCTAGGAAAGAAACCAAAGCCCAGAGAGGTCACACAGCTTATAGTAAAAGGGTGAGAAAGGGAACTCAATATTTCTCAAGTTTGTCTCTTCTGCTGCTGCTGCTAAGTCGCTTCAGTCGTGTCCGACTCTGTGTGACCCCATAGATGGCAGCCCCACCATCCCTGGGATTCTCCAGGCAAGAACACTGGAGTGGGGTGCCATTTCCTTCTCCAATGCATGAAAGTGAAAAGTGAAAGTGAAGTCGCTCAGTCGTGTCTGACTCTTCGCGACCCCGTGGACTGCAGCCTACCAGGCTCCTCTGTCCATGGGATTTTCCAGGCAAGAGTACTGGACTGGGGTGCCATTGCCTTCTTTGTCTCTTCTACCCACTGCCTTTTTGTAACATCATGGAGGATCAGGGTTGTGCATTTCTTTATTTTTGTTGTATTACTGACCATTTTAATGCCCACTAAAACCACAGAATTAAGATATTAAGATCTCATGTGATCATAGCCAAAATCTTTTTGCTTTGGGTTTTGTTGTAGGTCAAGTTACCTTGGAAACAGAGTCTGAGATTGATATTTGCATGTAGGAGTTTCAGGGGAGTGCTTTTGGCAACACTTCTGGGAAGAGTTGAAGGACACAGGACTGGGCAGAAGGAGAAGCTGAGTCGCAGTGCAGTTGTAATAGAAGTCCTTTCCAGCCCCTCAGGGAGCCCTGGAGCCGGTGGAGCCACTGAGTGTTGCTAGCAGAGGTGTGGTCGCCATACCCTGGTGTCCCCTCAGTGGTCAGCTGTGGAAGTGAGCTCTTCCTCCCTGCCCACCTCACACAGGGTGGGGCCTTGGGCCAGGTAGCTCTCTCCTCCTGAGGGGCAGTTCTAGGCTGAGAGTGATTCCAGGATAGACTCACAACTGAGAGCTGTAAACTGCCAGCATTTCCAGGAGCAGGGTGCATCCCCAGAGGGGACCTGGGTGGCAGAATTCAAATGGAAAAGTGGGTCCCTACATGTGCTAAGACTGGGTTCTTGGGAATTCCCTGGTGGTCCAGTGGTTAGGGCTCCGTGCTTTCACTGCCATGGCCCCAGGTTCAATCCCTGGTTGAGGAATTAAGAATCCTGCAAGTCATTCAGCGTGGCCTAATAATAAATTAAATAAACAAATACAAGACTGTGTTCTTAATTAGAGTGTGAACACTATGTCCTGCTGGATGCTGTCGGCACTGGGCAAGAGACTTTCCTAGTGGTCCACTGGCTACGACTCTGTGCTCCCAATGCAAGGGAACTGGCTTCAATCCCTGGTCAGCGAACTAGATCCCACTAGGCATTCACATGCACAACTTAAAAAAAAACGAAATCCTGCATTCTGCAACTAAGATGCGGTGCAGCCATATAAGCAAATAAATATTAAAAAAAAAAACTGGACAATGTACATACACTTTTCCTTTGGGTTAACAAGGCAGTCTTCATCAGAAGAGCTTCTCTTTGCATTGTCTGACAGTAGGAGATGTTATAGTGTTTTTGCATTTTTTTTTTAATATTTAGTAGCTGAATTGCCAACTACACAATATGAGGGGTTAAAAAAAATTATGTTGGAGTACAGTATTCATACAAAAAAATAGTTGAAGAGAGGGTTCTCTAAGCCCAGTTACACCCTACAGTACGTGAAGAATTTAGAGATGTGGTCGCAGCATGCTTTTAGCCCTCTGAAGAATCCCAGTGATGGGAGGACTCCTGCATCATCAGAAGCTGCCAGTGTACTAGTTCAGTGGTTTTAAGGGACAAACCGTAGTTCTGGATATTCACCATCACTATTTAGAAATATTCTAGAACTGATTGTTGAGTAGTTGGTCTTCAGAAATTATCATGAGTTCTCAAAGTAAATCCTCCACTTCCTGTAGTGATAGAAGCACGGGGCTCTAGAACAAATGTTGCACTAACCAGGAGTTAATCTGCAGTAAATCAGGATATTCAATTTCAGCAGAGTGATAGCCCTATAATAGACTTTTTGTTAAGTATAAGGTATTTCATACTCAGACTGTATGTTAAACTTCAAAATAAGTCCTGACTTTATATAATAGTGGATATACTGGTTTTTTCTTCAGTAATCTTGCTTTAGAAGCATAGGGTAGGATTCTGTTCTGAATATTTGTTTTTCTTCATTTCTCAGTTATGATTAATGGAAAATATTGCTGTCCAAAGATATACTTCAACCACCGTTGCTTCTCAGGGCCATATCTTAACAAAGGAAGGATCGCTGAGCTGCCTCAGTGTGTGGGACCTGGGAACTGTGTTCTGGTCCTCAGAGAGGTAAGGTTCCTGCCTAGAGTATAAGAACTTAAGAAATTTCACAGCTGACTCATAGACTCATTTAGACAAGGATCAGCATGCCATAGATGTGACACCTCCAGGTTTTATCAAAAGTGACTCAGTTTTCTTGTGTCTTGAACAATGAACTAGGCACGTGAATATTTTTTGCTCCATAGGGAACATTCAGTTGAGCAGTTCTTCACGTGGCAGTTCATCTCTGTCACTGTAGAAAAGTCTTCTGTCAGAGCCCACGTGAGGACCATGAGAGTAGTCTAAGCCTGAGAGGCTGCGTAGCATTAACCTGGGACCATGACAGAGCTACACACATACCTGCTGGGCTTGCGCCTCCCCACCAGGGTGCTGCACTCTGGGCAACAGATGTGAGGTTATCAAACCTTCCAGGCCTTAGGGTGGCGAGGCTGCGTCTGGAAAGGCTGAAGCTTCCGTGTGTCCCATGACTGGGAAAGGATTTGGAAGCATATGCTAAGAGTAATTCTTGGTTTGTTGCGCCTATTCCTTCCTGACCATAATGTTTAGAATGTTTAAGATGGTCTCATTACTATCTTATTTGCAACTGTGGTCAACTGTCATATCTTCAGTATTATTATTTTGTTAGTGCTTATTAATTAATTTGACTAGAGTTAATCACCTAGGTGACATTCTAGGGGATAGCAAGGTTCTAATGGTCTGCTTTCCTTTTTCCCAACCCAAATTTCTGCCTTAAAAATGGAGCACAGGTCCTCACTTTACTGATCAATGCAGCCTATAAACCCAGTCGTGTCCTTCGGGAGCTGCAGCTGGACAAAGACTCTGTGTGGCATGGATGTGGGGAAGTCCTCAAGGCCAAGTGAGTAGACTCCTCTGCCCTTTTTTCTTATTCATTCTTAACAGGTGCTTCCATGGAAAATATTAGGATACTTCTGTTCCCTTGGGCAGTCCTTCCTCAACTCTCTGTGGTAAAGGACCAGGTTTGTTTTCTTTTTTAAGTTGACATCCTATTGTGGGCCAAAACTTTTATAAAATATAGTAAAAATGAGTTATAGGAAATATGGAATTTAAAAGATACAAAATGCAAGAGCAGATTTTTTGTTATTAGATTTAAGAGCCGTAAAATTACTTTGGCAAGTTACTGTGAAAGTTTGTAAACATCTGCTTTTGTTTTCTGACCTGATCTTGTCATGGACGGGTGGCAGTTGGCTGGTTTTATTGGTCTGTGGCTCATACCCTTGTATCACTGCTTCAGGATCAAGAAAGACTCAGTAAGAGTCACTGTTTTTTTAGTAGTCAGTGTAGAAGTTATTATTTGAAAACCTTAAACTTAGAAAGCAGGAACTTTATTTTGCTAATTTAAAAAACTCAGCTTTTAGCTGTCCTAGCTTACTAGATTGTAAATTTGACTTAACTACAACATAAATTTCTCATTGTTTTCAGAGTCCTCAAATTGTAAGCAACATATAATACTCTAAGAAGCAAAACTATTTTTCAGGTCTGTTAATATACTTGATTTTTCTCTGCGAATCACTTGCCCAATATATTTGGTGTCTGATGTCTTCCAATGGCAGATACAAAGGAAAGAGCTATCGAGCTACTGTCGAGATAGTGAAAACAGCAGATCGGGTGACTGAATTCTGCCGGCAAACCTGTATCAAATTGGAGTGCTGTCCTAACCTCTTTGGGCCACGAATGGTTCTGGATAAGTGTTCTGAGAACTGCTCTGTTCTTACAAAGACTAAGTATAGTGAGTCAACTTTTTCAAATTTGTTCACTAATAGCAGCTGACCATACCTCATCTCCTGCAAACTTTTAATTTTGCAGATATTCAGATATAGCTGAGGGACACAAACTTTCTGTATAAAGGGCCAGATAATATTTTAGGCAATAGATCATATTTTACATATTTTAATTTGTCTAGACTTAAATCACCTAGGTGACATTCTAGGGGATAGCAAGGTTCTAATGTTCTACTTGTCTCCTTCCCAACCCAAATTTCTGCTTTAAAAATGGAGCTCAGGTCCTCACTTTACTGATCAATGAAGCCTATAAACCCATTCGTGTCTTTTGGGAGCTGCAGTTGGACAAAGACTCTGTGTGGCATGGATGTGGGGAAGAATATGCTTTTGCATATTCTTTTTCTGTTTTATTTTCATTTTTTAAAAGAACGCTTTTAAAAATGTAAACTAAAACAGGCCATGGCCACATGTGGACTATGGGCTCTAGTTTGCCAACTTTTATGTACAAACGGTGTATAAGTTAGTTTTTGCCTTTAATAGGATATATAATCCCTTTATACAGTCTGCAACTATTTATGTGTCCACTGTGTACCACTACTGTTCTGGCACTGGGATACAAATGTAAAGAAAAAAATTCATTCTCATTGAGTTTACATCTTAATGTGGGAAACAGGTAGTAAACAAGTGAAAAAACAGAAGTACTATGGAGAAAAATGAAGCAAAGTAAGCGCAGTAGGAGAGTGAGGAAGGAAGGCTAACAGTTGGGATGTTGTTCATACAGGTGGCCAAGGAAGACTTCCTGACAGGTAACAACCTGAAGGAAGCAGCCCAGCTGTACAGACTTTGAGGGAAGAGGCGGGAGCATGTTATAACAATACCTGCTACCTCTCATTGCTTATCTTTTCCCTTGTGAAGCTGCAAAAAGAAAAAAAATTATACATAATGAAAATTTTAAAATATTTATTTATTTTGCTGCACAGGATCTTAGTTGTGGCACACAGGATCTTTAGTTGTAGCATGTGGGATCTAGTTATCTGACCAGGGATCGAACCCAGGCCCCCCTGCATTGGGAGCTCTGAGTCTTAGCCACTGGACCACCAGGAAGGTCCCCAAAATGAAGATCTTAATTTGGAGTCTTGTCAAGGCATTGTTACTCAGAGACAAAATTCTGATCCTACTTTTCCTTAAATCCTACAAGCCCTGGTATACTTAGGAGAATTAATATAGAAGTGGATTTTACCCTGTTTAACTTGAAGATTTCTTTTAAGGCACTCTAATTTTGTGTGTCTTTAATTTTATCATGTGGGTAAATCACCTAAGGATCTTGTTGAAATGGACATTCTGATTCTTCAGGGTATATCTGGGGCCTAAGTTGTCTGCATTTCCAATAAGATCCCAGATGCTGGTGATGGTGCTTATCCAAGGTCCATATTTAGCATGACGGGTTTTCTAATCAGTGTATGAATCACAAAATCATATGAGAGTCTCACCTTTTTGTTTCCACTTAACATTTATTGGAATGTAAACTTCTTAAGAGCAGGATTTGTCTAGCTTATTATTATTGTGTCAGATTCAGCACTTAGTTAGGCAGATTGCAATAATTAGGAGCTAAGTGAAATGTACTGTTCATATAAGCACATGTTTTAAGCACACCAATTTGAGCCTTTGGTATTATTTGGATTATGTTACATTTCTTGTCTGAATTTATTTTTCACAATGAGATAATTGAAATTAGCCTAGATTTTAGGAGTCTTTATAATTTTTCCCAGTTAGTAATTTAATATCAAATGGATTTATATTCTTTAGCACTCATTTTAACAAAAAAATTACATTATATTTTCATATTACTTTAATGTATAGCTCAGAGTTAAACTATATATGTGTTATTTTTTGAAGCATTTCTACATTCTATAATTTATATGAAAATACAGAGGACCTAAAAATAGTCATAACAATTCTGAAAAAGCAGAATAAAGTTGGAGGACTTACTCTACCTGACTTCAAGTTTTACCATAAACTACAGAAATCAAGAGTGTAGTATTGATGAAAGAATAGTCAAATCGAGTGATAGGACAGAATAGAGGGTCCAGAAAGAGACACAAACATGTAGCTACAAGATTTTCAACAAAAATGACTAATGGGAAAGGAATTTCTTTCAACAAATGGCACGGGTACAATTGGACATCCAAATTGAAAAGGCAAAAACAAAATTCCTTGGCTCCATCTCACTATAGACAAAAATTAATTCAAGGTGTGTCATAGACCTCTTGTAAAACTAAAACTATAAAGCTTCTAGAAGAAAACAAGAAAAGTATCTCAAGATTTTGAGCTAGGTAAAAGTTGCTTAGAGAGTACACAGAATTCACTAACTAACTGAAGGAAAAACTAATACATTAAACACTATGAAGTTAAAACTTTTGCTCTTTTAATGATAGTATTTATAAAAATGAAAAGACAATGCACAGTCTTGGAGAGAATATCTCATTTATTTGTTTTGGCATCTCTGAATGGCACAGAGGAGAAAATGTTCTTAATATGTATATCCAACAAAGAACTTGTCTCCAGAATATATTAAAAACTCACAACTCACTAAAAAGAGGTTTTGAAACTAAAGAAAACTGGTAGTTGTACAACATTGTGACTATATTAATAGCACTCATTTGTACATATTTATGTTTAGTTGTCATTAGATTTTATCTCAATTTAAAAATAAATAAAAAGAGAAGTTAATCTGAAATTAGATAGTGGTGGTGGATTCATCTGTGTCGAAAAACCACTGAATATGTACACTTACAAATGATGGATTTTATGTTATGTGAATTACATCTCAATTTTAAAAAATGAAATAAGCAGAGAAAACTGTTTTAAAAAGTGAATAAAAGACTTGAATAGGCACTTCACCAAAAAAGTGGCCAAAAGCACATGAAAATGTGCCTAGGTTAGTTGTCAGGGAAATGCAGGTTTAAACTATGATGAGAAAGTACTATGTATCCATTAGATTGGCTGAAATGAAAAAAGACTGACAGTCCCACACATGGGCAGCGTGAACCAAGCTGCAGCGGTGAGCCGAGCAGCCTGACCTCTCGTACATTGCTGGTAGGAGAGTAAAATTATATAACCCTCTTGGAAAACTTGGCAGTTTCCTTGAAGGTAATCCTGTGTCTACCATGTGATCCAGCAATTCAATTCCTAGGTATTGACTCAAGGAAAATGAAAACATGCCCACTAAAAGCCTTGTACAAGAATGTTCACTGGACTTAATAATTGCCAAAACTTGGAAACAGCCAGGTGCCCGTCGGCAGGAGAGTAGATAAGCCAGTACATTCATACGATAGCATGCTTTTCATCAATATGAAGAAATGAGCGTCTCACACATACAACATAAATGAAACTCAAAAACATTCTGCTGAGTGAAAAGGAGCCTTGTTGGAAAAAGTACTTACTGAATGATTCCTTAGATGAGGCAAAACTAACCTATAGTGAGGAAAATTAGAATAATGGTTACTTCTGGTGAGGGGGACTGATGAGGGAGTGACACTGAGAACTTTCTACATTGATGGGGATATTTTATATCTTGATAGGGAGGATTATCTAGGTTTATGCATTTGACAGTTACTAATCGAACTATACATTCAGAATCTACACAGTTAAGATTATTCCATTATATGGAATTTAACCTCAAATACACTGTATCCATTTTGTGCTATGATAGTGGAATCTCTTGTGGTTTGAGGTACACAAAAATAATGAAACTACTTCATTTTTCTTTGTCATACACATTTAGCACACTACTACGGAAAGAAGAAAAATAAAAGAATTGGGAGGCCACCTGGTGGGCATAGTAACTTAGCATGTGCCCTGAAAAAAGCAAGTAAGAGGAGAAAGAGGCGAAAAAATGTTTTTGTTCATAAGAAGAAACGCTCCTCTGCGTCTGTTGATAATACACCAGCAGGCTCTCCCCAGGTATGAGATCTGTGATGTCCCAGTAATGTCTTTACACCAAGAGATCCCTGCTTTACAATTCAAACAGAAAGATATCTGCAGGTCTTTTTTTAATTCGAATCTCTAGCCAATGGAAGATGGTTTTGTGGTCCAGGAACTAAATCAGTCTGGAATTTCAGTGACACATCTCCCCTTGTCCTCTAGGGAAGTGGTGGTGAAGATGAGGAGGACCCGGATGAAGGGGATGATGATTCCCTAAGTGAAGGCAGTACATCTGAGCAGCAGGATGAGCTCCAGGAAGAGTCAGAAATGTCAGAAAAAAAGTCATGCTCCTCCTCCCCCACCCAAAGTGAGATATCCACATCACTGCCTCCAGACAGACAGAGAAGAAAAAGAGAACTTCGCACTTTTTCATTTTCTGATGATGAGAATAAACCTCCTTCACCAAAGGTACCCATTTTAAAACTACAGTGTTTTTTTTTTTTTCTTTCTTGACAATTTCCCTCAACAGTCTAATGGTGAATGATATTGGCATTACACTTATTTCAATATGGCATCAGTTGAATTTCCTGAGTCTCTTTTTAAAAGATCCCAAATTCAGATTTACTTGTATGTCAAGGATTATTTAGAGATCAAATAATAATAATCCTTATCAGGGGGAAAGTCTCTCAGAATGGCAGCTTATTTTAAGTTACAAAAGTTTCATTGGTAGTTTATTAGTAGTCTATTAGTCTTTTAGGGAAAACTGTCTTTTTGATATTTTTCATGATATATGTGGTTTTTTTAGAAATAGACTATTTATATCTTTTTGGCTCTTGTTAAACCATTTTGTTTGTAGATTCATATGTGCATATTATATAACACATACACACATTATGAGAATGGAAGAGTAAGTTAGTATTTTAAACTTGGATTGCTTTTTAAATATAGTCTGTGAATAGAAGTGGTTAAAAATGATTTCTCCTGGTAATTTAGTTAAGCCTTCTCTTATTGGAAATACCAGCCTGTTCACTTCTGCACCCTGACAGAGCGTGCGCTAAAATAAACCAAGGAACAAATGGGAGATTTTAAAACTATTTTCTGCTGTTAAATTATCTACATTATTTGTATTGAGACTTTGAGATACATTCTTGTCCACTGGTATTTCTTATTATAAAAGACAAACAGTTTCTCAGTACCTAATGTGTGTGGACCTTTGCATATTTTCTGGGAGAAATCATGTCCTTAAAAGCACTTTGAATTCTGCCTTTTAAAGGGTTATGACTTTCTGTAGAGACTTTCTTAGAATGAAGTAGCTTTAACACCATTTGTTTTGCTTTTGTTGTGGGGAATGAAGGAAATAAGGATTGAAGTTGCTGAAAGGCTTCACCTGGACAGTAACCCCCTGAAGTGGAGTGTGGCGGACGTTGTGCGGTTCATCCGATCCACAGACTGTGCTCCGTTGGCAAGAATATTCCTAGACCAGGTATCACAGCGACCTTTAGTTTTTAGTAATGCGTCTCTTTAGCAAAGGACTATGGATATAATAGCAATAGCAATTTATTTACAAGTCTTAGGAAAAATACTTCTATCCAAAAATAAAAAATGATTTCCCTGTTTAGGAGTAGAAACGTGATAAAAAGTTATTTATCTGACTTCCTTCACAGTTGAAGCAGATTGTTACTGCAATCTTATTTTTCCTAAGAGTTTGTTTGCATCCCCCATTAAATAACTTAAAATCAAGCATGCTATACTTAATGCTTATACTTATGCCAAATATATACTTATATATATACACAAATATATACTTATGCATGTACTTATGCCAAAATAGCGATTTGCTTGTTATTAAAAAATAATTAACATCTATAATATGTTAGGATCTAACAGAAATAGTCTGTGACCTTAAACAGTGAAATAAATTTTGTTTTGATAATTGAGATTCACAACTGAACATCTTTGAAAAGCTTCTCAGGCTTTTGTGAATTACAGAGCAGGAAAACATTGTAGTTTATAGGTAATATTTTCTTTCGGATTTAGGAAAGTTCCTCTAAAAAGATGATTCTTTTGACACATTTAGTTGTCAATTACAAGGCTAGTTAGTTTACTGGATTTCTGCAGAACAGAATAGATTCTTACTTGTGGTAAAACTTTCATTATTCATTCTGAAGATTCATTAGTATAGAGGACCATGAGAGGTATTTAAAAGGAAATGTGTGATACTTACTTAAGGAGAAAAAGTAATGAAAAGCACAGGGACCCTGATTTTGACAAAACGAAGTGAACCAGGGCTGTCATGGTTGAGCTGCCATTCATGTGCACATCACAGATAATTTGTATTTTATGCTTTAACAGGAAATTGATGGGCAGGCCCTATTGCTCCTTACTCTTCCCACTGTTCAAGAGTGCATGGACTTAAAACTGGGCCCTGCTATCAAACTTTGCCATCACATAGAGAGGATCAAGTTTGCTTTTTATGAACAGTTTGCCAACTGAGAAGGACAACCAAAGTAGGCTGTATCTTTGAAGCACAAATGCAGCAAATCCTTCGCCCTGCTCTACAAGTGGAGCTGAAGTAGTCCCAGGGCTCTGGGCCCTGCAGGTGTCGGCTTGCTCTCTTTGCACTTTCAGGGAAGGAGGACCCACACCGAGGAAGCAAAAACTGCACAAAAGTGGCTCTCCCGCCAGTGAAAATGTGGGCATCTCTTGTTCATCAGATTGCAGTTTTAAAAAAAATAAAGATTGTGAAGAAAAGACTCATATAAAAAGAATAAGCATTTCCACTGGTGTGGCCTGGAAACAAGGATAATCGAGGCTGCTGGCACGCACCCTTTTGATTTTCTTTTTATTCTCTCTGTTCCTTCCCATTGTAGATGGAACTTTGTTCTCTGCTTTCTCTTTCTTGGGAAGAGAGGACACAGCTTTAAGTCAGCACTGATTTGGGACTGTGCCTCAGGCACGTCAGTGCTTCATTGTCATGTGTTTTAAAGCTTTTTTAAATTAAAACGGTTCATTTTGGGGATGATTATGTGGCTCTAGGTTTTTGAATGTACAGTCACACTTTGATCCATTTTAAAATCTATTCTTAGGAGTTCCTTTGTTTACTACCTCTGTTGATAATTGAGCTTGTAGCCATGTCTGAGGTTTTTTTAATGATGCCATTTTTAAGCTACATGAACACTAAAACTATGACAGAAGTTGGAGGAAAAGACACTGTTTTCTTTCTTAAGAATAATGTGTGGCACTTACACCAGTTCCTTAACTGACTGATCTAAGAACTCTGCTGTCGTCGTTTTCCATCCTCACCTCGGTTGGGCTGCCTGTTTCAAGTAATATCGCAGACTGTTGCTGTTTTAAGTTGAATTGCTCTCTCCCCACTAGTTCTCAGAAGGATGTCCATAGCTTTTATTTTGTATTTACTTTTCTCTACAGTTGTTTGTCCAACTTTCATTTTGAGAGTCCTTACTTTGGGTAAAAATCAGTAGGGGTTTCCTGGACCCACAGTAAAGCCCATTTCCCCATTTTTCTCAGTGTCTCTAGACAGATAGTATAGAAGCACAAAAGAGAAAATATGTTTTGGGGGAGGGGGAAAGTGATGCAGAGTATCAAGTTTCTGTCACAGTATGTCCTTAGTGACCAGATAAAGATTGAGAGATGGTTAAGGATTCTAGAAACATCTTTGACTAGTCACATTTACACTTTCTTTGATTGAACCTTTAAATTGAATGTATTCTACAGTCAGTTTCCACTCAAAAACTCAGTTTCCTTTTAACTGTTTCTTTTGACCCATCTCAACTTGACATTAAACAGAAAAATTTTCACTTATGATTGCACTGGCTGTTGGCTGTTATAGAAGAATAGCATTTACTGTACTGTTTCTTCCATGAGGAATGAGGAAAGATACATAGGTTGCTTCTTTTAAATGGTTTGCTTTGCTGAATGGTTTTTTTTTTTTTAATTATCCTAGTTACTTACAACTTTATAACCTAATCATTCCTCTTCAAGATTTGAAAATGTTTTAAAACTACAAACTGGGTAAATTCTAAATAGCTATACAAATATAAGGTAATTTTATTACAAATTTAAACTGATTGTGATTTTTTTCCTTTTCTTCTCCGCTGTTCCACCTTTTTTTTTTTGGACCTTGGCAAACATTTTGTAGTCTGACTCTTCTCTTTATTGGATAATTTATGAACCACTTTAGTTCAAGCCCTCCAACCAGACCCTATATTAAAGCATCAACTCTTTGCTTAGGTTACTACCAGATATACCTGGAAAGAAGATTTAAGTAAAATTAATCTGTTTAAATGTATTGGGAGATCCAGTTTTTAAAGTTTTGATTGATTCTGTGCCACTGCAAGAGAAGCATATATAGGATGCTTGGGAACAATTAGTCTTAAGTAGATCAAGTTTGGGGAGCAAGTATCTTGCATAATAATGTTTTGTGAGAGCTCAGCAGTCAACACACTATGGCAAGGAGTTCCTTGAAGTAGATCAGTGGAACAGAAAAGTCTGGAATTGATTAACATTGTTGTCATATTTAGGAAAGTGGTATTTATTTTCTAAGAGAGAATTTACCAAATGTAACAATGAATATATTATCTCTCTTTTGACCTCTTTACAAACCATAGAATTTAAAACACCTCCCATCACAAATGAGAGGGCAGAGCCCCTGAAAGATGAAATGCATGGACCTATGTAGAGTCTCTGATCAGAGTCAAACCCTAGCCAGCTTGTCTATTTACACCGTGTTTAATCAAGCTCAGCTTTCTCCTAGAGAGAAGCTGACTCTAAACTGGACAAGTCAGTAGGGTTTCCCTTAATATTGTTTTGCATTCTCATACCAAGATAATAGTTTTATCAGGCAACTACAGTGAAGAAGCATGATATACCCCCAGCCCCTCCTCCCAGATATCACATAAGAGAGGATAATTATTTGGGAATTTTAAAGTAGGAAAAGCTTCCCTGATAGCTCAGTTGGTAAAGAATCTGCCTGCAATGCAGGAGACCCCGGTTCAATTCCTGGGTCGGGAAGATCCGCTGGAGAAGGGATAGGCTACCCATTCCAGTATTCTTGGGCTTCCCTTGTGGCTCAGCTGGTAGAGAATCCGTCCACAATGTGGGAGACCTGGGTTTGATCCCTGGGTTGGGAAGATCCCCTGGAGAAGGAAAAGGCAACCCACTCCAGTGTTCTGGCCGGGAGAATTCCATGAACTGTATAGTCCATGGGGTGGCAAAGAGTCAGGCATGACTGAGTGACTTTCACTTTCACTTCAAAGTATAGAAGGGCTTTTAAAGTATAAAATTAAACTCCATTTGCCTCAGTGTTGTTGGGGCTGGACTGTACAGCAGTGATGGTCTAATTCTTTTGCTTCTAAAACAGATGTTAAACCTGATAATACCTCACCATGTTGGGTAAAATGTTTGTATATTGCCCATAGGTATGTGAACTTTGTTTTTTAAAGATACCAACCTCTTAAATTTGTGAGAGGTACATTATGAGGGACTGCATTTGTCTAAATTTGACCTTCAGCTGGCTCTGTAGCCTCCTTAAAGTCAGAAAGTTTTCCAGCATCAATTTTTGATCCTGAGTTGACAAGCTTGGACACAGGTGAATGGATTATATCATACTTCTGGACTTTGAAGTTGATTAACCAACATAGACCTCTTATTGTAGTGTTGGTGTGTTAGGGAAATCTTTTACCACCCGTGAAGATTTGCTATGACATTTTGAGTTTATTTTGTGGGCTTCTGGGAACTCATGCTATTTTTTATTTGTAAACTACCTACCTCCATCTCTCTCAGTTGAAGCAGAATTGAGGTGGCTAATGCAGGAAATGCACTAACGGGGTGGGGGGCACTTTTGTCCTGTCTGCCTTTCTTTAGTGATGTAGGTGGCACCCAGCATATATGAGGTCAGAAAAGGGTAGTTACTAACCTCTGGAAGAGTTGGGCTTCTTGGGTAAATATTTATTGAATTATGATAGAGGCAGACATGGAATACCAGTTCAGAACTTGACATTTATATATTTCTTCTCCTGAAAGCAAAATTATTCTCACTGTGAGAGAGAGAGGGCATTGGACCAAAGCTTCCTGAGGACTTGAATACATTTTACTTGTTCTCTTATCCCAATTGTCGCTAATACAGCACCTGAATACAGAGTGAAAGCTTTAGGAGGGCTCAGGTTAGATAGTATTCAGAACTGCAAGCCAAAAAGTATCTCTGGAGCACACATAGAACATCAGGGAACTGTAGGTGAGATTTAACTAAATGGGGACATTGGGAAAACTATCATAGGCACTTATATTTACTTGGCACCTATCACCAAAGACTTTGCCATAAGACACCGTGTGTTGGTTTGATTGATGCCCACAGATGCTCTGAGAGAGTTGTTAGGAGCATAGCCTCGACAGTGGAATCACACGCCAGGTTTGAACTTTAGTGGTGTATATTGGGGATTTTGTGTGGTTGTGTATATATGTGGAAGTTCAAAAGTGTTCAATGTTATCAGTTGGCCTTTTGAAGATGGAGAAGGCAGTACTAACAAATGAAGTATAAATCTCAATGGGGACTGTGTACCCTCTTTAAAAATTTGAATGTCTTTGGGTCCAGTGTAAGTAACCATGTGTCATAGTCATGATGCTGGCTCAGAAACCCTGTAGGACAGACGCTCCTGCAAAACAGAAAAGAAATCAGTCACTTTCATGCAAGTGTAATTCTTGATTTTATTCACAATGGGAGAGAATTGATGATTCTCTCCCATTGTGTGAGGATGTGCATACTTTAGAAATTTGAATTTATCTAAATGAGCCACCTATGGACTTGGAGTTTTGGAAGAAGAGTTCTAAAGTCCAGCCCAGTCCAAGTGGATCTGGTTCCAAGCCTGCTTGCCTGGGATTTCCTCTGTACCTGTTTCAGGTTTCACAGGTAGTTCTGTTTCTAAGGGGAGCCTTAGGGGTGAAGGTATAGAAGCTGATGGGCCCCAAGTGCACTGGAGATCAATTTTCTTCATTCTCATGTTTCAGAAGTCTTAAGATTTTTGCAAGAACCAGCAAAACCAGGAGTAGGGGTTGCAGAAATGGAGAAGTAGGGCTTAAAACTCCATTCCATTATGTTTCTTCTGACTTGACATACCATTTGGGTCTGTCCTGGTGCCAGGACCTATCACAAAAGACTGTCTTCAGAGGGAAACAAGCCACGGCCTTGTTGGACATGTCTTTAACTCCAGCAGCAAAACTGGGACCCAGAGCTCTCGGGAGGCAAAGGATGACACTGGCTAGGGCAATGAAGCTATAATACCATTGCTAATAGGTGTGCCTGTTCACAAGATGTGTGGGAACTCATTCCTAAGGGTTTCTATATGTTTTATTTAATCTAACTATGCCTAGCTAGGCAGAATGGATGTGGGCAAATAGTGTTGAAAGAATGAGGTTAGGCTCTTGGGGCAAATCCAGTCACAAAGCAGATGACTGAAGAAGATAACAGAGTTAAGACAGTTAAAACTGGGCAGTTCCTTAGCTACTTTTGCAAGAAATCTCTGGGGAAGTGGACTTTGAATGTTTCTCTTGAGATTTTAAAGTGCTTGTTTCTTTTCCTCTTCTTATTCTTCTGTTTTTTTGTTTTTTGTTTTGGTTGAATATTCTCTGAAGACAATCAGAGGCCTGCCAGGGTGGGACTTCTGGCTGGTTCCAGCACTGTCCTTAGGCCTCTTTCTAACACTAACTCATTGGAATTGATGCACTTTGTTTAATGGATATTGTCCTTTTTTTTTTTTCTTTTTTTTTTTAAGCTGCTTGTTTGGAACAAAATGAAATGCATATTGCATTGTATCCCTCCTGCTTGCTGTTTTTATCTCAAATTTAAAAGTTATGCATTGAGGATTAAGTACACTTAAGAAGAAATATGTGGAAGAATACCTATTAAAATAACTCCCATCAAATTTGATGGTATAATTTCAAGGGATTAAGAAGTAACTATTTTGGATGAATATTTTGCGCAGTGGTGGTTTTTTTGTTTTTTGTTTTTTTTGGTTTGTGAATAAGAGTGTATATAAATGTGTGGTATATTACAAGTTTTAAGTGGTCGTCAGAAAATTAAAACTGGTCTTAAGGTATATATTTAACGTCCTTTGACAGCAAGGAAGGCATCTTGACCAGAGTAAATCCTTCAGAACTTTCCAGTGGGACCTCAGAGAATCATCTCTGAATGGAGGAGAACGTTCGTGCTTCAATAAAATTAACCTTTCCAGAATTCTCCCCCTCTCTCCTGCCATCTGATGCTTTCCCCTCTGGATTCGGGTGCTTTTTAATTGCAGTTCAGAAAAGGTAGGGAGAGCAGAATTTCCCAGAGTGAGCTTGCAGCTATCACTGGGGACTCTGCTCCTGATCTCTGAAGACTGTTTCTTGTTCTTTACTTTTGCCTTGGTACAGCAGCAACTGGCCTTAGGACTCCTCCACATCTGGATGTGCAGAGCACTGCTTTGTCAAAAAATGCATTTTTCAGCTCTATGTGAAATTTTCCTTGAGCTGTGTCTTCAAGCAATCAGTAATCTCCTTATGCCCAACTACAGTCTCTTCTGCTTTACACATCCTACTGTTTGGTTCTCTCTAAACATGAACTGTAACTGTTGAGCATACCCATAAGGGACCTTCTTAGACTTAAGACAACGGTAATGCAATTTTTCCTTACCTGTTTATTTTCTTAATCTGATTTTCTGTATTTTCCCATGGTCAATACTTGTGGAGAGTTTTAAATTTTATAAATTAAAAATCAGTTTAATTTAAAAAGCATTTTGTTGCATGCTCTCTGTGCCAGGCACTATGTTGGATTCAAAAGTGTGAATAAAAATCAGTTCCTGCTCTCAGGAGGCTCACACTTAGCTGGAAGAGAGAGGTGTGTACAGCCGTCTAGAAGTCTAGACTGCTAAAAATTTAGCAGTCTGAAAAGTTCCAGTGGAGCAGCCAGCACACACAAAGTAATCTGGATGCATGAAGCATGGTTAGCAGTTCATGACGCAGGGAAAAGGAAACTGTATTCCATGCAGCTAGAATGCTATGTATAGGCACAGAGGTGTGGAAGTACATTTTTTAAGAAAAGGGCTGGAGAATTGCCTCTAAGGAGCCAATTAGCATTTGTGTTCCTCAGATAATCAAGTTAGTATTCCTATTAACCAAGAAAGCTTTTGGATAGCATTTACCGTTTTATGTAATTGGATTTTTTTAAATTGAAATTTCTTGATGGCTATCTTAAGGGAAAATTTCCCTAGATTTGATTTTTATTGTTCAACAAATGTACCCCAATGTCTACTGGAATAATACTGTGTACATTGGCATTAAGTGGATGCAATCCTGGTCAGGGACCCGAGAGCACCAAGAGATGTTTGGAGAAAAGCGAGAGGCAACTGAGAGGGTAGATGACAGAATGGGGATTAGAGGTCCTAGTTGAGGAAGAGAGCAAGTTCCAAGGAGTCAGAGTTGAAGGGGAATAAATGTGTTTATTTGGAGGGAGGCTCTGGAGACTGAAAATACCAGCAACCTGGTTTTCTTTTATGAATCACGTTCAAAATTAACAAGATGGGGATATATTCACATGTTTACAGTATATACCCCATATATTTCTAAATGAAGGCAGTTGGATTGAAAGTGACGATGTAAATTACGTTTATGGGGGGAAAAGTGGATTGGGGCCTGACTGATGAATTTAAGCTATGCCTCTTGGGGACTTCCCTGGCTCTGCAGTGGTTAACACTTCACCTTCCGATGTGTAGGGGGTGCAGGTTCCATCCTTGGTCTGGGAGCTAAGATACCACATGCCTCCTGGCCAAAAACCCAAAACATAAAACAGAAGCAATATTGTAAAACATGAAACAAAGACTTTAAAAACAGTCCACCCCCCTTCCCCAAATCTTAAAAGATTAACTTTTGGCCAGTATATTGGTACTAACAAGGAAGGTAGGACGCCGAACGTCTGGGTTGAAAGGAATATGATCAATTTTCCTCAACGACCTGCCTCAGAATAATCCAGGCTGCTTGCCGAAATACAGATTATTGGCTACCTCTCAGAACAACTGAATCGGAATCTGAGGGAGGAATTCAGAACTATTTTTTCACAAATTCTTCAGGGGTGAGGGGTTTATCTTGGAGGGAAAAAGATTTTAGACAGATCTTCCCTGCTCTTCCCCTCAGGACCAGGAGCTCGGGGTCCAGGGCGGGACTCTCAATCCGGTTTGAGCAGCCCGCCTCACCTGGTCTGTCCTACCTGTGGTGGGGACCCAGGACACCGCCCCCTTGCCGACCGGAGCCCCGCCCTTCGAGAGGGAGAGCGGGAGCGGCCAAGGCCCGCCTCCACGCCGGGTCTGGCCAATCAGGAGCTGCGGTCTCAGACGTCGCGTTACGCGCGGCGCTGAGTCGGCCGCGGGGCTGAGGTACCGGCTCCCGGCTCGGACTTCGGGCTCTGGGCTCGGTGGCGCGGCCCCAGCAGGTTGGGAGGCCCGGCGGGCGGGCGGGCGGCGGCGCCCAGCGCCCCTCGCCAGGCCCGCTATGCAGGGCCCTGTCGGGAACTCGAGCCACTCACTGCCGGGAGGGCCGCCCTCCACAGTCGCGTCCGGAGCGGGCCGCTGCGAGAGCGGCGCGCTCATGCACAGTTTCGGCATCTTCCTGCAGGGGCTGCTCGGCGTCGTGGCCTTCAGCACGTTGATGCGTGAGTCTGGGACCCCCGCCCCTCCTGAGGCCTTGCGCCTCAAGCTTCTGGCCCACCGGCCTCAGGGAACCTCCTGTCTGAGGAGTTCAGGCCTTGGGCCCTTTGACGGAGGTTCCTGACTCGCGCGAGCCCAGGCTGGGCATTCCCAGACAACGGGGAGCTCTGACCCCAGACCCAGGGTCCTGAGTTCCTCACCTTATCGCGTCAGCCTCTAGTCAGGGGTCACTCCTGCTCCTCTCTTCACACCACGCACGCTTCTCTTCTGAGATGTCCCCCTGCAACCGTATCATCGCGAATTAAAGCTACCTCACTTGACAGCCTACGCCAGGACCCGCAGGTGGCATATTCCTTTCAGCCCCCTCTTCTCTTCTTAGCCTCCTCTTCACACTTTGAATCCGCATTCCCCAGTCTGATCCTGAGTTTTTTGTTTTTTCTTCACCTTTACGTCAGGATTTACTATCTCCCGTTTGCATGTAAATCCTATCCTGTCACCTTGCAATACCGGACTTGTTAGGTCTTGCGTTCCGTTCCCGGTACTGCCTACCCCCTCTCCCCTTCTCCCCGAGCCTAATTTTCCGTTTCGGTTGGAGCAGGACCCACCCAGACTGCCTTCTTCCCCGCATCTCATTTTTTCTCTCCTTTGCCTGAACGGGCTCACCTCTCTGTCCCAAGCTTTCCTAATCAAGTTGCATCTCAAGTCTCCCCTCCTCAAGTCTGTTCCCTTTCCCAGCCCACTTTTGTTTATGTTTCAAGTATTCTTCCTTTCTGTGAGACTTGGGCAACTTTAGAAACTTAATAGAGAAGCAGATTCAGAGGGTCTGAGGAGGTCTTAGAATTTCTGCGCTAAATCATCAGGGGCCCTTCCTGGAGCATTTCATGATGAGGAAGAAAGCCCCAAATAGGCCCTCTGGAAAACCAGAAGTTCCAGCTTGTTGTCCTGTGTACCACTGGTGACGGCTTATGTTTCCTTAGTGCACGTCCTTCCTTTTATTAAAGTGATAGGAGGCCTGGTTCCCCTGTGATTGCATTTCAGGGAAGGGAAGAGTTATAACTATTTTTTACAGAGGTGTTAATTCCAAAATGACTTCTCAAAACTTCCCCACTGTACTCACGTGGGCAGAATGGGAAGTTCCTGCAAAAACTATGCTCCTTGGCATCTGGGAAGGAGCCTGCAGCCGTGTGTGTCTTGTAGAGTCAAGTTGCTGGAGTTGCAGCTTTGCTTGTTTATGATGCAGGCCTTCCTTATTTGGGTGAATTCTTCCAGGCGTTAAGTAACCCTGAAGAGGCTGTTCTTGGACACTACTTTTTTCTGGTTGCCTGACCTTCATAAGTCTAGCAGCAAGTCCTGGACTGTATATGTTTGCTACATTTTCTCTCCTTTTCAATCTCTAGTTGCCTTGCTATATTTTCCCTGCTGAACAAATACCCACTTGTTCCCACAGTAATAATATGTGACGACTTAGCCAAAATCAGCTGCTGACTTGAGTGCATGAACTGTATGTGTGTGTGTTCGAGACTGTGTGTGGGTCTGCGCTCCTCTCCCCACGTCTCTCCTCCAGCTGGACTTCTTTTCTGTCTAAAGGAACTCCAGGCTTAGGTTTGGTCCCTAACCTAAGATTTCTTAGCATGGCCTTGGCTGTTTTCATGGGTTTGATTGATACTAATGGCCCGACTTATTCCCTGGGGTTTGATACTTGGGATTCAGAGAGGGAAATGTGATTATGACAGGGCACAGTTGCTCACAGCTGAGAAGTGTGCCAGGTTGAAAGTTCAGAGTGACAGTGCTGGCCCTTTGAGTCTTCAGGGACACAAACACTTCTGTACTTAATATTCGGTGTGAGCACAAGTGCAAATCTCACTGTGGTTGGTATATTCCGAATGCAAAGGCAGGACTAGAAGTAGGGTTTTTTTTGCTCAGTGTAAGCTAGACATGGAGGAACTTTGTGGCAATGGGTAGTAGGTCTTGGGACAATGATGAGTAGGGGTGATGGGGAGAAGAGTTGAAAAGGCTCGAGCTATGACTGCCCAGGACACAGGCATGGTCATGAATCGAGAGCCTTTTTCCCCCCACCGAGAAACAGACAGCAGGCCAAGGAGAGTCCCACTGGCCAGGACCAGTCCAGAGAAGTACTTTTCTTCTCTTTTAAACTTGTTGGTTCTAATGAAGTAGAACTGTAGGGCTTTTCCATTTTGCAGAGCTGGTAAGAGGAGACGTCATTTAGAAGCTGCTTTACATTTTGAAATGAACTTTGCTGGGGAAAAGGAAGGGGAAAGAGTTGGTCTCAAGGAAGTTTTCCTGCTTGGGTTTGGCTGTCTTCCTGGTCACAGGACCTGTTCCTCAATCTGGCACAGCTGCTGTCAGGAATGCCAGGCTCCCACTACAAGACTGCTCATCTTGTAACCCTTTGAGGGAGGTCTGGGTTTGTTGAGATGACGCCACTTCATTCTTTATCAATTTCATTCTTAGTTTCTTAAGCATATTTCATCTCTCTTTTTTGGAGGGAGGGGGGCACCATTCAGCATGTGGGATCCTAGTTACCTGAACAGGGATGAAACCTGTGCCCTCTGCAGTGAAAGGGCAGAGTTCCAACCACTGGGCCATCCAGGAAGTCCCCAAGCAAATTTTTAATACCAGTCGTCTCTCTTGAGCAGTGAAACTGACAGCCCCTGTCCTCTTTGGAATCCAGTCGTTTTCCTTCCAGTGCTTTCCTCCTGTGTGGTGAACTCAGACACTTCTGACAACTTCCCAGTTTTGAGGGCTGGCGCTATTCTGTTTTCCTGTTGGATCAGCTATGTTCTATAGGATGGACCCATTTCTCTGCTAGACAGGCCATATACAGTATGGTTGCCTGACCTTTGTAAGTCTTGCAACAAATCTTGGACTGTATATTTTTGCTACTTTTTCTCTCCTTTTCAGTCTCTAGTTGCCTTGCTGCAACATTTTCAATCCCTTCACATCCTGACTTCAGTGAACCGTCAGACCACTGTTTCTGTGTTTGTTTTTCTATCCCCCACATCACTTTTTTTCTCCATTTACAGCTTGCTGTGTTTTTTACCTGAAGGAACACCCTCTTATATCTCAAGAGAGGATTTTTGATTCTCATGGGGATTTCTCATCCTGATGCTTGGCTCACTGTGTAGGGCTTTTCAGACGTCTCAGGCCAGGCAGTTGGGAGTTGATGTGATAGTTGATATGTATAGCTGATTCTTTAAGCTACATAAACATACAAGCCACCATCCACAGGCGTGTGCCAGCATCAGCATCCCCTTGTTCAGGTGGTGAGCTTTCCAGAGGCTTCAGCTAAGGTACCTTCTGTGTACAAGGAAAGCCCAGCAAACTCAGAGACAAGCTTTTATAGGGCCTTCCCCCTCTGGGTTTTCTGAAGTGTTTCTGAAATGCATTGGGTGTAGAAGTAGAAGGAATTGCTTTAAACGAGGGACCTTTGCCATGCTCTACCTGCCAAGCAGTTCCTCTTGTTTTGGTGACTTTATCTGTGGTCTGTGATTTAATTAAGTCACAGCAGAGCAGAGCTGAGCAATTCTGGGGCTGCCTTGTGTGTTCCAGCCCAAGCGAGTGGCCCAGCCATCAGCCGAAGGTCATTATTGACCAATGTGTATGTTGGCGCTAGGATTATTTACTCTCAGGACCTGTAAATGCAAAGCACACTCAACCCTCCTTCACCGTGCACCATCAGAATCCTGGCTGAAGTGTAGACAGGATTGCCCTTTTAAAAAAAGCATTTATAGAGTTTGGATAAACCTACCTTCTTATTTTCATGTGACAGATTTTGGCACTAGCCAGTTAGGAGAAGGTGTCAGTGTTTTATGAGAACACTGCTCACATTGAGAAATGATAGCTTTTTTCCTGAGGTCCAAAGTAACATCACAGACTAGTCTACCCAGCTTTGAAATCTTGATCTCACATGAGAGTCCCTGCTATTTTGTCAAGCAGTGAGCTGGCCCCCCTGAGTGTTCTGTATAGATATATGCATGTTGGGACAGCCTTTCCTGGGATCACCCCTCCCCACCTCTTTCCCATATTTATCTTAAAAAATGTCAAATATACGGAAAAGACAATAATACAGTGAATGCATATCTGCCCCCCACCTAGATTCAGAAATTGTTCACCTTTTGCCACATTTACTTTATCTCTTTATACTTTTTTGGGAAGAACGGGGTGATACATTTAGAGATAACTTGCAGCCAGCATCACACTTTATCCCTAAAAACTTCAGTTGAGTCTCCTAAAAATAAGGACAGTTGCCTTCATAACCAGAGTTTCATGATCACACCTATGAAAATTTATAACCCTGCAAGATCATCTAATAGCCAGTCTGTATTCACACAAACACACAAAATTCCTCCATTGTCACAGGTCTCTAATAGCTGGGATTTTTGCAAAAACTCTGACCTGATCAAGATCCACACATTGCATCTGATTATGTTTTGGGTTTTTTTTTGTTTGTTTTTTTTTTTAATATTCATTTATTTGGCTGCCGGCTTAGTTGCTCCAAGGCATGTAGAATCTTAGTTCCCTTACCAGAGATTGAACCCATGTCCCTTGCATTGCAAGGTGGATTCTTAACCACTTGACCACCAGTGAAGTCCCTGGTTATGATTTTAAGTCACTTTTAGGCTGAAAGAATCTCCCCTACATGTGCATGCGTGCACACACACAAACACAGAGTTTTCTGTTGTTGTTGTTTACTGACATTGCCTTTGGAAGAGTCCTGGCCAGTTGTTGTGTATGGCGCCCCATCTTCTGGAGTTGTCTGGGTGTTACCTCGTTGAGGTGTTTGGGTGGTTTCCTGGACCCCTGTGTTTCCTGAGTTTGGTGTGATGGAGCCATTAGATTGCGATGACTTTTCTTTATAGCAAGAACACTGTGTGAGCAGTGCTGTGTGCTTCGTGTTACATGGCACCAGGCAACACATGACATCAGGCTATCCCATGGTTAGTGACAAGGTCAGTTACTGGGCATAGAGGGCGTGTGTCTAGCTTCCTCCTTTGTAGGGTACATTGTCCCCTTTGCAGTTAGTATATTATCTCTATGGTGGTAACTCTTAGAGATCTTGTGAATATCCTGTTCCCTGGTCACTTCACTTCTGGTAAAATAATGAAATTCAGTGATGGCTGGAATGGACCTGGAGCTCATGTGTGAAGGTGCCATCTCTGGGCCTGTCACCCAACACGCTCTAGATAATGTCGCTCTCTGTCCCCCCTCCCCCACACCTGGAGTGCCAGCCAAGGCACAGGAAGAGCATTCTGTCACAGGCTGGTATTGTATCCAAGGGGGAAAAACGTGTGGCCAACATTAGCATGGAGGAAGATGAGGGGTTCTTTTGAGGGGGGGTCATTATTTTTAGGAAGTTTTTGGTTTTCTAAATGCTGATTCATCTGGTAGCATTTATCAATAATGGTGATCTCCTTTTTAAAAATTATTTATTTATTTGTGGCTGTGCTGGGTCTGCGTTGCTGTGTGGGCTTTTCTGTAGTTGCAGGAAGCAGGGGTTATTCTAGTTGTGGTGCTTATGCTTCTCATTGCCGTGGCTTCTCTTGTTGCAGAGCCTGGGCTCTAGGGAGCATGGGCTTCAGTCATTGTGACACATGGGCTCAATAGTTTCGGCTCCCGGACTCTGGAGCACAGGCTCAGTAGTTGTGGCACACCAGCTTAGTTGCTCCGAGGTATGTATGATCTTCCCAGACATGGGATCCAGCCCGTGTCCCCTGCCTTGACAGGCATATTCTTTACCATTGAGCCACCAGGGAAGCCCTATTCCTTTATTTATAATGAAACTTCACCAATTTGGAATAAATTCAGGGCCAAAGGGAGTTGTCTGAATTAGGGGATAATCTGAGTTGTAATGAAATGGATCTTTTTAGCCTTTTAAATACCTCTGTTTTTCATGTTGTCCTATAGGGGATTGTCAAGCTTCTACTGCTTTAATGAGCTGTTTAAAATCCTTTGCATTTAGTACTTCCATGAAGTCTTCTGTTGAAGAAATTTTACAAATGGTTAAAAATAGCAGGATCCCTGGCTCTGGAATCCATCTGACCTGGCTTTCATGCCTGCCTCTGCCACATACTGCCCTTGAAGTGAAAAAGTGAAAGTGGCTTAGTCTTGTCCGACTCTTTGCTACCCCATGGACTGTACGTTCCATGGAATTCTCCAGGCCAGGATACTGGAGTGGGTAGCCTTTCCCTTGTCCAGGGGATCTTCCCAAACCAGGGATCGAACCCAGATCTCCCACGTTGCAGGCAGATTCTTTACCAGCTGAGCCACAGGGGAAGCCTAAGAATACCGGAGTGGGTAGCCTATCCCTTCTGCAGCCGTCTTTCCCAACCCAGGAATCAAACTGGGGTCTCCCGCGTTGCAGGTGGAGTCTTTACCAACTGAGCTACCAGGGAACCTTGTGGCTCAGCTGGTAAAGAATCCGCCTGCAGTGAGGGAGACCTGGGTTTGATCCCTGGAATCTCCTGTCTGCAGGATTCTCTTCTTTTAGTCTGTCTTTATGGGCTTCCCTGATAGCTCAGTTGGTAAAGAATCCGCCTGCAATGCAGGAGACCTGGGTTCGATCCCTGAGTTGGGAAGATCCCCGGAGAAGGGAAAGGCTACCCACTCGAGTATTCTGGCCTGGGTTGCAAAGAGTTGGACATGACTGAGTGACTCATTTTCACTGCCCTTGAGCAGCCCACATATATCTCGAAGCTTTGGTTTCTTCCCCAGCAAGATGGGATGGATGATTTTTCTGGGACTGTGGGGATTAGAAAGAGTGTGTGTAAGGAAGCTGGATCGGTGTCAGGCACTGTTGGGCCCTTCATAGTGGGACGGGGTGTCATAATCCTCATTGTTATTACAGTGTTCTCATTCAGAGTTCAGTTAAGAACATCTCACAAGTGCTGAAGTAACTTGTTTTCTGAATCAGGTTAAACAATTTCCTTTCTGTCTTGTTTACTCAACATCTTTACCTTTAGCCCTCTTTTAAACGGTGTGAAGTCAGGTTAGCCAAAAAGTTCATTCAGGTTTTCCTGTAAGAGCATACAGAAAAACCTGAACAAACTTTTAGTAGTAAAACCTGAATGAACCAGTAGTAAAAAATTGTAACCCAGCCAGCACAGTGACTGCTCATTCCAAGTTAGCGTGCATCCAGACTGGGTAGCTTTGGTATAAGTAATAATCTCCTTCCTTCTTTTCTTGAGTTTTTGCCTGCAGAGTCTCACGTGGGCCGTGAGTGGGCAATGGGTGGACTGGGGCAGCCCATTTACAGGTGACAAGGTCAGAGTTCCTGACTTCATCGCCCAGGTCTTGTGGTAGCAGGTGGTGGCGCTGGCCGCTGGAGCCTGCATTTCTGCAGTTGGTTCTTTGCTGAGTCCCTAGTGTGCTGTCTTTTGTGCTCAGCTCTTGATGTGCTGCACGGGAACCTTGGTTGTTTTTCCTTTGCAACCAAGGAGAGTGAGCAGGTGTAGTGTGTAGCACTGGGCCCCTGTCCATAGGTGCAGAGCTGAGATGTGAGCCAGGTCCCTCAGGCCCCAGTAGTTCTCAGCCACTTCCCCTGCCCTCTTTACACAGGCACGCTTCTGATTACTCTCTTTCCCTGTCTACTTCACCTCATTCTTTTTTCCTGGTGGGATAATTCCGAGTTTCTTTCTTAATAATTCTTCTTAATGTCCAGAGTATTATATGGAACTTCAGACGGTTGTGGCTGTTGATAACATTAAGCATGTAAATTTGAAATGACCTACCAGTCCTTTCATGTATGTTTGAGTTACATCTTAGGTTTGCTTTTCTGGCCTGGGCCTTTGTGAAGGGTTTTCCTCGCTGTGCTGGGATGATGAGCCCACCCTGGGACCAGGGTCTAGTGTCTGAGGCACAGCCTCCTGGGGCCCCAGGGGAGGCATACATGAGTCCATTCTGTGACTGGTGAGGAGGGATTTCCAGGGCCGTTGGTGATTTCAGGTAACCTCAAGTTTTCACAGAATTTGTTTTCCTGGTGCTGTATGACTATAGGGAGACTAGTTAGTAATCCTAAGAGTTGGAGATGACCCTTAAGAGTTATCCTTTTCTTCATGTGTGTGTAGAAGTGGTCTGTACACCTGTTTTAGTTCATGCCACTGCTCAGAAGTTATCTATCTAACCCAGGGTTTTTCAACTTGACACCACTGACATCTTGTGCCAGGTAATTCTTGGTTTGGGGGGCTGGTCTCTGCATTGTAGGATGTTTAACAGCATCTCCAGCCTCAATACACTGGATGCCAGTAGCTCCCCCACCGCCACCCCACTGACCCGTGGGGTTGAGATTGCCCCTGTTAAGAACTACATTTGTTCAGTTTGTGGACTACTCAGCAGACTCTCTGTGGGCCCTAGTAGAATGGATCTGTTAAATAAAGACCTGGGTGCCAGGCATGTTGTTGGTTGCTGCCTTGACAAAGAAGAGCTGAGACCTAGTCCTCTGTCCCTGAGGGGCTCACAGCTGGAGTGGACTGCGGGAGCCCTCGTAGGTCATCCCAGTGCAGTGTGAAGAGGGCTGCTGACGTTTGAACAGACTTGAGGGATGAGAGCTTCTGCCAGGAGACCTTGGGAAGTGACCCTGAGGAAGACCTGCTTGGTCCCAACACTGGAGGTGAAGGAGATGTGAGGGGCTCTGGATCCAGAGGGAATGGTGAGAACAAGGTCCAGATAGGAGATCATGGGCATGGCCATCGGTTCTGGAGGCTGGAGATAGTGGGGGCAGAGGCTCCCAGAAAAAGAGGCAGTGTGTTTGGAGGAGAGCTGCCTTTTTTTTCCATTTTCAGGCCTATTTTCTACAGCTTACACTTAAAAAGGGTGGTGAATTAAATCATTGGGTGGCAAGTCAGGTTCTGCATTTACCTCAGGCTCCTTTTGGATTGTTTCTTTGAGAACCTTTAGAGCAGTTTCATCACATTCCTTTTAGATCTCATGGGGTCTCCCCAGGGAAGGTCTGCTCTTTGTGTCTTTGGGGCTGTAGGAGAAGAAACAGGACCCAGTGACCTTCTCCCACCCCTGTGTCCTATTGGCAATGCCTCCTGAGATAGATGTTATGATGATGTGGGCAGACCTGCTGGGCCTGCTCGGTGCCAGGCATTGTGAATTAACCCAGTTAGTCCTCACAGTCATCTTGAGAGGTGGGTGTTGATGTTGTCTCCATCTCATAGGTAAGGAAACTGAGTCACTGGGAGGTTAAGTAACCTGCCCAAGGTCACACAGCCTGTGAGTGGTAGAGGCAGGCCGTGTGGCTCTGGAGACACTGCTTTCACCTAATAAAGGAAACAGTTCCTTATTGGTAACTGGCTTCTGTAGACTGTCCGCTGCACTCCACACAGATAGACACAGTGGAGACGCTTCACCCCTGGATTTTTGGTTCAGGCTCAGTTGTGGACAGCTGTCAGGTGTGGTTTCAGAGACCCAGAGGGTAGGCCAATCCTGGGAACTTCTAGCCCCTCTGAGTGAGGCCCCAGGCTGTGGTGATGTTAGGCTTTGCTAACGAACCTCTCCTATGAGTTTCCATCCTCAGTACATGCTGGAACTCCTGCACTAGTGCAGTGGGATTGCCAGCCCCTGAAATCACCTGCTTGCCTATTAGGAAAAGGCTTCTCACCAGAGTTACTGTAGCCCCGTCGATGCAACACGGCCTCCCCTGTGTTTCCTTTGATTTAGAGCATCCTCTTCATTCTAAAGGGTATCTTGCTATAGTCGGGTTCCACTCAAGCTGCTTTTCTGGTGAAGGAGGCAGGAGCTGGCGAGGCTCAGCATCCCCCAGGGTGTGGTGTCACTTAGGGCCTCGGCGGAGGAAGGGTTGCTCAGGTGGCTGGGTTGCTCACCTAGCGTTTTCTTGGCTCTAAAATTGCTTTTAAAGACTTGATGTTGAGCGTTTGTGGCTTTTGCTATTAACAACAAGTGATAGGTGTCAAGAACTCTAATGCCTTTTCTCTATTTTTCTCTCTCATGGACCAAGTTGTATGCACAGTCAGTTGGGACACATGTGTTTTTTACATGTTCAGCTTCCTCAAAATGCTTTACCCCCCACCTCCCAGTCCCAGCTTATATTCTAGTCCATGGACTTATCCAGCCTCTTAGCTCATCAGTGTTCTTCACAGGCTTTTCTGTTTTCTTAGAAGTTTTTCCCTTAATAACATGAAAATGACATAGAGAGATGAGGTGGTCACAACACTTGGATTAAATGACAGAAGCCAGGCTGCAGTCCTGCAGGAAGAGATGAACCTTGACAGCGTACACGCACCTCTTGCCAACCCCACACGCACTGGGAGCGTCTTGGCCCAGGCGGGCTCAGAGCATGAGCACAGGTTTTCTATCTGGGTAGCAAGTTTGGGCCTAAAGTATTTGTAAGTGGCTCCATCGAGGTCACGCATGGAGTGGAGACTCACTCATTGCTCCCTTGAATGCCTTGCAGCACAAATGTGCTGCTCCTGCCTGCCATGCCTTTGCTTCTGTGGTTTCCAGGTAGCAGTCTTGAGGACTGCAGATCTGCTATTTCCAGCTCTGCTGCCCCCTCTGGCTGGTGTCCTGAAGACACAGTGTAGGGAGACGTAAACGGATGTGTTTTTTTCTGGCAAGAGGCCTGCTTTTATAATTTTGTCCCCAAATTCTCTGTGAGACATCTCATCAGTTACGAGCAAAAGAAAATTCCAATTCTGTTACCTGAAATTAGAGTAAACAGGAATGTTCAATTGCCCCTCAGTTGGCTTAGCAGATTACATACTGATTTGTTTTTCTCAACGTGTGTTTAGGTAAATAATTTGCTAATACGCCAAATAGGTCAGATTCTCCGAGGAAATGTCCAACAAGCACTGTAGTCTTGCTAAGGACCTGCCTGAGTTCAAGGGCCACTGCTGCGGATGGAACAGTGTCCTGCGTGCAGCTGTTTTATAGTTCTCCCAGCAATGGAGCTTCTCAGGCCCGGCCAGCATGGACGTGGCTCAGGTTGAATTTTGGTTGGTGGTGATGTGAGGGTGAGGAGAGCTGGGGCCAGGGGCCACTGTCTGACCCTGTTCAAAGCAGGTGAACCATTGAACCATACCAGGAACTCCTGGAGTCTTGCTCCCACTGGCCATGGCTGCCAGTGGTGGTATACAGTGGGTCCTCCTTTGCCTGGGACTAAGGTAACACCTTGAAGGACAGCCAGGCTCCTGGACCTGTTTCCCCATCTTTGTTTTCTGAGCTCTTCCTGTGCTGCAGACATTCCAGCCATCACTGTCTGCACTGTAGTCCAGGCCAAGGAGCACAGCCGTGATACCAAACACTGGGCTGCAGCAAGATGCCACCTGCTGCTCTTCTCTCAGCCCCCACACCTGCCAGACCCGGTCCTGCCTCCTCCCCTTACCCACAGTCCTCTTTCCCCTAAATGCTTTTCTCCTTCCTCCCACCTTGCCACGTTCTCTGCATCTTCTAATAGGTGCTCCCTGACCTTAGCCCATACTGCTCTCCTTTGAAGTTGCAGGACATAAGTCTGTACTGTACATGTTAGGTCTTTGCGTGGCACTAGCTGGCCTGGACTGACTTGGCTGCCAAGCAGGTGCTGGTGCCCTGGCCGGGTGCTCAAGGCCAAGGTGGAAACTTGTTCCCTACTGGGAATCTGGTCAGAGAGAGAGCTAGGAGGTGGGGAGACTGAGATTTTTTTCTTCTCTAATCACCGCATGGTTCAGAATGCATTTTCTAAGAAAAACACAGATGTTCTCTTTTAGAATTGTGGTACAGTTTGTCAATGCTGGAGAAATGTAACATTAGTATGCTATTACCAATTCACAGTCCATATTCAGATTTTATAAATTGCCTGAATACTGTCTTTATAGCTATTTTTCCCTGGTCCAGAGTCATACTTTGGATTCAGTTGTCACATCTCTTTAGTCTGGAATCATTCCTTAGCCTTTCTTTATCTTCTTAGCCTTGGTACTTTTGAGGAGTACAGGCCAGTGACTTTATAGAATGGCCTAGATTATGTTTGTATGATGTTTTCTCATGATTACATCCAGGTTATGTGTTTTTTGGAGAGAATATTCCCCAGGGATTGCTGTGACTTCCTCAGTGTATCAGACCCTCTGGCACCTGATGCTGCTTTATCCCAGCATTGGAACAAGCCAACACCTGACACCTTGGGTGAGGTGGTTCCTCCAGATCTCTCCACTGTGAAGGTAACATTTTCCCCTTGTAAATTAAGTAAACTGTGGCGAGATACTTTGAGACCATGTAAATATAGGGTCTATTTTCAGTCTTTCTTGTAAAGCCTCCCCTGGGTGGGAGGTAAGAGCCATAGGCTCTGAAGGAGCTTTGGCCAGTTAGAGGTCTGGTGGTAATACTGAGTCACATTTATAGGTTGTTCATTATGTGCCAAGCCCTAGTACATGCCTTACTCATTTTCTTCTCACATTAACCACACGAGGTGGGTACTTACGTATGCCCTATTTTATACCTGGAGAAACTAGTGAATTACCTAACGATAAGGCAGTCACTAGGTAGTGTACTGGAATTCAGACCTGGTGGGTCTTACTCCAGCGGTGGGGCTTCCCACTGTGAGTGTGCGGTGTTCACATGCAGTTCGTGGCACAGGGACACTGCTCCTCCAGCCTCTGGGCTTCCCATGTCTTCTGTGTGTGGAGTTCTTCAACACCATTTGGTTCTCATTGTCCCTCATCGGCTTGGTTTTTCCCTGAGAGCATCACTGCAGTTATTTTTTTCTAGGCATGATAGATGGACCAGGAAAAAGCCAAAGGCTTTTCATCTTGAGATTGGAATCCAGGAGGGCATATCATTGAAGCCAGAGGAATCTTTCCTATGTGGATAAATTTAACACTTGAGCTGTGCAAGAGTGGATGAAAAGGCTTTTGCCAGTGAGGGGACCACCAGTATAGAACTCGTCCTATTTTTTGGTAAGCAATCAGAAAACAGACCAAAATACTATATAAAACAACTGTTTGCAGAAATTGGACATCAGGTAGCTCAGGAGCCATGAGGGAAAGAAAATACTGAAGTGAACTTTCTGGTTCTCCCCCTCAGCTTTCTCTTGGAGGCAGTTTCCAGGTCTCGAAGTAGTGAAGAACAACCCAAACAGAGTCCAGCAGCCTTGCTGAGTTGAGAAAATAAAGTTGAGGAAGCCAGAGCAGCTGGAATTTTCAGGGACAATATGGAGAAAAAAGAGCTACATAGAGGAAAAACTCAAGACATTTGTTCAGAGGTCTCCATAAGTCCTTTTCTGTTGATAGATGTTAATCTGTGTGTGCACAGGTGAAAATTCAAAGGCAGAGCAAGGAACTGCTGAGACACTATGAGCCGGACTATTTAAGACAGTTCAATTCAGTTGCTCAGTCATGTCCAACTCTTTTCAACCCCATGAACCGTAGCACGCCAGGCCTCCCTGTCCATCACCAACTCCTGGAGTCCACCCAAACCCATGTCCATCGAGTTGGTGATGTCATCCAACCATCTTATCCTCTGTCGTCCCCTTCTCCTCCTGCCCTCAGTCTTTCCCAGCATCAGGGTCTTTTCAAATGAGTCAGCTCTCTGCATCAGGTGGCCAAAGTATTGGAGTTTCAGCTTCAACATCAGTCCTTCCAATGATCACCCAGGACTTATCTCCTTTAGGATGGACTGGTTGGATCTCCTTGCAGTCCAAGGGACTCTCAAGAGTCTTCTCCAACACCACAGTTCAAAAGCATCAATTCTTTGGTGCTCAGCTTTCTTTATAGTCCAACTCTCACATCCATACATGACCACTGGAAAAACCATAGCCTTGACTAGATGGACCTTTGTTGGCAAAGTAATGTCACTGCTTTTTAATAGGCTGTCTAGGTTGGTCATAACTTTCCTTCCAAGGAGTAAGTGTCTTTTAATTTCATGGCTGCAGTCACCATCTGCAGTGATTTTGGAGCCTAGAAAAATAAAGTCAGCCACTATTTCCACTGTTTCCCCATCTATCTGCCATGAAGTGATGGGACCAGATGCCATGATCTTAGTTTTCTGAATGTTGAGTTTTGAGCCAACATTTTCACTCTCCTCTTTCACTTTCATCAAGAGGCTCTTTAGTTCTTCACTTTCTGCCATAAGGGTGATGTCATCTGCATATCTGAGGTTATTGATATTTCTCCAGGAAATCTTGATTCCAGCTTGTGCTTCTTCCAGCCCAGCATTTCTCATGATGTACTCTGCATATAAGTTAAATAAGCAAAGTGACAGTATACAGCCTTGACGTTCTCCTTTTCTTTTTTGGAACCAGTCTGTTGTTCCATGTCCAGTTCTAACTGTTGCTTCCTGACCTGCATACAGGTTTCTCAAGAGGCAGGTCAGGTGGTATTCCCATGTCTTTCACAATTTTCCACAGTTTATTGTGATCCACACAGTCAAAGGCTTTGGTGTAGTCAATAAAGCAGAAATAGATGTTTTTCTGAAACTCTCTTGCTTTTTCAATGATCCAGCGGATGTTGGCAATTTGATCTCTGGTTCCTCTGGCTTTTCTAAACCCAGCTTGAACATCTGAAAGTTCGCAGTTCATGTATTGCTGAAGCCTGGCCTGGAGTATTTTCAGCATTACTTTACTAGCGTGTGAGATGCGTGCAATTGTGCAGTAGTTTGAGCATTCTTTGGGATTGCCTTTCTTTGGAATGGGAATGAAAACCGACCTTTTCCAGTCCTGTGGCCACTGCTGAGTTTTCCAAATTTGCTGGCATATTGAGTGCATCACTTTCATAGCGTCATCTTGTAGGATTTGAAATAGCTCAACTGGAATTCCATCACCTCTACTAGCTTTGTTTGTAGTGATGCTTCCTAAGGCCCATTTGACTTCACATTCCAGGATGTCTGGCTCTGGGTGAGTGATCACACCATCGTGATTATCTGGGTCGTGAAGATCTTTTTTGTACAGTTCTGTGTATTCTTGCCACCTCTTCTTAATATCTTCCGCTTCTGTTAGATACCTACCATTTCAGTCCTTTATTGTGCCCATCTTTGCATGAAATGTTCCCTTGGTATCTCTAATTTTCTTGAAGAGATCTCTAGACTTTCCCATACTATTGTTTTCCTCTTATTTCTTTGCATTGATCACTGAGGAAGGCTTTCTTATCTCTCCTTGCTATTCTTTGGAACTCTGCATTCAAATGGGTATATCTTTCCTTTTCTCCTTTGCTTTTCGCTTCCCTTCTTTTCACAGCTATTTGTAAGACCTTCTCAGACAGCCATTTTGCTTTTTTGCATTTCTTTTTCTTGGGGATGGTGTTGATTCCTGTCTCCTGTACAGTGTCACAAACCTCCATCCATAGTTCATCAGGCACTCTGTCTATCAGATCTAGCCCCTTAAATCTATTTCTCACTTCTACTGTATAGTCATAAGGGATTTGATTTAGGTCATACCTGAATGGTCTAGTGGAGGAGGTTTTTCTTTCCAGTTAAGAGTGAGAGACGTTGTTGAACCCTGGGGGCATTCAGTAGAGACCTCAAAAAAATCATGCCCTATCTAGCCCTAGAGAAAGGGTACATGGCTTAAAAACAAGCCGTGATACCATATACAAAAACTGAGTAGAAATACATCACAAATCTAGATGTATTGTAGAAGTGAAAACTATAGCACATCTAGAAAAAAATGTAAGAGAAAGTCTTTGTGACCTTGGGATAGGGAGAGAGGGAGGAGAATGGCTGGTAGGTGGAGTCATCAGAACATACTGTATTTATGGATTTAGTTTGCCATCTTATATGGGTGCTGCTTGTAGTGCCCCAAAATAGGTACAACAATGAAATCAAAGGTCACTGATCACAAGTCACCGTAATAAATATAATAATAATTTTTAAATATGAAATATCAATAGAATTACCAAAATGTGGCGCAGAAATATGAAGTAAGGAAATCTTGGGAAAATGGCACCGATAGACTTGCTCGACACAGGGTTGCCAAATGCCTTCAGTTTGTAAAGAACGTAGTATCTATGCAACGAGATCTGCTCATAGTCTTGTTTGCCTCACCTTTAGCAAGCCAGCCTGTTTGCTCGTTGCTTGCATTTTAACTGGTAGGAAATTGGAGCTTCTGCGTTCCACACAGATTGTTGATACAGGATGAATTTCAGACTAATTTGCTATATAATGAGCCTTTGAGTTATGTGTGGGAGTCAAATAGGGGCTAATCTTTTACATGGAGCCTGCTCATCCTGTGCAGGTGACTTTCTACATGTTTTCAGACTTAGCTCTTTTTTTGTAAGGAGGCAGTTGATGGATCTTTTTCTCCCTCTTTTAAAAAGGGGCTGTTATCTCAATGCTAAGTGAAAGGAAGTGCTCAAGTTCTAGTTTGTATATAGTACAGAGCTTAGTTCCATAGAGTCTTTGTATAGAATTTTTGCTCGCTGCCCTGAGCACTCAGTCTCTCCCAAGCCAGCTGCTCTTCCCTTGCCCCTAGAAGGTACTTGGCCACAGTTGGCACTTTCCTGATTCTTGGGTCACATTGTTTGGTCATTTCCTCAGCAAGTGAGTGGGTTCTGTGCTAACATACCCACATCAGAGGCCAGCCTCTAGCTCTTCTTGCACAGGGTCAGGTGTGGTGAGACACCTAGCTCAGTCTCCTGCTGGTAGCTTGGTTGAGGAGCAAGCCCAGAGGAACCATGTTCCCAGCACTATTGTTGGGCTGAGTCTGAGGACAGGTAGCCAGGCCCAAACTGGGCCCTGTACTGTGCTCCCATTTTTCCCGAGGTCTCATAAATTGTGCCTAGCCTTTCTGATCAGGAACTGGTGTTGGTAGGCCTATTTCAAGTTAGAAATTGTATGATCAAGGCATATTGATTCTCTGGGGTTGGTTTATGTTCATTCTAGACATCTAGAGATGCCAAAGAATGTACAGACTACCATACATTTGTGCTCATTTTGCATGCTAGTAAGGCTGTGCTCAAAATCCTTCAAGTTAGACTTCAGTAGTACACAAACCAAGAACTTCCAGATGGGGTTTAGAAAAGGCAGAGGAACCAGAGATCAAATTGCCAACATTTGGTGGACCATAGAGAAAGCACGGGAAATACAGAAAAACATCTACTTCTGCTTCATTGACTATGCTAAAGCCTTTGACAGTGTGGATCACAACAAAATGTAGAAAATTCTAAAAGAGATGGGAATACCAGACCACTTTACCTGTTTCCTAAGAAACTTGTATGCAGGTCAAGAAGCAACAGAACCGGACATGGAATAATGGTTGGGTTGCAAATTGGGAAAGGAGTATGTCAAGGCTGTAGATTGTCACCCTGTTTTTTTTACTTATATGCAGAGCACATCATGCGAAATGCTGGGCTGCATGATGCAGAAGCTGGAATCAAGATTGCCAGGAGAAATATCAACAACCTCAGATATGCAGATGATACCACTCTAATGGCAGAAAGCAAAGAGGAACTGAAGAGCCTCCTGATGGGGGTGATAGAGAAGAGTGAAAAAGCTGGCTTAAAACTCAGCATTCAAAAAACTAAGATCATGGCATCCAGACCCATCACTTCATGGCAAATAGATGGGGAAAAAGTGGAAGCAGTGACAGATTTTATTTTCTTGGGCTGCAAAATCACTGCAGACCATGACTGCAGCCTTGAAATTAAAAGATGCTTGCTTCTTGGAAGGAAAGCTATGACAAACCTAGACAGCATATTAAGCAGAGGCAGCATAAAAAGCAGAGACATCACTTTGCCAGCAAAGGTCTGTGTAGTCAAAGCTATGGTTTTTCCAGCAGTCATGTATGGATGTGAGAGCTGGATCATAAAGAAGACTGACGGCTGAAGAACTGATGCCTTCGAATTGTGGTGCTGGAGAAGACTCGTGAGAGTTGCTTGGACAGCAAGATCAAACCAGTCAATCCAATTGATTTCCTGAATATTCATTGGAAGGACTGATGCTGAAGCTAAAGCTCTAATACTTTGGCCATCTGATGGGAAGAGCTGACTCATTGGAAAGGACCCTGATGCTGGGAAAGATAGAGGGCAGGAGGAGAAGGGGATGACAGAGGATGAGATGGTTGGATGGCATCACCAACTCAATGAACATGAGATTGAGCAAACTCCAGGAGCTAGTGAAAGAGAAGCCTGGCATACTGCAGTGCCAGGGCAATGAGTCAGACACGACTAAATAACTGAACAACAACAATTTTGATCCACACCTGCCTTTCCTAGGGTGGCCTGGAGCTCCCTGTCCTGAGGGTTTTGGATACTGATGTTGTCTCTAGCGTACACACTAGCATACACACTTCTCATTTATCATGCCATCCTCTTACCCAGGCCACCTGTTGTTCCAAAGTGGGGAAGAGGTGAAGATAGCTGTGAGAGGAACCCAAGGTGCCTGAAGCATCTGTCAGACTACTCCAGATGGGATTCGTGCTGCCAGCCAAGGAGGACTTACAGATATGTTAGTTCAAAGGGGATGGATGAATTCTCTATTTATGGTCCCAAGGCTCCTTGGATTCAGGTTATTATTGTAAAGTTAAGGCTTCCTCAGCTGCTCGCTGCTTCTCTGACACCTGATTCCCAGACTTTGGGACTAAGAAGATGAACTCTGTTGCTTCTGTTCTGCTCAGACTCTTGTTTTTAAACAACATGTGTTGTTGAAAAAGAGAAAATTGCATGCCAGCTGCGCTGAGTTGAGAAGCTAGGGAAAAGGTCTTCAGCGTTGGTTTATAACTGTGGTATCAAGAGAAGAGCTGACCTTCTATTAATTTCTTTGCTCAGGTTGCTTATCAGTTCACTTCCATCAATAAAGTTAGAAGGTATACCCCAGAGCCTTCCCAGAGGAGAGTCCTCTGCTGGGTAAATGTGTGACGCTGTCACAAAGCGGTGCTGCCTCTCACTTGCCTGGGCGTTCCGAACCTTTCTGGTCTATGAACATTCCTTCCTAACTGTGCCACTTGGTGCTGACAGCCGGGGAGCACAGAGCCTGGAGTAGCAGCAGGCGGAGGGGGTGGAGGGCCGTGGGGATGGTGGAGGGATGTTGCACACACTGGGGGACCTGGGGCTTCCCGGCTCCCGGCTCTAGCTGCTGGGGCTGTGCTGTGGGAGGCTGAGCAGTGGCAGGAGCAGCCGACGCTGGACAGTGCTTGTCAGAGGCCTGTTGTGGCCTCTCTGTACCAACGAACTTTGCCAGCCAGTCTCAGTTTCCACCTGCATTAAGACTTGAGTTGACTTCTTAACTGTAAGCCTTGAAATTTTGGATAATGCGTGTATTATAAATATATACACTATTAGCTACTGTCAGTATAGAACAGAGTTCTTAAACAATTTTTCTTGAACTTAAATTTTCTGAGCAAACTCTTTTGGAAGCTGTTCTTGACTTGTTAATGCTGTCTAGATTACACGTAGAGGTTTGCATTTTGCAAGCTTTGCATTTAATACCAAGGAGCCAAGCCCAGTCAGTCCTGATGCTGGAGCTTGTTTTGTGGGGGTACAGGTCAGCACTGGCCTGGATTCTGGACCTGATAGCCTCCTGTCGCCTGTGAGACTTCAGCAAGTTCCTTAAGTGCGCTGAAATTCAGTTTCTTTATCTAAAACATAGGATAATACTGTCCTTCCAGGATAGATGTGAGAGGTGGTTCAGTTGGCATAGCCTGCGCCTTCAGTCCCTGGTGGCTCAGATGGTAAAGCATTTGCCTGCAATGTAGGAGACCCGGGTTCGATCCCTGGGTTGGAAAGATCCCCTGGAGAAGGAAATGGCAACCCACTCCAATATTCTTGCCTGGAAAATTCCATGGATGGAGGCGCCTGGTATGCTACAGTCCATAGGGTCGCAAAGAGTTGGACATGACCGAGCGACTTCACTTTCTTTTCAGTATTTTGATGATGACCATGATGACACCATTCCTGATGAGCCTTTCCCAGAAAGACTTGTAGCAACTCACATGAATAAGCTGTGCATGTACGGTTTAGGAGACGAGGCTGTTTTTCTTCGAAGATGAGATGGGGTTTGGTTGGAGACCCTTTTGTGTGTAAACCTGCCTTGGGCCAATTGCCCTCACATAGCTTCCAAATTGTTCACAGGGGCTGCTGGATGAGGGAGGTGGGGGCCAAGTGGCCCCTTCACCACTGCTAGGGAATGGCACTGAGTGTATATGACCTGCAGAAGGCCAGAGGGCAAGTGGAGTCATCTTTATGAATGAAACAGTACACTGGGCTTTTCCTCCTAGTGAGATTTTTGAAGTTGAATGAGCCAGGTCCTCAGCTTCTGTGTTTAACTCTCCATGAGTAAATGTGTAGCTGTACCTGTACCTTCTCCTTCCAGGCTCAAAATGTGAACACAGCATCCCTATATACCCATTATATGCTCTGTTCTCTGCCAGGTTTGGACCACCCTAAGCAGCTGGAATCATTTTGGAGCCTTGGATTACAAGGATGAAAACCCACTCTGTAGTCTGCAGCTCATCACTGATCAGTGGGGCAAGCAGGTGTCTCCTCCAACTGTCAGAGGCAGTGGTGAGACAACTTTCTATGCCAACAATGATGGGCCAACGGTCATCTTCCCTGGTGGGACTGGACCCAGGCTGCAGATGTTCCCTCTGAGAAACTCCGACTCTGGGGCCACACCTTTTTCTGTTTGATTAGCCATGAAGTGCAGTTCTTTTAATGCAGTCAAAAGCCTCTTCTCCAGCACAATCAGGATTGCTATTCATTGGTTAGTTTTTAAAAGGCAGGGAATCTGGGAAATCCTATAAATTGTAAACATATACAATAAACATTTTATTTTAACTTAGGCGTATAAGCATCAGGTGTGAGGGGAGCCCTGGCCTGGCTCACAGGACCACATCCACCAGGGATGATAAATAGTGCAGTAGTGACCTTGCCCCTGGTTGAAGTGGACTAAATGGACTGAAGTGACATATTTCCCATCTCTAGTGAGTCCTGCCAGCTGCAAGCTTTTCTGTCAGAAGGAAATTTTCTGAACGAGTTAGGTTTGAGGAAGGCTATAAATTACCTAATATGCAAAATTGTATTATTGTTGTTTTTAAATTATTGTTATTGGTAACAAGCTTTTTTCTCAGTTAATTGTTGTTAGACCTTTTTTTATTTTCTTATCACAAAGTAATACATGTTCTTTGTAGACAACTAAAGAGAATAGTATGGAAATTTGTAGCATCAAAAACAGAAGTTACCTAAAATTCCATCCTCGAGAAAGCTACCCATGGTAACAGTTTATTATACGCATTCAAATTTCTATATGTACATATCATTTTAAAATAAAAATAGGCTCACATGACACATTGCTATTATGGTGACTGCTTTTTCCCCCCAGACTTCTCTGTCCTTCACCATCTCCTGGGGTTTGTTCAAACTCATATTCACTGAGTCAGTGATGCCATCCGACCATCTTTATCCTCTGTCGCCCCCTTCTCCTCCAGCCCTTAGTGTTTCCCAGCATCAGGGTCTTTTCCATTGAGTCCGCTCTTTGCATCAGATGGCCAAAGTATTGGAGCTTCAGCTTCAATCCTTCCAATGAGTATGCAGGATTAATTTCCTTTGGCATTGACTGGTTGGATCTCCTTGCTGTTTAAGGGACTCTCAAGGGTCTTCTCCAATACCACAGTTCAAAAGCATTAATTCTTCGGCACTCAGCTGTCTTTATGATCCAGTTCTCACATCCATACATGACTGCAGAAAAAAACGATAGCTTTGACTATGGAGACCTTCGTCGGCAAAGTGATGCCTCTGCTTTCTAATACACTGTCTAGGTTTGTCATAGCTTTTCTTCCAAGAAGCAAGCATCTTTTAATTTCATGGCTGTAGTCATGGTCCACAGTGATTTTGCAGCCCAAGAAAAAAAATCTGTCACTGCTTCCACTTTTTCCCCATCTATTTGCCATGAAGTGATGGGTCTGGATGCCATGATCTTAGTTTTTTGAATGCTGAGTTTTAAGCCAGCTTTTTCACTCTTCTCTATCACCCCCATCAGGAGGCTCTTCAGTTCCTCTTTGCTTTCTGCCATTAGAGTGGTATCATCTGCATATCTGAGGTTGTTGATATTTCTCCTGGCAATCTTGATTCCAGCTTCTGCATCATGCAGCCCAGCATTTCGCATGATGTGCTCTGCATATAAGTAAAAAAAACAGGGTGACAATCTACAGCCTTGACATACTCCTTTCCCAATTTGCAACCCAACCATTATTCCATGTCCGGTTCTGTTGCTTCTTGACCTGCATACAAGTTTCTTAGGAAACAGGTAAAGTGGTCTGGTATTCCCATCTCTTTTAGAATTTTCTACATTTTGTTGTGATCCACACAGTCAAAGGCTTTAGCAGTCAATGAAGCAGAAGTAGATGTTTTTCTGTATTTCCCGTGCTTTCTCTATGATCCACCAAATGTTGGCAATTTGATCTCTGGTTCCTCTGCCTTTTCTAAACCCCATCTGGAAGTTCTTGGTTTGTGTACTACTGAAGTCTAACTTGAAGGATTTTGAGCACAGCCTTACTAGCATGCAAAATGAGCACAAATGTATGGTAGTCTGTACATTCTTTGGCATCTCTAGATGTCTAGAATGAACATAAACCAACCCCAGAGATCAACATGTCTTGATCATACAATTTCTAACTTGAAATAGGCCTACCAACACCAGCTCCTGATCAGAAAGGGCAGGCACAATTTATGAGACCTCAGGAAAAATGGAGGCATAGTACAGGGCCCAGTTGTTGAAGCCTAGCTTGAAGGATTTTGAGCATTATCTTGCTTGCATGTGAAATGAGTGCAATTATGCAGTAGCTTGAACGTTCTTTGGCATTGCCCTTCTTTGGGATTGGAATGAAGACTGACCTTTTCCAGCCCTGTGGTCACTGCTGAGTTTTCCAAATTTGCTGACATATTGAGTGCAGCACTTTCACAGCATCATCTTTTAGGATTAGAAATAGCTCAGCTGGAATTCTGTCACCTCCACTAGAAACTATTGTGGTGTGATTTACATAGCATAAAATTCATCCATTGCAAGTGTACCATCTCTGCCTCACTTTTTTAACCATTGTATTCCATTGTATAACTTACATGTAACCCCTCCCCTAGTGATAGACGTTTACCACTTAAGTTTTACACTCTTGCAGACAAAACGGCAATTTTTGCACAGAGTTTTGGATATTTGTGTGAGTGTAGCTATAAAAGAAAATCCTAGAAATGTATTTTCTGGGCTACAGTGTATAAATATTGAAAATCAAAGCAGAAAATTACCAAAACATCTGCTGTAACTTTATAAGTGATCTGTGAATTGACAGGAAGAAAATGACACACATCTTTGTCCACCAGGAGATTAAATGAAGTTCATAAACGTACTTGGCCAAGAAATCCAGTTAGCAATGCAGTCACAGCGAATCTCTGATTTCCCTGGACCTGGAGGAACCCCAGCTCCCCAGGGACGCTGGCTCACAGAGTAGAGTTCTTCTAGGAGAACCCATTCCTGTATTCTTGGGGCTTCTGTCAGTGTTCAGAGGGAACTCACACTGCCCATCAAGCCCTCATTCGGCATATTTATAGGTCTGCAGCTCCTCCTGCTTCTGACATCACACTCAGCATCCTGGAGGCCTCTTCATTCACCTCCAGCAGCTTCTCTAATATCTCTGCCTCTAGCATCCTTGGTCCCGGGAGGCTCTGGTCACTGTGACCCTTCTGACATGCATTTAATGATCATGGGGACCAGGATCACAGATCCACTTCCCCACATTTCCCTAGTGGTTGTACCTTTTACTTTACTTTTTCTGCTCTTTAACTGAGTGACTGTGTCCTAATATTCTCACTAAATGTTTTAATCTTTGCTAATTGGGGCAAGAATAATTAATTTGCATTTTTAAATTGGCCTTATTAGGTTGCATATCTTCTTGTGGGCTTATCAGCCTTTGGGCATTTCTTTCCATCCAGTGGTCCCCTGCGGAACTCTCCCACCCCTGCCGAGATCATCAGCATTAGCAGATGGCGCAGCCACCCTGATCCCAGGGAAGCTGTGCTTCTAATGAGGCCCCATGTTTAGAAGGTTAAGCATTTTTATTTGCTAGACAGTTTATTCTCTTACTTCTCTCTCAGCCTTTGGCAGAACCACTGCGTGGGAGGATTAGAGGTAGATAGCTTAGAACCTAGGCTTTGTCTGTCCAGTAAGAGTCCTTACAAAAAGTGTTCATGAGCACTCAAACTGATTTCAAACCCAGAGTGCCTGGTTCTTGCGTCTAAGACCAAATATGAGGCCTTGACGGGCCGGTTCATCCTGCCTCGTGGTTAGTTAGAAGGAAGAAAGCTTAGGGGTAGTGTCCTCTGGCAGTCTTGCTGGCAGATTACTTTGTCCAAAGCCAAATAAAAAGCTTAGCAATTTTGGTCCTGTTTCAGGATTAATGGTTTATAAACTAGTCCTCTGGAAGGACTCATTGTGCAAATTCTTGGAACTTACCGAATTAAAAATAGATACCTGAAAAAAAAAAAAATAGATACCTAGACAGCCCTCAATAACTATGTCTTAAGTGACAGACTAGATGAATTCCTTTGTTCAACAAATATTGTGTAGCAACCTGTTGGGAGCCAGGCACCCTCTTGGGTGCTAGGAATGTGAGGATAAACAGAGCAGAAGGTCCTGGTCTTAAAGAGCTTACTTTCTAGTGGGGAGAAAAAACAATAGTCAGGAAAACACCTAAGAATTTCTGAGATGAGAACTATTAGTAATGTGAAGAGAATCGAACAGGAAAATGAGATTGAAGGATGGGGGCAATACAGGATGTGCACATCTCAGATAAGATGATCATGAAAGGTTGTTGCTGAACGATAAGACGCGGGATTCTTGGCCTCCGGAGGAGACGAATTCAATCCGGGGCCAGAGACGAGGCTGGATCGCTCAGAGCTTTTGTGTAATAAAGTTTTATTAAAGTATAAAGGAGATAGGGAAAGCTTCTGACATAGGCATCAGAAGGGGGCAAAAGAGTACCCCCCTCCTAGTGTTTAGCTGTATGTTATATAGTCACTCACAGTCTGTTAATGAAATGAAAGGAATGTCATAAAATTTAGAATGGCATCAGATAATTCATCCCAGGCCATAAAACGATTGACTTGAATCTTGTAGAAGGGCAGAATACCAACAAATAGTTCCGTTTACATAGATTAGGGGAACAATACCTGAGTAAGTAAGTTAGGCCGTTTGGCGGAACCAACTTGAAGATAGAGTCTGGGGTTCATTAACATAGCTTAAGACAACATTTCCATACGAAAAAGGAATGTATTGGTTAACTCAAAGTTTGAGAGTAGTTAGCTTTAGGTGAGACCAGGTGTCATGGCAACACAGAATGTTAAGAGAAACCTCCTTTTAAATTTGTATAGAGAAGGAAAAACAGATTGCTGGTTTGTTTCTTCCTGCCGTTTAAGAGAGATAAAAATGTCTGGCACTTACAGCCTCTTTCCTCCATTTGGAGACCCCTGGCCTTCCTGCTTGTTACCCTCTCAATCAACAGGGGCTTCCAAGAAGGTGACCTGGAAACTGGGAAAAGAGGGGCCTGACACTTGGCCAACAGGGAGCAAACTGGGAAAAGAGAGTTCCAGACATTTTGAAAATGCAGCTGTGGCAAGATGGAGCCTGGTGAGCATGGTATGTAGTGAGAAGGCCAGAATGGCCAGAGGGGATGAGGGGAGGAGGTCCGGGAGGCAGGTGTAGCCATGAGTCATGTGTTCCCTGGGCCTTGAGAAGGAGCCTCTGTTTTATTCTTCTGCTTTGGTAAGGCTTTGTGTTTGTTTTGTTGTTTTTAAAATTCTTTTAAAGTACACAGCTCTAAGGTATAAAGTTTGACTTTTGACAGATTTGTTTGCCATGGGAGTTTTAGGTGAAGAGTGGCATAATTTTATGTTTATGTTTAATTATATATTTTTTTGAGACTTCCACAAAGAGCTCTGTGGAGGATGGATAGATGGATGGATGGATGGATGGATGGACAGACAGACCAGCAAACAATAGTCTTTTTTTTACATTAATTAATTTATTGTCTGCATGTAATCTTGTTTTGGCATGTGTGATCTTCAGTCTTTGTTGTGGCTTGTGGGATCTTTAGCTGCGGCATGTGGGATCTAGTTCCCCCACCAGGAATTGAACTGGGGCCCCTTGTTGCTCAAGTGCAGAGTCCCAGCCACTGGATCACCAGGGAAGTCCCTGCAATAGTCTTATTATGGAAAATAGTGTGACTCTCAAGTGGGACATATAGAAAGAGCCGTTGCGGTGGCCTTTGGAGCTGCTGCTCTGCCATCTGTGTCCCAGGTAAAGGCTAGGAGGTAGGGCAAGAGTGGTGGGTGTGAAACCCACAGCCATGGGCAGGTTAATTTTGGCTCAAGCCTGCAGGCTCTGCAGGTCCTCAGCAGCATTTGCACTGGTTTCTGCTCTGACAAGGTGTTCACTGGTCTTAGTGATCAGGTCCAGCCTGGGTTCTCCTGAATGGGCCCAGCTGACTCAACCTCCTCTCTGTGAATCATGTGATTTGAAGGGGTGATGGGGTTCACCCCGGGGGTGTGATTTCTGAGGGCTGTTAAAAAGGTCTCTTTTCAAAGATATCTTTTCCATCAACCTGAAATTCCACCCCTAAAATATCTGTATTTTGAGTATATGAGGGCACCCACAAGTTACTCCCTATATGATGGGAGGCAGCGGAAGTTGACTGTACTGCTTCCCCCAGGGACAGTGGAAGGAGTAGGGTGTAAAGCAGGTAAGCCTGGAAGGTTTCTTGGGGACTGAGAGAGACCCAGGACCTGAGGCCCTACGTTCCGAGTAGACAGATCGGGGAGGGGCTGCACAGAGGCCCCGCGAGCCTGCTGTGGGAAGGGGGCAGCGGCCCTCGGGGATCACTGAAAAGACACTCAGCACCCTTGCCCTCCCATCTCCTGACAGTGGTTCTGGGTGAGAGGAGGCAAGTTCATCAGAGGCCTCTCACTCTGTGGGGGGAGCACCCCCGGCTGAACTCTGACCCAGCTGTCCTCACTGCAGCCGCCTTCTCAGCCAGCCCTCGGGGCAGAAGCACTGACCCGCTCTTCCTCCTGAGTCACAGCGTGATGACGGGGGTGTCATTCCATGGGGCTTCCTGAATCAGTCAGCGATGTGTCAATTCAAATTCTTTCCTCACTCTGACTCTAGAAGAAATTCTGCAGCAGTCCCTAGTTGATTTCACGGTGCATTTCCCATCCTTAGCCAAGAGCAGCGTGAGATGTCTCGACAAGTACCAGACTTGACTTTTCCCCGGTGACCTTCAAAGCCTTTCAAGTTGGTCTGGAGTCCTCTTTCCTGACAGTCCTTCAGTGTTTCCTGAGCATGTCCTGTGTTCCCTGCCTGTCTGTGGTGAGGCGGGAGGCCCAACCCTGCCTGTCCGTGGGCTGCTCCATCCTGAGCTGTGCCCTGCCACTCTGCACAGGGTGTCCCTGTCACCGCTCTTTGGTGCTCACCTTTCAGAGCACCACGATCTGGAGAGTTCTTCCAGTGGCCGTCCTGTGGGGCTGATGGAGGCTGGTGGACCAGGGAACCGCAGCCTGCTGTAGCTTTGTTCTGGTCCCATGTGGGAAGTGAAGGCCAGAAGGAGATTTGAAACCAGCAGTACAGTGATGCAATGACTAATGATCTTGGTTGTATTTAGATGATGGCATTTTAGGTAATTTCACTTTCTCTAGTTTCCAAACTTATCACAATGATTTATTATCTAAAAGAGAAAAGAAAGACTCTAGGGAGGCCCTGCATTCACAACTTATAGTCAGAGGAGTGCTTTCTTGCTGTGTGTAGGTAGGCCTTGCATCTGAAGATACATTCTTCGTCTGACCGTAGTACCTCTGCTCCTTCTTGCTGTGACGTGCTCAGTACCTGCAAAGTACAGAGCAGTTTTAAATACTGTCTTGCTAATGCTCTAGTGAGGTGAATGCTGTAATTTCTTCCATTTTATAGGTGGCAGATTGAGGCCCAGGAAGGCTAAAAGCTTTCTCTGGCCCCACCTAAGTTGCCAGTGTGAGGTTTTGAGCCCAGAGCTTGCACGCCGAGTGCTAAGCCGTCACTTCCTCTGGCCGGTGACAGGGCCTGGTGGGCTCTGCTCCATCTCTTCAGGCCAGCACCTGCTTCCTCCTCGGTGCTGGGCTGGGTGCGAGGGTGTAAACACAAATAAGTTAAGGAGGTGTCTGCCTCCTTAACTAACTGTCTAGGGAGAGAGAGAAACAGACGGATCCTTAGCATAGATATGAGGTGTTAATCCGAGGGTGTTCATAGGCGACTTTGGGGAGCCAGAGGGAGGAAGGAGGCTTAGCTCAGTCACAAAGGAGGCATGTCTTAGAGTTGTCTGAACTAAATCTTAGAGTTATCCAGGAGAAGGAATAAGGGGGCCCTCCCACACCAAAGGGACTGTGTGAGCGATAGCTAAGTTGGGAGATGCCAGACCATGGGACCTTATGTTACCAGCTTGAAAAGTCACAGTTGTGTTCCTTGAGGAGAGGGAGATAGGGTGGACTCTGGAAGGTTTTACAAGGCATGGCATCTCAGCTCTCTCCAGCCACAGTGTGGGGGTGTTTAAGGGAAGAGGACCAGAGTCAGGAGGACACATTGAGGGCAGGAGATGGTCCTTGACCTCAGGGAACCTCCAGGGCCCTCTCTGCCCTTGTGGTCCAGCCCTACCAGAACCAGTGTTATCTTGGATTCAGCATCCTCAGGAGATGGGCTCTGGAGTGAGGCAGGTGTAGATGCACACCCTGGTTGTGCCACTTTGGACCTTCAGCAGACCCTCTGACCTTACCTATCAAATGTGAATAATACATTTCACCATTGTCGTGAAGATAAGAAGTAATGATGTGAAATCCTGGACTGAATGCCTGATGCAGGGTAGTGGTGAGGCAGCCACACCACTCACCCACTGCAGCTGTTTTGTTTTCACGTTGATCCTGTGAAGTCAACAACGGAGGATGCTTAGACCCAGAGGTGTTAAGTGACTTGCTTCAAATAATAAAACTTTTGATAAAGCAGAGACTAGATTTCAGGTTACCCCTGAATGGACTACCTTTAGTTCCTTGCTTTAAGAATCACCTGCCTCTTCATTTCTCCTTGAAAGGTGGCACAGTTCAGTTCAGTTCACGTGTTCAGTCGTGTCTGACTCTTTGCGACCCCATGGACTGCAGCACACCAGGCCTCCCTGTCCATCACCAACTCCTGGAGTTTACCCAAACTCATGTGCATTGGGTCGATGATGCCATCCAACCATCTCATCCTCTGTCGTCCTCTTCTTCTCCTGTCTTCAGTCTTTCCCAGCATCAAGGTCTTTTCAGATGAGTCAGTTTTTCACATCAGGTGGCCAAAGTATTGGAGTTTTAGCTTCAGAATCAGTCCTTCCAATGAATATTCAGGACTGATCTCCTTTAGGATGGACTGGTTGGATCTCCTTGCAGTCCAAGGGACTCTCAAGAGTCTCCTCCAACACCACAGTTCAAAAGCATCAATTCTTCAGTGCTGAGCTTTCTCTATAGTCCAACTCTCACATCCATACATGACTCCTGGAAAAACCATAGCTTTGACTAGACGGACCTTTGTTGGCAAAGTAATGTCACTGCTTTTTAATGTGCTATCTAGGTGTGTCATAGTTTTTTTCCCCAAATAGTAAGCGTCTTTTAATTTCATGGCTGCAGTCACCATCTGTAGTGATTCTGGAGCCCCCAAAAATAGTCTGTCACTGTTTCCATTGTTTCCCCATCTATTTGCCATGAAGTGATGGGACCAGATGCCATGATCTTAGTTTTCTGAATGTTGAGTTTTGAGCCAACATTTTCACTCTCCTCTTTCACTTTCATCAAAAGGCTCTTTAGTTCTTCACTTTCTGCCATAAGGGTGGTGTTATCTGCATATCTGAGGTTTTTGATATTTCTCCTGGCAATCTTGATTCCAACGTGTGCTTCATCCAGCCCAGTGTTTCTCATGATGTACTCTGCATATAAGTTAAATAAGCAGGGTGACAATATACAGCCTTGACGTACTCCTTTCCTGATTTGGAACCAGTCTGTTGTTCCATGTCCAGTTCTAACTGTTGCCTCCTGACCTGCATACAGATTTCTCAAGAGGCAGGTCAGGTGGTCTGGTATTCCCATCTCTTTCACAATTTTCCACAGTTTATTGTGATCCACACAGTCAAAGGCTTTGGCATAGTCAATAAAGCAGAAGTAGATGTTTTTCTGGAACTCTCTTGCTTTTTTGATGATCCAGCAGTTGTTGGCAAGTTGATCTCTGGTTCCTCTGCCTTTTCTAAATCCAGCTTGAACATCTGGAAGTTCACGGTTCACATACTGTTGAAGCCTGGCTTGGAGAATTTTGAGCATTCCTTTGCTAGCATGTGTGATGAGTGCAATTGTGTGGTAGTTTGAGCATTCTTTGGCATTGCCTTTCTTTGGGATTGGAATGAAAACTGACCTTTTCCAGAGCTGTGGCCACTGATGAGTTTTCCAAATTTGCTGGCATATTGAGTGCAGCACTTTCATAACATCATCTTTATGATTCGAAATAGCTCAACTGGAATTCCATCACCTCCACTAAACTGTCCTAGGCTAGCACTTGATCACTCGGCCACACCCAGCTGCAGGGGAGGCTGATAACGCAGTCTATATGCTAGCAAAGGCATTTCCTTAGAAAGAGCGGGTCCAGGGGGGTTTGGGAGGGGTGGTAAACAGCAGACTTCCTCAGTGTCTTCCTGGAATTTTCTGCCCAGAAGACACTGAGTACATCTGGGGTTTTCACACCACTAGGGGGCGTTAAAGAGGCTTGGCTGTTGGGGTGATCATTTATAATTTAGAGAAAGTGCAGACATACTTCTGGGCTCTTCCTTGACTCCTGGTGAGGATGGATTTACTCACCCCCGCCCCCAGGAGTTTCTGTCCTTTGGGATTGGGGTCCTGGGCACTTAGAACCAGCAGTGTAGTTTGAGGTTACTGAAAAAGCCACCTGTCTCAGGTGGCTTGTATTTCACCCCGGCTCCACTGCTAAGGACCTGGTGGTCTGGGACACATCACCTCTTCCCCCACCACTTTCCTCACCCTTTATGCTGAGGGTGTTGGCCCCACCAGACCCTTCTGGCTGTGACTCAGAGTTCAAACTGCCTAGTTTATTCAGCGATCCCCAGCTGGCACTGGTGGGGGCTGCTTTGCCACTGGACTTGCTGTGGAGTTGGGGATGGGGTTGCTTGCTATTTGTCCCAGTAAACAGTCAGTTACCTTTGACAGGAAGCCTGTGTCGCATGAGGCCCTGGGCCATGGTACAGTTTGAGAAATGAGGCCATCAGAGGTATCATCCAGGTCAGCAGCCTGTCACTGGGTAGAGGGCTCCACAATTATGGATTTTTTTCCTGGCTGCAGGTCACTGGAAGGAGAGTGTTTGCTCCCAGGAAAGAACAAGAAAGCAAGATCTCACAGTCTCTGGAGCTCCACCACCCCAGAGGGTAGAAGCCTGCTCACAGAGACCCAGGGTCTCACACAGGGACTGGTGATTTCGTGGTCTCAGGGAAGAGCCTGTGACTGATTTCCATAGCCTGTGACACGGCACTGCTCAGGATGTCTTCTGTTGTATCATTTTGTAAAATGCCAGACCTTCAAGTGGCCACTGTGTGGTCTGCGATCACCTTCCAGCTTTAAGATTATGACTTCAGTCATAAAAATACAAACATTCCACATGTTTTATATTGTAGTTGAATTGCCTTGGTGGATTTTCCTGGCCAAGAGAAGCTCTCTGCCAAGAAGCCTGCGCCGTTCATGAGCCTCTTTCTGTACTGTGTTCACAGCAAGGGGTGATTTTATACCCTCATTGTGCTGCTTTGGGAAATACCATGAGGTAAAGAGTGGCACAGGGGAATGCCACCTCCTGGGAACCATGTCTGCAGAAGCCCAGGTTGCCCCATCATCGTTCAGCCTCGAACCCTGCTTTCTCTTCCCCTGGCAGTCAGGAGCCTCTTACTGCCCCTTACATGCCTCTCACTCTCCTTCCCTCAGGCTGCGCCCGGCTTGGACCACACATCTCTCTTAAATTGTGTGGTTTAATTTCAAAACGGTTGCACTTTTTACTACTCAGTTTCTAAGTAGAACTGCAGCTGCTCTGTGGAAATTATTTCTCTTCTAATTCCTGTGGTTTGACTTTTAGTGCCACCTCGTATGTCTTCTTCCTTGTGACATGAAACACCCTATATAAAATCCTAGCTCTCTTCCTCCACTCCGTGAGTCCTTGGAGCATCAGCTGGGCAAGGCTCCAAGGAGGATGGGGAAAGGGGGTGCCTAGGCCCGGTCCTCTAGGTGCTGACGCAGAAAGTTGTCTGCAGAACCACGTGACAGCACTACGTGAGCAGTGATGAGGCTGCCTCTGTGGAACACATAGAATCCAATCACCCCTGCTGCCTTCCAGTTGTGTGGCACCAAAAGCACGAAAACTTCTAGAGCGTGACCACTGTGCCCTGGTCATCTCAGGGGAGGGTGTGAGCTGAAGCGCAGGGCAGCTGGGCAGAGAGGAGGGCAGGTGGGAGTCTTGCCAGCCCCACTTGAGCATGCCTGGGAGCCCATGTTCCCTGATGAGTGCCCTCTGCAGCCATGCTAGGGCTGCCTTTCAGTGACCACACCGTCAAAGCAAAAAGTTTCATAATACACAGTGCTGGCAGGGCTGTGGGGAAATGGGCACTTGTATGTGTTGCTATAGCCTCTCTGGAGGGCAGTATGATACAGTCAGTTGTACGTAAGCTTTGACGCAACAAGTTCACCACTAGGAGTGAACCCACACAGGCAGGGACAGCGCACGGCATGGACATTCGCTGCAGTGGTGCTTGTAGAATTGACTCAGAGATGACACAACCACACCAGGGGATACCACATCACTTCTGATCCAAGAGATGGAGCCACATGTACAGTAGGCGAAGCTCCAGGGGGCTTTTCAGCGAGAGCAGTGAGGGTCTGACTCTGTGAAGTCTGAGACCATCTGTCTCTCTCTTTACAGAGACATCTTCTACTCACCAGCACGTCTTTGGAAGAACACACAAGACCCAGGTTACAGTGGTTGACCCTGAGAAGGGAAACAGAGGGAGTGGGATTTCAGATGGAAGGGAGCGTTTTGGAATCTGAATTTTTTTTTTTTAAAGAAGTAAAGGAATTCCCTGGCAGGCCAGTGGTTAGAATTCCACTCGTTCACTGCCAAGGCCCCAGGTTCAGTCCCTGATTGGGGAACTAAGATCCAGCAAGCCATGCAGCATGGCCAAAAAAAGAAAGAGAAAAAGTTTAAAAATTGCTTTATTAGTTTTCTAGGAATGCCATAACAAATAATCACAAACTTCTTGGTTTAACATAGTAGAAACTTACTCTCTCACAGTCCTGGAAGCCCAAAGTCCAGAATCAACATGTTGGCAGGATCACACCCCCTCTAGGGGAGAATCCTTGCCTCTTCCACTTCTGGTGGCTTCTGGAGGCTCCTGTCTTCATAAGACCGTCTTCTCCTCTCCCATAAGAGTACTTGTAATCAGATTTAGGGCCTCCTGCTTAATCCAGGATTATCTCTTCTCAAGATCTTTAACTTAATTATGGTTGCAAAGACCCTTTTTCCAAGTAAGGTCACGTTCACAGATATTGAGGATCAACCTGCATCATAGCAGCCCCCCTTGTACTTTTTCCTTTTACATAAAGTCACATGACTGGTAGCAGAGACAGGACTCACAGTCCTCCTCCCTGGCTCTTGGCCCCTACTGCTTTTCTGGAGATGGGGCCCCATGCCTGTCTTCAGGATGTGTGTGCTTGAAGGCAAGACAGCCTGCCTAGGAGCCCCCGAGGGCCCCGTGTCCCGACGGCCCCATTTCTGTCACCACTCTCCACGTCCTCAGTCTCCTCTTTGTCGCACGAAGGTCTCTGTCAGGTGCTGCTCCGTCAGCCTTGGGTTCCAAGTCCAGGGTCACTTCTTATCAGGGGCTTGACCTACCCTTAAGGTTTGCCTGCTTCCCCTCCACTAGCCCTCCAGCCTCAGGGGATGTTGGTGGATGTGCTGGAAAGGATGGATTGCGTGCTGCTTTGGCCTCTCGCTCCCTCTGAGTTGTCTCCATCCTGCAGGAGCACTAGGAGTTGAGAGAAGATGGATTGTCCCAGGGCTGTGCCTGAGGAGCTCTGTGGAGCTTCTGAGGGGGCAGCTGCCAGACCCCTGTGGGAGCAGGCCTGTGTCCCTGAGACTGGTTACCTTTCTCACCATCCGTCAGGGACTCGGAGGCAGTTCTTTGTCTCTTCCCTGTAGAGAAGTGTGTCACCCGTTTTCCGTTTCTCACCACCCCCAAACCGAAACCAGAAGTGCAGTGGAACCATGTAAGTTCCCAGCTCTGGAGTCCTCCTGGACTGTTTTCTTCCTCTCACACCACCCCCACCCCCCACCCTGTCGGCTCAGTGTTGAAGATACAGCCAGGAGCCCACCTCCTCTCGTCCTCTCCTGCTGCCAGCAGGCCGCACCACCACCGCCTCATCCTGGCTTCTCATAGTGGTCTTTGCCTGCGTACTGCTCAGCACAGCACAGCGGGGGCTGAGCCTGTTGGACTGCGGCCACAGCTGTCCTGCCCTGCTCCCGCCCCCTGGTCGCTGTGGGCAGAGGGGAGCCTTCACCCTGGGAGACCCACCTCGTGTCCTGTACTTCCCGCAGTCCCTGGCCTCAGCCCTCTGCCTGATGGCTCTTTCGCAGACACGGGTGATTCCCAGAGAGTGATGATCACCTGCCAGGCCTCCTCAGCCGCCCCTGCACACCCGCTTCCGAGGCCCCTTTGCTTCTTTCCTGCTCTCCTCCACTGTTGCTCTCTGACATGCTATGTGTTTACTCCTCTCTCCCCACCTGAGTGTAAGGAAGGTGGAAATTTTTATTTATTTCATCTCCTGCCAAACGGACCCTCTCACACAGCATGCCCCTCAGTGAAACAGGGATGGGTGAACGGGTTCTTCTGTTCTTGTCCAAATTAGATCTGGAGTAGCTTTCTTAATGTCTTCATTTACTCAAATATATCAGAGTCTAAAATATATATATTTTATTCCCTATATATATTTATTCCCTATATTATTTTATTCCCTATATATATTTATATATATATTTATTCCCTATAAATATTCTAGGGAAATGGGGTGGAGAGGGAGAAAGCAGGAGAATCTGAATGTACTCTGCGTCCCGCCAGGGGCACTCCTAGGCCTGGATGGCCTGCACACACTCTTCCTCTCCCTTTCTTGTCGCAGAACCCAGCTGTGATTCACATCACTTTTCCCCATTTTGCTGCATTAGTACAAGTCTGTGATGGGGTTGGCCTTTTTTTTGTTTTATAAAAGCAGTATGAACATGGAAGAGTGTTAAACCATTCAGAATGATATAAAAAGTCTACTCCCTGATCCATAATTCCTTTCATCAAAGGGAACACTTGTTAACAGTCACTTAACATTAATCCTAGGGGAAAAAAACAACCCCTGGGTAATATCAGCATAAATGTATATTTTTAAAACATGGATCTGAGCAGAATCATAGGCGTATTATTCTGTTACTTGTGAATATAACTTGTTGATCTTTCCGTATTAATCCATGCAGACATACCTTGTTTCTAGCAACTGCCTGGTGGTGTGTCGTAGTGTGATGTATGTACTTGACCCCTTATTGGTGGTGTTGGCTTCTTCCTGGGCTTTTGTTACGGGAGTATCACAGTGAAGACCTACGCATCTTGGCACATGCTGCAGTAAGACTTGTACAGTATGTGCCTGGCCATGCACTGCAGGTTAAGGGGCTGTGGGCATCAGCAGTCTTGATAGTTAATGCCAGATTGCCCTGTGAATGCAGGCACTGGTTCATTCTTCTAGAGTGTGTTTTCCTCCCAGCTTTTTATTTCAGAAAATGCTAGACCCATGGAAAACGTCTCAATAACGATTTCATGAATACTGAAACGTCCTTCCTCTAGGTTTACCAATTACTGTGTTGCCCTGTGTATTGGTGTGCTAAGACTGCCAGAACAAACTACCTCAGAATGGGTGGATTAAACAACAAAGATTTTTTTCCTCACAATTCTAGAGGGTGAAAGTTCAGGTCGAGGTGCTGGCCAGCTTCGTTTCTCCCGAGGCCTCTCTCCTTGGCTTGAAGGTGGCTGTCTTCTCACTGTGTCCTCTCATGGTCACCCCTCTGTGTGTGTCCTAATCTCCTTTCCTTATAAGGACACCAGGCATGGTGGGTTAGGGCCCACCCATGTCTTACCTTTATTATCTTTTTTAAGGTCCCATCTGCAAATAGTCACATTCTGGGGGTCTGGAGGTTAGGACTTCTTCGCATGAATTGGGCATGTGGGAGGAGGAATACAGTTTGGCCCATAACATGGTATTTGCTTCTTTTTATTTTTTATATGTCATATTAATAGAATTACAAATACTTAATATAGAATCATCACTTACATTTGTTTTATTTATCATGTATGATTATAGGGCTTCCACATGATAAATTATACCATTTATGATATATCTATTATAAATAATTAGTATATATAACATAATTTCCCCCTAAACCACTTGAAGGTAAATTGCACCCATTCTGGTGCTTCAGCATGTCTCCCAAGAATGAGGGTGTTCTCTTTGGTTGTTTTAACATCCCTTATTTTATGCTGTTAGGGACAGATTCCCCTGAGGAGACAAGCAAATGAGCAGGAGGTACCCCAGTCCTGCCTGTGGGCCTTCCCTCCAGACGGCTTGTCATGGCCCAGCTCTCTCCACCTCTCTTTCCTGAGCCCCCAGCCCTTCAGTGAGCCGGGAGGTTGCTCACTGAACCTCTGGGCCTCCCTCAAACTCCAGATTCCGAGGCCTTGTTGATGTTTTAGATCTGAGATGTCAGTGGGGTGACAGAGCTCCTCACAATTTCACTTGCTTTTTGGTCTATCAAAATGTCTCTAAAAACACCAGAAGTTTCCTTTATGTGGATAGGTAATCCTTGCTTTGCAGACTGGGGGCTGCCTGTATTTATTTAGAGAAGTAGGGCTTATTGATTCGGCACCGGCTTCTCCCTCACTGCCTCTTTCCTCTTTGTGTATCCTCACTGCAGCTTGGGACTCTGCCAGAAGTCGATTCTTTCATGCTACCATCGTGTCTATTTCTTCCTCAGTACTTTGTGTAGGAAAACCCCATACATATGGCACTTGCATTGTTTGTTTTAGTCGAGTCATTGTGGAAATAGCCTGCCTGGGGCTTCAGCGGAGGACAGGACACTTAGAACATTTTTGCTCCCATCTGTATAAGCGGTTGTGTCTGCAGACCCGCCTGAGGTCAAGATGTCAGTCTGGGGAGCCCTTTGCCATCCATCGTGGTTAGACTGTTGCTGAATGAGCACCCTGCCCCCACTGTCCTGGGCTGGGAGGGCCCCTGCCTGTTTCCTGGGGCTTTGCTTAGTCCCTCGAAAAGCCGCCATCTATACCATTCAGAGGTGATTTTCCACCTCTGTATCTTTCTGTGTCTTTGCCTGTGTTGAGCTCTCTTCCTTGGCTTTTCCTTTCCTGCCAAACTCATTCCAAGCTCCATGGCCTGGCACTGAGGACCCTCTCTCCTCTAGCTCCTGCTCAGCCTGTCTTCCAGGTTACCTGCTGTATTAAAGTGTTAGTCACCCAGTCGTGTCTAACTCTTTGTGACCCCATGGACTATAGTCTGTCAGGCTTCTCTGTCCGTGGAGTTCTCCAGGCAAGAATGCTGGAATAGGTTGCTATTCCCTTCTCCAGAGGATATTCCCGACCCAGATTTGGAACCCATGTCTGCTGCACTGCAGGCAGATTCTTTACCATCTGAGCCACCAGGGAAGCCTGAGCAAGTACCCGGACTCAGTGGTATGAACACTGAGTGTGCTGAGGATCCCCAGCTTATTAAAGGCACTTTGCTTCCTTATCACTGTGGCAAGCTACTGAATATCTGCTCTTTTTTTTCCTTTAGTCAAACGCTTCAGAGAACCAAAGCATGAAAGACGACCATGGAGGATATGGTGGGTATTTAAATATTAACTCATTCCTAGAATACTTTTGACTATTTTGAGGTTTTTTGAGGGGGTGGAGGGGGCATGGAATATGAGCAGTTATACATAGCATAAAGTGTTGAAATCCATTGGTCTGGTTTATCATCATGAGCTGTGCATAATATGAAAGTACTTTTGTTTCTCCAGATATATGTTGAGCCCACGATAGGGTTAGTGACAGCCAGATGGTGGTGCTTCTGTCATCACTCTGCTGTCCAGTTTTAGGAAATGGAAGATGACACAGATGTGTCTGTCCACACTGCAGGCTTTGTTAGTTATGTCTCCCTGTCGATGGACTATGTTAAATCCTTGAATTCTCTATGTGTAAGCAAAAAACTAATCTAAATGTGGAGATGAGTCAAATGTACCGTGTATATGCTCCTCTCATCAAAACTGTAGTCTTTGTTAATCCTAGGATGACCTTGTGGCAGCAGTTTTTCCTTCTAAATATGCTGGTGAAATACTCAGACATAGCCTCCAAAGACAAAACTCCAAAAAAACTTATATTACTCACAAGGCAACAGGCAGCTCCTCAGGACAACATGATGCCCTCAAGAAGCTGTCATTCTTGCACCTATCCTAACCATAGCAACTTTCCCTCCAAAGGAAACTTGTGAGAAATCTCTGTGGTGAAGGCCCTTTACATTTTTACCGTACATTTTAGCCGTACTCTTGATTGATCTTCAGTACATTGTTTCTGAATGTTGATAATCTTCTCTCAAGTCTTGAGTATCTAGCTTGGGCAGGGGGCCTGGGGGAACGTGGAGTTGAGTTTTCCACACGGTCCCCTTTGGCAGCTCCTACTTTACCATGATTTTAGGAAATGATTTTCAAGCCTCAGTTGCAGGGTTGGTCTGGATAATCTCTTAGGTCCATTCCAGCCCTGAGTCCCATGCCCATCATCCCGTCAGTGGCCTGCCCAGTTCTGAAGGCCCAGCCTGGGAGGCTGAGAGAAGCAGCCACAATCCAGAGGGCCCTCAGCCATAGACTGCAAGTGGTCCTCAAGTGCTCTTGGTTGAAGAGAGGCTGAGGGCCCATGTTGTCTTCACCATGCTCCTGCCATGTGTCCCAGAGACTACAGAACTTGTTTTTTCTTTTCTAAAACTCCTCTCCTCTATCCCGGGATTGGCAAGTTATAGCCCACAGCCTCAACCTGGCCACTGTCTATCTCCACAAGTAAAACTGTCCTTGGGGTTCTAGTGACCCTGGCTGCCCTTGCGCTGCAGCAGCAGAGTGCATAGTCACGCAGAATACGATGACCCTCACAGCCTAAAATATCTATCCTCAGACCCTGCACAGGACCGCATGTCCACCTGGGTCCCGCCCATTGTTTAAGCTGCAGCATCTGAAGGTTGCTCAGGTTTCTGGCAGTAGTGCTGGATTCATGCAAGTCTTGTTAAGCTTGCATGTCATTGAGTTTGTGCAGTTGTGAGGTCAGTTGGGTGCTCTTTAAAGTAGAAGCACCTTGGACCTCATCCAAAGCTTTGATCTAGCATTTTGTTTTGAAGTAACGAAAAGGTAGAGACACATATTTTAAATGTGTTTTCGGTGTTTAAATCTGTGTTATCAGTCAGCGGCCTTTAAGGGATGCACTGTTACTGGTGGTTTTGAAAGGTAGCCGAAAGGCCAAGCCAGAGTTAGTACTGGCGCCCCCAGAGGAGGGGACTAGTAATTGGAAGGTGGAGTCTCCCCAGCAGCTGTTTTTTTCTTATTTCAGACTTAATGTTTTCCCCAAATTGGATATTACCCTCCTGTCAGAGTGATAACAAGTGCCGATTCTGTTTTGCACAGGTTTTTAGACACTTCCAAACAAGCCATAGGAATGCTGTTCATCCATTTTGCAAATGTATACCTAGCAGATCTCAATGAAGAGGACCCTTGTTCACTGTAAGTGGACTGTATTTGAGTGCAAACATCACCTGGCCCTCCATGCCTTTCCTTCTGTTGCCAGTCATGTTCCCTTTGGCTTGGGGAGGGGGCAATTCCCCTTCATCCCCTCTTCCCCTCTGAGAGATTGTCGTGTGCATGCTGAGTATTAGAGTTTTACCCAGTGATGGTGGCCCTGTGTACTGGCTTTCTGCTTATCAACCTAAGTTCTGTCCCTTGGCCTCCTAGTGCCCTTATGTCTCCCAGTTTCCAAGAAGCCCTTGCACAGCAGCTTGGAAGGCGTGACTGTGCTGAAACAAGACGCACGGGCTTCTCTGTTGTGTCAGCCACTCAGGGTCAGAGCCATTGTTGACCACCATTGACCTAGTTGACCTGAAGACCATGAGTGGTTCCTCCTTGTCAGTGCAGTCAATGTGCCTTCCACACAACCCCCAGAGTCATCTGCCTGAAACCCCAGTTGGACCACGTCACCTGACCTCTTTGCTAACAACACTCGAACAGTGCCGTGGAATGGAAAAGGTCGCTCCCCTCCCTTATCCTGGCTCCATCTGCTGCCTTCCTTGCTCAGACTTGGTGCTCCAGCCATGCTGGGCTGCTCCTGGTGGTCCTAAAGCCCACCAGCTGCCTCCTTCCTCTGCACCTTTGCTTGCACTGCCCTCTGCCTGGAATGCCCCCCAGCCCTGCCCTGCCCTGCCTCTGAGGGAGAGCAGGCTGGAGGGCTGGTGAGACCCTTGCCAAAAGATTTAGCGTATATTTAAGACCATCTTGACTAGAAGATTCCTTTAAGCTTCTCTTGTTTGGTGACAGTGTGCAATTCTGAGATTTAGTCCAGGTCCAGACTCAGAAGGAAGTTGTAAAGTCTTCCCTCCCCGGGGTTTTTCCTGAAGACCTGGATAGGTTCTCATCTGTTTGGGTGTAGTCCCAAAGCAGGGGACTTGAAGGGGGATTGTCTGTAGGGGAGTTGGTTAGGAAAGGGCCTGTTCCTTCTAGTCCTTGAGCCCAGCAGCAAGCTCATGTCATCCTCTGGTGAACCATCTTGGTTGGCTGAGATACACTGAGAGCCAGCTGCTCACCCTGGAGGCCCTGGGGTGAGGAACTCTATCTCCTGGTCCCACTGTGGTCATTGTGGGTCATTGACAAACTGAATCCCAGCCAGGATGGAGAAGGGGATGTTAGCTGCTGACAGATCTCAGGAAGCCATGCTGGCGAAAGGCGGCCCAACTTCTCCGAGCCTCTGTTTCCTCATCCAGATCCCCAGGATCAGTGCAAAGGTTTCATGAGATGAGGGGTCCAGGCACCATTGGAAGCCACTGGGGTACTTATCAGTGAAGATGTTAGTAGCTCAATCAGAGGACATTGTCATTAGAGCTTGGGAAAGATGTGGAGCTCCAGCAGTTGGTCGAAGAGCTGTTGGGGAGAGACTAGGCAAGCAGAGCAGGAGAGAGAGTGCCTGGCCTGTGGAAGAGTGAGTGCCGGAGTGGGATCTGTTCCAGCCCCACCATCCTTGCTTTGCCCTGTGACTGTTTACAGATGGGGGAAGGGTTGGGCTGGACCTGGGCCATCTTGGGTTTCTGCATATCTACAAGGGAAACCAGTCAGTTCAGGGAGAGGAGAAACTTAAAGGAGGACGAGCTGCTCCCTGTGGTGACGGGTTCCCTGTGCTGGGGGTACTGCTCTGGGTGGGAGTTTGGTCCTTGTGACGTCTCAGGGGCTAGGATTCTAACAGCTCATCTGTGTAACACCTATTACGTGGCAGACTCTGTTCACCTATATTTACTCATTGGATCCTCATAACAGCCCTGCAATATAGATGTTTTGATTATCCTCAGTTTAGGATATTGATTAGAGTTGAAGCACAGAGTTAGATTTTTATAATTTAATTGAGTTCACACAGCTCAAGACTGATGGAGTGGGAATTTGAATCCAGCCAGTCTGGTCTGAGGCCCACAGGATACCCTTTTGGCTGCCAGTCTTGCTGTGTTGAGGGGAGGGTCTAGAGCTTCCTGTCTGTGTTTCCAAGGTCTGGTATACAGTAGGCTGGAATCAGTGTTTGGTGAGGGAATGAATTAGGTAATACATACATCTGTGTCAGGTACTCTTGATATTTTCAGGATGGGTCCCAGATGTCAGAACCACTTGAAACCAGTGTGGTCTAAGCATGAGGGCAGCGTTAGCCTAGGGCCGGAGCTCAGTGTGACCTTGGACAAACTGCTTGGGAAGCAGTCGATATGCCGTCTCTAGTCTCTGGTCTGAGAGTGACCCCTTGTGATTTTAAAGAGGAAAGGCAGGCAGGAGGAAAAGGCTGTTGTCCCCTCCCTCTGATTTTCCCAACACCCCAGGGCGCTGGTTCTAACTGCTTCCTTGGGTTTCAGAGTACTGTGCACGTTATTGAGGCCAGGCCTCGGGGTAGAGGCGTGGGACTGCCTAAGTATCTCAAGCCTCTCAACTTGGAAGTGCTGCAGTTAGTCTGTAGTATCTGTAGCTTCTCTGGGGTGTTTCCAAGCTATGTGGCATCCAGGAGGGCACCTGACCCCATGACTGCTTATGTCCTGCTTTGTCTTGAGAGCTAGGGCCTGTGTTCAGGGCCCTCAAAGGAGGGCTAGTGGGCAAGGGGCCAAGCGAGGGAAGAGGTGTGTGTCGGACAGATAGAAGCAGACCCCATAAGAACAAGAGGTCAGGGTGGGCATACTCTTCCGACCCTCCTCTCCTTCGTACATCATCTTGCCCTTTCCGTAGGTATTTGCTGGCGCTTGCCTCTGTGGCAGGCCGTGAAGTACAGGGCACGTGGCCTTGCCCTTTCTGGTCTGAGAAACCCCAGAGGCCGTTTCCCACCCTGCCCTGTGCAGCAGCACGGTCTCAGGGCCTTGGGAGGACTGGGCCTTCCGGGAGTGAGCAGTCGTGGAACAAACTATTTTTATCAATTAAGCTCTGTTTTCCTACCAGCCTCCTTGGCTGCTCCCAGTCACTCTGTCCCAGTCTCTGTTTGGCAGGAACACTTGAGGTCTTTTGAGTCTCTTGTTAGTCTCCCACCTTCCTTGAGCAGGGCCCTGTCCTGGGGTGGGAGGCCTTTCTAGGCTTCCGGAAGTGACCCCGACAGCCTCCCCCGCACAGGCTCACTGGAGGCTCCCCCTCCCAGAGCAGGGCCAAACAGGGCCGGGTCCCCAGCCTTGACCTTGACCCAAGAAGCATGTGGGGCCTGGCTCCCTGGTAGCGGCTCCCCAGGTGGTGCTTCCTGACGGTGCTGCGGTGCCCTCTCCTCACAGGTACCTCATCAACTTCCTCCTGGACGCCACCGTGGGCATGCTCCTCATCTACGCAGGCGTGCGCGCCGTCAGTGTCCTGGTGGAGTGGCAGCAGTGGGAGTCTCTGCGTTTTGGCGAATATGGTAACATAGCACGGACACCGGACGGGGGTGTGGAGGGACTTCTGGAGGGGCTCTGCTCCTTGCCCTGTCCAGCCCTCCAGGCCACTGGGCTGGAGAAGGTTTGGGAGCGGCTGGCTGTGTCCTCTGTGGTGGAGAGGCTGGTTCTGGAGCCTGAGCTCCATCCTCCTATGTAAGGCAGGTGGGTAGGTGCCCGCTTCACTGCCAAGTCCCCAGCCTTGCTGGCAGGAGCCATAGGGTTCACCCTCGAGACAGGGAGGGGGCAGGGCCTTCCTCCAGCAGAGGGCACCAGCAGCCCTACCTGCGGGGCGGTAAGGCCACCTTCCTCTGCCATGCTTCCCACCGGGCTCGCACTACCCGCCCGCCTTGCTGGAGAGACAGGGGTGGCTCTAAGTTTGGGAGCTGCTCTTCTTTCTGCTGTATGTCCGTACTTGTCCTGTCACTGGGCCGTTCCACTCCCAGAGCTCACAGGATCAGGACTGGAGTGTCCCTCCCCCACCCCAGGGCCGAGTCACCTTGCCATCACCTGACTGTGGGCCGGCCCCCCACCTGGCATCCCGCATGTACAGTCACCAGGGACACTAGGGGCATCCTCACTCACAGAGACCGAGCCTAGAACAGGTGGCCTGTGGATACTGGTGTGGTGTTGACCCACTCCGTCTTGTCAGACCCTGGGATACAGTGTTGGTAGGAAGCTGCCCTCGTGCTGGCTCCAGGTGCACACGGGGTGCCTTTTACTTACTACCCCCAGAGAAAGAGCTGGATGTGGCCTGAAGGGCTGCTGGTGAGAGGGGTTTCTTTGATCCTTGCCCCGTTCTGGGAATCCACCTCTCTCCCACCTTCACAGCGGGCCCTGCTGTCTGTGTCCAGGAGCTCCCATTCGTGGGCGCGACATCAGTGGAGCCTTTGTCGTGAGGGGCACATGGGCCAAGATGGGGAGGACCCACAAGAGACTGGCATTTAAAGGGAGAGCCAGTTCCTGGAGCTGGCTGTGAGTGCCTGGGGTATTTCTAGAAGTCTTAAGTAATTGTTTGTCTCCATTGATGGGAGGTGAGCTCAGGGGAGGGCTTTTCTTAGCCTCGTTACTTGACGCCTGATGAGTCACTGACTTAAGATAGTGTCCGACACATAGCGTGTGCCTCTGTGGCTCGGGGTCTTCCCTGCGGAGAAGCTCCAAGTCATTGATTCCTTAGCATGGAGGACAGAAATGGGCCACGCACACGTGGGCCAAAGTGGCATCATCCTCGTTTATAGGATAGGCACCCACAGGGGTTGAGTGACGCTCACCCAGGCAGTGCACAGCTTGGAGGGCCTCTTGGCTGCTACACTGGGATACCCAATCCTCCCACCAGCTCCAAGAACAGTGCTCAGATCGTCTTTGCTGTTAAGATCCCTCCTGGAAGGCAGGACTCTCAAAAGTCAGCTATAGCTGAGCGGAGCTACAGGGAAGCCACTCGTACCCAGTCGTGCTGCTCAGTGACCTGGGAGTGGAGACCAGGCTGGTCCCGATACACTGGAAATTATGGTAGTACCTGTTACCAGTGCGTTTTGTTTGCATCCCTAAGAGAGATGGAAAAAAGGTAGCAGTGGTTGTTTGAACCTCTTTTTTGCCACCTGCCCTTGGGTCATCCCACCCCCTGCCTTTGGGAATCAGAGTCTTCAAGCCAGGGTGTTTCCAGGTGAAGCTGCCCTTTATCAAGGACCATCTGGGTCCTCCCTGCCCAGGCTGAGGAAGGATAGTAGGCTATTCTCAGATACCTGGTTCCTGTTTTTATTATTTTCTTTTGCTGCTGTAACAAATTACTGCAAAATTATTGGCTTAAAACAACACAAATGTATTATCTTACAGTCTGTAGTGGAGAAGTCTGACAAAGGGTCTGAGGGACTAAAGCCAGGTTGTCAGCAGGACTGGTTCCTTCTGGAGTCTCTACAAAGAGAATCTGTTTCCTGACCTTGTCCAGATTCTAGACAGTGACTGTATTTCTTAGCTTGTAGCCCCTTTGTTCATTTTCAGGGCCAGTAACCACAGGTTGAGTGCTTCCAAGCGGCACAGTGGTAAAGAATCCTCCTGCAATGCAGGAGACCCGAGTTTGATACCTGGGTCAGGAAGATCCCCTGGAGTAGGAAATGGTAACCCACTCCAGTATTCTTGCCTGGAAAATCCCGTGGACAGAGGACAGTGGCTGGCTAGAGTCCATGGGGTCACAAAGAGTTGGACACGACTGAGCAACTGATCATACATACACACAACCACAGGTTGAGTTCTTCTCATATCATATCTCTCTGACCTTTCACACCGCCTCCACTCTGAAGTGCCCTTGTGATTACTGGGCCACCTGGATAGGCCGGGATGCTCTTCCCGTCTTGTCAGCTTAGTCACTGTTATTGCACTTGCAGCCTTAATTCCCTTCTGCACAGTAGCTGCACAGTCTCAGGTTCTGGGGATTAGGGTGTGGACATTATTCTCCCTACTGTACCTGTTAACTGGCCCATCCACTTGAGGCAGTGGTTCCAAGCAGGGTCCAGAGCTCTCTTCTCAGGTTAGTGAAGGAGAGGGGCTTGTTTTCTGGGTATTCCTGTGGTCCCTAGAAGAGAAGGTGAACTTACTAAGGAAAGCATGGGATGTGGGGAATAGACCACGCAGCCCTGAGGGATAAGGCAAGGTTCAGGGAGAGGGGTCCGCAGTCTGAAGACGAGGCTGCTCTTCCCCAGACAGAATTCCTGGAAACAGTCTGTGTCCTTCGGGCACGTATTGCTTGTGCCCTGCCACCGGCTCCTGTCCCAGTACTCCCTCTGGAAGCCTCTCCACGTACAGACAAGTTCCATCCTTTTGGTCCCATTCCCATGATTTATCCTGAGGAAATAATCCAGCAAAAACACCCAAGTACCTGAGGGTGTCCAGTGTGGTAATAAAAAGCAGGGCACATGAGAATGCCTGGCTTGTCTCTCCTTGAAAGATGAGGTTGCGGGGAATGCCAGAAAGACTCTCAAATGAAACAAATCTGAAAAACCAGCGCGTGTGCTGGTGGTTATGTGGCTATGTGCTGGATGCTCAGGGGACATGGTCTGTGATAGTGGGGTCACATGTGACTTTTCTTTTTTTGCTTTAAAACTTTCTTATTCAAGCATCTACGCTGGAAAAAAAAAAGGCAGCTGCGGCTAAGGGGGGTGACTCTGAAACTCAAAGCAGTGAAATTCAGGGGGTAGCGTGAGGACAACAGAAGGAAAAGCATTTTCTTCTTCTGTTGCCACTTAAGACTTAGAGCAAATGGGGTGAGCATGATGCAAGTAGATTTTTGTTTGATTTTAAATGTGTTACCACTTGTCTTGTTGACTTTTAAACACACTAGTCTCAGTTCATTTGTCTGTCCTACTGGTGCTTCTGTCTGACCATCCCCCATTTCACTGAACGGTTTTTAGCAAGTATTTTGAGCTGCTGTTTTTGAGAACTTCCCTCAATAACGTCAGATAGTTTACCGAAAGGATTACAAAACTCCAGTAAAAATCTAGTTAGGAGAGACTGTGCTTCTGAAATGGCTTTTTGGCTCAGATGTGCCTTACCCAAAAGTGAAAGTAAATAGGACACCGCAGGAGACACACTGAGGTCTTTCTGCATGTTTTCTGTGCACTTCTCCCAAGATTTTCCAGAAAAGGGAATGGCCTGGGGTTGTGTCCACTATGGCTGTGGAAGGCTTCCCCTGGGGCTCCACCACGCAGAGCGGGTTGGCCTGGGGACTGCCGGCACCCACCCCCAGACAGGGATTGCTGCGGACACTGGAAACAGAAGCCAGAGATCCCTCTGGGGGCCTGGATCGGGGCCTTTGTCTTCTCTGCAGTTACTCTCTAGCCTCCTCCTGGCCACTGTAATCAAGCAGCTGCAGCAGGGCTTCCAGAGTGGCTGGGGCGCACATAACCTCCCTGCCCCGCCTTGGGTCTCCTGCGCTGAAGGTGTGTGGCTCCCCAGGGACCCATCTCATGGGTTCTCCCTGTCACTGAAGATGGAGGATGTTCACTGGAGGGGTCCTCCACCCTTCATCTACCCTTTTGAATCATTCTGGAGGCACTTGAGGGGCCAAGTGTCCCCCAGTGTGAACTGCTGGCCTCTTCTTTTTCTCATCTCAGTGACCGACGGGATCACAGACAGACGTTTGTCACAGCCTCCTTACCTGGGGGGCTTCTCTCTTTGTTTCCTTGTCCCCAGTCCAGGGTGTTTGAGGATGCCCCTAGACAAAATCTGAATACCCCCCAGAGTCAGGTTTCTTACTTTCAGGGCTGAGGGCAGCAGGAAAGTGAGGGGGAGTGGGGAATGGCAGCGGAAGTGGGACAGGGGTGAGAGGCAAACAAAGAGGTTGTTTGCTGTCTTCCTGATTCAGAAACCTTAGCCTGCTCGCGGATGGGGAGAGGATGGGTAGCACCACAGCCACTGGAAACATCAACAATGGATAATAATAGCAGTCTTGCTTAACACAGCTTTTGCTGCCAGTGGACAAAAAGAGCCAGCTTTTCTCAGCCCCAGCAATGGGCACTTACTAACTTTAGTGCCTTGTAATTATATCTTAGAGTCTCTTAAAAGAAAGGCCACTTTGGTATCTCCAAATTAGGAATTCTCTGATTTTTGTTTGTTCAAGACAAGCTGATTCTTGGTGCTCTCGAGGGCTCATTTAGGAGCTCTTGGGTGGGGTGGGGGATGAGGGCTCATGGGAGCTGTGGGTGATGGTAGTGGGGGTGACCGAGTGACTACCCGAGTGACCAAGCCCTCTCTCCCTGCAGGAGACCCTCTGCAGTGCGGAGCCTGGGTTGGACAATGTGCCCTTTACATTGTGATCATGATTTTTGAAAAATCTGTCGTTTTCATCGTCCTCCTAATACTTCAGTGGAAGAAGGTTTGCCTCTTGTTCCCTTCTTTACCAACTCCTTGAGATGTCAAGAAAGACAGTATTCCCCCCTTCCTCAATCCCCACCCCAGCCCTGTTGGGAAACCAAATTGGTTTTCTTTTTAACTCCATGAAGGTACCTGGATTTGGTCTGATGGGGCAGCTCCTGGCCATGTATCAAGAGCAGTAACTTGTCACTTTTTCATATAGCATCCTTCTACCTCCCTTATACACATCTGCTCTAGATTAAGCCTTGGAAATAGGTAAAGCCCATGAAGATACAGTCCCTGCCCTGCAGTTGCCTACGCCACTGGGTAACTGTTAGGTGTTGTCAGCAAATGGTCTCTGCATCTGCAGGTGCCTCCTCATTCACCTCTCTTGGCCAGTGGTTTAATCAAGCCTTTTGGTGCCACAGGCAGTGGCTGGTCACATGTTCCTGTGGTTCCTAACACTGCCCTCTGGTCCCAGGGCTGTGCAGATAAGCCTCCACTGCCTACAGGAAACCAGCCAAAGTAACTCAGATCTTTGGTTTTATTTATGGCCGAGTTTTATTTTTTAAAAAAATAAACTAAGGCTTTTGGGAGCTGTTGTTGTTGAGGAGGTGGTTGGTGTGCAGGATTTCCATTAGAAAGTGGTCAGTGCCTCATTGCTAGTGTCTGTAATGACTGTCCACCAACCTCACTCTCCAACTTGCCCTGTGCCAACTTTGTAAAGTCCTTCGGCCTCCAGCCTCCCTTCACTTCTCACATCCACAGCAGGGGAAAGCTACTCAAGGATTACCTGCTCCTAGTGGGCTCCAAAGGGGTCCCTTGTTGGCAGTCAGGCCTGGGGACTGTGTGGCCCTGGGTGTGAGGTTCTGAGGGGAGTGTCTTAGCAAAGCCTCCTCTCAGGGCCTTGTGGGCCATTTCCCTGCCTCTCCCCACCCCCCTGGAAACGATCTTTGTGATCTTCCCCCCACCTCACTAATTCTGCTTCTCTTTACAGGTGGCCCTGTTGAATCCCATTGAAAACCCAGACTTGAAGCTGGCCATCGTCATGCTGATCGTCCCCTTCTTTGTCAACGTCAGTGCCTTATTGCATTTCTTAACCTCTGTTTGCTCCATGCCTTCCCGTGTTCCTTTCAAAATTGTGACAGAGAAAACACCTTATAGCACTTGGGTGCCTCCATGCAAGTATTTGTCAACTCTCATCCCCACCCCAGACCTAGAAACATCCAGATTGCTTCCTCAACATGAAGATCCTGCTCCAGGGCCTCTGTGCAAACTGGAGGGTCCTGGAATCTTTGTCCTGCCTTCCCTACCAGGGAACCGCCACGTGTGTAACAGCGACTTCTAGATTAAGACCATTAGGAATGAAGACTGTTAGGAATTTTCCTGACCGCAGGGCTCCTGGAGAAACTTCCTGACCACAGGGCTCCTAGAGAAACTCAGAAGCACACTGGCTAGAAATCAGGAAATAGGAAAGAAATGGTAAAGAAACCTGGGGGTGACAGATGTGACAGGTGTGCCAGCCAGCGACTCAGCCCAGGGGAGGAACCCCTACCAGGAGTCCAAAGACCTTGGTTCAGGCCCTGCTCTGCCGATTGCTGGGACACCCGAAGCAGGCTATCCCCTTCAGTCACCAAGCAGAGAACCCCTTGGAGCAAAACTCTTGAAGAAAAGGCACAGGGATTGGAAGTCTCTTCCTTGACTTCTGAGAGGGAGCAAGGGCCTGCATGATGTCTCCCTCTCCCTAGTTCTTAACGCTGTGATCTGGAATGGGAGTGAGGAGGATGGGTGTGGGGGCTGCTTGCCTTTGCTTTCATAAGTGTCATATCCCAGAGTGACCTGCATTTTTCTTCCCACAGGCTTTGATGTTTTGGGTAGTGGACAATTTCCTCATGAGAAAGGGAAGGACGAAAGCTAAGCTAGAAGAAAGAGGGGCCAACCAGGACTCGAGGAACGGGAGCAAGGTCCGCTACCGAAGGGCCGCGTCCCATGAGGAGTCAGAGTCTGAGGTAGGGCCGAGCCCTCGTGCCGCTGACCCAGGAAGGGTCTGGTCTTGTGTTCGAATCTGGCCGTCTCTTGAATGCTGAGTCGCAGCCCCACCAGCGGGAGGGAGAGGAAGCTGACAGCTCCCGTCCAGCTGGGACCCATTCCTGCTGTCCCCTGGTCCTTCCTTGGGCCGGGAGCTGAAGCGTCTGGTGAGGGGTGGCCCTTTTCCAGCAGCCCCTCCATCGGTGGAGCAAGACAGGAAAGGGAGGAGCAGCATTGTTCCAGGGAAGCTGGCAAGGACGAGTGGGCGTGGTTGTCCTTTAAGCATCAAGGCGTTTGAATCCCTGCCCATCGCTCCGGAGCAAGGGAAGTGTTGGCTGGGCCGACTGGAAACTTCTCTGGGGGTAGCCAGGCCTCCCAGGGAGAACCTCACCTCCCCTTATTTTCAAGTGTCCTAAGTGGAAATGTTTGGACCTCAGGGAGATTGGTGGCCATAAATAGGAGCCTGGAGGCAAGGTTGTATGTCTGAGGCAGGCTTGTAGGTGCATGGCACCATGGGTGCGGGTGACAGAAATGGCTGAGGATGTCTTCTCTGAGAGGCCTTCACACCTGTGGCTGAGGTAAGTGATAGCCAGCCTGCACAGCCCATCTTAGCAGTCAGTGATATGTTTTGAGATTGAAGTGAAGTGAGGTGAAAGTCGCTCAGTTGTGTCCGATTCTTTGCGACCCCATGGACTGCATAGTCTATGGAATTCTCCAGGCAAGAATACTGGAGTTGGTAGCTTTTCCCTTCTCCAGGGGATCTTTCCAACCCAGGGATCAAACCCAGGTTTCCCGTGTTGCCGGCGGATTCTTTACCAGCTGAGCCACAAAGGAAGCCCGTTTTGAGATTGAGGCATTGACAAAACCCCGAGAGAACTTGGAACAGTTGGTTTAGCCCCCTGGGGCATCCTGGAGAGCGCTTTGAAAACCACCTTGGTGGAGGACAGAGGCGAAGCCTGCCTCTTCTCTAGGTGCCCCTCAAATCTGGCATGAGGCCTGTCGGGTTGTAAGAACATGGTGAACGTTAGGTGAAGGACAAACAACGTTTTAGGCAGAAGCAGCTGCTCCTGAGGCATCGTGGTCCTGTGGTTTGGTATTTGGGTAATAATGTGAAATTCATTATGGCCAGAGTAGCATGTATTCCAGAGGGTAGGATAGCATGACAGGAAGTGGGTTACAGACCAAGGTCTGAGCTAACTGGGCAAGGTGTTAGCTCAGAGCATGGAATGGGCACGCACTTGTACAGGTGATAGGGAGCCAGAGAGAGTGCTCGATCAGGGGACCGGGACAGGAGGCAGGGAGCCCTGCAGGGAGGGTAGTGAGAGCACCCTGCACTGGAGGAAGATAAGCTGCCCCTGCGCAGCTGTGCTCTGGGCCTCTCCATCTCGGCCTGGGCTGTCCCTGTCCTTCCCCAATGCTCCGAAGCCTGAGCAGCCAGGCAGGTGGGCAGTGAATGCTGTCTGCTCCAGGTGCCCTAGCTGTGTGGCCATGTTGTTGTAGGGGCTCAGAAGGGCAGAGGGCTCCTGTTTGTCTTCAGAAGTTTGTGAGGTTGACTCATGGCAGCCACTCTGAAATGGCCCTGCTTTGTGTGTGCCCCACAGGTGTTTTCCTTTCAAAAAGGGACTTTTCAGTGCGCTTTTGCTATATTTGAACCAATTTCAAGGACCTGGGACTCCATATGCCAACACTGGGCTTTTTTGGCCAGTGTGACCTTATGCTAAGTTTGCTCTGATGGTGGTTCTGTCCCAGCCGGAGGTTGGACGGAGAAGCAGGAGCAGAGTGGAGGCGTGTCCACTCAGCACTGGTGTCAGCACCTGTGGGTGCACGTGGTGTAAACGAGGCCGGGTGAGGGACAGCTTGTCTCACTCGGTAAAGGGGGACCTCCCCATCTCCCTCTGCTAATAAACCTGACACTTGAGGCCTCCTGGCCAGGTTGGCACTCTAGACGGGGCCCAGGGTGGGCAGGTGAAGAGGGCATCGCTGGCGGTGACTCAGGGCCATGCCTTTCCACTACTCAGATCCTGATCTCGGCCGATGACGAGATGGAGGAGTCGGACGTGGAGGAAGACCTCCGGAGACTGACACCCTTGAAGCCCGCGAAGAAAAAGAAGCACCGCTTCGGGCTGCCCGTATGACACATTCCCAAGCCAGGGTCGGGTGGGGGCCTGCGGCCGGCCACCGGTCAGCCAAGGGTCGCTCAGCCGCGTCTTCCCTCCCCTCCTCTCTCTGCCCCTCTTCTACCTCCACTCCGCCCGCGGCCTCGGCCCGCTCCCAGATACTGTGACCCGGGGAGGGAGGCCGCCAGCTCCACGCGGCAGCTGGAGGTCCCCACTCAGTTGCACTACAAACACTGACCAAATATGCAAGCGAGGCGTTTTGTTTGTGTGTTGTCGTCCCGAGTGGTGTTGCGAGGGACCCGGAAGCCCTGTCCCACGTCTGGCCGGGTGGCCTTGAGGATGAGCACTTACCTGCACGTGGACCGCGGGTGGAGCCTCTCACCAGGGCTTCAGGGGGGAGTGTGAAGACGGAACATGTCTGGGGGCTGAGTTACTCATTGACCAAGTTGGAACCATGACGCTTTCTTACTCGAAATGGCTTTTGTAACTATTGATTTCTATGGCTGGTTTTATGAGCTGTCACAGTGTTAATGTTTTTTGAGTATGTGTTTATTTCCTATGGGACTAATGGGCAAAACATAGATTTTTAAGTCTTCCGTATGCTGTTGACTTTTATATGTTTAAGTTATATTTTCATACTATTGTATTTAAAAGCTCTTTTTTACCCCCAAAGAAATGGGTTTGTTTGCCTTTCATGGGACGTGAACTGGTGGGAGGAAAAAGTTGGGAGTTTTTTATTTGGAATATCGTTAGGTAATCTGTGATCCGATGAGGTAAATGATTCCAGTAGGAAGGGAGGTGGGCCCTTATCTGAAATCAGCAAACCCAGTGGTTCTGCAGAGGTCAGGCATGAGCAGGAGGCAGCTGGTCCGAATGTGGATCCAGGGCCTGTGAGGGTGGAGCAGGAAGGGCTCTGCCTAGGGCCCAGCGGCACTTGGCACTTCAGCTGGCAAGTTAGAGTCTTGGTGAAATGTGACTGAAAAGGGAGCATAAGAGGATATTGTGTCCAGAGAAACTGAGACTCCAAGGCCACTCCTGTTTGTTCCCTACATCTCTTCAGAACCCCCAGATCCGAAGTTTAAAACGCAAACTTGGCCTTCCCGCCTCCCATGGTGCAAGCTTCAGAGCCAGACTCTGGACCCCCCTCTGGGAGCATCCTCTCAGGCTACCCCGTGCCTGTCAGCCTAGTGTTGTCTACTTGTCTTGTGCAGCAGTCTAGAGAACGCCTGTCTGACCATGAGATCCTATTGTTTACATCCTCCAGAGCAGCAGGGTGGCTGGGCACACGGTGGGGCAGGTGGAGGTGAGTGAGCTCGCTGTCTGCATCCACAGGCAGGATGAAGTGCTTCTTTCTAAACTTGTGGCCCCCACTCCTCAGAATGGTTATAGGCCCCGTGGCTTTGGGAGTCTGCTGCCCGGCAGTGGAATGGCCTGACCCAGCTGTGGGAGCAGCAAGGCAAAGCAGCCCAGTGTTTTGTCCCAGCCCAGGGTCGGCCTGAAAGTTTAGGAGTAGAGGACCTCGTGGCAAAGGTGCGAGTTGGAAGTGAGATCAGTGCAGGGAGCCCACACCACCCAGAACCTTCCTTTTAGACCTACATAACAATGTGTTTCACTCAAGCAGATTAGGTCTGAATTGCGACGTGTGAGCCACAGTGTTAAACCAGGCATCCCGGGTCTATCCTCTGCCTCCTGCAGTCCCACCTGTGTGGGCCGTAAGGACACAAACCTTGGAGAGGACTTCTCAGCCGGTCATTCTCTAGAGTCCAGAAGCAGGAGGGCCAGAGGAGCCCGGACCTGAACTGCCATGGGTGGCGCCTCTGCTTGGGTGGGTGCCAGTGGCCGCAGGAGAGGAAGGTGAGCCTATCTCCACTCTCCCTTCACCCTGCTTTCATCCCATGCTCTTCCCCCTCCAGCCTCCAGCTGTGTTAGTGGGCAGCCCTGCACCGGAAAGGCCAAGCCTGCCTCTGATCCTGGTAGGTGGTAGGCATCGCTGACTCGCCTTTTGTCTCCTGCTGCCTTTCGTTTTTATTAACCTGTGGTCACAGCTGTTTCCCGCTCCTCAGGTCACCTCCCTGAGCCCAGCATCTGAGCTTTTCTTTCAGTCTTGAGATCCTGATGTTTCCAAACCAGCAATAGTGGGCAGGAGACCCACAGGCTGTGAAGGATGGAGCTGGGTATTACAGATCCCAAATGATCTGCTCGTCCCAGTGCCTGCTGGGCAATAGGTTTTGGGGACCAAGAGGTAGCGAGCAAGTGGTGGTTTCTCCCTGTTTCCTGATTTTCAAAGGAGTTTCGTCTCTGAGCAGCAGTTGTGTGGTAGCTGGCTACCTAGGGCATGGACATTTACCAGAGTCTAGTTGTACAGGGCATCGTTGGCATGCTTGGCCTTACCCTCTGTGCACACTCACACGCACACATACATGCACACAGTTAGTATCCCCCAGGAGTGCCTCCTGCGGTTCTCCTGCGGTTACTGAGGGCTTTTCTGTGGTGCACTGTCCCGAGACAGTGGGTACGGTGGGCCGTGGCCAGGACTTAATTCCCAGCTGGCCTCCCTCCCTGGGGTAAGCTTTCTCTCCAACTGCTCCGAGGTGCCTTATGAGGTGCAGCCCTTCACCTGCCCCAGGGCAAGCGTCATCATGTTTAAGAAGCCACGGAACACCAGCTGGATGTTGTGCGCTGTCCATCTGGTTTGTCTGAATTTGGACAAACCAGCCATGCCACCCTTCATGGAAACTTGTAAGTCAAGGCCAGGAACAAGTTTCTTGTAACTGATGGAGGTAACTTGCTGAAGTAGAATTGTCACATCTACCGTCTGAATGAAAGAGACCACAGTTGCCCGTTTTCCTTTTGGCTGCCAGTGGGACGTTGTCAATGGCAAGGAGGAATGTTGGTGAGATCCCTGACAACAGTGGCTTCTTGGTCTGCTCAGTCCAAAGGCCCTACCCTGTGAAGTCCCACTAATTAGCCTTCAGGCACGCCGGTAGCCTCCAGCCTCAAGCTTTAACCTGTGCCTCTTCCTGACAACAAGGAGTCATGGGTTAATGTTGACCATGCCTGTGGAGGGAATATATGTAAAGGTTCAAATTCAAGTTGCTTCTTCCCTTCGGCAGTATGGGCCTGGAGGCTGCAGCCCAGAGTCCCCGACTAAAAGCTGCCCCAGGAGCCTGGAGGGAGCAGCAGGGTCAGCATCTCACTCTGCCCTCTAGACGGCAGTCCACTGGCCGTTTTGCAGCCAGGTGAACATCGATGACTCTGGGAACTTGCCATCAGCCAGAGCAGCCACCCTAGAGGGTGCAGGGCTGGCCTTTAGAAGTTTCACACACTTCCAGTGAGGAGCAGAGAGCTGTCTGTTTTACCCTGCGAAACATTGGTAGCTCCGAAGGGCTTTGCTTTGGGGGAGGGCCCTTGAGCTCCTGAGTGGGTGGGTGGGTTGTTTTAATTTGGTTTCTCTTTTCATGAAGTTTGTTAGGAATCAGACCTATGTGAGCAAACCATGGCCTCCCAGTGGAGGTGGTTCAATTTGTGGTGTTATGAGTCACAGAAACACACTTTTGAAATGAAAGGGAAGACGATGTACTTACACTGTAAAATGGTTTACAATAAAGTTTGACATCTTATTACAGTTTCTAAAAAAAGAAACTATCACTCTTGTGGTTGTTGGTTGTGTGTTCTGTGGCGTTGAAACAGCTTGGTGGGGTCAAGAAACTGTCCCCAGTGAGTTAGAAAGTTCTTCCCAGAAAACAGAGTGAGAATGAATTGACCTCTCCTTATGGTGGATGTGGGAACCAAACCCTGCCAAGGGGAAAAAAACAAACATGCTCGTGCCGTTTCATCTTTCCTTCTAATGCGAGTGAAAGGTCCTCTGCCTCCCCCCTGAGTGAGTGAGTGGTGCCTTAGAGATGGGGTGTAAGGCGTGAACATCCCGCATCCTTGTTCCTGAGGCTGCAGGGCTGGAAGGCAAGTGCCTCCCTGGGCAGCGCCGGCTGTGGAGGCAGAGCTGAAGCACCAGGAGCCGGCAGCACAGGCCAGGCCTGTCCTCAGTGCCTCTTGGCCTCTGTTTGGAGTCCTGGATTCGTGCCGGCGGCTGTCTGAAGGCATTCCTCGTGTCAGCACTCGTCTCAGATGGAACCTGGCAGGGCTCGTGTTGGCCTCCCAGAGCCAAGACCAGGCAGGGGGGAATTAGAGATCTGACAGCAGTGGACGGGCATTCCAGGTAGCCAAACGTCAGTGCCTGGTTGGTTCCGTCTGCCTGGAGCCTTCAAGGATAAAAACATGCTCCATCACAAACTGACAAGGAGCCTGGGTATGTTCGACCCAACAGGACAGACCCTGAGCGCCCATCCACGTCCACTCCTACCCTCACCCAAGGCCCAGAGTCCTGCCATGTGCCCTGGGGGTCTCCCCTTCAAGGATGGGGTGTTTGAAACTAGCAGAGGAGAGTTAAGTGACCTTCAGGGTCCCTGTCCCTCTGTGTATGCCTGGAGTGGGCTTCACTGTTGCCCACCCTCTCATAACCTAAATGTCCTTGGGCCAGTTGCCCTTCAGTGACCTCATCTCAGTCAGAGGCTCTGTGCTGTTTCCTTTAGCTCGCCTCATGGTTTCCTCCCAGCCCTTCCTGGGCACTTCGCCCCTTCCTTTGTCCCTCTGCTAATAAACTCACACTGGGAGCTGGACAGAGAATGGGGGCATCAGCAAAAATGTTGATGGGGCAGCTCCCAGGCTTCCCTTGGCCGCAGTTTCTCCACCTGGGAGCCAGGTGCAGGCCCTGTGCTCTCAGTGCACTGTGACGGCTCAGCAAGCTGGCCGTGAACACACTCCCCAGCGGCAGACGCAGGAAGCATCCGCCCCGCTGCCGTGTGGAGCTGGAAAGTCTCTTTCCTGTGGAATCCAGGAAAAGGGTAGAAGAGAGAGAAAAACAAGCTCAGAGCTGTCCACCCTGGCCCAGGGCCCTCCCTTTCCTTGGGGACACCCCCACGCTGGGATGGACTATCGCAGATAGACAGCTCGGACAGCCACATGCATGTTAGAGGACCTGCATTCGTAAACACAAGTTGCTGCCAGGCCCAGTGCCTCCTGCCCACAAGAGAGCAGCTGTCCCCGAGGATACGGGGTCTCCCCAGCTGTCTGCTGTCGCCAGGACTGCAGCCCCCCAGGCAGAAGTGCTCAGCAAGCCCCTATCATCTCCAAGAATAAACTCTGAAGCCAGCGACTGCGTGGGTCTGAATCATCGGGGAGCTGTCAGAGGAGGGGGAGTGACTTTCCGGGACAGGCAAGCAGACTATATAAGCCCCAGAGGGCTGGGCGCTGCTTAAATCTCTTCCACAGCCACTACCTGCCAGGGAGCAGCTCCCCACAGCACCCACCATGTCCCAGGTAGGAGGGCCCAGCTCAGGGCCTGCTGGTGCCAGGGGCTGGGGGTGGGGTGGGGGAGATGGATGCTGTCAACTCTGGCAGCTGTGTCTTGAGGTGAGCTTGGAGCATAAACACAGGAGGCTTTGCCTCCCCTGGAAGGCCAGGGCTCAGAGAGGTCAGGCAGACAGATGGTATGAGGCTGTGACAGCCATGGCCCCAGAGCTCCTGGTCTGTGGGGAAAGGAGAGAGACTTGGGGTAGGGGGTGTGACATGCAGTCAGGAAGGCTTCCTGGAAGAGAAGTGATGCCTTGAATTGGCTGGAGTTAAGTGAGCAGGGAAGAGGGGTCTGGGCCAAGGTGTGGTGGTGGGAAAGGGCCCTCAGCCTCAAGGCCTCAGGTTGTAAGATGAGGCTTGGGCTCCCCGAGGCTGGCGCTCAGGAAGCCCCCATCAAGAAGAAGCGGCCCCCTGTGAAGGAGGAGGACTTGAAGGGGGCCCGAGGGAACCTGACCAAGAACCAGGAGATCAAGTCCAAGACCTACCAGGTCATGAGAGAGTGTGGTGAGTATTCTCAGGGCGATGAGGGCCTGGGTGCAGATGTGTTTCTGTGGGAAGGAGGATGGGTTGGGGGGCGGGAGGGTCCCATGGGTCCTTTTTCTAAGAGTTCAGAGCTTGTGGGCTCGGGATGGTGCCTACCACACAGGGGGCCTCTCCTCTCTAGGAAGCCAGGCCTGCCCCTAACCCACCTCCTTCCCATCCTTCCCACAGAGCAAGCTGGTTCTACTGCCCCGTCAGTGTTCAGCCGCGCCCGGACTGGGGCTGAGACGGTGTTTGAGAAGCCCAAAGCCGGACCCGCCAAGAGTGTCTTTGGCTGAGAAATGCATGCCACCCCCCTCACCACAGGCACCACTGCGACACAAGAACTTTTCCCAAGAACTTTTTTTTTCCAAGAACTCTTTTTTTATGCCAGAACACACCTTCTCACCTGACGCCTTGGGGAATGCCACGCCTGCCCCACAGCCCTGGCCCCTCAGCCCAGGGACTCTGCACTCACACCTGGGAAAGCACCAATAAAGAGAATGCCCAAGTGGCTCCAGCATTTGCAGGGTGTTGGTTGGTCACTGGCCATGGCCACTAAATGCCAGGGAGGGGAGGGGAGGGGAGGGCAGGGCAGGTGTGGGGCACATTTTCCATCCCTCTCGGCTTCTGGAAAAGTCCCAGAGGGTAAAGCAGGTGCTGTTATGCCCACCACCATGTGGCACAGAGAGCCTCGGGTGTGGAGACCAGATGCTGACCCGTGTGACTTCAAACCTCTCTCCTCCTTTTCTGAGTCGCAGTTTCCCCTTATATGTGACAAGGGACCCTATTGTGTAAAGCAGGCCATAGTCACAGTGCTCAGAGTGAAGCAGGTGGGGGCCTGGGGCTTACCCTCTCCCCACCCTTCACAGAAGCCATCGCGATGCCCCCAGGGACCCCAAGGCTCTGTGGAACTCAGGGTCCTCAAATCTCCCTCCCCCTTGTTCACATTGCCCCCCTGCCATCTCGCATCCCCTCAAAGAAACAGCCAGGTGGAGGCTCCTCTCTGGCCCGTGGCCTTCCACTCCCTGAGGCACTGTCCCCTCACCCCAGCGGAGTGAGCCTCCCCCTCGCCACTCCCACGGCTCTGCCTGAGTCACAGAACACCAGGGTCTCAGGTCCTGTGTGATCCTTCCCACTTCGGCCCTCAAATGTCCCTGAGCGCCTGGAGCTGTCGGATTCAGGGCACTAGAGAGGCCTGTCCAGCTGTGACAGCAAGACCCCAGACCGTCCAGGCTAGACAGGCAGGGCCTGGGCTTACAGTGCCTGGCTTGGGGCCGATGTCTGCAAGGAAGTCTCGCCCGTCCCCTAAGCAGGTGGGGCAGGCTGCACAAAGTCTTTCCCATGTTCCCAGCCAGCCCTGCCTCCTTATATAGCTGTTTCAGGCTGGGCCCGTGCTCTGTGCCCCGAGGGAGCAGACCTTCTGTGGGGGCCAGGCCTGGGCCTGCCCACTGGGCCCCTTGGGGAGGCCCTTCCCGCAGATTGCTGAAGGGCTTTGTTGTCCCCTGCCATTCCCTTGGGGAGGCCCTTCCCGCAGATTGCTGAAGGGCTTTGTTGTCCCATGCCATTCCCTTGGGGAGGCCCTTCCCGCAGATTGCTGAAGGGCTTTGTTGTCCCCTGCCATTCCGATCACATCCAGAGCCAAGGGGCGGGCGGTGCAGATGTGCATAGAGGTGAGGCTTCAGCCGAAGTCAGGTAAAGAAAGGGAGTGTTTACTTGTAGCCACAGACCCAGCTCCCTTCCCTCAGGGCAGGTGCTGCTGGCGCTGAGAAAGGCAGGGCTAATGGAGGAGCCCCCTTCCTGCCCTGCGACTGTCCCAAGTGGGCCCTGAAGATGGCACCCTCCCTTGGCCCCTATCCCCAGGAGAATGTCACTGAGCCCTCCTTCTCTGACCCAGGATCTGGCACCTGGCCACTTTTCTGAAGCATCTTTAGCCCATATGTGGCCTGAGACGCAGGAGCTGAGCTCTCCCAGATTCACAGGAAGACAAGCACCAGCTGTGTCCCCGTCCCCTAATATTTATTTGCTTCATTGCTGTTACGAAAACAGTCTTTCAACTTTATTACAGAAAAATTGAAAAAAGCCATCCTTAATCCTACCACAGGCCCTCCAGCCATCCTCCCGTGAATGAGCCCATGACAACAGCACTGCCTTGGCGGTGGCTCGCTGACAGATCGGCGTTCTGTCCTTCCTCACTCCAGGAGTGATTCACAGGCTCCCTTGGCATGACTGACCTCCACGTAGGCCACTGGAGCGCACATGCCACCACCCTGAATTGCCCCCTCCAGGAATTCTGTGCTTCCCTCTCAGGAAACTCCCAACAGCCTGATCTCGGGGCCACAACGCGGGGCATCTTTGTGGCTCTCGGTTTGTATCGCCAAGTGAAGATCTTGTTTTGGAGGCCTTGCTGGAACTGCACCAAGATTCCTGGCTAGAATAATGGGGCCCGAACAGCATCCTGGGCCTCCCCCCCACAGCAGAGAGAAGGGGGGCCCCTTGGCCTATCCCCTCTCCTTCCGTAAGTAAGGTGTATCCACCCTGCCTTAGCCCCAGCAGATCTTGCTCCACTGAGGTACCCGAGGGCTGCTTAGGGCCCTTGGGTCCCACTGACCAGTCACACTGACCTGATTTCCACGCCCCCTGCCTCCCAGAAGACATACTTCAGCCCTCCTCTTCCCAGCCATGCCTCTCCTCTAAGGCTGGGCTTACAGAGAGCCGACCAGTTCACCGCTGTGCCCCCGAGCCCTGGGGAGCTTTTTGGTGGGATAACTGGTGTGAGGGGTGGCAGTGGCTTGCTTAGATTCTGGACCTTTCAGAAGGAGCACCCGTACTCAACTCCCACCCAAGCCTGCCCCTCCTCCGTGCAGGTTCCCATCCCCAGCCAAGGTCCACAGGACATTCCGCAGCTTGCCTGCTTATCTTGAGTCCCCTGTGGTGTTTGGCTTTGCAGATCCCAGTTTCCCAGAACCTGCCCCCGCAGGGGCGGGGCAGCAAGCAAGTTACTAATTCCGCACCTCCTCTCAGGTTCAGAAGCGGCCGGCCAGAGCCAAAATGAAGACCCCAGCCCCTGGCCGCACCCACAGCATCGTGCTGGTCCTGCTCTCGCTGGCCGTCCTCCAGACCACCAAGGCCCAAAAGGTAACATCCGTGGGGGGCCTGTGTGTGTGCACCTGAGCGTGAATGGGGCAAGTGAGTGAAGGCAAGGAGAGCCTTGGTCTGTGTGAGTGTGCAAGTGAGCATGGGTCAGTGTGTGTGCAGAGAAGGGGTGCTGCCCTAAGGGGTCTATGGAGAATCCCCCATTTACTGGGAGGGGTGATCCTGTTATTCCCAGTTCCCAGGGAGGAACTACAGCCTAGCAAGTTGCCCTGGAGGGCAGCAGTAGGTAGGGTGGGTAAGAATGCGCCTCAGGAGCCCAGCTTACCCCTCCTGTCAGCCTGACCTTGCGGAAGTTATTGATGCTTTCTGTGTCTCTTTTTCCTTGTCTGTAGAACAAGGTTACAGTAATAGAACTATTCAGAGGTTTGTGGTGAAGAGGAAACCTTTAGTATTATGAAGTGCTGAGTACAGTGTCTGGCACCAGGAAGACACTCACTCACGTGTAAGCAAGGCACTCAGCCTGCCATGCACCTCTGTGCTGAACACAAGTACGCCATGTGCAAGCAGGCAAGAGCCGTGTAGGCTCTGCCTGTGTACACATACCCTTCCTTGGAGACCGCACACCTGGGGCAAAATACACATGCTTGGGGGAGTGCCCCATGGGCATGGATGGAGCAACAAGGGCAGCCCCACGACTGTGGGGAAAAGGACAAAGCAGAAGATGCTCAGCCTTAGAGGTGGACCTTCCCTACCTTCAAGTCTCCCAGCTCCCGCAGGCCCCTGGGGGGAGGCTGGTGGGCACCGTTTTCCCAGTCACAGGACTTGTGCACTGCCCTTTCACTGGGCAGGACTAAGATGGCATGGGAGCTGCTGCCACTCATCTCTGCCCCAAGGATAAGTCCCTCCCAGACACAGTGGGGCTCAGGCTTCACCCCCCACCTTGCCTGCTTTTTCTCCAAGGAGCACTGTGGCCCCCACTGGAGACCACAAGACAGTCCGGTCCCTTCCCTGCAGGGTCTCTGCACTATTGGGTGGGGAATGAAACACAAAGCAGCCTCTGATTTGAGGTGAAAGTTCACAATGCTTCATGCGATTCTTCTTGGTCTGTGGCTTGGTTGGGGTTGGGGGCCAGGGCTTGGTGTGAGACCAAGATCAAGACCCACTCTTGAAGAGCACTAAACAGTCCCACCCTTTCCTCCTTCACAGGCCCAGAATGACGTTGACATCTACAGCCTCACTGTGGACTCTAAGGTCTCCTCCCGATTTGCCCACACAGTTATCACCAGCCGGGTGGTCAACAGGGCTGATGCCATTCAGGAGGCCACCTTCCAGGTGGAGCTGCCCAAGAAAGCCTTCATCACCAACTTCTCCATGTAGGTGCCCTGCTGCACTCTTCCTGGTCTCCTCTCCCCAACCCAGCAGTCTGACACCATGGCCCTTGTGTTCGCTTCCTGATGTGAGATGTGCCAGGATATAAGCCTGAGGTGTGTGTGCTCTACCTGTAGGCAATACAGAGGTCAGAGGCTTTAGCCAGGAACTTCACGCATTCTCAGAGACCCTTCCCTGCCTCTATCCTTTCATCCCTTCCTCCTTCCCATTCTGCCTCCCTCGTTCCATCCGTCTACCCATTCCTACCTCTTTCCCTCCATCTATCCCTCTCTTCCTTCATCCCTCCCTCCATTGGTCCCTCCCGCCTTCTGTCTCTCCATCCATTCATCCATCCGTTTTCCCTGAGTTCTGCCCAGGTGGCAGATGGAGAACCACAGACTCTTCATGTCTTGGCCTTTGAGAAGTACAGACTTGAGGCATCCTGAAGCCAATCCCAGGCAGAAGGGAATCACCAAAAGGCAGATTCTTGCCCAGAACACAGAAAACTTAACTTAACCCCCTACAATGAAGTAATGCCTCAGGGAGGGGGATCACCTCCTTGTCACAGAAGTTCTGAGCCAGGCTGGTCCACCTGCCCCATAGTGGGGTGTTGCAAAGGATGGTTCTTCTCTGAGCCAAAAGCTGTGTTGGGAGGCCCCTGGGGTTTCCGTGGACTCTGTAAGCTGGTGATGATCGTCACTTTGTCCTCTGCTTTCCTCCCCCACCCCTTCCCAACTGAGTTTTGCAATGTTTGCTAAATGCAAGCGAACTCTCTGTCTCTGGCCCTGCAGAAGAGGCAGTGATTGAGAACAGGCCAGAGAGGGTCTGATCCTAGAAACTCAGGGAGGGTGATGGGTGGGGCAGAGAGCTAGCGTCTCAGGCAGAGTCCCCAGTGTACCCTGGGACCTCTGAACACCTGCGGTGGGGGCAGGGTCCTTGTGGTTGGTTCCTTATCTCTCTGCCCACCCCCTTCCATCAGCCCTTCTTTTCCTAACCAGGAGCCAGGCCTGTGTGGCCCAACTTTCAGTGTAAGCTTCATAGGCTGCACTCCACTTCCCATGTGGGTGCTGTGGCTGGCAAGTTGCAAGGTTCCAGGCCCATTTCATCTTCTGAAGGCCCAGGACATGCACCCGTCTCTGGGCCTAGCTCCTGTGGCTGCATGAGATAGGGAAGCAGGGGGCAGGGCAGGGTGCCTTGCTGCCCAACCTGGCTCAGAGCCCCAGTTCGGCATCCGGAAGGAGGAGCCCTGCAGCCCAGCACCAGCCCCACTGTAGCCCAGGGTTAAATTGTGACCAGGAAGGTGGGAAGGAGGGACACTGGTCCCGGCATCCTGGCTGTCCCCTCCCCCCTGGAGACTCTTACACTTAAAGACCACCCCGGATGGAGCAGACTTAGTTTGCCTGCCGCTTCTCTCTCAGTCCCTCAAATGGCCACTAGGATTGTTTCTACCCACCAAGGAGCCCTGTCCCCTCGTCATCCGAAACCTCCTTCCGCAGAAGCCAGCTTCTCTGCAGTGTGGCCTGCACTTTGTCGGTGAAAAGAGGGGGGCAGCCGTGGAGAGGGGTCAGAGCCTTCAGCCCTGTGTCTCCACTGGCCTGGGAGCCAGCATCTCCCTCCTCAGCATGCCCCACCCTGCTGAACACAAGACTGAGTGAAATGAGGCTCAGAGCTCTCACTGGTGGCTGACTGGTTCCTCTGGAAACAGTCTGTAGGGTGGAAGCGGCAACTGGAACGTGGAGCCAGACAGGAAGGGAGGAGAGAGGCCAAGTGCTTGCTCAGCCCCGCCTCCTCCTTCATCCCGGCTGTTCAGGAAAAGGCATGTTAGCCAGCTCAGGGTCGATGGAAGTCTGCAGAGCCCCTGGCCACCCCGGGGCCCCGCACAGAGACGTGTCCGCAGTAGGTGTGTGAGAGACGCGTGGGCTCGGGTAAAGATAGGAGTCACTCTGTCGGAAGGCATGGGAAGTCCCAGAGAGGGTGGGATTGCAGTGGGCCTCACCCGCCAGGCTCTCACAACTCACTCCATCCTGCCCCAGGGTCATCGATGGTGTGACCTACCCGGGTAACATCAAGGAGAAGGCTGCAGCGCAGGAGCAGTACAGCGCGGCCGTGGCCAGGGGCGAGAGCGCCGGCCTCGTCAGGTGAGTCCAAGGGGGTGGGAGGACCCCTCTGGGGGTGGGGTCAAGGCTGCCCCCAACTTCAGCTGTTGTGCGTTGCTCCCCCTCCAGTGGCCATACCCGCCCTCACCCCCAGTCTGAGGGGCACACCCAATGCCCTCTTCCCCCAGGGCCACCGGGAGAAAGACAGAGCAGTTCCAGGTGTCAGTCAGTGTGGCTCCCGCTGCCAAGGTCACCTTCGAGCTTGTGTATGAGGAGCTGTTGGCACGTCATCTGGGAGCGTATGAGCTACTGCTGAAAGTCCGGCCCCAGCAGCTGGTCAAACACCTGCAGGTACCTGACACCACTTTCTCCTAGAAGGCCTCCTTGATGACCTCACTCTGCCGAGGGCGGACCCAGCTTCCCCCTCTGCCTCCTGTGAGGGCCAGCCCTGGCTCCTAGCAGACCCAGTAACCCGGTTCTTGCTTCTAGATGGACATTCACATCTTTGAGCCTCAGGGCATCAGCTTTCTGGAGACAGAGAGCACCTTCCTGACCAATAAACTGGCAGAGGCCCTCACCACCTCACAGAACAAGACCAAGGTGGGCCTGCTAGGGTCTGTGGGTGAGGGTTCCCAGGGGCCTGTCTTGAGGCTGGACTTCCAGAGAGCGGAACCGCTAATCAGAATCTCTGAGCTTGAGGGACTTGTGAGGTTCCTATGTCCGTGCTGTCATTTGGCAGACAGGGAGGGCAAGGCCCAGGGACGGATGGTGGGTGCTGGTTTGAACCCTGGGCTCAGGAGAGAAGACTGATGTGAGGGTCCCCAGACCTGGTAGGGAGGAGGGACTGGCTGGTCCGCACACATCCTGGGCCCAGCCTCTGCTTGCACAAAGACGGGAGCAGGAGATTCACTCACACCCCCTCCCCTATATGAAGGTCATCTGGCTGACAGCTCAGCCTGAGAGAAAGTCTCCTGGAACTTGACCCAAGACTGCCTCCTGGAATTCTCTCTTCAAATAGGGATGAGGGGTGTTGTTAATACCACCTTGCTGCTCCTTCCAACTTCAGCCAGGTCATTTTTCCAGGCTCACATCCGATTCAAGCCAACACTGTCACAGCAACAAAAGTCTCCGGAGAAGCAGGACACGGTCCTAGATGGCAACTTCATTGTCCGCTACGATGTGGACCGGACTGTCTCTGGGGGTTCCATTCAGGTATGTGGGCTCCAGGCAAGAGCTGAGCCACCAAAGAGTCCATCCACCCTCAAGGACCTGAGCCTGGGTATTCTTGAAGAAAAGACAGAATAAGCACCCCTAGTCATCATTGCACAGATAGAACACAGGCAGTCTAGTTGTGTTGTCACTGAAATTGTTCCCTTCCAGAGGGGGGAAAAAGTTCATCTCTGCTGAAGAAATATTGTGGGGGGCGGGGGTGGGGTGGGTTTTCCTTGTTGCCCTGGCTGCCAGGAGCTTCACAGTTCACTTTTATGCTCAATCGCAGTAGCTTCTTTCACATAAGTTTCTGGCCACATTGTGCTTCCCCTTTACCTTTTTGATGGACCTTGTTTTTGGAGTCTTCACTTCTTTGATGGATCTTAGGTATAGTATGTCTGAACTTTGTAGTATAAGCTGCCTCAAATAATTAAATAGGTAAAGGAAGGGTAGAGTTCTGCTGGGCCAGGTCTGAGTAGGGAAGCCTTTGTAAGGGAGGTGCTGGATCAAGCCAAGCAGTGTGGCAAGAATCTGGGGAGGTTTGTGGTGGAATAGGGCCGGAAGGAGCTGGAACCCCAGGGTTGGGGGTGAGGAGGCTGGTTGGGGGCAGAGCTGCAGCTCTTATACCTGGGTGTGTCTCACTCTGGTCACAGATTGAAAACGGCTACTTTGTGCACTACTTTGCCCCTGATAGCCTGTCCACGATACCCAAGAATGTGATCTTTGTCATCGACAAGAGCGGCTCCATGATGGGCAGGAAAATAACGCAGGTAGGTCCCATGGGCCAGGGAGGGGTTCTGAAAACTCACAGATGTCTAACACCATCAGCTCTGGTTCAACAGGCCAACCAGACCTGCCCTCCCTCTTCCTAGGTAGGGGGCTCCCATGGATCGAGGTTGGTCTTGCCGCTAGAACATTCCCCACGTCCTCACTCCAGCTGTGAGCCTTAGGGTGCAGTTTAAGGGCACAGGAGCCACGAGGGAGGCCCCACACTGAGACACCCACCTTATGTTCCCTTGCCCTGACGCAGACACGGGAAGCCCTCATCAAGATCCTGAGTGACCTCAGTCCCCATGACCAGTTCAACCTCATCAGCTTCAATGCGGAAGCAACCAAGTGGAAACCTCTGCTAGTGCCAGCCTCGACTGAGAACGTGAATGAGGCCAAGAGCTATGCCACTGGCATCCAGGCCCAGGGAGGTGAGCGCTTCTGCAGCCCTGCATGGTAGACACTTCCAGGGCACCCTGCTGGGAGCCCGCCTGAGGCTGTGTGCCCCACAGGGACCAATATAAATGATGCAATGCTGATGGCCGTGCAGCTGCTGGAGAAAGCTAACCGGGAGGAGCTGTTGCCTGCAGGGAGTGTCACCCTCATCATCCTCCTCACTGATGGTGACCCCACCGCAGGTGAGGCACTGCCAGCACCCGCCTGGCGCACCGCCCAGAAGGAGAAGCTGAGTTCCAGCCTGGCGTGCTGTGGAACCTGGGGCAGGGAGAGGGGTCTTTTAGTCCCCTTTGGCTCTGAGATTCCAGAAATATCCATTGAGCCAATCACCGTTTTCTCACCCCTTTCCGAAACCACTGGGTCCAGGGGAGACCAACCCTTCGAAGATCCAGAAGAACGTACGGAAAGCCATAAATGGCCAGCACAGTCTCTTCTGCCTGGGCTTCGGCTTTGACGTCAGCTACAGCTTCCTGGAGAAGATGGCTCTGGAAAATGGTGGCCTGGCCCGGCGCATCTATGAAGACTCAGACTCCGCCCTGCAGCTGCAGGTGCCCACACACCCTGGCTGGACTGTGTGAGCAAGGGATGGCACGGCCAGGTGGGCAGACCCCAGCCCTGCCCTCATGAAACCCCCCCTGCCCTGCAGGACTTCTACCAGCAGGTGGCCAACCCACTGATGACGTCGGTGGCCTTTGAGTACCCGAGCAATGCTGTGGAGTTGGTCACGCAGGACGCCTTCCGGGTGTTCTTCAAGGGCTCCGAGTTGGTAGTGGCTGGGAAGCTCCGGGACCAGAGCCCTGATGTGCTCTCAGTCCGAGTCTGGGGGCAGCTGGTAGGTGTGGCCGGCCATTCTGGAGGGGAAGCGCAGCTGGGGCGGGCAGTCAGAGGGGCTGGCCTCAAACCCCAGCCCTGCTAGGCTCCAGCCCTTTGCCCTTGAGCAAGTTACAGAGTGCCCTCTGCCACCTGTGGGTGACGCAGCCCCACCGTGTTGGCTCCCGGTGGAGATTAACGAGATGATGTAATTTTCTGAGGGCGCCTGCGCAGCGCTGGCACGTGGTAGGCACGTAACGGTCAACCAGTGCAGCTGCTGTGATTGCTCCCGAGGGCACCAGCTGCTTGGCATCCCCTCCTGTCCTCACCCAAGCGGTCGGGCAGGGAGGGCTGCTCCCATTTCACAGATTAGCAGTCTGACCTCCAGAGAGAGCAGCCAGTTTGCCGCGGGTCCCGCTACTGCCAGGTCAAGAGCCCAGCTCACCAGGTGGTATCCTGTCCTTGCACAGCCTTCCCTGCCTCTCATTCCACAAAGAGAATCACAGTACCTCTCCAGGCCCCGGGGGTACTGCCCTCATGAGAGAGACAGCATGGGTAAATCGTCGCACAAGCAAGGAGCTGTGGGCTGCATAAACTCGGGGAGTCAGGGAGGCAGCGCTGGAAGCCCCAGTTTGGCCTGGGGATCAGGGAGGGCTTCCGAGGGAGGGTCAGCTGAGACTGAGGGGTAAGTGGGAGGTGGCAGAGGTCAGATGGTGGAAGGACAGAGGAATGTTTCATGATTTCGTGGCAGGTAGGCAGCATGTGTGGGGAGAAGAGCAGTCAGGAAAGGCAAGCGGGCATGGAGGTGCCCCGGGCCTCGTCTCAGAAGTAGCCAAGTGTCAGAATAGGCAGAGCACGCCCTATGGCGAGTCTGCCCAGCTTCACACCCAGCTCTGGCACCTCCCAGAGGTGAGACCTGGAGCCTGGCACTAAACCTCCCTGTGCCTCAGTTTCCTGCTTTGTACCAATGAAAAGAAGTCAACCTCACCCACCTCGTAAGGCTGCATTGGGGGTTAAGGTTTTACCCTGTGTAAACACTCCCTGTGTGTCAGCTGCTCATACTGTCATGGAGTCCAGGAGTTCTTAAAGTGCAGAACCCAGGGTGACTTAGTGTAGTTCACAAAAAAACATGTTTTTGTCTCAGTAGTTATGTAGTTGATGTGTTGTGAAAAATAGCTCGAACACCAGACCTAAGGTTTCACAGGTATTGTTGCTTGGGGCAAGAGTGTTAGTCTATTTAAAATTCATCCGAGGGATTTCCCTGGCAGTCTAGTGGTTAGGACTCCATGCTGTCACTACCAAGGGCCTGGATTCAATCCCTGGTCGAGGAACTGAGATTTCACATGCCACGTGGCACAGCCAAAAACAGAAAAAAATAGCTGTATGTGTGGAGAGGGCGAAAAATTCAGGCAGCTCCTGGTTCTGCGCCCATTATGTTGCACCTGGAATAGTCTCCATGTTTTCTCCACCTCCTTATCACCCTTGGAGGCTCTATGACTGAGCCTCTCACTCCCCTAAGCTCCGTACCCTCTGCCCTACTTGCAGCCAACGCCACCCCTTTCCCCTTCGCTGCCCCTACAACGCCAATGCCCGTTTCTCGTGGCGGTCTGGGCAGCACCAGTCCAGGTGCTGGCATCACGCCCTCACTGCTCCTGCCCTCATTGAGCCCCTCTTTCCAGCACAAGGAGAACATCACCTTTGTGATGGAGTCCCATGTGGCTGAGCAAGAGGAGACATTCCAGAGCCCCAAGTACATCTTCCACAGCTTCATGGAGAGACTCTGGGCATACCTGACCATCCAGCAACTGCTCGAGCAAATGTGGGTGAACGCATCCTCCAGGGCCCACTGGGGTGGCCACCCACAGCCTCAGCACCTCCCCAGGCTCTTCACTGGCAGGGCTGGCACAGCCGGCACAGGCATCTCCTGGGCAGGGAGACTTGAGGTGGTGGTAACCCCGGAAGGGTCTGGGAGGGAGGGAGACTCTGGGCACCTGGGGGCTTGCCAAGCGACTGGCCTCCTCTACCTGCAGGGTCTCTGCGTTAGATGCTGAGAAGCAGGCTCTGGAGGCCCGCGCACTGAACTTGTCACTCAGCTACAGCTTTGTCACCCCCCTCACGTCCATGGTGATCACCAAACCCGGTCAAGAACAGTCTCAGGTTGCTGAGAAGCCTTTGGAGGATGGTGGGTGTGGCAGCAGAATTCTGACCCAGCGTTCTCCCCAGCCCCTCCCCAACATCCCAGCCGCGACTCCACCCCTGCCACCCGCAGACTCCCAGAAAACTCATCCCTGTTTCATTGATGAGGAATCTGAGGCTAGGCCTCCTGACCCCCGGCCCCACTCCACCCCCCCCACCACATGTTCACTGTACCCTGTGTAGCGCTGGGTTTGGGAAACAAGGTTAAACAGAAATACTTCAGGTGTATCCAAACCACCCTGACAAGTGTGTCTCTCTTTCTCCCTCTTTTTGTCTTATTCAGAAAACAGAGACAGGCGAGTCCACCCAGGTAAGAGCCTTATGCCCTCTGAGGCTGGCCTTGGTGACTCTTGGTTGACACAGGGCCTATGGTTCAGCGACCACATGGCGACTAGCCAGGGCCTCTCCCACCCAGCCCTGCTCAGGAGGGGTGTTGTCTGCCCAAGCACGCTGGTGCACTTAGTTACCTGTTCATGCAGACACTGGCTGTCACTCAGGCCCCATCCTGGTCACTAGAGCCACAGAGACACGGGGGGCCCCAGAAACACGCATTCAAGAGGCAAACTCAAGTTTCTCTGATTGCCAGGGCTCATGCTGTTTGGTCATTCTGGGAGGGACGGAGCATCCAGGAAAACAGGTAGCAAAAGAGGAGAGGGCAGAGGAAGGGGATACTGACAGAACCTTGACCCTAGGGCTGGAACTCCAATCCAGTTGTGTCTGATTAGGAGACAGCAGTGCAGACCCTGTCTTTGTCTTTTCTGAAAGAAGAGGCTGGAGAGGAAAAGGCAGTTTGAGGGGCACTAGCAGAGCGGGGAGGGAGGGCCAATATCCCAGCAGGGAGGAGTTTGAGACGGGCCCTTTGTTCCAACCCAGAGTGATAGGGGAGGGGAGGGGACCTACCAGTCCCCTCCACGTCCCTCTTCTGGGGTGAGTCCCAGCACCCAGGCTGTGGGGACCCATGACTCTGCTTGAGAAAACACTGCTTGTGTGAACTTTGCCAAAGGTGGAGCTTTGAAAGTGTTAAACAGCCCTGCAAGATTCAGATTACCTGGACATCTTCCTGCTTCTCCTCCTCCATTCTTCCGTACGACCTCGAGATTGGTGCTACCAGAGATGACATTACGTAAGCCACTTTCTGACCCTCTGAGGGCCAAGTTTCCTCAAGATGCACCTACCCATAGTGTTGGATGAGATAAATCACCAAGCCCAAGGCTAAGCACAGACCAGGGAGGTTTGCTGTAAGGTATGACATTAATTGGGCTTCCCAGGTAGCTCAGCTGGTAAACAATTTGCCTGCAGTGCAGGAGACCTCGGTTTGATTCTTGGGTCAGAAAGATCCCCTGGAGAAGGGCTAGGCTACTCATTCCAGTGTTCTTGGGTTTCCCTAGTGACCCAGATGGCAAAGAATCCACCTGCAATGCGGGAGACTTGGGTTTGATCCCTGGGTTGGGAAGATCCCCTTGAGGAGGGCATGGCAACTCACTCCAGTATACTTGCCTGGGGAATCCCCATGGACAGAGGAGCCTGGAGGGCTACAGTCCAGAGGGTCGCAAAGGGTTGGATGCCACTGAGTGACTAAGCACAGCACAGCACGTAATGTTAAATAGCATGTCCTTTATTTTTACTGAATTGAATTCGTTACACTCTGGAGGCTGGCTTGCTAGGGATGGAACATTCTTGAAAAGGAAGGTTTCCTCCATTCCCAAAGCCAAGAATAGTCCCTTGAGCTGTTTTCTGATCTCCAAACCTAGACTCAGACATAGCTGCAGAGCCAGGCTGGACCCCATCTCCTCAGTTTTTTCCCTGACATCATGCCCTTCTGGTTGGAAAAATCTCTTTACAAAGGTAGTTCTAGACTGGGTGTGTGTTTGTGGCAGGGTTCGTGGAGTTGAAGCTTGGTGGGTGGCAGGTAGCAGTGATGGCTGGAGGGCTTGCCATTTGCTTTGAATTCTGACTGCCTTCTCCCTTTGGGTTCCTGCACTCAACACCTGCTTCTGCACCGTCACCTACCTCAGATCCTAGTGGAGCATCTTACGACGCGGATTTCAGAATCAGAGGTGCCCCCAGGCTGCCCTATGGCAGAGAGACCTGGAAGGGGAGGGCCCCGGGAGCTCTATGAACCTGTCACATAGGTTTCTTGGTAGAGAGGGAACCCTGAACACCCATTGGCTTTTCCATTCCTCAACCCTGCCCCTCCCCAGGAAAAGGCTGCCTAAACTGAGACTGTTTTCTTCTTTCAGGAGCAACCACGACAGCCCCACCCTTCGGTAAGTGCCACCCCGTCTCAGCCTCCCTCCCCATCCTCGCCCCTAGCCAGCTTTACCTGCCCCCAGAACACACCTGCTGTCCCAGCTCCCGTCCAGGCTCCTTCTGTCATCCTGCCACTGCCTGGGCAGAGTGTGGACCGGCTCTGTGTGGACCTCCGACGCCCTCAGGAGCTAGTGAACCTGCTGTCGGACCGTGACCAAGGTGAGAGGCACATACTCAGTTATCCACCCAGAGAAATCTGGCCACAGCGCACCCCCCAGCTTCCTACCTCAGACACTGGGACACAAGCCCACAGACTCCCCGGCAGGCAGCGTCCCAGGCAGGCAGCACCCAAGCTCTGACACTTGTGCTCATACGTCTGCCCCACGACCTCTCACTGGGCGCCACTTATGTGGGCCTGAGTGACATACACCCCAAGGTGACCAGAGGTGGGCTTGCCCCTAGGCACTGCCATACTTCAGGGTGAGGAGACACCTGGGCACGGCCTGTAGTCAGCGCCCAAAATGTAATGGAGATGAGCCCAGGAGAGGAGACAAGAGCTGTCTGAGGGCCAGGACGTAGGGCTGCATGGGGTTGTGTGGGGGTGACAGGGCCTTGGCAGAGAAGTAGGGGTCCATGAGGCCGAGAAAGGGGTAGGCAGGAGCACAGAGCCCTGAGGGAGGCCAGTGGAGCTGGAAAAGGTGTGGAGGAGGGAGGCGTACTGGCCAGACCTGCCCTCCAATTCCCAGAGGTTGGAGATGATCTGGCCATCTGAAGGTGGCCGTCACTGAAGACTCGGGGGCCCCTCCAAAGCCAGGGGTACTCAAGGGATGAGTGGAAAGATGGTGGGAAGCAGGCCTACAGCATGAGGGGAGGCGGGGAAGGGGACCGGCAGGTGAGTGGTTGAAGAGCAGCTCTGGGGGTCGTAGCCAGGGAGGGGTCGGGGGGAACCTCCTGTTCAGGCCAACGCCCAGGTGGAGCCACAGCTTCGACCTCTCTGCTCCTGGCCCTCTCAGGGGTTGAGGTGACTGGCCACTATGAGACAGCGAAGGCCCGCTTCTCGTGGATTGAGGTAACCTTCGAGAACCCTCAGCTGCAGGTCCATGCATCCCCTGAGCATGTGGTTATGACTCGAAACCGAAGAAGCTCTGCATACAAGTGGAAGGAAACACTGTACTCGGTGATGCCCGGGTGAGCATTAGGCGGTAGCCACTTTCCACTTTTGGGGGCTGGGCACGAGTGCTCTGCAGTGAGCCGCACCCACAGGAGGGGCAGCGATGTGAGAGCCCTTCAGGTCCCCCTCCAGCTCTGGAGGGTGCCAGGGGGTTGACCTGGGGACCTGGCTGTGCTCACACCTAACCCGGGTCACTGTCTGGTGCAGGGGACAGCGTGGTTTGGAGCTGCTCTGCTGCTAACCCTGAGTGACCATAGGCAGGGTGTTACACCCCGTCATCCCTAACTAGGGCTAATCATCTGATCCCTCAGCCGGAGGGCTGAGGGGCCAGTCTCAGGAGAGCATGTGGTCAGGGAGCACTTGGCCCATAGATGGTGCAGTGCCCCCTGGGCACACAGGAAGGTGTGCTCTCTACGTGATAAGGTAACCATGATGATGAGAGTCTGCAGGGCATTGTCCAGCAGGGGAGGTTAGGAATGTCATTCTTAGCCTTGGAGCTCTGACAAGGAGAGACAAGTCCCTCTGACATCAATACCAGGCAGCTAGAGGGTAGCAGAGATAGATTGCAACTTCTTCTGGCGGGGCTACCTCTCTGTGGAGCCTGGCAGAGCTTTGTCCAGCTCTGGGAGTCATGAGGGGCGGGGAGTGAGTCCAAGGACCCAGGCCCTCTTTGAGCAGTGTCCTCTGGACTCCCCGCCCATGCTGCGTACAGAGAGCCTTGCCTACTCCCTCTCAGTCAACCCCTCCAGAGAAACTGGTTCCCACTTGGTAAGTGAGTACAGACCTCGGGAATCTGAGGGGCTCCCCTTTAAAAGCTCCCAGTTTCATAAAAGGTCCTAAAGTCTCCTGTTATCTGGTAGATACAGAAAGATCAATAGCATTTCTGTGCTTTGGACATACACACTAGAGGATGGAATAAAGGATTCCTATCAGTTGTGGTGCTGGAACATCCACATACTTTCATGAGCTCAGAAGAGCCACATAAAGAAAAATAGACTGTAGCTTTTACATTGAACTGTGTTAACAAGACAGTGTAAGTTTAGGGTGATTCCATTGAAAATAACCTTAAAGTCACAGCAGGACTTTATTCAACATTCTTAAAGGAGTTTAATGTTCCTGAGAAAACCAAAACAGTAATAACTTCAGAGATTACTCTAAGTAAAAAAGGAAGTCAAAAAAAAAAAAAAAAAAAAAAGGAAGTCATTCAAGAGGGACTTGCCCTTCTAGATCTTAAAACACACAATTAAATACTAATCATCAGAAGAAAGCGGCACTGGCCATAAGAACAAAAGGTAGAGAGGAAATGTATCCATGAACCCCTAAGTCATATAAAACTAATTTGTGAGAAATCAAATCTAAGAAAACCAGAGGGAGAGGAACCATTGTTTTATGTTATACATAATGCCAGGATAACCAGGTGTCAGTGAGTTAGCACTGGTCCCAGGTTCCCAGATGACTGAGGAGACCAAAGCCCACAAGACTGAGGGCCCTCCCCTGGAAGGCCACGCTAGGAGATCCGAGGACAGAAGAGCAGCACCCACCCGTGGCCACCCCAGGTCCCCTGTGGGCATCTCCAGGCCCCCCTTCCCGCTCAGGACACGGCTTTGCCCACAGCCTCAAGGTGACCATGGACAAGGTGGGGCTCCTGTTGCTCAGCAGACCAGACAGAGTGACCATCGGCTTGCTGTTCTGGGACGGCCCCGGGAAGGGGCTCCGGCTTCTCCTGCAGGACACTGACCACTTCTCCAGCCACGTCAACGGGACCCTTGGTACGTGGCCCAGGCTTGGGGCACCCTCAGAAGCCGCCTCTGCCTGTGAACAGGAAGTGCCCTCTCCTCGACATATTCCCCAGCCTCCCTCTGTCTTTTTTTCTTCTCTGACCCACCCTTTGTATCTCAGGCCAGTTTTACCAGGATGTGCTCTGGGGGCCCCTGGACACGGCAGATGACAGCAAGCGAACACTGAAGGTCCAGGGGCATGACTACTCTGCCACCAGGTGACTCAGGACAGCTCTCCACTGAGCCCAGCCATGGGTGGGGGCTGGGAGCTAGGCTCTGGGACCCCCACTCCTCTGTCCCTACCTGGGAACCAGACAGTCAGGTGTCAGGTCAGACAAGTCTGACCCAGCTGTCAGTCACCCCACAAAGGATGGTCAACTCAGACCCACAGGAAACACATTAGCCCAGAGATCACTGGGAAACTCTCCCTGAATTCCTGAACCCTAGGGACCACACATCACTGGGTCCCCTTGGGTGACCTGTGCTGGAGGGAAGTCTCAGAGGCCCCAAGACCCTCCACCTTCCACATTGCTATCCCCAGCTGTCTCCCTCTCTTCCTGCCACACCTGACACATGCTGACCACCTGTCTGTCTGTCCATCCCAGAAAGCTCAAGCTGGATTACCAAGAGGGGCCCCCAGGCAAAGAGATTTCCTGCTGGTCTGTGGAGCTGTAGTTCTGGAAGGAGCTACACCCACCACCCCCTGCCGCCACGCTGTGTGCAGATGGCTGCCACCCAGTGACCACAGGGCCACTCTGGGTCCTGGAATATCATAGGGAGAGGTATTTGCACTCATTAAAATAAAGAGAGGTGGTGTGAGCCCAGGGAGTGAGCATCTCTGGTTTCATCTGGCCAAATCCCCAAGCCTCAAGGTCATGTCCTGGACATGTAGCGTTGTGTACCATTAGAATCATCCACCGTCAGCCACTCAAAGGCCTGTGGCCAGTAAGGCCCACAGAGAGCGTGCAGTCCTATCCCTTCACTTTACAGTCAGGGAAACTATGATATAGAGTGACTGGAACCGTTAAAATGTTGCCCTTGCTGGGGCCCTGGAGCCAGAGAACACTCTGGGGAACAGGGTTCATTCTGCTTTATGGTGACACAGGGTCCATGAAAAGAATAAAAGGGTGACCTGGGTAGAAGTTTGTTACAGGCCAACTCCCAACATTCTCAGCCAACTGTGGGGCCCTTTTGCAGTAGGATTTGCAGGATACAATTTGATTTTCACACCTGTGCTCAGAAACAGGCCTATCTTCTCATTGCCTTGGCAGAGAAGCTGGCAGTGAAAGACAAGGGAAACAGAGATGAGGCCCTAGTCCCAGGACAGAAGCAACGGTCTATTCCCAGAAGCCTGGGTCGTTGAGGGGCTTCTGTCCAGGCCTAGGGTTAGGCACCCCAAACATCCCACCCAATTCCTGCACAGGCAAGGCATACTTTCAAAAACGTTTATAATTATTTCACCTACTTCTTCAAAAATGACACAAGTATTTGGCTTACAAATAAAAGGTATATAAAGAGAATAAAACAGAAAAAAAAATATATATATGAGAATGAAAAGGAGAGAAGAGCCAAGAGGAGGAGAACTGAATCACAGACACCAGGGTAGGGGAAGCTGCAGCAGCAGGAAGCTGCAGCAGCAGAAATCTTCACTTTGAGCTTTCTGGCAGCCAGGGCGAAGCAGAGAATGAGTTCATTTTAACTTGCTAAGAGGGAGCAAACCAGATAAGGAAAACATTCTCTTCCCAGCTCTTGAGTTATACAGGGTATTTTCTGAGTGAGTCTTTATAGGGTAGAGGAGAGGCTGGTGGGAGGAAGGGGTTTCCAGCAGCAGGTTTTCCAACACTCAGGGACACTTTCCTGCATGGCTGCCTCCCCATCAAGCCTGGTGGCCGGCAGGGGCCTCGGACTGAGACACTTTGTGAAGATCACTCTCAGAGGCTCAGAGATGAGCTCAGCGAGATCAGGGAGCAGCATCGGGGGCTCGATTGGACTCGCTGTGGGCTTGCTCTGACGTACCAGGACAAAACACCGGCCCCTGGGCTGGGCTGTGAATTGGTGCCCCTGCAGAGGGGTCCTGGGTGACTCTCTGGCCCAGCCAGCACCTGATGGCCATGCATTGTGAACCACTGGAAGCAGGTCCATGCCCGTCTTTGTTTTGTTCACCGCATGCTTTCCAGCACCTACTTGGGCCAAGCCCCGGCAGAGTGCTGCAGGTACATTGGGCACCGGACAGAGCTGCCACCCAGAGAACAAGCGGGTGCCACAAGGAGCCGGAGGGAGACAACTTGCCCAATCTGAGGAATAGCAGGGAAGGCTTCCTGGGGGTGGTGTGGGTGGGACTGGGTTGGGATTGAGTTTTGAAGAACTAAAAGAAGTTCGCCCAGTGGAAAAGGAGGGCAAGGACGCTAGGCCTAGAGCCAGGACACTGCACTGAGTTCAGCAAGGTGAAGGGAAGCCATGTTGTGGGGTGAGGTGGAAGGGGATGCTGGCAAGATAGGGAACGGCCCCAGGCCAGTGCCGGCTACACACACCTTGCCATGGAGCTCTGCTGCTATCCTGAAAGTTCCAGGAGCCATCAAAGGCCATAGGCAGGGACAGGCCCAGCCAGGATGATGTGGGACTGGGGAAAAAACAGAGTCTGCCTAGTCTTGGCCTCTATGGAGAGACCCCCTGACTATGTGTTAGAAGAGGGGGCAGAATTCAGGCAGGGGAGGTCTTCCTGCCTTTCTTCCAACCCCCTGGACTTGTTCATCCGTGGGAGCAGCAGGACAAAGATAGGCGTCTCAGGAGGACCAGAAGCCACCATGCTGATGCCTCTTTACACGCTCCATCTGGCAGGACCCTTCTTCCCATTTCACAGATGTGAATACTGACCTCAAAATAACTGGTTTAAAGCTGCATGGCTTCTCAGCCAATTTGGGACTGAATGGGTGGTAGGGTCTGCGCACTTCAGGGTGCCCCATTCCAGGCCTGGGCCCTTTCTGCCAGCCCAGCCCAGGCCTCTGCTACACTGAGTCTGGACCTGTGTCTCATGTCACCCTCTCACCAGAGCAGTGACAGTGCCTGGGGGGCTCCTCTGAGGATAGATATTTCCCCCGGGGTTGCCCTTCCCAATGCCCACTCCGAGCCCCCAGGCCCAGGTGGGCCCTGGGCAGCTGTGTTCTGGCTCAGACAGAAGGGCCCCTGGAGTGGGAGGCAGCCGAACTTCCTGGTCACCCACAGCCAGACCCCACCCCAGCCAGCCCCACTGGCATTAGAGACCCGTCCCAACCTGACTGCAACCTCCTCCAGTCTTACTGCGTCCCCTGCTTGGCCACACCTCTTCCTTCAGCGGGGTACCCTCCACCCTGCATGCCCTCCACCCCTCAGGCAGCGAGAACAGCAGGAGCTGAGGGTCTGGGGAAGGAGGAATTATGTTTGCAGAACTGAAAGCAGTCTGTGTGTCTGGAATACAGACTGAAAGGAAACCCATGGTGTGCAGGGCTGATGAAGCTGGAGGGACGACAGGGAGGATTTTTGTCTTTGTCCCAAGAATCCTGGGTGGGAGACATCATTTATAGGGTTTCAGGCAGCAAGTGATGACCAGTCCTGCTCTGTAAAAAAAGCTCTCTCTGGGAGCAGGAAAGCCAGAGAGAGAAGTGTGCTGTTGCTCAGGTGGGAGAGGCTTGCCCAGGCTGACAGCCCACAGAGCTGCTTCTCTAGGAAGCTCTGTCTGACCCCCACTCCACCCAGGACTTACAGGGTGCGGCAGCAAGTGGTCACCATAAGGAGTGATTGGAGGATCCCAGGGATCCCCAGTGAAGCTGAAGACAAACTGGAGCACCCATGCAAACAGGATCTGAGTTACTAAGCTGTGTGCCCCCACATCCTAGCCCGGAATGTTGGGTTTAGCTGCTGAATGGATGGGTTGTGGAGGGGTGGGCAGGTGGATGAGCCAGTGGATGGATGGTGAGATGATCAGAGAGCGGAGAGATGGATGGCGCAATTAGTGGCAGGCTGAATCTACCTTGGAGCATCTCTGCTCCTGTTTCATAGAACGAGCTTCAGCCCTGATAAGAGCTCCTGAGCCAGGGACCCTTGACTTTTGCTCCATCCTTCCTAAACTCTGAAAGGCAGTCAGTCCTTCCCGACTTCTCAGAGGCCCTTTGTTCCGGAATCGATTATCTTTTTCCTTCCCCCACTGTCTTGTGTTTTACTCCTCTAGTAACCGCCCCCCCCCCCCCCCCCAACCAGCTGCATTGATGGAGAGGCCCAGGAAGTTGCCTTCCTAGCAGCCAACCCTTCCTTCGAGCTGCCTGTCCCCGGGAGCAGGGGCTGATGGAGGCAGGCAGAGTCTGGGGGCAGTCCAGTTCCTTCTTGGCCTTTATTGTCACAGCCTTTCATCGGGCCCCACTCTGTGCCTCTGTTCCAGATGCCAGGCAGGCCGGGCCGGCCACCTCAGCAGGAGTTGGCATGTCAACTCAGAACAGGCTGGGGACAATGTAGTCTCTGTGAATGCCGTCGATCAGCCCTTGCCCATTGTTGTGGACGAACCAGCAGGCAACATTCCTGCCAACGCTGATGTCCTTCCTGTAGTCCTTCTGGGAGCCCCTGAAAGAAAAGAGAGAAAGGCTGTGATGTGCGGGGTGGGCAAGACGGCTGCGTTCATGGATCTAAAGTTGAAAGGGGGTGTGAAGTTGCCAATTCTAGGAGTCCAGACTCTGGTCAAGAATGAGGTCACGTGGTTACTTCTTCTAGGGGGCCAGATTTGGCTTTTTCCTGATTAGAGCGAGCCCAGAGCCCAGAGGGAAACAAGGGTATCCCACGGAAGACAAGAGCCAGCCAGGCTGATGTGCATGGGTAGAGAGAGCTCTTCCCTCCTATCTCATACCCGGCAGTCTGAGAACATCAGCAGGGTCCCCTCACCTGGTGACTGTCAGCTGATGGTTCTTCACCACCATTGTGGCATCTGGCTTTGTGGGGTCAGAGCCTGGGTGGACATCAGACACTTGAAAGTCAAAGGGGTGGAAGAATTGTCCTAGGAATAAAAACATTCACACTGTCAACCCTTCCTCTGCCATATGTGACAAGGCCACTGGCCTTCCAGGATTGATACAAAGGCTGGGTGGGGTGTTGAGTGGTGGGTCCAGGGTGACTAGGAGGCCCTTTCACGTGGCTTTTTCCCTCCACCATGTGGCCTGAACAGCCTGAAGCTTGAACATTTCATACCCAGCAGCCCATGTGTCTGTGCTGACATCCCACGACTGTCCACCACGTAGAAGCCGAGGAAGTCATGGTGGGCAGGCTCTTTCTTCCACACCTGATGCAGGACAACCACAAAAGTAACCCCATCTCCAAAGGAGACCACCATGTTCTTCTTCCTATTGATCATTACAGATAGCCTAGAAGAGAAGAAAAGGTAAGCAGTGGGGCCCAGTGGCCATGATAACCAGGCGTCTGAATCAAGGGCAGAGCAGGAAACGTGACATCTGAGAGCACACAGACTCCAGAAACTGTCAGGGGTGTTGGAGAGAAGAGGCTTACGCACATTGACTACACCCTGCACTGAGTGGGTCCCTGCTACTCCATCAGCAGACGAGGGGCTGTCCTGGGGGTCTGGAGACCCGGGATCAAGCCCCAGCTAGGCCACTGGACTTCCTATGTGACGTTGGGTAGGTTCTGCCCCTCTCTGAACCTCCATGGGACTAACACTGTAGCCCTGCCCACCCAGCTTAGGGGTGATCTGAAGATGCAGAAGAGGCAGAGGAGTTTGAGAACAAGAGAGCTCAGCCAGAGATGATGCACACAGGGATCTTTGTCGTCATCAGCCTGCCAGGTCCACCTAATGCTTTTGTCCACACAGCCCTTCCCTCAAGTTGTCCTATGAACTCTCTGGCCACCAATCTGTCTGCCTTTGGTGGGGAGCCCAGGGGGTGGGCTGGGGGCCACCATGTTGAACCTTTCCCAGAGTGGGGGCTGAGGCCACTGGTCTTTCCTGTTAACCCTGTGGATCTTCTGGGATTTGTTCAAATTCCCCCAAGACCCTCGCACTCCATCACCCCTCAGAGACCCAGCAGCAGGGCTTTACCCATCCTGTGTGATCATGACCGTGTCCAGCCAGCTGAACGTGCTCGGTGCATCCCCATTCCACAGGGTGATCTTCTCCGGTGTCACCTCAATCCGGAAGTCCATCCGAGCGCTGGCAATGCCCAGTTTGCCAAAGTAAGTCCTTCTGGCCTGGGAGTCTGAGCTGCCTGTCTTCTCACCAATGATCTGCCCGTTAACTGTGAGGCCTGCCAGATGGGCGGGGCAGCAAGAGACCAGCAAGACCTAAGTCCAGACTGGTCTTCTAGGCTCACAGCTTCCCCTTCAGCCAGACCTCCAGAGGGATAACACAGTGGGGGACCCAGGTCTCTCAGTTCGGAGACCAGGATTTGAGAGCTAGCCCTATCTCTTCCTAGACATGTTGGGGTCACACTGGTGGCCGAGGGCCCACATTGTGGATCTGCCCCTTGCCTGGGCCAGGGAGTGTTGTTCAGAGGAACACTATTCCTCAGGCCCAGGGTGAGTCCTGCTCATAGGCCCAGGCAGCCCTTAACTCTAACCGTCTCCCTATTACCCCTGGCCCTGGGGAGATGAGGTGAGCCTGTGGCTCTGGATGGAATCTGAAATCCCCTACACGATGGAATCTACCTTTGAAGATGGGTGCATTTGGGGCAGAGTGAGCCCGGTCCATCAGTCCACCCTGGGGCTCCAGGCCTTCTCAGGAAGAGCCCCTGGCCCTAGTCCGTGGCCCCCACCTGTGACAGGGTCCTGAATGAGGCGCAGCACTGTGCCTGGGTCTTCATCAATATTGAAGCAGATGGCATCGTCCTTCTCTGGAACTTGGATGATGAAGTGGGGGTCCCCATCCACTGAGAACACATAGAGAAGAGGCTGGCTCTCGGGATCGCTCACGGTCCCAGGGACCTCCCCTTGCCTCCCAGTCCCATGGGATGGGCTCCTAGACAGGCAGAAGGTGCTCAGCCCTAGGCCCAGAGCCTCGACCTGGGGGAGCTGGGAAACTCACCGTAGTAGTAGGGTGTCTTGGGAACCTGGTAGCTGGCTGTGGACAAAAGAAAGAGAGGGCTGAGCTAAACAAACAGGCCAGGGGAGGCACCAAGACCCCCACCCAGAGTTTGGTTCATGCCCCTCACTTTCAGGCTCCCTAATGCTCATAACCTCCCCCCGTCTCCTCAGGACCTCCCCAACCATCTGCCTGTTCCAGAGAGCTGATTCAGGAAAGACTCCCGAGGGGAACGACGCAGGGCTGCGCTCTGTGGCAGCTGGCACATACTCACTCAGGTAAGCCGTGGAGGGGATCACTGAAAAAAGAAGCCAAAGGGCAGGTGTGAGCGAGGTCTGGGGGTTCCCTCCCCCGAACGCCAGGCCTTCTGCCTGTCTTAGGGCTGCTGTCCCCAGTGGGGCCGCAATGCTGACAGAGGTGGGAATGTGACCCCCTAAGTTTAAGCTTCAGAAATGGGGTGCCCCCAGGGAATCCCTACTAGGGCTGGTGGTACTAGGGGCGTAATGTTAATGCAGGGGGACGGCACTTCCAAGTGGCTAAAATGCAAGCCATTAGGTCATCAGTGTCTCTGTCATGAGCAATTCTGTCTGCCACCCCTGAACTGCAGTCCCGAGGCTGGAGTAGAATGAGGCTCACAGGTGACTGTTGTCCTCAGTAGCAAAACATGCACTGACATGCACCCACACACACACGTGCACCAGTGACTGCATCTCACAGGGCTGTTCAGAGGGCAGAGCTGTGGCCCAGTCGAAATATACTGCTTGGTTAGGACAGCCCGTGTGGATAGAGACAAGGCAGGCCGGTAGGGGCTGGGGAGGTCCTGCCTGATGGTGTGGGGACAAGGTTCCAGTTCCATAATGAGACAAGCGCAGAGTGCTGTGAACTCCAGAGCAGCCGCCAGAACGAGGCTGGCAAAGTCCTGGCTGGGCCCCCTGCTGAACGAGTCCTTGAGCAAAGGAACTTAACTTCCCCGTGCCTCAGTTTCCTTTCTGTAAAATGGGAACCGTAAGAAGCCTTCCTCAAAGCCTTGCTGTGGGGTTACTGAGTAACTAACTGAGTTACTCATGTTTGCAGGTCACAGAATACTTTCATCCCAATTGTCCCTCCTTGGGCAGGGGAAGCCCCCCTTTGTCAGCTGATGAGAACCCTGAGGCTCAGAGTGAACAGAGCCCTGCCCCGGCCCCCAGTGAGTTGGCAGTAGAGCTGGGAGCTGAGCTCAGGTGTCCTGGCGGCCCCTTCCTGGGTGGTGGAGGAAAGGTCTCTTTGGTCCTCTCTTGACCTCCTCCTGGGAAAGTCATCAGCTGCTGGCTGAAGCTCACCTTCTGTATCCAGAGGCCCTGCAAGGGAGGAAGAGGAGACCACAGAGTTAGAGGCCGCAGAACCCCCGTGTCAGGGCCCTTGTGCCTGACTCACTGCCTGGCCAGCCAACCATGCCTGGGCCATGTGTGCCCCCACAGGAACCAGGAGCTCCTGGAGGCAGAGGCCGGGCCCAGACTGGCTCTTTACTTCCCATGTCTCCCAGTGCCAATTGCAGGGGCCCTCAGGACACTGCGCTCGTGGGGTCTGGTTGACCAGGCCTGGTCCCAGCCTCCAGCTCTCATGGCCTCTTCCTCTGACAATCCCCAGGTGCTGGCTCCAGGCCTAACTTTTAGGTCAGAAGTGCTTCATCTTATCTAACTGAACCCTTCCATGCTGCAGCCTCAGTCCCTTTCCCAGAAATGACCCTGGACACCCTGCCCCCTTTAGAGACTTCAAGGCTCTTCCTATTCATTCCTACATTCCACTGTTCACACTAATGGCTTCCCTCCCTCTATAATACCCTCCCGGGTCCTTGGCCAGTTTTCCTCTGATACCTCCTAGACCTGCCTTTCTCAGCAGGCCCACTTCTCTTCAGGGCACCCAGGGTCAGGGGCCTGGAAAGAGGCATCCAAGTTGTGGCCCCCCCACTGTCTGTGCCTACCTTCCCCGGGCTTGTTGGCAATGGCTGTCTGGTTCTCGTTGTCCTCAGGCTTGGTCACCACCATGGAGGTCAGCGGAGTCACAAAGTGGTACTTGAGGGACAGCTCCAAGGCCTGGGCTGTGAGATTCTCCTTCTCCTCACCCCGGGCATTCTTGCTGTGGGGACAGGCAGGGTGGGAGGGTCAGCCCAAGACCCCCTCCACCTCTCCCAGTGTGTGTCCCCTAGGATGGAGCCCACTAGCAGTCAGAGAAAACGGTTTCATCAGCTCCCTGGGACAGATGGACATGCCCTGATTCCTCTCTGGGCCTGTTTCTCCAGGTGAAAGTTACAAGGGGCTCGACATGGCCACAGCCAGTTGGTCATCATGGTGTTCACATGCTGAGTGCCAGCGTCTTTCCCAGCCAATCCTGCCCAACAGAAGGCTGACACAACCCCCTCGCATGGCCAAGCTCTGCCCTCTGGGGCTGAAGGCTGGGGTCTCAGCCTTCGGTTATGTTCCTCCTCAGCATCTCTGTAGGCCCATGCTGGGTATAGTGGACAGGATGCGGAGGCTCATCCTTGCCCTCAAGATGTTCCCAGGCCCCTGCCTGAGCCCTGCATCACAGACCCTCTCTGTTCCAGGAAAAACAAGCCATGGGGGCCTAGCCAAAAGGAGAATTGGGCAGCTGCAGTGGGCGTGGAGGTGCACTTCCCAAGGTGAAAGTTCCCTCCTCTTGGGCTCTCCTGGAGCATAGCCAGCACGGGGTGGGCGGAGGGGGTGGGGTGCACAGGTAGGTGCTGGAGCAGAGCTGGGGGTCAGGGCAGGGCCTCGCTCTGTGAGGGGTGGGCCAGGGTCACCGTTTGTCCAGCAGCTGCTCGATGGTGAGGTAGGCCCAGAGCCGCTCAATGTAGTCCCCAAAAATGTATTCCCGCTCCTGCAGGGCCTTCTCCATCTCCTTCATGTCCACCTCCTCAGTGAAGGTCAGGTCGTTGATGGCCTGGGACGGGGGTAGAAGGAGGCAAGAGGCTAGTGGCCTGGAGCCAGGTGGGCCTGGTTCAGAGGCTGCTTCTGCTGGGCTGCCAGCCAGGAGGCTGGAGCCCCCACTGGTAGGTCCCCCACCCCCAGCGCACAAGAAGGTCCCCAGCTCAGCTTACCCCGTGGCCTTTCACATCTGCCTTAAAGCTGTTCATGTCCTCGTCTGCCAGGCGCCCGGCTACCACAATCTCAGAGCCATCATAGAAGTGCTGGTAACTGTTCTGGGTGAGGTCCAGGATGGCATTCTGAGGGTACTCTACCTCCACGCCTGTCAGCAGTGGGTTGGCCACCTCCTCATAGAAGCCCTAGAGTTCAGATGGGGTCCCTGATTATCTCAGGCCACCAGGGCGGGCAGGGAGAGGACAGGGTGGGCCGGTTCCCGCTGGTACCTCTGCAGGTGGTTGGATCTCTCAAGCTGGGCCAGTCCAGCTCCTGATCTCTACCTCCACCTGGCCCTGACTGTGTCCTTCAGTTTGGGGGACCTCCTCCTCAACGCCTCCCCATCCCAATTAGAGACTGGGAAGCATAGAAAAGGAAAGGACAGAGTTCTTGGCACACAGGATTCGAGAAATGTTGGTTTGTTGGAATGAAAGTAAAAAGGAGAAGAGAAAGGTTGGAGGCTGACTAGAGAAGTTGACGTGGAGTGAGAGCATGGAGACCTGGAGACTAACAGGAGGAAGGCTGGGGGTTCCACTGCAGAGGTGGAGAAGCACCTGCCTATGCTGGGGCGGAGAGGGTTAGTTGATTTAGCAAATGAAAATGTAAGTCATGAGTTACATTTGAATAACAGGAAAATGACAGTTTACTTTTTAGTATAAGGGTACAGCTGTCATGGGGCACATTTTGAAACCCCAAAATACACAGGTGAAAATCCTTACTCCCGTACTTCAGGACATGACCTTAAATTTGGAGAAAAGCTCTTTACAGAGATCAAGTTAAAATGAGTTGTTTAGGATGGACTCCAGTTCAATATGACTGGTGTCCTTGAAAGAGGGAAATTTGGATCCAGAGGCAGACATGCCCACAGAGAAAATGACATGAAGATATACAAGGAGAAAATGGCCATCGACAGGCCAAGGAGAGAGGCCTAGAGTAGAGCCTTCCCTCCCAGCTCTCGAAAGGAACCAACCCTGCCAGCACCTTGATCTTGGACTTCCAGCCTCTAGACATGTGAGACAATAAATTTCTGCTGTGGAAGCCAGGTAGGGCTTCCCTGATGGCTCAGATGGTAAAGAATCCACCTGAAATACAGGAGATCCAACTTCGATCCCTGGGTCAGGGAGATACCCTGGAGAAGGGAATGGCAACCCACTCTAGTATTCTTGCCTGGAGAATTCCATGGACAGAGAACCCTGACAGGCTATATAACCCGTGGGGTCACAAAGAGTTGGACATGACTGAGCAACTAACACTAACAGTGGCCTGTGGAAGCCGCCCAGGTATGGTTATTTGTTAAGGCAGCACTAGCAAACTAAATGTAGTTTAGGGGCTTCTTAGATGGCACTAGTGGTAAAGAACCCTCCTGCCAATGCAGGAGACATAAGAGACATGGGTTTAATCCCTGGGTCAGGAAGATCCCCTGGGGTAGGGTGTGGCAACCCCCTCCAGTATTCCTTCCTGGAGAATCCCATGGACAGAGGAGCCTGGTGGGCTGGAGTCTGTAGCGTCACACAGAGTTAGCCATGACTGAAGCGACTTAAAACAGCACAGCAAACCAAGTACAGTGTCCTGTTCAGTGTTTGGAGCATGCTTGCTAAAAAGTTATTCGCTGTTCATGAGAAGTTCCTATTTAACTGGAGGTCTTGTATCTGATATGGCAGTCCTACGGAGGAAGCAGGTCTGTTCTGTGCAGCCTGTGGACAAAATGAGAACCTGGACTGATGGGTAAGAGGTGACCAGAGATAGATTTCAACCTGAGAGGAAGTTCTTTCTAATAACTTGAATTGTCACACAGTGGAACAGCTTCTTGAGGAAGTAGGGAGCTCCCCATTCCCAGAGGTATGTGAGGCAAGGCACACCTGCAACTGCAAGTTGGCATCGGAATCCTCATAAATGCGCCGGGCAATCCCATGGTTCTCCAGGGCCATATTTTCCAGGAAGTTATAATTCAGATTGTTGCCAAAGCCCAGGTTATACAACGGGAACTTGCCACCAATGGCATTCCGCACATTCTCTTGGATTTTTTCAGGTCTGCTCTCACCTGTGGGGTAAGGAGGTATTTATGCTGCAGCCACAGCCTGAGCGACTGTCTGGACCAGCTCTGTCTGCAGAGATCTGACCCCTGCCTGTGCATAGCTGGCAGAGTCATGGCTACTACAAGCCCTCAATGAGCAGACATTGGGGCGGGCAGAGCCCTTCAGGGGCTCACAGATCACAGGGGACCCTGGGGAGAGCTGCCCAAGGTCATGCAGCACGCTGGCTATAGAGCCGGGAGCGGCAGCCAGAGCCACACACGCCGCCTCACCCACATTGGCGTCCCCGTCGGTCAGCATGATGATAATGGAGGTGCTCCTCTCTGGGACTGTATGCTCCTCCCGGGCCTTGTTCAGCATACTGATGCCCCTCAGCAGCGCATCATTGATGTTGGTCACTGGCACACAGACAGATGACACCGTGAGAGGATATCCTCAGGGTGCTGGGGGAGGCAGTCGAGACAACAGTCCCTGCTCACGTGCCCAAAGACACTGCCTGCCTGTGCGCCGTGGTACTCAGTAAATATTGACTGGATGACTCAGTGAGTGATGGATGGATGACTTAATCTTTCAAATGAGTAAGAGGACCAGCCTCTCAGGGCTGCTGGAAGGATAGATGCACATGGTGACTGTAAGAACATATTGTGATTGGAGAACAGTCAAATGGACCTCCAGCCCCTCTCACAGGGAGGAGTGGGGAGCAGTATAGACATCACTTGTCATCTTTCATATGAAACTGCCACGGATAAGAGTTCTCTGTGGCATTACCTTATTGGGTAATGCTGGCATTACCTTGTGGGGATCACAGGTTAGAAAGAAATGAGTTTCCCTAGATCACAGAGAAGACACCGCAATGTCAAGCCTGAGGACTCTCCATCCCACCTCTACCCGCAGCTTGGATCTGCAGGGCCCAGACCAGCAGAGTCTCTGCCACCAAGGCAGAAGGGAAACAGGCTGCTCAGGCAGAGAGGAACGGCAGGATGTAGCTCCCTCCCCTCTCTTCTTACTTCCTTGATCATGAATATCCATCACAAATTTCCTGGCTTCCTGGATGTTCTCAGGAGTGGCTTGAACTAAACTGTCTTTCCAAGTGGTCACATCTCCACTGAACAGGATGAAATTCAAGTAGTCATCCTCTTTGACATCCTCCAGAATTTTGAGGAGGGCATCCTTTGTCTGGGAAGGAGGAAGACAAGCAGACAAGATGTGTTCCCGGCCCGGACCCCTGCTGTCTGCAGGAAAAGAGGCAGATGCTTTGTGTCTTTTAAAAATCCTGCCCTCCTTCCTTCTCTTTCACTGGAATATTAGCTTCATCCACTTTTAAAAAAAATCTCCCCGTGTCTCCCACCCATCACCCACTCTTGCACCAAGGAGAGTACCTGCTCCATTTTCCGACCGTGCATGGAACCGCTGACGTCAATCACGAAGACCACGCTCTTGGGCACCACCGGAAGGCCTTGAGGTGCAAAGAAGTGCACAAAGTAGCCATTGACGATCTGAAAACGGGAGAGAGAGACTGGAGACCAGTGGCCCTTCAGCAACCTCACATTGGCTACCCTTGCAAATAGAACCCAGACTTTTAGCAGCCCCAAATAAAGATGTCCTGCCTCCGCCTCCAGGGGGCACCACACCAAGGCTCTGGTCTGCCTGTGGTCCCCATGCCTTGCAGGAACCTCATGCTTGGGCTGAAGATCAAGGTTGTTTTACCAGACAAAGCTGCAACCCCTCCACACATCAGCCCTCACCAGAGCAAGGCAGGGGATGGATCAGCCTGGCAAAGCCAGTTGGCAGGTACCTACTTGCACATTGGCGGGAGATTCTCTGTTCACATCATAGGTGATGATGAAATCTCCTTTGAGGAGGGAGTCCGTGCAGGTTGGGCAGGAACGCTGTTGGTCCAAGCTGGGTTTGAAGGACACATGGCCCTGAGGGAGGGTGATGGAGGGCCTCTCTCAGCTTGGGCAGGGCCTGCCCTCTGCAGACCTCAGCCTGGGGCTTCCCTGGGCACTCAGCAAAGTGCCTGAGTCCTGCCACCCTCTGGGGAGCTCTGGCCTTCCTGAGCACCTCTCTCCCCCTCGGAGATCAGGAGCCCCTTGGAGGGTAGAGGCCTTATCTGAGCCAGGCTTTCACTCTCCTGGTTCACTGGGCCTCACAAGTCCCTTAGCTCTGCCTGCACCTGGAAGCCACATAGGGAGGAGAATTCTGCACCATGAAAAGGAACTTCACGTTGGGTGATACTATGTGCTTTTTGTCAAGAGGAGCAAGGAACGGGCAGAATAGAGAGTGAGGAGGGGGCCCTGGGCGGGGACACCGCCTGCAGAGGTCAGCAGCCCTCTGAGTGTGTGCTCCTCGAGCCTCACCCTGGGAGTCCTGACTGAGGTTTGCTGTCCTTGTAAACATGTATTCATCCACTACCCATGATCAGCAAGATTCCTGGAATTGCTGGGGACCTTGGGGTTCAGAGCCAACCCCGAGCACCAAGAATGAATTTCCCTTTCTTCTTTCACCACTCAAGTGGAGTCAGATCTGAAAAACTCCCTCAGGTCTCTGTCTCCTTCTCTGTAAAACGGACCAGTAGCCTGCCCTGCCTGCTTTCCCGAAGTGAAATGGGATCAGGCTTTATAAATGGTCTCCCTGTCCCCTCCCCAGTGCAGTTGAGACCCCAGTTCCTCTGGCAGGTCATCACCAGCAAGCAGCCCCCTGCCTCCAGCATCCTCACTGCTGATCCAGGTGGCCTAGGAGAAAGGGGATGTTGCAGACTTCTCTCTCTCCCTGACCCCCGCCTCATACCTACACACACACACACACACACACACACTCTCTCTCTCTCTCTCTCTCCCCCTCTCTACCTTGCATCTGTCAAACCCCCAGGTTCAGACTCACCTTGCTAGACTCAATGTTCCTGCCCCTGCTCCCTCCCCCCAGGCCCCAGAGGCATCTATACCACCTTTTTCCCTGAGAAGGACTTGGTGAGGGCGCTGCCCAAGAGGTCATTGGTGATGAACGACGCTTCAGCATCCAGGGTACTGATGCCCTGAGGCTCGAAGATGTCTGCCGTGATCTGAAATGGCCAAGTGGCAGGAGATGTCACCTAGTGAAGGTGCCGAGCCCAGCCTCCAGGACAACAAGGGTGAGGAGATGGGTCAATGTGGTGCAGGGACCAGCCGCTAGGACAACTCTGTGACAGCCAAGCCTGCTGCCTCCCAGCAAGAAGATGACCACATGGGTTTGCAGCTGGGTACTCTGACCCCATGGAGAAGGCACTGGCAACCCACTCCAGTACTCTTGCCTGGAAAATCCCATGGATGGAGGAGCCTGATTGGCTGCGGTCCATGGGGTCGCTGAGTCGGACACGACTGAATGACTTCACTCTCACTTTTCACTTTCACGCATTGGAGAAGGAAATGGCAACCCACTCCAGTGTTCTTGCCTGGAGAATCCCAGGGACGGGGGAGCCTGGTGGGCTGCCGTCTGTGGGGTCGCACAGAGTCGGACACGACTGAAGTGACTTAGCAGCAGCAGCATTCTGACCCCAAAGTTCTTCCACTCCCTGCCATATGGTGCCCCAGAGTCTACCACTAAAAGCATTTCCTTTGGGTTTGCACTCGGATGTAGGTAAAAATGCCCAAGTAACCAGTTACCAGCATTACAGAGACACTTGGTGATGTTGCCCTCAAGGACCCAGCACCCAACCTGGATCACCCAGGTGCAGCCTGGCCTCCTCCCTTGGGCCCAGGTGCGGTGGGCAGCACCACTGTAATTCCCCCACGCCTCCTTGGCCGGGTGCTGGGGCCTGGGCTCCTACACTCCTGCTGCGGGCTCTGCCCAGGGCCCTTCCTGGCACCCCAAACCTTCAGGCGCTGCGAGCGAGTGGCCGATTACCTCAAAGTGCTTGACCAGTTGCTTGGGCTGGACCTTGAGGTACATCTCGTACTTGCCCTTATGCCTCTTGAGCAGCTCCTCGTAGGTTAGCTCAAAAGTGACCTTGCTGCCTGCAGCCACATTGACTGAGACCGTGAATTTCTCCAGCTTCCTCCCAGAGGCCCTAAAGGTGGATGAGAAAGAGTGACTACCCCAGAAAGAGCACAACCCCCTGCTTCCTGGGCCTTTGGTTTCCAGTCCCTTCCCCCTGGAGGAGCCCCCTACCCAGGCTGAGCCTCGGTTGCCTCAACTTCAAAGTAAGATAATGTTGTAAGAATTATAGCACATTTTGCCATGTAATAATTATAGCTGCTGTTCTCTTGTTAGTGTCTCTGAGGGCCCTCACAGCCCTGACATTCTCGCCAAGGCCTGAGGGTCCACACTTACTTGACCAGGCCGGCTGTCTTGCCCTGGGACACAGCCTTCTCATACTGCTTCTTGGCAACTTCCTTCTCCTTGATGTTCCCAGGGTAGGTAACGCCATCGATGGTCCTGCAGAGATAGAGAGTTGGGGAAAGGGGGGCTCAGGCTGAGCCAGACTCCCCTCCCCACCCACAGCCAGAAGCTGTGGTGACACCCACAAGGTGAAGTTGGTGATGAACGCTGTCTTGGGCAGCTCCACGTCGAAGGACACCTCCTTGGCAGTGTTTGCGTGGTTGACGGCCCTGGTGGTGACGACATTGTGAGCGAAGCGGGAGGTCACCTTGCAGTTGACCTTGGTGCTGTAGACTTCGATGCCGTCGACCACCTGCGGGAGAGGGACAGTGTATCAGCGGACGGTGACCAGCTAGCCTGAGGCCCCTGGAAACAAGGACCTCCTCCTGGCTGCTCCCCTTCAAGCTCCCCTTTGTGGGCTTCAAAGCTCCTGCCTAGGAAGTGGACCGTCCAGTCTCCCAGTCACACACATCAGAAGCCTGGGCAGTTATCTTTGGTCGCTACCTGTAACTGGCCACCACTGTTGTGATGGCCACTCTTCCTTCTTAGCTCTATAATCTGGTTTACATGCAGCTGTAGCCAGTGAGATGGTGTAAAAACTCAAATCTGACCTGTCCTTCTCCTGTTTAAAGCCCTTCTATTCTCCCTACCACCCCCAGGACAGCCTTCCCCATGGCTCTGGGGGCCTCTGGGCAGGTCCTGCTTCCTCTGCTCAGTCCGTGCCCCTGCCACGCTGGCTCCTAGCTCTTCCTGGTCATCTTAGAAAGAGCATGTCCACACACACTCCAGTCTGTTCCCTGTGTCCGGTAGCTGCCCGGTTCTGTCTCCCAAACAGACCCTTATTTCCTGCACCTAGGGCGATGCATTGGGAGGGCCTTCGTGCCCCCCAACACCCTCTTTCCAATGGGACGATGGGCCGAGGGATGTTGTAGAGAAACATCTGGATTGAACATGGATATAAAGATGCTTCGTGAAGGCATCACAGGGCCATTCACTGTGTGTCTCCTGCCCCATGCATGGGGTCTGACAAATGCTCATTAAGTGTTTAAGAAGGACCCGTGGAGGGGTGGTCCTCTATTGCATCAGCGAGTCCAAGGGGCATGGTTCGCTGAAGCTCTCTCCCAGGGCTCTGGAGGCAGCGGGGGTCTGCCAGGGCAGGGGTCCCCCCAGCTGGAGGGACCTTCCCTTGTGGCCCACTTCTTCCACTGTTGGGCAACCAACTCTGCCCTGCCCCATCTCTTGTGAAAGTTCTCACCCCTTCCGGGAGGCTCCGTTTCTGGAAAAAACAAAGATAAACACAGGGATTGGGGCAAGGCCAAGGCTACTGTGGCCTGAGTAGAGGCCCTGGGCTGAGGCCAAGGTTCAGCAGTGACCACCTCCCCCAACACACACACGCACCTTGAGGGGCCTCTGGACAGAGGACCCAACCAGAGCCACATGTCAGAGTAGGAAGGGCTCTGAGTAGATGGGGAAACTGAGGGCCAGGGGGGAGGTCTAGGGGAGCATGTCAGGGAGGACCAAAGTCAGTGCTCTCCCCCTGCACCATATACCCCGACTCACTCTGCCCCTCCCTAGGCCCCAGGCCCCCCAAGACTCCTCCAGACCCCACCACCACTGTACCCCATGCAGCTCAGCCTGGCCATTCCTAGAGGCCTCTCCCCTTGTCTATATATGAACCTTAGAGTCCCTCAGGGAGGTGATCTGATTGTGGTGCATCACCCACCTGACAGGTCAGCAAACAGAGGCCCTGGAAATTTAAGCTCCCTTGGGGAAGCTGTCTCATCAGATTTGACAGCAGGTCTGGGGCCCGGGTCCCCCCACACCCTGCCCTGTTCCTTGCAGCTCACTGCCCAGCCTCTGCCTCCTCCTCATTCTACAGAGGACCACCCAGCGTGGCCCCCCTGCCTGCCTGTTGGTGAAGAAGGGGCAGACTTACCCCAAGCAGCCGGGATGGGTTTCTAGGGAAGCCAGAGACTGCCAAGCCGGAGAGCAGGGTCAAGATGAGGCAGGGCCACCGAGTCAACGCCATTGCTGAGCATGCTGGCCTGGCCTGGACTCCTTATATGAGCAAGCCTGATGTTTTCCCAAGTGGGGTCATCGACCTGCATCGGGGTGGGAGGAGCAGGAAGCGGGAGCTTCCCCCGGGAAGCTGGGCATGGGTGGAGTGATGGGCCTGGATCTACCTGTACCAAGGTAACCCGGTGGGTATCATCCACAGTGTTAGACTTCACACCCAGCGGCCGCGAGACATGGAGGCCCCTGGGGAAGCCAGAAGCGTTGCATTAACAAATGGGCCCAGAGACCCCCTGGGAGGGGGCGATGATGATGGAATATGGACTCACATTTAAAGCAAAAGGCATCTCAGCATCGTCGCCACATCACAGGCACGGCCTCTGGTCTGGCCTTCTGGATCAGTTACCTCCCCTCCCTTCTCCAGGCAGCCAGGGCCCAAAACCAGACTTAACACCCTGAGATTAGGATCTCCATGGCTGACTCCTTCCTCATTATCCTCTGGTTTCTGTGGCCCCTTGGGAAAGACAGTCCCCGAGTCCTGTCATCCAGCTCCAAGTTGCTTTCTGAAGGTAACTCTTCTCACCTTCCGCTTCTCTGTACCTCACATGTCTTCTCTCTGCCAGCCCATGTCCCTCCAAATTTCTTCTTCCTCTTTTGTCCCCTAGCTGAGCACAGACAGCCCTGCTCCAGGCTCCAAGCTCCCAAAGGGCCTACATTCTACTGTTAACATTTGGTTGAGGTTCGCATGTTTGGATCTGATCACTGTCTCTAGACTCTGAGCACCTGGAGGACCAGGCCGTGTGTTGTGTTCCTCCCTGTGTTCTCAGTCTGACCAGGAACTCAGCTGCCCTCGGCCCATTGGAGGATCATTCTCCCAGAAGTCCCCAGTGAGGCTGGAGTTCTGGTCTCCAGGACCATGGCAGCCTCAGAGGCAGGGTCTTATTGCCTCCCAGTGGGGGCTGGGTCCTTCTGGGCCATCCCAGAGCCCTGCCAGCCCCTAGACCTTCCAGAGTGGCCATCATGTGCCGGCCATACTTTTCTGAACAAAATGACCTGGTGACCCTCCAACTTGGCCACTACTAAGTGGAGTTAATGAGGATGCCTAGGCACAGGATAGCTCATGTATGGATCAGACTATGGTCTTGACTGAAAGCCAAGACTTCACTTGACTGTGATATGTACAGAGAGAGTTGACTGCCAGGGGCAGAGAAATGGAGTGAGAAAACAGAAGCTAGGAGGCAGCAGAAGCCACATGGAAAGAGGGGACTAGTGACTGGAAGTGGCAGCAGCCACAGAAGCAATGACAGAAAGTTGTCAACTTAGCAAAATGATGGTAGATCAACAAAGGGAACCGCTGATGCCCAGCTGGGGGTCCCTGCTCTCCTCCGGCCTCTTGAATTCTTGTAGTGACCCCTACTACCAGCAGACACCCAGCTCTGGGCTGACACCTGGGAACAGAGAGAAGAAGGGCCCTTCCACATGGTTCATGCGATCACCTTCAGTGTCTGCAGTTACTGACCGCTAGGCCTGGTGGCTGTGGCAGAACTCTTGTCCTGCCAGCATTGCTCAGCAGCCCCGCCTCATGCCTGCCTCATACCTCATCCCTCAATACTTAGAGCTTTGTGGGAGGAACAACTCATAATAGGAAATTCTGAGGTTGCTCAAGAGGCCTTTGAGGGACAGCTGGGGACTTGAGGGACCCAGAGTCATCAGAGATAATTTGGAATTAAATGGAATCTAAGACATCTTCAGGTTCACCCTATTTCTGCTTTACAGGATGGGAAAAAGAGGCCCTAGTTAGGCAGAGCTTTGCTTAGGGTGACCAGCCAGCTGGCAGGCCATGGCCCTCCCTCAAGAAGCCCAGAATACTCCAGACAGTGGGCTAGGGCTCTGAAACTCCACAGGCTGCCCCTCAGGGCTCTTTGTCCCTGGGCCTGGGGCAGCCCTGGGCCTCTGTGCTATCAGTCTGAGCCCTCATTTAGGGCAGGAACCAGGCAGAATCCAGAAAAGCAAAAATGCTCTAGAAAGGAGGGAATAGAGGCCCATCACACTTCACCAGAAGGGCCAGTGGTTCCCTAAAGTACAAGTTCATCTCCCCACACCCTGTAACATCACATTTCAACTGGGCCCCCAGACAAAGCCAGGGAAGACATTCTGAAGGGGTCATTCCAGGCCCAGTTGTGAGGAGTCAGTGGGCTGCTATTCATGAAGTCAGAGCTTCTGGGCAGTGGCTGTCTCTGCTTTGGGGAGATTTGCCTGCTCCCAGAAGTGTCAACCCCCAGCTGGGAAATCCAGTGGAGGGTGGAGGCCTGGGAACTGCTTCCTGAGGCCCTGACTGCAGTGAGTGAGCCTCTAGTTCCTGGCAGGACTTCTTCAGGACTCCAAGTCCATATATTATATTTCATTTTTTTTTTCACATGCTCATGTTAAATAATACTTAGAAAGATCTAGATCTGGAGTGGCGGCTGCGTGGTGCTGGAGCGACTTTGAGGAGATACCCCACTTCCAAGGGCAAAGGAGACGTCTCAGCAAGATGGTAGGAGGGGTGAAATCATGAAATTGCATTTAGAATCAGACCCCATACCCACCAGAGATGCTCAGAGGGTTCAAACAAACCTTGGGCGCACCAGGACACAGAGACCCGACAGAGACTGAGACAGAACTGTGTTTGAGTGTCTCCTGTGGGGTACGGGTCAGCAGTGGACTGCTGCAGGGGCAGGGGCTCTGGGCGCAGTAGACCTGGGTCTGGCATAAGCCATCTTGGAGGAGGTTACCATTAACCCCACCATAGAGCCACCAGAGCTTACACAGGACTGGGGAAACAGAGTCTTGGAGGGCACAAACAAAACCTTGTGCACACCAGGACCCAGGAGAAAGGAGCAGTGACCACACAAGAGACTGACCCAGACTTGCCCGTTAGTGTCCAGGAGTCTCTGGTGGAGGCGTGGGTCGGCAGTGGCCTGCTGCAGAGTTGGGGGCACTGAATGCAGCAGTGCTTGCATGGGACCTTTTGAAGGAGGTCGCCATTATCTTCATTACCTCCACCATAGCTTGGCCTCAGATAAAACAACAAAGAGGGAACACAGCCCCGCCCATCAACAGACAATTGGATTTAAGATTTACTGAGCATGGCCCTGCCCATCAGAACAAGACCTAGTTTCCCCCTCAGTCAGTCTCTCCCATCAGGAAGCTTCCATAAGTCTGTTATCCTTCTCCAACAGAGGACAGACAGAATGAAAACCACAAGCACAGAAAACTAACCAATCTGATCACATGGACCACAGCCTTGTCTAACTCAGTGAAACTATGAGCCATGTCTTGTATAGCCACCCAAGACAGACAGGTCATGGTGGAAAGCTCTGACAAAATATGGTCCATGGAGAAGGGAATGGCAAACCACTTCAGTATTCTTGTCTCGAGAACCCCATGAACAGTATGAAAAGGCAAAAAGATAGGACACTGGAAGATGAACTCCCCAGGTTGGTAGGTGCCCAATATGCTACTGGAGATCAGTGGAGAAATAACTCCAGAAAGAATGAAGAGACAGAGCCAAAACAAAAACAACACCCAGTTGTGGATGTGACTGGTGATGGAAGTAAATTCTGATGCTGTAAAGAACAATATTGCATAGGAACCTGCAATATTGTTAGGTCCACGAATCAAGGCAAATTGGAAGTGGTCAAACAGGAGATGGCAAGAGTGAACATCGACGTTTTAGGAATCAGTGAACTAAAATGGACTGGAATGGGTGAATTTAACTCAGATGACCATTATATCTACTACTGTGGACAAGAATCCCTTAGAAGAAATGGAGTAGCCCTCATAGTCAACAAGAGTCTGAAATGCAGTACTTGGATGCAATCTCAAAAACGACAGAATGGTCTCTGTTTGTTTCCAAGGCAAACTATTCAGTATCACAGTAGTCCAAGTCTATGCCCTGACCAATAATGCTGAAGAAGCTGAAGTTGAATGGTTCTATGAAGACCTACAAGACCTTCTAGAACTAACACCCAAAAAGATGTCCTTTTCATTATAGGAGACTGGAATGCAAAAGTAGGAAGTCAAGAAATACCTGGAGTAACAGGCAAATTTAGAGTTTTGCCAAGAGAACGCACTGGTCATTGCAAACACCCTCTTCCAGCAATACAAAAGAAGACTCTACACATGGACATCACCATATGGTCAAAACCAAAATCAGATTGATTATATTCTTTGCAGCCAAAGACGGAGAAGCTCTATACAGTCGGCAAAAACAAGACCGGGAGCTGACAGTGACTCAGATCATGAACTCCTTATTGCCATATTCAGACTTAAATTGAAGAAAGTAGGGAAAACCACTAGACCATTCAGGTATGACCTAAATCAAGTCCCTTATGATTATACAGTGAAAGTGACAAATAGATTCAAGGGATTAGATCTGATAGAGTGCCTGAAGAACTATGGATGGAGGTTTGTGACATTGTACAGGAGGCAGTGATCAAGACTGTCCCCAAGAAAAAGAAATGCAAAAAGGCAAAATGGTTGTCTGAGAAGGCCTTACAAATAACTGTGAAAAGAACAGAAATGAAAGCCAAAGGAGAAAAGGAAAGATATACCTATTTGATTTCAGAATTCCAAAGAATAGCAAGGAGAGATAAGAAAGCCTTCCTTAGTGATCAATGCAAAGAAATAGAGGAAAACAGTAGAATGGGAAAGACTAGAGATCTCTTCAAGAAAATTAGAGATACCAAGGGAACATTTAATGTAAAAATGGGCACAATAAAGGACAGAAATGGCATGGACCTAACAGAAGCAGAAGATATTAAGAAGAGGTGGCAAGAATACACAGAAGAACTATAAAAAAAAAGATCTCCATGACCCAGATAACCATGATGGTGTGATCACTCACCTAGAACCAGACATCCTGGAATGCGAAGTCAAGTGGGCCTTAGGAAGCATCACTATGAACAAAGCTAGTGGAGGTAATGGAATTCCAGTTGAGCTATTTCAAATCCTAAAAGATGATGCTGTGAAAGCGCTGCACTCAATATGCCAGCAAATTTGGATGACTCAGCAATGGCCACAGGACTGGAAAAGGTCAAGTTTCATTCCAGTCCCAAAGAAAGGCAATACCAAAGAATGCTCAAACTACTGCACAATTGCACTTATCTCACATGCTAGCAAAGTAATGCTCAAAATTCTCCAAGCCAGGCTTCAACAGTACGTGAACTGTGAACTTCCAGATGTTCAAGCTGGATTTAGAAAAGGCAGAGGAACCAGAGATCAAATTGCCAACATCTGTTGGATCATCAAAATAGCAAGAGAATATCAGCAAAACATCTACTTCTGCTTTATTGACTACACTAAAGTCTTTGATGGTGTGAATCACAACAAACTATGGAAAATTCTGAAAGAGATGGGAATACCAGACCACCTGACCTGCCTCCTGAGAAATCTGTATGCAGGTCAGGAAGGAACAGTTAGAACTGGACATGGAACAGACTGGTTCCAATAGGGAAAGGAGTACATCAAAGCTGTATATTGTCACCCTGCTTATTTAACTTATATGCAGAATACATCATGAGAGTATATCATGCTTCATTCAGTCCAGTATGAAGCACAAGCTGGAATCAAAATTGCTGGGAGAAATATCAGTAACCTCAGATATGCAGATAACACCACACTTATGGCAGAAAGTGAAGAACTAAAGAGCTTCTTTAGTGATGAACTGAAAGAGGAGAGTGAAAACGTTGGCTTAAAACTCAACATTCAGAAAACTAAGATCATGGCATCTGGTCCCATCACTTCATAGCAAATAGATGGGGGAACAATAGAAACAGTGACAGACTTTATTTTGGGGGGCTCCAAAATCACTGCAGATGGTGACTGCAGCCATGAAATTAAAAGACACTTGCTCCTTGGAAGAAAAGTTATGACCAACTTAGACAGCATATTAAAAAGCAGAGACATTACTTTGCCAACAAAGGTCTGTCTAGTCAAAGCTGTTTTTTCCAGTAGTCATGTATAGATGTGAGAATCGGACTATAAAGAAAGCTGAGCACCAAAGAATTGATACTTTTGAACTGTGGTGTTGGAGAAGACTCTTGAGAGTCCCTTGGACGGCAAGGAGATCCAACCAGTCCATCCTAAAGGAGATCAGTCCTGAGTGTTCATCGGAAGGACTGATGCTGAAGCTGAAACTCCTATACTTCAGCCACCTGATGCGAAGAACTGATTCATTTGAAAAGATCCTGATGCTGGGAAAGATTGAAAGTGGGAAGAGAAGGGGACGACAGAGGATGAGATGGTTGGATGGCATCACTGACTCAATGGACATGAGTAAAAAAAAAAATTTAAAAAAAATGGACATGAGTTTGAGTAAGCTTCGGGAGTTGGTGATGGACAGGAAGGCCTGGCATGCTGCAGTCCATAGGGTTGCAAAGAGTTAGAGACAACTGAGTGACTGAACTGAACTGAGAAAGATCTAGAACAAGCTTTGGCCATTAGCCGCCAGAGAGTTTACATGGAGTGATTAAGCACATAGATGCTAATGCCAGATAGCATGGGTTCAAATCCCAGCTCTACCACTTAAACCATGAGGGATTTGGGACAAGTTACTTAACCTCGGCTATAAACAGTCATGACAAAAGTGTCCCCTAGGGTTGTTGGGAGCATGGAAGTGAAAGTATGTCAGTCAGTCATGTCCAACTCTTAGCGACCCCTTGGACTGCAGCCCTCCAGGCTCCTCTGTCCATGAAATTCTCCAGACAAGAATACTGGAGTGAGTTGCCCTTCCCTTCTCCAGGAGATCTTCTCAACCCAAGGATTGAACCCATGGTCTCCCGCTTTGCAGGCAGATTCTTTACCGTCTCAGTCACCAGGGAAGCCCTAGGGCTGTTGGGAGTGTATGTTCAGTTAATTCAGCAAAGGTGCTGAAAACAGCACCTGACAGCATGAAGCACTGGGGCGGCTTCAGCCATTGTGGGTCACTCCTCTACAATCTGCCAGCGTGTCCTTTGGTCTCTGGACCAATAGGGGAAGCCATGTGCATGGGACACTCAGGCATTCAGAGGGCACAGGGCCAGACGGCTACAGAGAATGGGGGTGGGGGTGGGGGCAGAGTTGGTACAGGCTCCCTCCCGGCCTCCAGGTCTGCTGTGACTCCTGAGCCCTTCTGAGGAACAACATCTTGGGTTGCCTCCTTGCCACCCCCTGTTCCCCAAAAGCAGCCAGCCTGAGGTAGACATAGCCTCTCTTTAATGGAAGTCATGAGTGCTTCGACATAGGATACCAGCTTGGACAGGGAGGTATGGCCAGGGCAGCAGGTCAGGATGCTACCCTGCCCCTCTGCCATGGTCCCAAGGGAGGATGGGTGTGCCAGCTGGGGGCTCAGAAGATGTCAGGGACGATATAGTCGGTGTGGATGCCGTCGATCAGCCCATCCCCATTGTTGTGGATGAACCAGCAGGTCACCTCAGCCCCATGCCGGGGGTCCTTCCTGTAGTCTTTTTGCAAACCCCTGAGGAGAAACATGCCATCTGGGGTCACCTTTTGGACCTGGCAGGGCTGTACCTCCCCAGGAAGCCCACCCGACCCATGTGACACCTGGAAGAAGACCTGAACCAATGATGGAGAAGGCCAAGGGCAGAGATGCTGGGAGAATCGCCCACCCACCTGGTGACCGTCAGGCGGCGGTTCTTCACCACCATTGTGGCGTCTGTCTTTGTGGGGTCAGAGCCTGGGTGGAGGTCGGACACTTTATAATCAAAGGGGTGGAAGAATTGTCCTGGAAAGGCATACAGGAGACATTGGTTACCATTGGGGTCCTTGCTGCCTTGTACTCACTAGGTGCTCACTGGAGGTTTAGAGTTATTTGCACAATTTTTTCCAAGGGCTTGACTGTTTCTGATAAATTTTAACATCCAAAGCCACCTTTAGTTCACTTACTATAAAGAAGCAGCTATGTTGCTTCTATAGGAATTCCAAAAGAATATGGCTGGGGATAGGGGAGTGAGGGGTAGAGAGCAGGGTCTGCCGGAAGACCACAGAGAGAAGCAGTTCTTTCAAGCAGTTGGCCATGACCCATCCCACCTAGGAGGTGTCTGCGAGTCCAATGGACTTTTCTGTTTGCTAATTGGGCCTCCCCTTATATGCTCTTGACTCACTTAAGCTTTAGTTTCACTGTGTTTGATTACAGCCTCTTTGAGGGACAAGCCATCTCCAGGTCCCTCTTTGGAGCTCTGAGCCTTGGAGGCCACGTTGGAGGTGCACCTGTCCTGGTGTCTCGCAAAGCTGACCCACGGTGAGTCCTAACACCCCGCTCCCCACAGCTCTGCCAGCCTGGCCAGCCATACATACCCAGCAGCCCATGTGTCCGTGCTGACATCCGGTGACTATCCAGCACGTAGAAGCCCAGGAAGTCCTGGCGGACAGCACTCCCCCTCCACACCCGGTGCAGGACAACCTCGAAGGTGCCCCCGTCCTCCACGGACACCACCAGGTTCCTCTTCCTATTGATGGTCACCAACACCCTGTGGGGAGAGGTGCCATGAGGGTGGATGTGGCTTCACTGCACCCCTCTATTCAGCTGCTCTTGTCCTTGGGACCCAGCTCTTATGACCGCCCTCTCCTCTGAGATGGTTGAGTATTTCTTGTTCTACACTCCTTCCCACATGTTGCTGTTGGGTATATTGGGTACAGGCCCTGTGCTAAGCCCTCCATTGAAACTGTATCATTCAATTCCCCCTTTGATCCTGTGAGGACCACAGCTCAAAGAGGTTAAGAAGTTGCTCGAGCTCACATAGCTGGTGAGTGACAGAGCCAGGACTTCTACTCCAGCCTGTCTAGTATGAGTCTGTGTTCCTTGACTCATCATCTGGTCCACTATACTGGACCCTGCCCGCCTCTCCCTATAGCTCCGCTGCCCAGCGTTGGGCTCTGATGCTCGGCAGTGTTTGTGGAATAAATGAGTGAAGGAAAGAACAAACACTAAACAAGTCATACTAAGACAGATGCTGAAAGAAAAGCCCAGAGAACACGAGTTCAGCAGAGGAAGAGACCAGGATGGGTTCAGGGAAGAGGTGGCCCTTGCGCTGGGCCTGGGAGGATGAGTGGCTTGGTTTGGTGGAGACGGGTGGAGACAGGACTGCGGGGTGAGGGTGCCACGGGAGCTCAGGCAGCCAGGCCGGGAGACACGCATCCCAGAACCAAAGGAAATTGGGAGTGAGGGGCCGGGAATGGTTCACAGGGCCCAACTTGTCTGCATGGAGGCCTTATGACCTCACTCACTGACAGAGGTCAGGGAATGAGGGCCCATGGGCTCGGGTGGCGGGGCTGGCTCTGGGGCTTCACGCCTTGGTCCTCAGCACACTCACCCCTGCCTCCCTTCCCAGGCCCCCGCCCATGCTGGTTACTCATTTTGCCGCAGGAAGGCCTGGTCCCTCCAGGAGAACACGGGCCCGCCAGACCCAGGGTTCAGCGTAATGTTCTGAGGAGTCACTTCCAGCTGGAAGTCGGTTGCAGGGTTTGCGATCCCCAGCCGCCCGAAGTACGTGCCCTCGGGTTTCCCAGGGCTCCCGGCCTTGTCGCCAATGAGCTGCCCGTTCACTGAGAAGCCTGCAGTGGGGTGAGAAGTCATCAGGTCGGGGGCCAGCTCTCACCAGAACCCTGCCAGCCAGTCTTTGCTCCTGCCCTCCTTCTTTGGTTACCGAGAGCCTCAGCACCCAAGGAGATGGGCCTTCAGGACAGGTGCAGGCCACACACAGCGCCTCCTGCCTCCCTTCCCACCACACTCTCTGAGGTTTAGAATGCTCGATTCTGGGCTCTGAAGGAGGTCTCACATCCCCAGGAAAGGCCTTGGGACTGCTCCTTCTCCATGACACAGGGCAGGTGCTGTAGGTGAGTCTTCGGGCCTCTTGCCAGAGGCCTCCTCTGAACTGTGCAGCCAACAGCCCCCCTCCCCATTGTCACCGTCCCCAAACTATCTTTGTCTCATGCTCTGAAATGGTCAGCTAAGAATCTGTTCACCTGTTTATCTCCCTTCCCTAAACTCCACGAGAGCAGGGACTCTGTCCGGGTTTCCACTGTGCCCCCAGCCCTTTGGATGTGCTCAACAAACATGCGCAAATGACCTGAATGGACTGGGAGGGTGGGAGAAGCGTCCAAGATATGGAGAGGGCATTGTTCCCATCGCCGGAGCCAGGGGATGAGGTCGACTCCAAGACCCCTGCAGCCATGCAGGGCCAAGGGAAGGGTATGCGGCAGGGCCACGGCATAATTTACAGGACTCGGTACATAATGAAAACAAGAGGCCTCTCCTTCAAAAATTGTCCAGAATTTCAGGATGCAACAGCAGAGCATTAAATCAAGCATGCAGCCTTTCCCAGGGCATGGTTCCGTGCAACTGCGCAGGTCACATGCTCACAAAGCTGGCTCTGTATAGGGCCCAGGCAGGTGGATGTGGTGTGATGGCGGCAGGCTGAGCCCAGCCAGGTGGCGGGTACACTGGATGTGGGGAGTGGAGGCCACAACCACTGTCCTTCCTGTTGGTGGCTAAACGTTGAGGGCAGAGGAGCCCGGGCCCCACCCTCTCTGGCAGAGGGTGTGACGTCACCCATACCTGTGTCAGGGTCCTGCACCAGGCTCAGGATCACACCAGGCTCCTCGTTGATGTTGAAGCACAGCATGTCCTCTTTTTGGGGCACGTGGATGAGGAAGTGGGGGTCAGCATCCACTGAGGGCACAGCATGGAGTCTGTTAAACTGAGCGTTAGGCAGATGGGGCCAGCTGGGGACAAGGGTTCAGCCAGGCAGAAGTGTCCCTCAGACCCTCCCAAGGACTCACCGCTGGTCACTTGGTCTGGCAACTTCTCGATGTTGAGGCTGGAGTGCGTTGGAGCAGGCTGAGAGGCCTCTAGCATGAAGGCTGAGCAGCAAGAGTGAACGGCCTTTAGAAGGGAGGCGGCCAGGCCTTCCTTGGAGCTGGTGGCTCCTTCTCTGGGGCCCCTCCCACCCAGGCAGGCTGGCCCGAGGCCGCGGGTGCACGAGTGGACATGGAAACTTTGACACCTCTCAGGATGTGGGAATGGAAGTTTGGCCCAGCGCAATGGCCTGGCCTGGAGAAGGGAATGGCAACCCACTCCAGTATTCTTGTCTTGGAAATCCCATAGACAGAGGAGCCTGGTGGGCTATAGTCCATGGGGTTGCAGGAGTCAGACATGACTGAGCAACCAAACCACCACCTCCAGTGGCCTGGCCCCATCTCGGTCTCCTTCATGAGAACCTGGTGGGGCTGGTGGCACTGGGGTGGGGAGGCCAGGCCCAGGTCAGGGAGAGAGTTCTGAGGGCTCCCAGTGAGAGGGAGAGAGGAACACTGGAGCAGAGAGAAAAAGCCTTGGATGGGTGACGCCCTGGGCTTTGCTCAGGGCTGAATGCATGGACTGAGGGTGGTCACGTGGAGCAGAGGTAAGACGTGCGTTGTCAGGGTGATGGCCACTTACTCTTTCTGGGTCCCAACATCTCTGTAGAGGACAAGGACAGAGGACAGCGTCACCCTCCCCACTCCAAGGGCAACTGGGCCCAGAGGCCATTCAGGCCTGGGCAGCCCTCCTCCTGGGGGTCCCAGCCCTCCTCCTGTGGGGCTCAGCCCTCTCCTAGGGATCCCAGCCCTCCTCTTGGGGGTCCCAGCCCTTCTTGCAGATGGATGCTCACACTAAGGGCCCCAAAGGAGGCCTGGGAGTGGAGGGGTTCAGGCTGTGTGAGGACTCCCCAAACACTCAGGTGGCAACAATTCAGTTGCAACAAAGTGGGGAAGGGCATCTCAGGGGAGGAAGAGACCAAGAAAGCCTGGAACCAGGCAGGTGTGGGGTGGGGAACTGTGTGTCTGGTGGCCAGAACTGTGCCACTTGCCCAGCCACCCAGAGCCCCTTGCACAAATCAACATGATTTAAAAACTCACCCAAGGGCAGAGAATCTAGAAAGGAAAGAAAGGAAAGAGAATTAATGCCCTGGAGGCTTTTGGCTCTCAGAAGCCTCCCCATGCCTACAGCCTCCTCTCAGCCAGCCCATACCGTCCAGGGGCTTATCAATGATGGGCTCCAGGCCGTCCTGGTCTGCCATGCCCCTGACGGTCATGGAGGTCAGTGGGGTCACGAACTGATAGGCCAACGACATCTGCAGGGCCTTAGCTGACACGTTGGCCTTCTCCTTCCCCTCCAACTTCATCCTGCGAGACAGACACCAGCTCCAGGCCCGCAGCTTGGACAACAGTAAACTTGCATTCCCTTGTCCTTTCCTGCCGTTGTTCACTTGATCAACAGGCATGTAATAAGCCCCTGCAGTGGCCCCACTCAGGGGCTGTCTTCAAGGACCTCATGATTTAAATGCCTCCCATAGAGAAATGGGTTTCCCTGGTGACTCAGACGGTAAAGAATCTGTCTGCAACACGGGAGACCCGGGTTTGATCCCTGGGTCGGGAAGATCCCCGGTGTCATTGCCTGGAGAATTCCATGGACAGAGGAGCCTGGTAGGCTATAGTCCATGCAGTTGCAGAGTCGGACATGACTGAGTGACTAACATTTTCATAGAGAAAACCTGGAGGTTTGGTAGAGCTGGGGGATGTGCCCCAGAATTCAACAGCTGTGACATTCTGGCAAATGGTCTAACCTCTCTGAACCCCGCTGTGCTCGGCATGTTGTGAGGATGAACTGAGTGTGTCTGGACACAGCAGCCCCACGGGCAAGGGCAGCCTCACCCACAGAGCTAAGTAGGGGCAAACTGCAGGCCGCCCTGTGCCCCCCAGCAGGCCCCGCCCACACACTGACTGCCTGGTTGATATTAACTCAGCGAGCAAATTCAGGGAACAGTAAATCTGACCTGCTCACATGCTTCAAGACTCAGAACCACCCCTTCTTAGTCCAAAGACCCAGGGGTGAGGGGGGTGCTCTTGGGTAGTTTGCCCCCATTCCCCTAGGCAGCCGATGGGCTGGTACCGCTTGGCCAGCAGCTCCTGGATGGTCAGGTAGGCCCACAGGCGTTCAACATGGTTCTCCAGCATGTGGCCCCGTTCTCGGAGCAGTTTCTTCATCTCTTCCTCATCCACCAGGCAGGTTGTCATGAATTCTTGGCCCTCCTGAGAGAGGCGAGGGGGAGAGAGGCTGTGAGCCTTTCTCAGCATTCCATCCCCCATCATTCCTAAGCCTACACTTCTCATCCTCACCCATCCATTCCTTCCATAAAAGTTGCCAAGCACCCTCTGTGAGCCAAGTTGACCCAGGCCTTGGGGGTCCCAGGGGAGGAGAATCAGGCCCTGCTCTCATGGAGTTACTCTCTCTGGCGGATGCCAGCAAACAGCCGGCCAGTCCACCATGCAACTGTGCCCACTCTGCCCCATTCCTCCAGACGCCCGTTCAACTTGCCACAGCGCACAAGTGTGCCTTTTCTTCCCAGCTACAATATGGGGGCACCTCTTCCCAGGGGTTTGCCATGCACCAGGCACTGCATAAGCCTACTGCATGGATTATTTCATTTACTCCACACAACTCTCTGGTGCAGTTTTACCCTCAGAGGCCACAGAAAGGCCTAGAGAACTGGACCTATTTGATCAATGTCACCCACCTGGAGCCAGGGTCTAGCTCAGCTTTCCTCACTGAAAGCCGGAGTCCTGAACCCGCAGCTACACCACATGGCTAGATTCCAGGTCTCCAGGACCCCCAAGCATGCATGTGCATACGTGCACTGCACTGTGGTACAGAGCTGAGTGCATAGTAGATGCTCAGGAAATAGTGTACTTGAGAAGGAAGACGCTAGCCTCCTACTGCCTCATGCTTTGGGAGGAATGACATGGGGAATAACAGGTGGTCCAGTTGGCTGCAAGGGATGACTGCTTATCAAGGCCACTTGAGCCTACCCTCAGGATGACTGCGTTGGGAGAAAGTTCAGCCCTGGGGTGTATGTGGCCTGGTGGGGTAAGGGCACTCCTCTGGGGAAAGAGAGGCTGCCAGGGGCACAGGGGTGGAGAGCTTCTGAGTGCCTGTCCACCCTTTGCAGCCCTCTATTTACCGCGTCAGCTCGCACGTCCGCCTTGAAGCTGCTCAGTTTGTGGTCAGCAATGCGCCCCGCCACCATGATCTCCGAGCCTTCGTAGTACTGTTTATGGCGGTGCTGGGTCAGGTCTGAGACGGCTTCCCGGGGGTACAGCAGCTCCACATCCCTCAGGAGGGGGTTAGCTACCTGCTCATAGAAACCCTGCAGGGATGGGGGGGGTGCAGCCTCAGAGCTGGGGGGGTCACCCTAGGTATCCAACAGGAAACCCCCTCACGAAGTGGTGCGTCAGGGTCCCTGCCTTATAGAGGGAACGGCAGGCTCAGTGGTTAAGGAACTGGCTCGGGGTCCCGCAGCTAAGTTGAACTCTACACCAGAGCTTTATCTGCTCTGGGCTGGTGGGTACATGGCTGCCAAGGCTCTGATCCCCCTGGCGTGACTTTGAGGGGCCGTGGAGGAGGAGACCTGCAGCTGCTGGGTGGCGTCATGGTCCTCGTAGATTCTCTGGACACGTCCATTGTTCTCCAGGGACATGACCTCCAGGAAGTTCAAGTCCACATCACGGCCGAAGCCCAAGTTGTAGAGTGGGAACCTGCCCTTGATGGCATCTCGGACATTCTTGAGGATTTGGGTACGATCCGTCACCCCTGCAGCCACACAGCCAGGTAGGGATGGGATGCGTGTGGGGCATGAGGGCACCTTGGGGCACCCTCCCTGGGGGCCAAGTCTCCCATCTCAGGCCATCTCCAGTCCCCACTAGCCTCTTTAGGCCACGCCTCTTGCTGTCTCCCCTGGATGATGCAACAGCTGCTATCAGAGCTCCTAGAAGACTGCCGATTTCCATGGATCCATCATGAGCAAATCTGATTTTAAACCCTCCACGGCTCCTCCCACGGCCTGTGAGGGCCTGCTGACCTTTCCATTCTGTTTTACCTGCTCAACACATGCCGGCACTTCCTGCACAGGCCTTGCAGGTGCACAAACCTTGTTTTGTTCAAGCTGCCCCTTCTGCCAGGGATGCCTTCCTGCTTCTCCTCTCCTCCTTCCAGATGGAGCTCAGGGCTCACTTCCTCCAGGAGGCCTTCTGAGACTCTGCCTGGGTCAGGTGCCCCTTGTCTGTGGTCCTTTGGCCTCCTAGCACCCTGTTCTTTCAGAGCCCTTGACAGAGCATCTGTTCCTGGGTCTGCCTCCCGCAGTGGACCCTGGACTCCTTAAGGGCAAAGATGTCTCTTGTTCTCTTAGTGTCTCTCCTTGGTCCCTACTCCTGTGCTTGGCCCTCAGTTGGTGCTGTAAACACAGTTCATTAAATTCAGCCTAGGAGTCCTGCCCCTCCTTCTGGGCCCCATGCAGCCTGTGTCATGCAGAAACCCTCCCAGTTTCCCACCTCAGGACAGAGGAGCACCTTGGAGCTCCTGCAGACTTTATGGTCTGAACTCTGCTCTTAGACGAGTGCTCAGCTTTACCCTTAGCCTCTCTGCCCCCAGACGGCGTCCCCAGTGCCTTCCATAATGAGCAGACCAACACCTCCCAGGGTATCCCTGACGGTACTTACCCTCTGTGGGCTCGCCATCTGTCAACATGATGAGAATTGAGGCATGGTTGCTGAGTTCTGGGTGGCTTTGCTGAGCTTTGTTCAAGATCTCAATTCCCGTGAGCAGACCTCCATTCAGGTTTGTAGCTACAAAAAAAGAAAAAGCAGATCAGTGTGTGCCTTCAATCTGAGGGGACAGAGGTGGCATCAAGGTGGCCCCAGACCCCTGCCCCTACCGCCGGCCAGGGAGAATTGCTTCACGAAGTTCCGAGCTGCCTCCAGGTTGGCAGAAGATGCCTGCACCAGCGAACCCTTCCATGACTGCACTGCAGACCCAAAGAGGACCAGGTCGAAGTGGTCCCCTGGCCGCAGGTCCCCCAGGATTTTATGGAGCGCCTCCTTGGTCTGTAAGCACAGGATAGTCAGTAGAGGGACAGGGCCCCAGGATAGTGCCTTTTGTAATCTCCAGATGCCCAGTTCAAAGACCCACAGGGTTAGAGGCATGGGGCAGACAAGCAGGAGGGGCAAGAAAGCCGGTGATGACAGGAGAGGAGCCTCCTGCTGAGTGAGCCCTGGGGTGGCTGAGGGCGTGCAGAAGGCAAAGGGACCCAGTGGGAAGGGGAAATGACCAGGAGTTCAGTGGGGGGCAGGGTTAAGACAGAGGACCCCAGGGGGCTGAGTTTCTAAAACCCTGCTTGTCCACCAAGGGTTTCACTGTGCCATGGACAGGGCACAGAACACTGCGTGAGGAGGGGGAGGCTGCTGCCAGCTGCAAGCCATCTCTGGGACCCCTGTAATCGTCCCCACATGCCTAGAACACAGGTCTCATCTTCGAAGCCCTCCCCCACTGGTAAACCCCACAGGCCCCGTGGGCCCTGTCATTTTGCTCCTATTTTTGCCATCGAGGAGCAGTGAGTATACTTGCTCACTTCTCACAGTGAGAAGTGGCTGATTCCAGAGCCCTTGACCACTGGGATTTCCTGTTAGATTACCCTGCCTCTGACCAGGGGCAGAAGTCCCAAACCCAGTCCCTGGGGGCAACACCAGTTTGAGGGGGGCGATGGGGCTGGAGAAGCTCCCACTGGGCTGTTTAGAGCCGCCATTTACTTGCTTCACTTTCTGGCCTTCCATGGAGGTGCTGATGTCAATCACAAAAACCACATTCTTGTTCAGTTTTCTTAGGTTTTGGGGAGCAAAGAAGTGGGCAAAGTAGTTATTGGCGACCTGAAACACAAACGGGTGAGTGAGGCCGCTCTCGCAAGGACCCCTGTCTGCCCTGTAAGTCTCAGGCTAGAAGTTCAGGCTCACCAGGAGGTCGCAGACGTTGTCCCGATTGACATCGTAAGTCACCTTGAAGTCCCCGTTCAGCAAGGTTGTAGAGCACGTGGGGCAGGTTTGCTGCTGGCTCACTGTGGGGCGGAAAAGCACGTGACCCTGGAACAAGCGGGAGCGTGAGGCATCACTGGTTTGCAACGACAACGCGTGGGTGTGTGTGTCGTGTGCAGCCATAGGAATGAGTCTTAGGCGACCCTCACCCAGCTGCTGAGAGTGCACGCCTATGCGGGGTAGGAGAAACGACCTGTTTCTTTGCTCACATGCTTCTGAATCATTGGAATTTTCTACAATAAGTATCACCACTTCGGGTACACAATGAAAAACAAAATAACAGCAGCATCTTGGAAATTCCCTGGCAATCCAGTGGTTAGGACTCTGAGCTTTCATTGCTGGGGGCCCAGGTTCAATCCCTGGTTGGGGAGCTAAGATCCCACAAGCCACAGGGTGTGGCCAAAATATTTAAATAATACCAGGATGAGAGACACTGGGCATCTCATACTGTTCAGTGGAAAAATAAAAACTGTGCCGGAAAATAGAACCTGCCTGGATAGACAAGGAGCAGGAAGGGCCCAGAGTGGGAGCTGCAGCATGGTTGAACTTGGCGCTCATGCTCAGGGAAATTGGGGATGGTTTGCTGGAAAGTGCAGCAGTGTCCACAAGACTGGAAAAGGTCAGTTTTCATCCCAGTCCCAAAGAAAGGCAATGCTAAAGAATGCTCAACCTACTGCACAATTGCACTCATCTCACACGCTAGTAAAGTAATGCTCAAAATTCCCCAAGCCAGGCTTCAGCAATACGTGAACCATGAACTTCCAGATGTTCAAGCTGGTTTTAGAAAAGGCAGAGGAACCAGAGATCAAATTGCCAGCATCTGCTGGATCATCGAAAAAGCAAGAGAGTTTCAGAAAAAAAAAATCTATTTCTGCTTTATTGACTATGCCAAAGCCTTTGACTGTGTGGATCACAATAAACTGTGGAAAATTCTGAAGGAGTGGGAATACCAGACCACCTGACCTGCCTCTTGAGAAACCTGTGTGCAGGTCAGGAAGTAACAGTCAGAACTGGACATGGAACAACAGACTGGTTCCAAATAGGAAAAGGAGTACGTAAGGCTGTATATTGTCACCCTGCTTATTTAACTTCTATGCAGAGTACATCATGAGAAATGCTGGGCTGGAAGAAGCACAAGCTGGAATTAAGATTGCCAGGAGAAATAACCTCAGATATGCAGATGACACCACCCTTATGGCAGAAAGTGAAGAAAAGCTAAAGAGCCTCTTGATGAAAGTGAAAGAGGAGAGTGAAAAAGTTGAGTAAGCTCTGGGAGTTGGTGATGGACAGGGAGGCCTGGCATGCTGTGGTTCACGAGGTTGCAAAGAGTTGGACGTGACTGAACTGAACTGTCCTCAATACATTTCTATACTTCCGTACTTTCCACATTTTCTTTAAGGACCCTTTTCTTTTCACGTTTTGTTGTTGGTTATAAAAGTAAAATATGTTCATTAAAGATATTTGAAAATAATTATTAGGAAGACAAAGACCATTCCCTTGGTCCCCTACTGAAAGCAAGCATGTTTGCTAGCACTCCACTGTGTCGCATTTTGTTTTTAAGGAACCCCTCCAAAACTACAGGAAACACTTCTTTTAAGTGAACTGTTACAGTCACTACCAAAGGTGGGTGGGGAATAAACGGTTTGCTCCTGGCTCCAGTTGAGGGCAAGTTAGGAAGCGGGGCACTAGCTGGGTATCCCGGGGTAGGAGCAAGCAGGGTGCTCCTGGAATTCCTGTAGATGAGTGGGAAGTGACAAGTGGTAAGTGACTGGGTAGGCCAACATCCTTGCCAAACTTAATCATGTTTCCAAGAACACTGGGCTTGAAATGCTGAGGTTTACACGTGTGCCCTATATCCCATGAATGCTTTCCCAGGAGTATGAGATAGGCAAAGGGGAAACTGAGGCTTAAGCAAGCCAGCAACTCACCGCAGACCAGGCAGACAGACCCTCCCCAGCCTTAGGCTTTTGAGAATCAGAAGTGCTGAGTTCTCCTCTCTCTCTCCCTTAGGGCAGCCTGCAGCACCTGCCCGGTTGAGCTAGGCTGAGATGTCTCTGAGGGCTCCGTTATCTGACTCACCTTTTTCCCTGAGAAGGACTTCTTGATAAGTTGGGCAGCCAGTTTCTTGGGGAGGAAGGAGGCCTCAACATCCAGATTCCTGATCCCCTGGGGCTCAAAGATGTCCACGTCGATCTGTGGCATTGAAACAACTCCTGCATCAAGGCTCGCATTTGGGAACCATCATCAAGTCTCAGCCAAGAGCCAGTGTATATCCTGGCCCCCCACTGTATGCAGCGCCCACCCAGCTCTCAATGCAGGGCCTGGCATGTCACAGGCGCTTCAAAAGTATTGGCCAAATGAGGGTGTGCATGCCTGTGCCCCTCAACTCAGCCACCACTAACGTGCCAGCCACAACGACAGCCCCTCAGGCTGCCTGGGACTTTCCTATAAAATCCCTGGACATTCACTATCTCTCAGGATCTTTGCGGCACTTCTGGGACACACAGAACCCCCATTTAACAGATGAGCAAGCTGAGGCTCAGAAGGAGAAGGCTGGAGGGTTCAGGGAGCCACAGAGAGCCACTGGAGCCCACCCGGAGGAGTCAGTATCCTCCCTGTGTGCTCAGGCCCAGGACTGCACACGGAGGGTGCCGAGCTTACATGTGTACCCACAGTGAGGGAAAGGCAAGAGCCTGGCTCCCGAGACCTCACGCCTGCCTGTGGTCACCCGAGATCTACCTCGAAATGCTGCACCAGCTGCTTGGGCTTGACTTTGATGACAATGTCGTACTGCATGAGCTTCCGCCTCAGCACCTCCTCGTAGGTCAGCCGGAATGTGGCCTTGCTCTGTGGACCGACCATGATGTGGATGGAGAACTCCTCCATTGTTCTCCCTGAGGCCCTGGGGGTGCCACCAGGGGCAAAACCGGACAGACACATGGTAAGTGACATGCGGGTCTTTGTCACCTAAAACATACTCCTCAGAATCAATTTCTCTTATTTTTAGTGCTTCTCCCAGGTCTCCTTGACCCTCACCCTGTCTTAGCTGACTGGCCAGAGTCAGGGCCCCCCTTCTCTAGAGGTCTTGTGCATCACATCTGTGCCAGCAGTGGGTTTGACCAGTTTACACCCATCCCCTCATCCGGGGCTGCCCTCCATCCAAGGCACCTTGCAGCCTTCAGATGCATGCTGGCGGGGGGTGGGTGGCACCGGAGATTGGGCTGGCAGGGCCCAGAGCTCACCTGACAAGTCCTGCATTCTCTCCTGAGATGGCTGCTTTCCGGTATTGCTTCCATGCGGTCACTTTGTCCTTTATGTCTCCAGTGAAGGTGTTTTCATCTGCTGTGCTGCAGGGAGAAAGAAGCCCTCAGGGCGTGCCCCTCTCCCACCACATAGGGCCTTGAGTGGGGGTGCTCCCAGCTCGGGGGAATGGAGGCGGGGGGCGGCTCCGAGGAGGCCCTGTCCAGGTGAGCACTTGGGGAAGGGCTTCCCCTGCCGGTCTCCCACTGACCCCAGAGTTGCTCAGGAATCCTAGCACGGAGGTGGGCAGCCCCGGCCACAGGGTCCAGCAGGAAGCCTTGGGTGCTGGCCTGTGCTCCTGGGCCCTAGGCTGAAAACATACTGTCAGAGGCTTTGGTTTGCTCTGCAAGATGGCAGCCCAGAGCAGGACCTAAAGGGCTTTTCAGTCCCTCAGAGCTGGGCCTGGCCCACGGCCCTTGGGGATGAGGGGAGCCCTGGTTGTGAGCTGGGCCTGGTGAACCAGGCAAGGCACGCACATGGCAAAGTCGCTGATGAAGGCCGTCTTGGGTATTTCCACGTTGAAGGACACTTCCTTGGCTGTGTCAGCGCTGTTGATCACTTGGCTGGTGATGACGTAGTGGGCGAAGCGAGAGGTGACTTTGCAGTTGACTTTCAAACTGCGGATGACCACACCATCGGCAGCCTAAAGTGGGACGTGCAGGAGGTGGCCTAGGATGCGGGGCCCCCAGCACCCAGCTCTGACACGTGTGCTATTCTGTATGCCTGAAATGGTGCCATGGGAATTGAGGTGGCTGGAGAGCCCCTGTTTATGGGAGTCGGGAGTCCCCCTGCCCAGGGGCATGCCCCGAAGCCTGGGGGGACCTGGCTGTAATAATGGCCCCACCACAGACCCCTTTGCCAAGACCCGCACTCACTGCATCCACAGCCAGTCGCTTCTGTAAAACAAAACCAGGGCCAAGTGTGAATGCAAGCGCTCAGGGCACCAGGGCCTATCTGTTAAGGGATGGGAGTGGGATGTAGCCTGTGTCCTCAACACCCCAGCTTCACCTCCCCAGTGTGCTAGGGGGTCCTCTCCGTTCAGAGGAAGTCGACGTGGGTGGGGACAGCCCCCATCCCTGGGCTCCCTTCTGGGCTCGGCGGCCAGGTTCTGGCCCAGGGGTGTGCCCACATACCTTGCCACCTCTGGGACTGCCGGTGGGCGAGCCCTGAGCGGCCACGACTTGCAGGGTGAGCAGGGACAGCAGGCACACGCCGGGCAGCCCCCACAGCCCCATCGTGCCGCGCGTGGTCTCAAGGCTCCCGCTGCCTCGTCACCTCTCTCAGACCGTGAATCAATACAACACCGGATAAACATGGATTAAACATTAGACAAGGTCAAGGCAAGTATTACAATTTGAGGGATCAAAAATTGACAGTGAAAACTTTCTCTAGGGGGATTCCCAGCTGTGTAAACTCCCGACCAGACTCAGACTGTGCCCCTCGGTTAGAACCGCACTCGGCTAGCGTGAACTGTGAATTTTAATCCCGGATCTGTGGCACGGGGGCCACACCAGTGATACACTGGCAGGTATCAAGAGGCCACAATTAAAAATGAATTTCTCTTCATTAGGTGTTCTTGTCAAAATTCTTTAATCATCAACAAACTTTCCAGACAGTCATATATTCACCTGGGAGGCAGATATGATGACTTAGAAAGTGTCTGCCCACATCCTTGTTTCTGATGGCACCAACTCTAGCCATTCTGCCAGGGGCCGTCTGGACAGTTCTGGGGATACGTAGTGGGTGTCACACCTTTTAGGATGGTCAGCTTTGGAAAGAAGAGCAGAAGCAAATCTCATCATTTCTCCTGGGCAGGGGTGCAGAGGAACAGGGTACAGTGGAGACAAAGATGAATGCCATGCTTTCATGAAGAAGGGTAGACTATGAGCCACCCTTTGCTCTCAGCCCTTTATGATCTAATTTTATCCTCACTGTGTCCCTGGGATGTTGGTCCCACAGCAAATGAAAGAGGAGGTAGTCAAACCCACATCTTTCAGATGCCAAAGCCGAAGGCTATCATGTAATGACAGAAATGCCCTCTGTGTTGTTAGGAAGCAAGAAGAAGCAGTCAAAGATCCCAGAGAACCATCTTGTCCCTGCATTTTCTTAAATTTTATGCACAAACCCTCCCTGTTCCCCACAAGCCCCAGCAGACTGAGCAGACATGACTCTGGTCAACCCCCTCCATGGCCCTGGTCGGGATGTACTGGCTGCCATGACCCTGATGTGGAGAGGGGGCCCGGAAGCTTCTTTGATCTCTGTTTACTTGTCCTGGACTTTGTCATATAGATCAGCTTCTGGAAAGGGTTTATTGTCCCTAGGCCAGAATGCCCTTCTCGCCTGTTTTCTGGCCTTTGTGGGAGGTGAGATGGATCAACATGAAACTGCACACTGGGGGTTGTGTTGATTTCCTGCACGAATATCTACCATGCCCTGTGTTGGGTTAGGTACAGTGTCAACACCAGGACACTACAACGATGAGATTCAAGTGCCTTACTGTGTTCAGTAAGGTGAGGTGAAAAGTGTTAGTCACTTAGCCTGTCCAACTCTTGGTGGCTCCATGGACTGTAGCCCACCAGGCTTCTCTGTCCATGGGATTCTCTAGGCAAGAATACTGGAGTGGATACCCATTCCCCTCTCCAGGATATCTTCTCAACCCAGGGACTGAGCCTGGGTCTCCTGCATTACAGGCAGATTGATACCCACAAATCCTCTGAGTTCTCTTTCTTGCCACTTCCAAGGGCTGTGGGTAAGTTTCTCTCGGTTCTGAGATCCACTCTCTGTGTCAAGCTTCTAATTGAATTGGCTTTCCAGCCCGGGGCAGGTCAACTTGAACTAGCAGATGGTTCCACTCAGAACCCAAGCCTCTAGCTGTTGGTTTTATCCACTGTTCTTCATTTGATTGCAATCCCAGTCCACATTTGTTGGGGTCAGCTGGTTCAGTCCTTTCTCTACTCCCCAGTTCCACACTGGGAATTGCTGGCACTTCACACAAGGCCTTCACTTGGCTAGGTTACTGTTAGTTTCTGTTAGTGTGCACATGAGGTCTAGACTGTAGCTACTAGGAATCTCGGTAGCCCAAAGCCACAAAACTGGTGGAGCACTTAAAACCTGTTAGAGAACACCCACCTAACTCAAGTGCTTAATCACTTCAGTCGTGTCCAACTCTGCAACTCTATGGACTGTAGCCTGCCAGGTTCCTCTGTCCATGGGATCATGCAGGCAAGAATACTGGAGTGTGTGCCATTTCCCCAGGGGATCTTTCTGACCCAGGGATCAAGTCTCTGTCTACTGGGTCTCCTGCATTGGCAAGCAAATTCTTTACCACTGAGAAGCCCCAGGGAAGCCCCAGGACAGCGCTCTAAGGTATTAATTTGGCTCTCAGTCAGTCAGTTCAATCGCTCAGTCATGTCTGACTCTTTGTGACCCCATGGACTGCAGCACGCCAGGCTTCCCTGTCCATCACCAACTCCCAGAGCTTACTCAAACTCATATCCACTGAGTCAATGATGCCATCCAACCATCTCATCCTCTGTTGTCCCCTTCTCCTCCTGCCTTCAGTCTTTCCCAGCATCAGGGTCTTTTCAAATGAGTGAGTTCTTTGCATTAGGTGGCCAAAGCATTGGAGCTTCAGCTTCAGCATCAGTCCTTCCAATGAATATTCAGGACTGATCTCCTATAGGATGAATTGGTTGGATCTCCTTGCAGTTCAAGGGACTCTCAAGAATCTTCTCCAATACCACAGTTCAAAAGTATCAATTCTTTGGTGTTCAGCTTTCTTTATAGTCCAACTCTCCAATGCATACATGACTACTGGAACTTTGACTAGATGGACCTTTGTTGGCAAAGTAACGTCTGTGCCTTTTAATATGCTGTCTAGGTTGGTCATAACTGTTCCTCCAAGGAGCAAGTGTCTTTTAATTTCACGGCTGCAATCACCATCTGCAGTGATTTTGGAGCCCAGAAAAATAAAGTCTGTCACTGTTTCCACTGTTTCCCCATCTATTTGCCATGAAGTGATGGGACCAGATGCCATGATCTTCGTTTTCTGAATGTTGAGTTTTAAGCCAACATTTTCACTCTCCTCTTTCACTTTCATCAAGAGGCTCTTTAGTTCTTCACTTTCTGCCATAAGGGTAGTGTCATCTGCACATCTGCGGTTATTGATATTTCTCCCAGCAATCTTGGTTGTAGCTTGTGCTTCATCCAGTCCAGTTCTAAGAGACCCAAAACAGCTGAAGCAATGGGATCAAGTTTCAAATAATGGAGTGCGCCATCTTCTGGCACAACTGCATATTTTATATCCAAGAACTCTGGATCTGGCAGTTGTAATTATCTACAAAAATGGTAAAATCTCACAAAGACAATCTGGACTTACAGTGACTGATATGAGAAAGGTTCCAGTTAGACAAGAGCATTTATTTAAGAAGTGCATTTGAAAGCAAGGGTTCCCAAATCAATCAAACAGAATGGGATACCTATTTTAATTGGTATGTAGAAACCTCCAAAAGCCTTCAAGATTCCATAATACCTTCACTGAGAGACTCATGGCTAATGAAAAATTAAAGACACAAAGGCACCTAAAAGAAAAGGCTATATAGGATTGATGCAACTTTGCTCCCCTCTGTCTTCCATTACTTGGGTATTCATTCTATTAATTCTCTGATTTGTCTTTTCACTCTGAAGAGACTACAAGTCTGTAAACAGAAGTTCATCAAGTTAGTGGCCTTACAGATGTCCTCATATATACCCTCAAAGGAGGGCCCCCGTGTGAGCCCCTCCCAGTGTTGGTGGGACTCCTGAGAGATTTTCTGGTAAAGCTATTTTATTTCCTTAAATAGCCTAGGGGAAATTAAAATTAATAGATAACCTTAAGAAATTCTGGTAGATACTGGGGACTGAAGGTGGGATCCTGGGAGAACTGGTAAACCCAGTGAACAGTGAGAATGCTAACCAGATTCAGCTCTCCTGAATCTCTCTCTGTAGTATCCAGACAAGCCAGGCAGGGGAGTGGGGAAGGAGACACTTGATGTTGTACTTGCCTTTACTGTTTGTCCTGGCTGAAAATTAACAAGATTTATTTGGAAGGACTTTACCCCACCCCCCGCCCCAAGTTAGCTGTTGTTGACCAGAAACTGGCCAGATTGGAAGTTAATATTCAGAGCCTGATAAGAATTGGGGCGGGGGGGGGGGGGAGCTTCTCTAAGCTAAATGTACACAGAGGGAAAGAAAAAACTGAAAAAGCAAAAAAATATTCTGAAGCCTTTGTGGAAGGATCTACTAAAACATTTCAAAGACAGCTGTAAGTCTAGAAATAGGGATCTTTTTTATTTCTTTGCTAGTTTAAGATTATCTCTCTGATACAAAGAAGCAAATTGAGAAAAATGTAGTTGTATGGCAGGCGGTGGGGTGGGGCCTGGGGTGTCAATCAGTAATGTCATTTAGGTTACAACCCAATCCCCTGAGGAATTAAAAACAACTGTCCTTACCTTACAAATTTTTGCAAAGCCAGAAATGCAGCTTCAGAGACAATTAAAATCCACCTGTCCTTTTTAATCAGTCCTCAAACCTGCCCTCAGTTCAGTTCAGTCGCTCAGTAGTGTCCGACTCTTGGTGACCCCATGGACTGCAGCATGCCAGGCCTCCCTGTCCATCACTAACTCCCGGAGTTTACTCAAACTCATATCTGTTGAGTCGGTGATGCCATCCAACCATCTCATCCTCTGTCGTCCCCTTCTTCTCCTGTCTTCAATCTTTCCCAGCATCAGGGTCTCTTCAAATGAGTCAGTTCTTCCCATCAGGTGGCCGAAGTATTGGAGTTTCAGCTTCAGCATCAGTCCTTCCAATGAATATTCAGGACTGATTTCCTTTAGGATGGACTGGTTGGATCTTCTTGCAGTCCAAGGGACTCTCAAGAGTCTCCTCCAATACCACAGTTCAAAAGCATCAGTTATTCGGTGCTCATCTTTCTTTATAGTCCAATTCTCACATCCATACGTGACTACTGGAAAAACCATAGCCTTGTGCTTGTTTCGGCAGCACATATACTAAAATTGGAACGATACAGAGAAGATTAGCATGGCCCCTGTGCAAGGATGACACGCAAATTTGTGAAGCGTTCCATATTTTTATAAAACTTTATTGACAAATATGAAATAAGTCCTAAATAAATTGAGAGATATCATATTCCTCCATAGGAAATCCAGTCAGGCCTTTCACATTAATTTTTACTCAAAATTCTATTCCAATAAAAATCTTAGCTTTTCTGATATCTCACACACACAAAAAAACAAAACAACACCATAGCCTTGACTAGGTGGACCTTTGTTGGCAAAGTAATGTCTGTGCTTTTTAATATGCTGTCTAGGTTGGTCATAACTTTTCTTTCAAGGAGTGAGTGTCTTTTAATTGGTGCAATCACCATCTGCAGTGATTTTTAGGCCCCCCAAAATAAAGTCTGTCACTGTTTCCACTGTTTCCTCATCTATTTGCCATGAAGTGAGGGGACCAGATGCCATGATCTTAGTTTTCTGAACTTTTTCACTCTCCTCTTTCACTTTCATCAAGAGGCTCTTTAGTTCTTCTTCACTTTCTGCCATATGGGTAGTGTCATCTGCATATCTGAGGTTATTGATATTTCTCCTGGCATTCTTGATTCCAGCCTGTGCTTCATCCAGCCTGGCATTTCTCATGACGTACTCTGCATATAAGTTAAACAAGCAGGGTGACAGTATACAGCCTTGATGTACTCTTTTTTCCATTTGGAATCAGTCTGTTGTTCCATGTCGAGTTCTAACTGTTACTTCCTGACCTGCATACAAATTTCTCAAGAGGCAAGTCAGGTGGTCTGGTATTCCCATCTCTTTCACAATTTTCCACAGTTTGTGGTGATTCACAAGTCAAAGGCTTTGGCATAGTCAATAAAGCAGAAATAGATGTTTTTCTGAAACTCTCTTGCTTTTTCGATGATCCAGCAGATGTTGGCAATTTGATCTCTGGTTCCTCTGCCTTTTCTAAATCCAGCTTGAACATCTGGAAGTTCACAGTTCACATACTGCTGAAGCCTGGCTTGGAGAATTTTGAGCATTACTATGCTAGCGTGTGAGATGAGTGCAATTGTGTGGTAGTCTGAACATTCTTTGTCATTGCTTTTCATTGGAGTGAAAACTGAACTTTTCCAGTCCTGTGGCCACTGCTGAGTTTTCCAAATTTGCTGGCATATTGAGTGCAGGACTTTCACAGCATCATATTTTAGGATATGAAATAGCTCAACTGGAATTCCATCACCCCCACTAGCTTTGTTCATAGTGATGCTTCCTAAGGCCCACTTGACTTCGCATTCCAGGATGTCTGGTTCTAGGTGAGTGATCATATCATCATGATTATCTGGGTCATGAAGATTTATACATGAAGAACTATACATGAACATGTATAGTTTTGTGTGTTCTTGCCACCTTTTCTTCATATCTTCTGTTTCTATTAGGTCCATACCATTTCTGTCCTTTATTGTGCCCATCTTTGCATGAAATGTTCCCTTGGTATCTCTAATTTTCTTGAAGAGATCTCTAGTCTTTCCCATTCTATAGTTTTCCTCTATTTCTTTGCACTGATCACTGAGGAAGGTTTTCTTATCTCTCCTTGCTCTTCTTTGGAACTCTGCATTCAAATGGGTATATCTTTCCTTTTCTCAGCTTCTGTTCTTTTCACAGCTATTTGTAAGGCCCCCTTGGACAGCCATTTTGCTTTTTTGCTTTTCATTTTCTTGGGGATGGTCTTCCTCCCTGTCTCCTGTACAATGTCACAAACCTGCCCTATTTTATCTCAAAATGCTAAAAATTCTGTACCTAACAAACAAAAGTCTTTGGAGGAATTTGCATTTCCCCTGTGCCTCTGAGATGTAATGTTCTTATCTGGTCTTCTCCAGAAGTCTTATTGAGGTTATCTCTTTGAAATGGTAACTTCAAAGAGATAATTCTTATCAGAAGTAAACAAAAGGGGAAAAGCTTATTTGGAATTTAGGCAAATGAACCCCAATGTTCATCGCAGCACTGTTTATAATAGCCAGGACATGGAAGCAACCTAGATGCCCATCAGCAGATAAATGGATAAGAAAGCTGTGGTACATATACCCAATGGAATATTGCTGCTACTGCTGCTGCTGCTAAGTCGCTTCAGCCGTGTCCGACTCTGTGTAACCCCATAGACAGCAGCCCACCAGGCTCCCCCGTCCCTGGGATTCTCCAGGCAAGAACACTGGAGTGCTGCTCCAGTATTTTGGCTGCTATCCAAAAGTCTACAAGCAATAAATGCTGGAGAGGGTGTGGAGAAAAGGGAACCCTCTTACACTGTTGGTGGGAATGCAAACTAGTACAGCCGCTATGGAGAACAGTGTGGAGATTCCTTAAAAAACTGGAAATAGAACTGCCATATGACCCAGCAATCCCACTCCTGGGCATACACACTGAGGAAACCAGATCTGAAAGAGACACGTGCACCCCAATGTTCATCACAGCACTGTTTATAATAGCCAGGACATGGAAGCAACCTAGATGCCCATCAGCAGACGAATGGATAAAGGAGCTATGGTACATATACACAATGGAATATTACTCAGCCATTAAAAAGAATTCATTTGAATCAGTTCTAATGAGATGGATGAAACTGGAGCCCATTATACAGAGTGAAGTAAGCCAGAAAGATAAAGACCAATACAGTATACTAACATATATATGGAATTTTAAAAGATGGTAACGATAACCCTATATGCAAGACAGCCAAAGAGACACAGATGTATAGAACAGACTTTTGGACTCTGGGAGAAGGCGAGGGTGGGATGATCTGAGAGAACAGCATCGAAACATGTATATTATCAAGTGTGAAACATATTGCCAGTCCAGGTTGGATGCATGAGAAAAGTGCTCGGGGCTGGTGCACTGGGATGACCCAGAGGGATGGGATGGGGAGGGAGGTGGGAGGGGGGTTCAGGATGGGGAACACATGTAAATCCGTGGCTGGTTCATATCAATGTATGGCAAAAACCACTACAATATTGTAAAGTAATTAGCCTCCAACTAATAAAAATAAATGAAAAAAAAAAAAAAAAGCTACCGTGGAATTCAACTTTAATCATCATAAAGTAAGTATTTAAAGTAGCTTTAAAAAAAAAAAAAAAGAAAAATCTTAAGTGTCTTCTCCACAAATATTAGTAAAAAGCTTTAACCATTTGAGCAGTTAACCTTAACTTATTCCGTCTGCCAAAGACACAATTTGGATCCAATTTCTTCTATAACTGGTGAATTTTGTAATTTTGCATCTGATTCATGGCTAAAATTTTAGAACAAAAGCTATAAGCTCTCTGTTTGCATCAGTTTGTATGTTGATGTGTGTTTCCATATGTATGTTGTAGATGTGTGGTTTTTTCCTACTTTAAGGAAGTATTGCCAAAATAATTTGTTTAAAAATTCTATTTAACTGGCTTAAAGAAAATTAAGCATATTGACTGAAGAAAAATGCACAAAAATCTAAACTTTTTAAGATTAAAAAAAGATTTATTTTTCACTGTGCTGGGTCATTGTTGCTATGTGGGGATTTTCTCTAGTTGCAGAGAGCAGGGGCTACTCTCTAGTTGTGGTCCACGTGCTTCTCATTGCAGTGGCTTCTCTTGTTGCAGAGCATGGGCTCTAGGCATGTGGGCTTCAGTAGTTGTGGCTTATGGGCTCAATAGTTGTGAAGCACAGGCTTAGTTTCTCTGAAGCATGTGGGATTTTCCTGGATCAGGGATCTAACCCATTTCTCCTGCACTGGCAGGTGGATTCTTTACCACTTAGCCCCACCAGGGAAGCCCGTTTTAATTGGGATTTGTTCAAGGAATCTTTCTGTGGACCATAGCCTGGAAGACATCCTCTCAGCTCTGAGGAACTGCCCTCATGAGGTAAGGGAGGAGCCAGGATACACAGTTTTCTGCTGGAAAAAAAGATATGTAGCCTAACAACAGAAGATTATGGATCATTGGTCCTTCCCTGGCAGTCCAATGGTTAAAACTCTGAGCTGGGGGCACAGGTTCCATCCCGGGTTGGGGAACTAAGATCCCGCATGTTGCACAACTCTTACTTGCAACATGCAGGATCTAGTGCCCTGACCAGGGATCAAATGTGTGCCCCTCTGCACTGGAAGCATAGAGTCTTGTTGTAGCGAAGAGGCAATTCTGACTCCAAGGTGGATCTGTTTCTTTGACTTTAACCTTTGTTTTTCATCACTTTTGTTACTGTGTGCCATGTCACTTCAGTTGTGTCTGACTCTTAGTCATCCTATGGACTGTAGCCCACTGGGCCTTTCTGTCCATGGGAATTCTCCAAGCAAGAATACTGGAGTAGGTTGCCATGCCCTGTTCCAGGGGATCTTCCTTGGCCAGGGATCAATCCCACATCTCTTATGTCTCTTGCATCGGCAATCGGGTTCTTTATCTTCAGCTTTATGAGGCTGAAGCTGAAGCTCCAATACTTTGGCCACCTGATGTGAAGAGATGACTCATTAGAAAAGACCCTGATAGTGGGAATGATTGAAGGCAGGAGGAGAAGGGGACGACAGAGGATGAGATGGTTGGATGGCATCACCAATTCAATGGACATGAGTTTGAGCAAGATCCGGGAGATGGTGAAGGACAGGGAAGCCTGGTGTATTTCAATCTATGGGGTCACAAAAAGTCGTACATGACTGAGCAACTGAACAACCAAGATGCCGGCCATTCCAGAAGATATTTGCAAGATAATGGTTTTTACTTCTTCAACTCCTCCCCGTCTTTGTTCTATAAAAGAACCTGGCATCCAGACCTGGACAAGTCTGCCATCTTCTCTGTCAGCTGCCTTTCGGAATAAAGTTGTATCCTTGCCTTCACACCTCATCTCTCAGTTAATTGGCCTGTCAGTGCAGCGAGCACATGGAGCTTGGACTCTGTAACAGTCTTAGCTACTGGACCACCATGGAAGTCCTTGGATGTTGTTTTTTAAACAAAACCAAAAATGTCTTCTCACCTGGCTGCTAGTGGTAAAGATCCTGCCTGCCAGTGCAGGTTAGACGTTAAGAGACATGGGTTTAATCATTGAGTTGGGAAGATCTCGTGGAGGACCCACTCCAGAATTCTTGCCTGGATAATCCCATGGACAGGAACCTGGTGGGCTGCAGTCCAGAGTCACACAGAGTCAGTCACAACTGAAGCAACTTAGCATGAACATATTATATTATGCATTCTCAACAGGGGCAATATCAACCCCATCCCCCCAAACGGGGAAAAATAAGCAAAAAAAAAAAAAATCTTACACTTCAGTTGGATTTTAGGGCCGTAAGACAGACACTCTGGGGTTGTAAGCAGACACAGACACACACACACACACACAGACACACACACACAGGATTTACAATTTTAACTTTTGTTAGGTAAATGTCTTAGGAAAGGGAGATACTGGTTGGAACAAATGATAAATTCTCTTGGCAGCTTTGAGCTTTCACAGGCAGGCCATGCAAGGAGATCCAACCAGTCCATCCTAAAGGAGATCAGTCCTGGGTGTTCATTGGAAGGACTGATGCTGAAGCTGAAACTCCAGTACTTTGGCCACCTCATGTGAAGAGTTGACTCATTGGAAAAGACCCTGATGCTGGGAGGGATTGGGGTCAGGAGGAGAAGGGGATGACAGAGGATGAGATGGCTGGATGGCATCACCAACTTGATGGGCATGAGTTTGAGTAGACTCTGGGAGTTGGTGATGGACAGGGAGGCTTGGCGTGCTGCGATTCATGGGGTTGCAAAGAGGCGGACACGACTGAGCGACTGAACTGAACTGAACTGAGTCCTCTAGGGATACTGCCCTAAGTTGTTAGAAACCATACCTAAATTTGGTCAAGTCACTTAGTGCAGGGGTTTGAATGGAGTCCTTCTGAATCTTTTGCAGTTCTCAATATGCAAGCTGAATTATTAGGAGCGAAGTGTACTGATATCTCAAATTTTGCAATGCACAAAAAATTAAGACAGACTGCTGTATGTATATATTAAATATCATGTAATAAAGTAAATATAACAAATGCTACTTGTAGAATCTAGTCTATCCTCAGCCCACTAATAGAATGTGAGTTCCTGGAAGGCAGGGACTTCTTTGGCATGGCACAGGGCAAGCAGTCAGTAAATATGTATTTGTGGAGGGAATACCTGCAAAGCTTTTAAAGCAAACAAACGCTCACTAACAGGAAGCTTTTGTGATTCTATTGTTGTAGGCAACCCGGAAGTTCCTCAGTAGAACTGAGGCAGAGGGTGCGCGCGCAGATCTGGCGCGGTCGCTCTAGCCGCTAGTCGCCTCAGTTCTGTGGTAGGTCCTCCAGGCCGCAGAGCATGCGCAGGGCTGCACCCTCTGGGATCGCTATGGCAGCGGCGTCGCGGTGGGTCGGGCCTCAGCTCTGGCGCCCGGACCAGGGCGCCTCAGCGGCCGCGGGTACCACATCCTCTCGGGCATGAGCGGAGTCTCCCGCCGCCGCTCGCCGCCCCGCCCGCCTCTGCCGCCGCATCCCGGCTGTGGGTCCGCGCCAGGATCATGCCCCTGACAGCCTACTGCTACCTCCGTGTCGTGGGCAGAGGCAGCTACGGGGAGGTGACGCTTGTGAGGCACCGGCGGGACGGCAGGCAGGTCGGCGGAGTTGGGGCCCGGCTAGGGAAGGGGGCAGACAGGGATTCGCCGAAGGCGCCGTCCAAGGGCTGAGCTCCGCTTGTGTGAAGGGGACGCACCTCGCACCTCGGATGGTATTTCCTCAGGAAAATCGTCCCAGACCATCAAGGCTAGGACAGCCCTTCCTGTCATATGCGCCCCGAACTCCCTGGCATTCTCTTTGTAGTCGTAGTTGGCTTTCTTAATCTGCACACTTTCCCCCCACTCTAGTTCCGTGAGAGCATCCATTCCTAGGACCTAAAGGCAAGTATTCCTGGCAAGTATTCCTCTTTCTTCTTTTCGCAGCTATTTGTAAGGCCTCTTCAGACAGCCATTTTGCCTTTTTGCATTTCTTTTTCTTGGGGATGGTCTTGATCCCTGCCTCCTGTACAATGTCACAAACCTCTGTCGATAGTTCTTCAGGCTGTCTTGTCTATCAGATCTAACACTTTGAATCTATTTGTGACTTCCACTCTTTATTGTAGGGGGTTTGATTTAGGTCATACCTGAATGGTCTAGTGGTTTTCCCTATTTCTTTAATTTAGTCTGCATTTGGCAATAAGAAGTTCATGATCTGAGCCACGATCAGCTCGGTCTTGTTTTTGCTGACTATATAGAGCTTCTCCATTTTTGGCTGCAAAGAATATAATCAGTTTGATTTCTCTGTTGACCATCTGATGATGTCCATGTGTAGAATCTTCTCTTGTGTTGTTGGAAGAGGGTGTTTGCTGTGTCCAGTGCATTCTCTTGCCAAAACTCTGTTAGCCTTTGACTGGCTTTGTTTTGTACTCCAAGACCAATTTGCTTGTTACTCCAGATATTTCTTGACTTCCTACTTTTGCATTACAGTCCCCTATAATGAAAAGGACATCTTTTTTGGGTGTTAGTTCTAGGAGATCTTGTAGGTCTTCATAGATCTGGTCAAATTCAGCTTCTTCAGCGTTAGTGGTCAGGGCATAGGCTTGGATTACTGTGATATTGAATGGTTTGCCTTGGAAACGAACAAAGATCATTCTGGATCGTTTTTGAGATTGCATCCAAGTATTGCATTTCAGACTCTAGTTGACTATGAGGGCTACTCCATTTCTTCTAAGGGTTTCTTGCCCACAGTAGTAAATGTAATGGTTATCTGAGTTAAATTGACCCATTCCAGTTCATTTTAGTTCACTGATTCCTAAAATGTTGATGTTCACTCTGGCCATCTCCTGATGCAAAAAGTCAAAATGGTTGTCTGAGGAGGCCTTACAAATAGCTGTGAAAAGAAGAGAAGTGAAAGGCAAAGCAGAAAAGGAAAGATATACCCATTTGAATGCAGAATTCCAAAGAATAGCAAGGAGAACTAAAGCCTTCCTCAGTGATCAATGCAAAGAAACAGAGGAAAACTATAGAATGGGAACGACTAGAGATCTCTTCAAGAAAATTAGAGATACCAAGGGAACATTTCATGCAAAGATGGGCTCAATAAAGGACAGAAATGGTATGGACCTAACAGAAGCAGAAGATATTAAGCAGAGGTGGCAAGAATACACAGAGCTATACAAAAAGATCTTCACAACCCAGATAACCAAGATGGTGTGATCACTCACCTAGAGCCAGACATCCTGGAATGCAAAGTCAAGTGGGCCTTAGGAAGCATCACTCTGAGCAAAGCTAGTGGAGGTGATGGAATTCCAGTTGAGCTATTTCAAATCCTGAAAGATGATGCTGTGAAAGTCCTGTACTCAATATGCCAGCAAATTTGGATAACCCAGCAATGGCCACAGGACTGGAAAATTTCAGTTTTCAGTCCAATCCCAAAGAAAGGCAATGACAAAGAATGCTCAAACTACTGCACATTTGCACTCATCTCACATGCTAGCAAAGTAATTCTCAAAATTCTCCAGGCCAGGCTTCAACAGTATGTGAACTGTGAACTTCCAGATGTTCACGCTGGATTTAGAAAAGGCAGAGGAACCAGAGATCAAATTGCCAACATCTGCTGGATCATCAAAAAAGCAAGAGAGTTTCAGAAAAACATCTATTTCTGCTTTATTGACTATGCCAAAGCCTTTGACTTGTGAATCACCAAAAACTGTTGGAAATTCTTAAAGAGATGAGACTACCAGACCACCTTACCTGCCGCCTGAGTAATCTGTATGCAGGTCAAGAAGCAACAGTTAGAGCTGAACATGGAACAACACACTGGTTCCAAATTGGGAAAGGAGTACATCAAGGCTGTATATTGTCACCCTGCTTGTTTAACTTACATGCGGAGTACGTCATGAGAAATGCCAGGCTGGATGAAGCACAGGCTGGAATCAAGAATGCCAGGAGAAATATCAATAACCTCAGATATGCAGATGACACTACCCTTATGGCAGAAAGCAAAGAACTAAAGAGCCTCTTGATGAAAGTGAAAGAGGAGAGTGAAAAAGTTAGCTCAAAACTCAACATTCAGAAAACTAAGATCATGGCATCTGGTCCCATCACTTCATGGCAAATAGATAGGGAAACAGTGGAAAAAGTGACAGGCTTTATTTTTGGGGGCTCCAAAATCACTGCAGATGGTGATTGCAGCCATGAAATTAAAAGACGCTTACTCTTTGGAAGAAAAGTTACGACCAACCTACACAGCATGTTAAAAAGCAGAGACATTACTTTGCCAACAAAGGTCCGTCTAGTCAAGGCTATGATTTTTTCAGTAGTCATTATGGATGTGAGAGTTGGACTATAAAGAAAGCTGAGCATCAAAGAATTGATGCTTTTGAACTGTGGTGTTGGAGGAGACTCTTGAGAGTCCCTTAGACTCCACGGAGATCCAACCAGTCCATCTTAAAGGAAATCCTGAATATTCATTGGAAGGACTGATGCTAAAGCTGAAACTCCAATACTTTGGCCACCTGATGGGAAGAACTGACTCACTTGAAAAGACCCTGATGCTGGGAAAGATTGAAGGCAGGAAGAGGGGACGACAGAGGATTTGATGGTTGGATTGCATCACCAACTCGATGGACATGAGTTTGAGTAAGCTCCAGGAGTTGGTGATGCACAGGAAAGCCTGGCGTGCTGTAGTTCATGGGGTCGCGAAGAGTTGGACACAACTGAGCGACTGAACTGAAATGATTTCTCTTTCAGTGAAGGGCCCCATACTCCATCTGATGTGGAGACCACTGAGCTCTTAAAACTCAGCTTATCACCTTTCCTCCAAACCTGTTCCATTTCAGAGAGTAGCACCACCAACCATCCTGTCGCCCAAGCTGGACACCTGGGAGTCATCCTGGGATCCCCCTTTCCCTTCCCTCATTCCCACCGCCTTATTTGTCTGTCCACTAAGCCAGCTGGCCTCTTTTCATCTCCAGGGGTACCTTTCCCATCCAGGACATCATTCTCTCTCGTTAAGCTGTGGCCATAGCCTCCGGCTTGTCCTCCCTGCCATTATACTTGCCCTTCTCCAGTTCGTCATTTTCATTACAGTCTCAGTGATGATTCTAAAATGTGCCTCTAATGTTGCACTTTATCCCATTACCCTCAGGATAATGAACCAATTCTTTAATGTGGTTTATAAAAAAGGTGAGCATATAATGTGTTGGGACAAACTGGGACAATTTGAAAGCTGAAAGGAGGCACTTTTAATAATTACACCAGGACAATGTGACTGCCCCAGACAAACTGGGAGGAGATGTCCCCCTAAGTATAAGGTCCTCTTGCCTATTTTGCCTTGTTTCAGGTGCTGGTCACTCTGCCTGGAACACCAGTGCAGGCATAAGAGATTTATTCATTGGGCAATGAGGAGTGGGGATTTTTTGAGCTGAGGATGCGATACTGGCAGAAATAATAGCACGTCACGTTTGACCAGTAGTTTACATTTTGCAAAACACATTTATGGTGTTTGTTGAATAATGAATTCTTTGGTATATCAGTTTATCGAGGACAATGTATTAGGTGCTGAAGGACATTGATTTTTTTATTTTTAAGTAAGTGATTTTGGACGTTGAGGATAAGTGATTTTTAGCTTTATTGGACCATGGATCCCTTTGAGAATCTAGTGCAATCCATGGACCCATTTTGTCTACAGATGTATATTCAAGTCATATTCTATGCACCTTTGTAGGAGGAACTTAGAGGTTAAAGAATCTCTACTACAGATTTTATGATTGATTCAGTGGTATATTAATGTAGACTCATTTTTAGCTACTAATGAAATTGTAAAATGCAGATGGAAAGTGTAAATTTTTTTGTGACCCCGTACCCTGCTCTAAGTCTAACCTGTAAAGAGTATCATTAATGATAACAAATGTTTTCCCCAATTTAGTGCTTTGTGAATAATAAATAGGCTATGTGGCAGTCTCCACAAGGTTGTTTTTGAGGACACTCAGGAGACCCCTTAAATATGTTTGAATCTATAATACTGTATGTTTGTTTCCGTATTGTAAAAACATGTGTTTTCTTTGCAGTATGTCATCAAAAAGCTGAACCTCCGAAATGCCTCCAGCCGAGAGCGGCGAGCTGCTGAACAGGAAGCTCAGCTCTTGTCTCAGCTGAAGCACCCCAACATTGTCACCTACAAGGAGTCGTGGGAGGGTGGGGACGGTTTGCTGTACATCGTCATGGGCTTCTGTGAAGGAGGTGATCTGTACCGAAAGCTCAAAGAGCAGAAAGGGAGGCTTCTGCCTGAGAACCAGGTGGTGGAGTGGTTTGTTCAGATCGCCATGGCTCTGCAGGTACTGTCGGGACTCAGAGCATTCCACTTGCTCCAAGGTGACAGAAGGATGGCTGGGGCATTTTAGGGAAATGATTCCCCAGATTTATTCATGAAAAAAAAGAAGACATTTAAAAACTCCATTTATGACGTATACCTAGTCTGTCTTGCTTTAGCATTGGAATAGTTCTGAATAAGTAAATACTATATTGAAGCAGACATGGATTTTATCTGATGGCTGGGGAAGGTAGTTCTCTATTCGTTTAAATATTATAGCAAAATCCATTTTAAGGGCCCTTAATTGAGAAAAAGCAAAGAATGATCGTGTTTGTTATCTGTTGGTCAGCTGCATCATACTGAATGGTGGTTGAGCTAATTAATGTGCCCAAACTGTGGGGCTTTGGGCTTTAACTCTGCTGTGGCAGAGTTAGTAGAAATGTGAAACATGTTTGTGTTTTAATATACATATTTTCAAAAGTGAGACTGTTCATGAAATATCACTCTGGGACTCGTCTGGCTTGCCCAGAATTTACTGTGTTTAAATATGAATTTTTTCCTTCTAAATAAAAGTGATGTTGTTATAGTTGGAAACGTTATTAGCCTGAAGATTTCATGAGCCTGAGAGGAATGCACATTTAACTTTGTCTAAGTTGTCTTTCTACCTTCAATGGCAGTTTGAAAGCATGCTTTTTAACTGGGTTCATATAATGCTAGGTGGTATGACTGTCAAGGCCCCAGGGAACAATTGTGAAGGAAGTTGGGCCAATTAATGCATAGAACTTAATTTCTTACTTTGAGAAGTTGTAAATTAGACCTTTTGTTTAGCGACTATAAAGAATAGTGTTTTGATGTGTGGGTAACTAAGGCTGTTTAACTTACACACACAATTGTTGGTGGTATATAAGAAGTCAAAATAAGTTGACAAGTGTATTTATATTGAATGCAATGTTCTTTTTCTTCAGTATTTACATGAAAAACACATCCTCCACCGAGATCTAAAAACCCAAAATGTCTTCCTGACAAGAACAAATATCATCAAAGTGGGTGACCTCGGAATTGCCCGAGTGCTTGAGAACCACTGTGACATGGCTAGCACCCTCATTGGCACACCGTACTATATGAGCCCTGAATTGTTTTCGAACAAACCCTACAACTACAAGGTAGGATTGGGCTGTTTCTGCCAGCTCACCGTGTCTCTAGGGCAGTATTCATAATTTTAGAATCCATCAGAATATTAAGTCAGAAGAATTCTCTGTGAATTACTTTAAGGAAAATGTCTTTTTTTTTTTTTTAAAGATGAAAATGTAAATAAGGCATTCTGATATTTCACCATTTACTAATTTTTTTTTTTTCCTAGTCTGATGTTTGGGCTCTGGGATGCTGTGTTTATGAAATGGCCACCCTGAAGCATGCTTTCAATGCAAAAGACATGAATTCTTTAGTTTATCGGATTATTGAAGGAAAGGTAAAGAATATTTTGGAACTAATTTTTTTTAATATATGGAGCAAGGTTAATTTAACCTAACTTTGAAAGTAGCTACTGGTAAAAGGTATAATTGGGTGTATAGTTAAGAATGGTGGGTCCCATGTGTGGGGAAGGTCGAACTATAGGAGAAGGAACTGATCTTTCCTTGATATTAACTTAAGGTGGCTGAGTGGCTCTGAAGAATTAGCTTCTTGAAAACCACAGCCTTATAGCCTTAGGATGTGCAGATGCCCTGAGGCTATTGGTAGTGTCTCCTAAGTACCTTATGGTTAAATGAACCCCATTTACAATGAATCTGCTCTGTCTGAACTTGTTGTTCCTTTGATAATCATCACAATCACCAGCAACTAGTTTAAAAATTGCAGAAAACACTGTGTATGATAGATGCTAGAGTGACAAATTTTATATATGAATTTCATGAAACTGGTTGCTGTCTGCAGTGTCAGGCGTCCACACACCTTTAAGTTTTGAGGCTGTGAATCACTTACTGATTTTAATATTACACCAAGACACATTTAATGTTTTAATTTGAAAAAAAAAATAAAAAAACACATAAAAAGTAAAACTTGCTTTTTATTTCCACTACTTAATAATTCCACTACTTAACCAAAAAGGAAAGGGGTGAAATTCCTCTCTGTTGTCATCCATTTCCATTCCTTGGAGAGAACCATTGATGACCATTTGTTGCATAGCCTTCCTGGCTTTCCCTGTCTTTATACAGACTTTCCTCTGAGTGTGTATGTTTAAAAAAGTAACTGAAGTGAAATCAGGCTACACACACTGTTATACACAACCTGCTTTTCTGACTTACCATATGAGGGACATCTTTCCAGGTTGGTATCTGTAAGTCTTTTATTTTTTTAAAGGGTACCTGGTATTTTATTAGGAGGGTATGGGACTTCCCAGGTGGCACTCGTGGTGAAGAATCCACCTGCCAATGCAGGAGATGCAAGAGACGCAGGTTTAATCTCTGGATCTGGAAGATTCCCTGGAGTAGGAAATGGCAACTCACTGCAATATTCTTGCCTGGGAAGTCCCATGGACAGAGGAGCCTGGTGGGCTACAGTATGTGGGGTCGCAAAGAGTTGGACATGGCTGAGCGCACGTGCGTGCGTGCATGCACACACACACACACACACACACCCCATACTCTATTCCCCAAGTACCCTATGGATGGCCATTTATGTCTCACACACACACACACACACACACACGGCCATTTATGTCTCTCTCTCACACACACACACACACACACACACACACACACGGCCATTTATGTCTCTCTCTCACACACACACACACACACACACACACGGCCATTTATGTCTCTCTCTCACACACACACACACACACACACACACGGCCATTTATGTCTCACACACACACACACACACACACACACACACACACACCCCATACTCTATTCCCCAAGTTCCCTATGGATGGCCATTTACGTTGTTTCTAGTCATTGACTACTACAAGAACAACACTGAAGTGGATATCTAAATCTTTAGGAACTCATGCTCTTGTTTATAAAGGAGACAGTCCTCAAATGGAATTGCTGGTTTGAAAGATAAGTTTTATAATCGTTCAACTTGCTGTTATAACCAAGATGCCAGGTCAGCTTCCTGTAAACTAATATGCTGGTTATTTTCTGTTCCTGTGGATAATGATTTTAAAAAATGTACTTTGGGAAATCTCTACCATCTTTTACTTTTCTTAAGACTGTTAGTCATCCTTGTGGTTTGATTTCTCTTTGTAGCTGCCACCGATGCCAAAAGATTACAGCCCAGAGCTGGCAGAGCTGATAAGAACTATGCTGAGCAAAAGACCTGAAGAAAGACCTTCTGTGAGGAGCATCTTGAGACAGCCTTACATAAAGCGCCAAATATCCTTGTTTCTGGAGGCCACGAAGGCGTAAGATATTTCCCTTGCAAATAGCTGGGGCTAAATAGATGGAATAAAAGAGGGTGGTTTTTATAATTTTCATGTGTGAGAATTTATGGTGAGTTTTTTAAAAACATGAAGTAGAATTGCATGATTAGAACAAGTGTTGAGATTTGCTTAATTGGTAAACTCAGAAATCTGGAAAATCATTGGAGGAATCACTTTCAGGTTCCTCTGAGAGTTCCGAGGCATATTGAGTATGAGTCCTTTAAAAGGATGTATGTTTTACAAATCATATTAAAATGACAGATCATCTAAGAAGCCTGTTACATTATATGCTGTGTAACATAATAGTCACATTTAAAAAATAGTACTCAAATTTCATAGGGCTTTTATAAGGTTCCTTCTTCACTCCTATAGAATTCTTTGACCTGCAGGTCCTACCTTCGCTAAATAGCTGTTCCAGGATCTAAGACTTAGAGCTGGACAAGACCTTCACAGTCTCTGCCTTTTGACTTGCTAATTGGGAGGCAGTTAGAGAGGCCCCAGGAAATAAAGGAGGGTCATATTTTTATTTACATTGCCTATTATTTACCACCTGCAGACCTTTGGCCTTCTGTACCTTTGGTCTTCATGCTCTCCTTGAATTCTCCAAAGGTTTAGCTCCATTGTAAAACAGCTGGGGATATTATTCCTGTAAACATTTATTCTGCAAGTCAAGGCTCAGTATACCAATCATTTTTACTTTTAAACTTGGCAAAGCAGTTGTGTGTTATTACAAACGTGAAACTTGAAGATGAAAATAATCCTGGTATTTCTAATTGTGAGGCAATTTTTCATAGAAGTAAAATTTTAGAACAATGTTATGTTCACAGAAAAGTTGCAGAGATAAAGCAGAGTGTTTCTATATAAGCCTCACTCAGTTTCCCCTATCAACATCTTATATTACCATGGTACATTTGTCAGAACTAAGAAAACATCAATACCTGTTGTTGACTAAACTACAGACTTTATTTGGCTTTCACCAGTTTTTCTACTAATGTCCTTCTTTTTGCTTCAGGATCCAGTCCAACATACCATATTACTCCTCGTTTCTCTTTAGTCAACTTGGGTCTCTGACAGTTTCTTAGTTTCTTTGTTTTTCATGACCTTCATTGTTTTTGGAGATTACTGGTCAAGTGTTTTGTTGAATGCTCCCTGTTTTTAGGAGACTCTTCTCCATAAAAGGAGCAGTTATATGGGAATTCCCTGGCAGTCCAGTGGTTAGGATTCCAGACGTCCACTGCAGGAGGCCCACGTTCTATCCCTTGTCGGGGAACTAAGATCTTGCAAGCTGTGTGGTGTGGCCAAAAAAGAAAAGAAGAAAAAAAAAAAAGGAGAAGTTCTGTAAAGGAGTTGTAACATGTATGCACATTTCCTCACATATATGGAAACCTTTAAACTTCATTGTATTAATAATAACTTTTTCTTCTTTCTTCCTCATAAAGAAAAACCTCCAAAAATAATATTAAAAATGGTGACTCTAAATCCAAGCCTGTGGCTGCAGTGGTTCCTGGAAAGGCTGAATTAAGTCATGAAGTAGTTCCCCCTCAACCACACTCTTCTGAGAGCTCCAAGACATATGTAATGGTATGTCTCTTTTTAAAGGATATGTGTTCTAGAAATTATTAAAATTATAGGTTACCTAAGCTAGTTACTCTATGTGAAATGATTAATTTTCATTAGATTTCTGTCAATTTTATAGTGTAAAGAAGGAATACTGGGGAAGTAATCAAATGCCTATTATTAATAAAATGTTTGTGAAGTCAGTGCTGTAATAATTTTAAGAAGGTTTTTTTAATCGAGGTGAAATTTATATAAAATAAAGCTGACCATTTTACAGTGAACAGTTAATTGCATTCATTGTATTCACAGTACTGTGTAGCCATCACCTCTGTCTCGTTCTAAAACTGTTTTGGCACCCCGGAAGGAAATCCCATACCCATTAAGTTGTCACTGCTCCTTCCCTCCTCTGTCCAGTCCCTGTAAAACACCAGTGTGTTTTCTGTTTGTACGGGTTTGCCTGTTCTGAATATTTCATATAAATGGAATCATACAATATGTAAACTTTTGTGTCTGGCTTCATTCACTTAGCATGTTTTTGAGGGTCATCCAGGTAGCATCTATCAATACTTCATTTATTTTTATGTCTGAGTAATACTCCATTGTATTTGTATACCACAATTTGTTTATCCATTCATTCATTGGTAGATATTGGGTTGTTTTCATCTTTTGGCTATTGCTGTGAACACTTGTGTACAATATTTGTTTGAGTATCTATTTTTCATTCTTTTGGGTATAATATCTAGGAAAGGAATTGCTGGGTCATATGGTAATCCGATGTTTAACTTTTTGAGGAATGACCATACTGTTTTTCCTTAGTGTTACATTTCACATTTTTATCAGCAATTCCTGAGAAATCCAATTTCTCTTCAACTTCATGAAGTCTTGTTATTTTCTATTTTTCCAATTCTAGCCATCCTAGTGGATGTGAAGTGGTATGTTATTGTAATTTTGATTTGCCCTTGACTAATGATATAGAACTTTTTGGCTATTTGAAAGCCTTCTTTGGAGAAATACCTATTAAGTCCTTTGCCCATTTTTTAATTGGATTTTTTTTTTATGGTTGAGTCCTATGAGTTCTTTCTATAGTATGGATACTAGACCCTCATCAGATATATGATTTAGAAATATTTCCTTCTATTCTGTAGGTTGTCCTTTCGCTATCTTGATAATATCCTCTTATGCACAAATGTTTTCAATTTTGATGAAGTCTAACATATTTGTTTTTTTCTTTTGTTGCCCATACTCATATCTAAGAATCCCTTGCCAAATCCAAGGTCATGAAGATATATGCCTGTTTTTTCTTATAGGATTTTTATAGTTTTAGCTCTTATATATTTACATATTGATTCACTCACAATTTCGTATTATTATAAAATATTTGTTGTTTAGTTGCTAAGTTGTGTCCAACTATTTGTGACCCCATGGACTGTAGCCCACCAGGCTCCTCTGTCCATGGGATTTCCCAGGCAAGAATACTCAAGTGAGTTGCTATTTCCTTCTCCAGGGGATTTTCCCAACCCAGGGATTGAACCCGTGCTTCCTGCATATGTAATGTAAAATTTGCCATTTATACCATTTTTAACCAATTAATTTCATTTTGTACCATTTTAAAGCATACAATTCAGTAGTCTTAATTACATTCACTATGTTGTGCTGCCGTTCACCACATCTTCCAAAACCTTTCAGCATTCCAAACAGAAACTCTGTACCCATTAAGGTGTAATGTGTTGCTCCCTGTTGCTCCTACTCCCAGACTCTGGTAACCCTGGCAGACAGAAACCTACTTTCTGTCTCTGAATTTGCCTATTTATATAGGTGCCTCCTATAAATGGGAATCATACACATTTCTTCCTCTGTGTCTAGCTCCTAGTTTATTCCACTTAGCAAGTTTTCAAAGATTATTCATATTGTAGCATGTTATCAGAACTTCATTCCTTTCTATGACTTTATAATATTCCATTATACATATACACCATATTTATTGAATCATTCACCTTCTAATGGCCATTTGAATTGTTTCATTTTTTTGCCATTGTGAATACTGCTGCTATAAACATTGGTGTAGAGATACCTGTTTGAGTTCATACTTTTAGTTCTCGGGGCATATACCTTGGAGTGGGATTGTTGGGCCTTATGATTATTCCATGTTTAACTTCTGAGGAACTTGCAGCACCATTTTGAGTTAAATTTTTTATATGGTGTATATAATAACTTGGAAGCATATTTTCACTCAGGGTGAAGACAAATGTTTGTTCCAGGAGAAACCTGTAGTCATTGGCCCCTTGAAGGTACCCACAAGTCCGAAAGACCATACCTACAAACCAGACATAAGCAATACTGCAGACTCACTAGCCACAATCAGTAGGGTGAATATTGACATCTTACCTACAGAGAGGAGGAACTCAATGAATGACGGCTTAGTTCAAGAGAATCCACCACGACACCTAGATGCCTCTAATGAACTGGAAGGTAAATGTAATATTTCTCAAGTGAAGGAGATGTTGCAGGAGAACAGTAAATCCAGTGCTTTACCTGGAGACCGAATTCCCACATCATCCTCTCACCATGTTACTGGAGAAAGGAATGACCCAATGAAGCCTCTGCAGCCCCTAAACAAAGACCAAAATTCACCAAAAGACCAGGTGAGTGACATGCACAAGGTGTTGGTTTCAGAGAGAGGACTGAACAGTGCAGTTACAAAGATATGGATTGTGTTCTTGTGCTTTTAGGAAAATCTGTTATTTCCATGTAAGAGTTTAAATGTAACAGAACCAAAGGATAGGACCTGAGGAATTCTTAGATCCCTTCTTTGCCCTGGTATAGGGTACTTGCAATTCTCCATTAGTGTGTTTTTTTCCTATTTCTGCATCATTTGTCTTTAGTCTTCCAAGTGAATGGATAACTCTGGGTAGAAAGAAAGCCAGAATGTGGGATCTTAGTTCCCTGATTAGCGATTGAACCCTGAACTGCAAGGCAGACTTTGAACCATTGGGTCACCAGGAAAGTCCCAGTCTTGTACTTTTTTTGTTAAATTCTGATTCTATTGTAAATGGAGTTATTTTCATAATTTCATTTTCATAGTGTACATTGCTTGGTACAGAAATATTAATTTTTATATATATTACATTTTTATTCTATAGCCTTGCTTAACTCATTTATTGGTTTAATAACCTTTTAATAATGTATTTCTTAGAATTTTCTGAACACAATATCACATCATCTACAAATTGAGATCCTTTTTCCTTTTTCCTTTTTAATCTGTATTTCTTACTTCCTTTTTTCTTATCTAATTGCCCTGGCTAGAACCTCTAGTACATTGTTGAATAGAAGTGATAAGAACTGATATCCTTGTTTTGTTCCTGATAAATGTATTTCTTACATCAGGCTTTAGAGGCCAGGGTTTTTTTGTTTTGTTTGATAGAATTTCATGTCTGGCATTTCTTTTTTGTTGTTCTTATTATTGTATTGTTGTTGATAACAGTGGAAGACTTTTTTTCAAGACCAATTGGATTTCATGGAAAAACTCCTTAATTGGCTTGAAGTTATTCTTGTATGTGTAAGCTTTAAATATTCTACACTTAATACTAGCAGAGAAACATTTATTTCACTTTTAAGAATTAAATTACTCATTTTTTATTATCTGGGCCCTGTTGGCTCAAACGGTAAAGAATCTGCCTGCAATGCAGGAAACCGTGGTTTGATCCCTAGGTTGGGAAGATCGCCTGGAGAAGTGAATGACTACCCACTCCAGTATTCTTGCCCAGAGAATTCCATGGACAGAGGAGCCTGGTGGTCTACAGTCCATAGGGTCACTAAGAGTCAGACCCAACTGAGCAACTAACACATATTTAGCTAGCATATCACATTGTTCCTTTTTCTTTCTAAAATTTACCACAGAGTGGGCTTTTTGATTAAAATGTGTTGATTAAATGACATTTGATTACCAGTGTCTATCTTCTTGAAAACTTAGATATTCTGATAGTTAAAAATTAATGTTAAGAAGCTATTTTATTTTAATGTTTGGTTTCTCAAACCAGCTATCCAAATAAAATACCAAGTCCTTGGTGATCTTTATAATTTAAAAGTTAATTTATCTTTACTACTGCTAGAAATTGCTCCTAATTTCTGAGCATCTAATATGTGCTAGATATGGTCTTAAGTACTATAGTGCCCAGTCTTCTGTAATCCTCCAATATTCACATGATCAGTGTGAAGCATTGTACCCATTTGTAGATGAGGAAACAGAGGTTCAGGGAGACGTGACTCCATCTAAATCCAAATTCATGGTGTTTTCCTGGTGTTTACAGAGGACATCCACATAACTAATGTTTACTTGGGAAGTATGTGTATATTAAAAACATTTGTTAGTTTCCTGAATAGAAAACCTATTAAAAGTTATAAAAAGATTTTTTAAAAACTAAATTGAACATCAGAAGTTTCAGGTTATAACAATCTGAGTAATTTAACTGAAAAAATTATTTTTATTTGGGAAAAGAGAAGAAAACCCAGAATACAGAGATAACTGATGCCAACATTTTGTCTTTGCCTATCGACACTGAAAATAAGCATTCATTTTGAGAAAGACAGTTCCTGCTTTCATTTTTAATTTTAAAAATAGATATGGAGGGTTTGGCCATTTAGGAGTTCAAAAGACTGTTTCACTATTCTACTTTGGTTTTTTGTTTGTTTGTTTATTTCATTTTCCTATTTTTAAGGATCAAGTTGCTGGTGAATGTGTTACAGGAAAACAGGGTAGAATCCACCCAGCTTTACAGCCACACAGCTCTGGGTCTGAACCTTCCCAGTCTCGACAGCGGCGGCAGAAGAAAAGAGAACCTGCTGAGCACAGTGGGGAAAAGGGACAGGTCAGCAGAGATCTCTTTGGAATGAGTCACTGTGCTGCTGCTTGTGAAACAGATTTTAGGAAGCTCCATTTCTATTTAGAATAATGTGCCAAAAAGGTACATACAGAATCTGAGGAACATATGGAGAAAGGTAGAAATGCCAAGTATTAATTATTAAATGTCAGTGAGTTGGAAGCAAAGTAAGAATTTTACCTTCTCCAGCAAGGGTGAACAGTTCATTTTGAGAGTTAAAGAAACAGGCCGACAAAGATAAGTCTCTGATTCCTCCTATGTCATGTTAATGAATAGTTTCTCCCTCAACTTCTGCATAAGATCATGTCACCCTCTCATTTCTGAAAGTAACTTTCACAGGCACCCTCTCTATATAGTTTCTTAAGTGGTCATTCACTTTTGGCTGAGTTTCTTTCCCCCCAAAATTCAGTGTTTTAAGTTCTGAGAGGGAATCACTGACAAATACATAAATGTATTTGGGGGACCTTTGCAGGTGGATAATATATGAAATTTATAATCACTCCCTCTTTGTTAATTATTTAAGTTCAAAGAGACTCCACCTTGCCTTTTGCCTTCTCTTCCCACTGTTGGAAAAGTGGAATACACATCAACACAAAAAGATGCTGAAAACCAAAGTAGAGTGGTCACTGGATCTGTGAACAGTTCGAGGGGCAGTGAGATAGCATCATCAAAGGTTTGTGAGAGTATATGTTGGATTTTTTAAAAAACCTTATTATAAAGCTTTTTGGTTGTAAAAACCCTGCTTATATTGTGGGATTTTATATTAAAACATCTTAGGTCTGCTTTTTGCCACATACTGGAAAGTGCAAATTTGTGATTCTCAACAGAAGCTTTGATTGAACTGGACAGATTCTATCATTCCAGAGCTGGTCACTTCTAGTTAATTAAGGAGACCAAGTGGATTCTGAGTGTAGGAAAGCAGAATTCTCATTTCCCCTTAGACAAATGAGTTCTTCCTAGAAATGAGGGCTCTGATCATCCTAGCAAGTAGTTGTAATCCTGATGTGAACTAGTTTCAAATGGACACTCCAGACTTCCCTTCACGGAAGTAGTTCAGTGGTTAAGAATCAGCCTGCCAATGTGGGGGACATGGATTCGATCCCTGGTCCGGGAAGATTCCACGTGCCATGGGGCAGCTAAGCCTGTGTGCCACAACTACTGAAGCCCGTGCGCCTCTGTGCCACAACAGTCGAAGCCTGTGGGCCCTAGAACCTGTGCTCTGCAACGAGAGAAGGCTCTGCAGTGAGAAGCCCGCGTAACACACTAGAGAGTAGCCCCCACTCCCTGCAGCTAGAGAAGAGCCCCCACAGCAACGAAGGCCCATCACAGCCAAAGATACGTACCTATATGACTTATTTTTTAAAAGTGAAAAAAAGGGACACTCCTTAAAGGTTTGTGCTGTGCCTTTTCCTGTAGTGCTGGATGATATGTCATATATTGTAGGTTTTATAAGAAGAGTGAATAGGGAAAACTTCCCTGGTGGTCCAGTGGTTAAGACTCCATGTGTCCAATGCAGGGCGTGCAGGTTTGATTTCTGTTCAGGGAAACTTAGATCCTGCATGCTGTATGGCATGGCCCAAAACAAGGAAAAAGAATAGTGAGTAGGAATGGGAGTAACTCTAACTTTCTTTAAAAGGACAGACCATTATCAGCAAGAGAGAGGAGGCGACTGAAGCAGTCACAGGAAGAGATCTTACCCTCAGGTAAAGTTATTCTGTTTCCTTCATCTATTGGAGGCTGTTGGTGTGGCTCACAGACATAGCACTGGACTGATTGTGAGGTGTTAGGGATTTCCAGTATCAGTAATCCATTTGGGAAACCAATTCAGAAGAATTTTTGAAATTTCCTTGTCAAACCTTTTAAAAAATGAGCATAGTATTGGATCTGGAACTTGTGTTATTAAAAGGAAGAAGGATACTAAAAAGAGAGCAAGAGGGCTTTGAATGGCAGTAACGCCTGGGAAATTTCAGACAGGAAAGCAATCAAGCAAGAGTTTAATTTGTTTTCATGTTTAGAGCCTGTTGGTCAAAGAAGTGCTCTCTTCTCAGGAACAGAGAGAGGAAGCCAGGAGAATGGTGCTGCCCTGGGCTGAGGGCTGCGATCATTCCTGTTACTGTTAGCTAAAGACAACATATTCTAGCAGTTTCCATTTATTGAATGCTGACAGTGTCTCAAGCATTATGGTAGGCATTTTGAGGGCATTATCTCATTTCATATTTTTCAGCTGAGGAGACTGAGGGTCAGAGGGGTTAAGTAACTTGTCCAAGGTCACGGCATTCGTAGACTTGGAGCTGAGATTTGAGCTGAGGTGTCCCCAGCACCAGAATGATGATGAATATGCTGTCTGAGTTCCTTTAGGTTGGCCCTTGCTGGGGTGTCTTCCATACCCCAGTACAAAGCGCTCTCTTGTTGAGGCCAGTCCACCACAAAGAACTGCTGGGGGTGGTCACTTTTTCAGGCCCTACAGTGAGGAGAGCTGCTCTGGGTCCAGTGGGACCAGCGAAACCACAGGAAGGCCACCTCAGCCCTGCTCGAAGGTCATCTTCCGACTGCAGTGATGCTCAGGTACATTACATAGGCCCAAGGGAAAAGGTGGACATGTCTACATCTGGCAAGCCTAATATGGTAAACCTCATATGTGCCAGCTCTATTTCTGGAACAGTGCTACTTAAGTTACATCTTTCACACTTCCTCTAATAAGGAAAAAAACTGATCAGTTGTAATTAAAATAATTTATTTTGCTTCATTAAGGGTTTGAATTTTTCAGGCACTCTTGTAAACACCTGGCAGCCTAGTTAATATCTTTCTTAGGTAGTCTTTTATTTTTTTATTTTTTTTCTTAGGTAGTCTTTTAAATAATACTTCCAAATGGCTTCTACTTGGCAACACTTTGCCTATACTGCTGTGTTAATATACCAAACGACCTGGCCAGATTTTAGTCTCGCTAGCTGATTCTTCCTTTGTTTCCCGTTTGTGTTGAAATACCTTAGTTTTTGGCCCAGGGATGATATAGGAGCACCATCTGGTGGCAGAATGTGTAATTGCAAGGTGTTCAACCCACATTCACTTTTCTGTGTGATACTTCATACCCTGAGAACAATTATTCAATATTCTGTATTCCAGTTTTTGACATTATTTCTAGGAGCATATAATTTTTTTTAAAAAAGGAAACTTCCTGTCCTTTAATGATTTTTTTTCCTTTAACAATAGTCTATGATTTAGTTGTTTCATTAATTAAGATAGTCCTCTCTATTTTCCAAAGTTGTAACATTTGTGTATAATTATATCTGGTAATCCTTTTAAGCATTTAACAAAGAGTCTCATATGTGAGCAAACTGAGGTTACTTTTAATTTAAGTGGCATTCTGTCTTGTTTAAATTACTAACATTCCTTATGGTACCAGCCCTCTGCTTAGAAGTTGAAACACCAGAATTGTTTGTCCCCTCTCCTCTGAAAAGGAAGTTTTTTCATAGCTGAGATTTTCCAGGAACTTATAAAACTTCACCTTGATGTTCTTTAGGGTTCGCTTATGAACTTCATGGGTGAACTAGGACATGATTTGGTAAAGTAACTTCAATTTTTATGTCCAGTAGTCTACTGTTATTGAACCTAGGTGCACATTGTGTCTAGACATTGCATCTAAGACTATTTCATGTATTACATTCTGGTTGTGTTGTCATGTGAAATTTTGTTTTTCCAAACATTAATAGGAAAGAAAACTCACCCATTGTCTCTCAGAGGATGAGTTAAGTTCTTCTACAAGTTCAACTGATAAATCAGATGGGGATTCCAGGGAAGGGTAAGTTCTTATCTTTTTATCTCCCTTCATAAATTGGTTCTATTTGAATTCATTTTATTTTTAACTAAAACATTTTTTATTGATGTATAGTTAATTTACAATATTCTGTTAATTTCTGACGTACAGCAAAGTCACTCAGTTATACATATGTATATTCTTTTTCATATTCTTTCCCACTATGGTTTACCACAGGAATAGACTATAGTTTCCTGTGCTAGACAGTAGTAATCCTTCCTAAATATCCATCCTATATATAATAGTTTACATCTGCTAATCTCAAGTCCCTAGTCCTTCCCTCCCACACCGCCTGCCCCTGTGGCAACCACAAGTCTGTTCTCTCTGTCTTTGAGTCTGTTTCTCTTTCATAGGTATGGTCATTTGTGTCATAGTTTAGGTTTCACAAGTAAGTGATATCATATGTATTTGTCTTTCTCTTTTGACTTACTTCACTTAGTATGATAAGCCATTTATATTGCTTCAGATGGCATTATTTCATTCTTTTTAATGGCTCAGCAACTATCTCACATCTTCTTTTTCTGTTCATCTCTCAGTGGACTTCTAGATTGTTTCCATGCCTTGGCTATTGTAAACAGTGCTGCTCTGAACATAAGGGTACATGTATCTTTTTGAAATAGAGTTTTGTCTAGGTATATGCCTAGGAGTGGGATTGTTGGATCATATGGCAACTCTATTTTTAGTTTGTTGAGGAACCTCCATACCATTTTCCACAGTGCCTGTCCCAGTTTACGTTCCTACCAATGGTTTAAGAGTTCCCTTTTCTCTACACCCTCTCCAACATTTACTGTATGTAGACTTTTTAATGATGGCCATTCTGACTGGTGTTAGGTGGTATCACAGTTTTGATTTGTGTTTCGGTAGTAATTAGCAATGATGAACATCTCTTCATATGCCTGTTGACCATCTGTATCCCTTCTTTAAAGAAATGTCTATTTTGGTCTTCTACCCATTTTTCTATTGGGTTTTGTTGTTGTTGTTGTTGTTATTGAATTGTATGAGCTCTTTATGTATTTTGGAAATTAATCCCTTGTTGGTCACATTGTTTGCAAATATTTCCCCCCAATCTGTAGGTTATCTTTTCTTCTTTTTTTATGGTTTCCTTTGCTGTGCAAAAGCTTATAAGTTTGCTTAAGTCCCATTTGTTTGTAAATTCATTTTAAATGTACATTTATAACAGCATTCAGACCTATAGTACCGTCGTTAATAATGTTGTAAATGGTTTTTGGTATATGCTGGGACTAAAGTTCTCTTTCAGTGAACACATCTGATTTTCATTCAGAGTTCTTATAAAATGTCTTTTTAGATCCGTGGGTTTAGTTTTTATCAATTTGGCCATTATTTTCATCGGTTTGGCCATTATTTCTTCAAATATTTTTTTGGACCCCCTCCTGAGGATCCTGCATGTATACTAGAGTTGGCGATGGACAGGGAGGCCTCGCATGCTGCAGTCCTTGGGGTCACAAAGAGGCAGACACGACTGAGCAACTGAACTGAACGGAACTGAAAGTTATCCCACAGCTCACTGATGATGTTCATTTTATTTTTAGGCTTTTTTTCTCTGTCCCCCGTACCACCCCCCCACCCCCTTTTTTTTTGGTCATGCTGTTGGCTTGTGGGATCTAAGTTCCCTGGCCAGGGATTGAACCTGCACCCCTGGCAGTGAAAGCAGTGTCCTGACCACTGGACTGCCAGGAATTCCCATCTGCTCCATTTTTTATAGATTCTGTTGCTTTCTCTTTAAGTTTACTCATCTTTTCTTCTGCAGTGTCTAATTTGTTAATCCCATCCGATGTATCCAACACATTGTACTTATCATTTGTAGTTCAGTTTGGGTCTTATTTATATCTTCATTGCCTTTCCTTAACATGCTAATGCTTCCTCTATGTTGGTCATGTGGAATACGTTTTTAATAACCTCTTTAATGTCCTTTGTTTACTAATTGTCACTTGTGTCACTTTTGGATCTGTTTCTTTTAACTGATTTTTTTTCTTCACAATTGTGTGCTGTTTTCCTGCTTTGCATATCTGGTATTCTTGACTCGATTCCAGACATTGTTCATTTTATCCCATTCGGTGCTGATATTTTTATATTTCTTTAAATATTCTTGAGCTTTGTGCTTGTATGTAGTTAAAGTACTTAGAAATAGTTGGGCAGAATTTATACACAGAAACTGGGGCCTTCTCTTTCTGGCTCTGTCCTTTCCAAGAATCCTTATTCACGTTCTAGTGGCCGTGGTGTCTTGAACTCTGGTATGTGGTTCTGCAGGTAAGAAAGACTGGGTTTTCTTTTGTACTTTAGCTCCCTATGGCCTGTCCTTAGGCTAAAAGTATTAACTCCCCTCCAGAATCTGTTTGTAAATTTTATACATTCTCCATTTCCCTCATAGTTAATTTTTGTATTTTGTCCAGAGTTTATACTTATTTGTAAAGGGGTCTGTCTGTAAGAACTTACTTGTTCATTGGGAAGCCAAACTTCTTAATTTTCAGTGAAAAATTATCATGAAGCAGTTTTTTTTTTAAATTTTCTTCCCAGTAAAGGTCATACAAATGAAATGACTGACTTGGTACAATTGATGACTCAGACTCTGAAGTTGGACTCTAAAGAGAGCTATGAAGATCTCCTAGTACCAGATCCAGTGTCAGAATTTAAACTTCATCGGAAGTATCGGGACACGCTAATACTTCATGGGAAAGTTACAGAAGAGGCAGAGGAACTCCATTTTAAAGAGCTACCTTCAGGTGGTCAGTTTATTGTTTTACACCAAACTGGAGAGCATATGTTTACTGGAGAAATGTATCAAACTAAGGATCTAATGTTTGCAAATTTTTAAAAAAATTATTTTCTTTGAATATGTCCATAAAAATATATCTTATTTTATGTAATAGTTGCATTCCTGAAAAGTTGCATGAAATTTTATTTTTAACAATAAATGTAAATAAATACATGTTTGGAATTTTTCATGTGGATTTTCTTCAAATTAGACAATTGCAGTTTTTAGTTTTAGGAGATGGTAATGAGATATGAAGCATAAGTTCAGTTAAGAAAAATACATGAAGTCATTAAACCAAACTCTTGTCAAAGTGAAAAGAATCTTAACATGACAAGATTTTTTTAAAAAATCATTGTGTTCTTGTTGAAGTGGTGAAAGTTTATTTTTCCCTTTTGTTGTTGTTGCTTTTTAGCTGTCATGCCAGGTTCTGAAAAAATCAGAAGAATAGTTGAAGTCTTAAGAGCTGATGTAATTCGGGGCCTGGGGATTCAGCTTTTAGAGCAGGTGTATGATATTTTGGAAGAGGAGGATGAATTGGAAAGAGAGGTGAGTGTCCAAACTTTAGCTGTGTCAGCTGCTTATGTTATGGAATTTTTTTGCTGGTCTTTGGATTATAATTAACATACCATGCATTTTACCCATTTAACACCACAATCAATGTTAGAACATTTAATTACTCCCAGAAGAGCCCCTGTACCCACTGATAGTCATTCCCCATTGTCTTCTAGGCCGGTCACCTCTAAACAACCACAATTATTTCTCTCTGTAGATTTGCCTATTCTGGACACTTCATTTAAGTAGAATTGTAAAAAGCTATGTGGTCTTTTGTGATTGATTTCTTTCATTTAGCATATGTTTTCAAGATTCATCCATGTTGTAGCACATGGAAAACTCATTCTTTTATATGGCTGAACATGGCTGTGCCACATTTGTTTATCTGTTCACCCGTGATGGACAGTTAGATTGTTTCCACTTATTGGCTATTATGAATAATGTTACGAACATCTGTGTACAAGTTTTTGTGTGGACATATGTTTTCATTTTTCTTGGGTATCTTCCTAGGGGTGGAAATTGCTGAATCATATTGCCCTGGCTAGAACCTCCAGTACAATGTTGAATAGAAGTGGTGAGAGTAAACATCCTTATCTTGTTTCTGATCTTAGATGCAGCAGTCTTTATTAATTATGATGTTCACTATCAGTTTTTAGATATTCTTTTTCAGGTTGAAGAAGGTCCCCCTTTTTTTTAAGGATTTTATTTTAATTTAATTTTGTTTTATTCTCTATGTTCTTTATTTTATATTTTTGGGGTGAAGATCCCTTCTATTTCTGGTTTGCTGAGTGTTTTTATCATGAAAAGATGTTAGGTTTGTCAAATGTTTTCTATTTAGGTGATCGTGTTTGTGGTTTTTGGTTTTTTTTTTAATGTGGTGTGTTACATTAATTTGTTTTGGGATGTTAAACCATCCTTATATTCCTGAGATAAATCCCACTTGGTCATGGTCTACACTGCTTCTTAGATGTTGCTGGAGTCATGTTTCTAGTATTTTGTTGAGCGTTTTTGTGTTGGTGTTCACATGATACTGATCTTGGTCTTCAGTTTTCTTTCCTTGTGATATTTTTTATTGGTTTTGTTATCAGGGCAACACTCGCCTCAGAATGAGTTGGAGAGTGTTCCCTCATCTTTTGGGGGGAGAATTAGTGAAGAACTGGTATTAATTCTTTTTGAAATGTTTGTGATAGAATTCACCAATGAAAGTATCTGGGATCTGGGCCTGGGCTTTTCTTATATATATGAATATATATATGGGCTTCCCAGGTGGCTCAGATGGTAAAGAATCTGCCTGCAGTGCGGGAAACCTGGGTTTGATCCCTGGGTTGGGAAGATCCCCTAGAGGAGGGCATGGCAACCCACTCCAGTATTCTTGCCTGGAGAATTTCCACGGAGGAGAATTCCAAGAGGAGCCTGGTGGGCTACAGTCTATGGGGTCGCAAAGAGTCTGACACGACTGAGTGACTAAACACATAATGTGTTTAGTGTTTAGTCACGTGTGTGTGTGTGTGTGTGTGTGTGTGTGTGTGTGTGTGTAAATCTTTTGGCCATCTTGCACAGCATGTGGGATCTTAGTTCCCCAACCAGGGATCGAACCCTCACACCTTGCATTGGCATTGTGGATGGAGTCTTAACTACTGGACCACCAGGGAAGTCCTTGGGCTTTTCTTTGTGAGAAGTTTTTTGTTAGTGAATTCAATGCCTTATTATATTCAGATTGTTCTTCTGTTTCTAAAATTTGTGTCTTTCTAGGAATTTGTCCATTGCAACTAAATTATCCATAATTGGCAATTATTAATAGAAATCCTTTTAAATCTTTTTTATTTCTATAAGGTTGGTTGTTTAGGAGTCTGTTGTTTAATTTCCATAAATATGTTACATTTCTCTATTTTATAGGTTCAACAGTGTTTTATACACATGCTGGTTTTTTAATTATAGTAAAATACATGTAACTTAAAATTTAGCATTTTAACCATTTTTAAGTATTTGGTTCACTGCTGCAGTCCATGGGGTCGCAAAGAGTCAGACACGACTGAGGGACTGAACTGAACTCAATGGCCTTAAGTATGTTTTACATAATTGTGCAAACATTACCCATCCATTTCTAGAACTTCTTTCATTTTGCAAAACTGAAACTCTGTACCAGTTAAGCAGGAACTCCCCATTTTCCCTTCCTGCCAGCTCCTGGGATCCACCTTTTTAACATCTGTGTCTATGAATTTAACTAAGCCTTGATACAAAGCCTAAACGTAGCATCTAGAAACAGTAAAACTCGCCTGTAAAGAAAACTTCAGGCCCCGATGGCTTTGCTGGTGAATTCTTCCAATCATCTAAGGAAGAAATAACACAAGTCCTACACAAATTCTTTAGAAAACAGAAAAAGAAGGGACATTTTCCAGTTCTCCAGAAAACCAAAACTGTGATGTCAAAACCCAACAAGGACACTTAGAAAGAAACATAAAACCAGTATCTCTCATGAACATCTTAATCATCTAGTATTTTGTTGAAGATTTTTGCATCTATGGTCATAAGGGATATACATTTATATTTTTCTTTTCCTATAGTCCCCCTGTCTGGCCCTAGCACCAGGGCAATGCTGGCCTCCTGAATGAGCCAGAAAGTGTTCCCTCCTCCTTAACTCTCAGAAGAATTTGAGGACTGAAAATAGTTCCTGTCCACATGTTTGGCAGAATTCAGCAGCAAAGTTCCAGCACCTTTCCTTGTTAGCAGATTTAGATTACTGGTTCAGTTTCCTTGCTAGTTACGGTATATTCATATTTTCTATTTCTTCGTGATTCAGTTTCGATAGGTTTTATGTTTCTTGGAATTTATCCATTTTATCTAGATTATGCAACTTGTTGGTGTACAGTTGTTCATAGTATTCCCTTAGAATCCTTTTCATTTCTTTTCATTAGAGTGGTGGTAATATCCCAAATCCATTTCAGATTTTAATAATTTGAGTCTTGTTTTTTTCCCCTTAGTATAGTTAAAGGTTTGTCAATTTTGTTCATCTTCTGAGAACCAACTTTTTGTTTTGATTTTTCTCTAATTTTCTGTTCTCTGTTATATCGTTCTCAGCTCTAATCTTTATTATTTCCTTCCTTTGGCTAGTTTTAGGTTTAATTTGTTCTTTTTCTACTACTTTAGGTTATAAAGTTAGGTCGTTAACTTGAAATCTTTTTTCTTTTTTAACATAAGCATTTACAGCTATAAATTACTCCCTTAGCACTGCTTTTGGTGCATCTCATAAGTTTTGATATATGCTCATTTTTATTTGTCTCTAAATATCTTAAGTTTCCTTTGTGATTTTTTTTTCTTTTGGTGCACTGGAGTGTGTTGTTTAATTTCCATAAATGAGTGAGTTTTCTAGTTTCCTTCTGTTATGGGTTTCTAACTTCATCCTGTTTTGGTCAGAGAAGGTACTTTGTATGTATATCTGTTTTTTTAATCTATTGAGACATAATTTGTGGCCTACTATATATGTCTCTACTGGAAAATGTTTCTTGTGCACTTGAGAAGAATGTGTATCCTATTATTATTGGGTAGAATGTTTCTTATATGTCACATCTAGTTTGTTTTTTCATTTTTCAAGTCTTCTGTTTTCTTATCTTCTGTCTGGTTGTCCTGTCCATTACTGAGAGTGTGTATTGAAGTTTCCAACTATTATTTGTAGAACTACTTTTTCCTTTAATTCTGTGAAGTTTGGCATCATATATTTTGATCATCTGTTATTAGGTACACAATTGCTTATAATTATTATATCTTCCTGCTGTATTGATCCTTTTGTTAATGTACAATGTCCTTGTATCTTGTATTTCTTATGACTTTATTTTTTGATATCTTGATGTTTTACATTTTTATGTAAACATAACTATAGCTATGTATTCTCCCATAAGGTTTCCACCTTGGTATTGTGCTTAGAATACCCCTTTTAAGACTATAGAAATATTTTTTCTACTGTATACTGATTTTTTTTTTTTTATGTTTCCCAAATAGGTACATTTGCAGGAGCATATGGGTGAAAAGTATGTGACTTACAGTGTGAAGGCTCGCCAGTTAAAATTTTTTGAAGAAAATGTGAACTTTTGAGAATTTATCTAATATGCTGCCAGAATAAAACTATTTATAAAGGTTTTTGGCTTAAACAAATACAAACAAATCTATAACAATGATTGGAGGCCACTCACCATCCTTTTATCTTGTTGGCTTTTTATCTAGAAAAAATTGGACAAAACAGTAATATTGAAGCAAGCTTACAAAAGAAAAAACAAACCTTGGCTATCTTATTCTCTTTATGAGGAAAAAAATCTATTTTAAGACATTTGTTTGATTACTGTTTACTGAGCCTTAAACCAACTTGATACCTAGAACTATTTTTTTAAGGTACTTATGAGCTTGAATACTGAGACAAAACATACTGGATTAGAAGTTCCATATTATACTATAGTGATAAAAGCAATAGGGGAAAAAATGATACATCCAGTGATATTACTTTTTACTATTAATAACTTTAAGTAGCAGTTGATAAATTATTTTTTTATAATTCTGGGAGTAGATTTAAAGATATGAAGTTATATATAGTACCTGAGCAACTGAATTCCTTTTTTTGCATATTAATGTAATTTAACATTTTATTTCCATTTAATATGGACCATGGTATATAATAATTGAAAGTAGGAGATATTTTGGCCTTGTAAATCAATATGTTTTTGAAGACTGGGGTTTTTTTTTTAAGATTTATTTTTCCATCAGCGGAAACATCTGTTAAACACTAATACCTTTTCTAATTCAGCAATTTTTAAGTAATAACGTCCAGATCCTTTCAGTTATGTTGGACAGATTTGTCTCCTGAAATTTGTCTTCTTATACATCAAGATATCGATTGTCTTCCCTTATTTTAAATGTATAATTGCATATCACATATTTGTTGTTTAATAAGGTATAATGCCCATCTAGCAAGTAGCTTTTATAAAATAAAAGTTTTGATTAGTATATGTGGGACTGTATACGTTTTTTGAAAATTACACACATACATAAAATAATAAAATGTTCCCTTTCTAGTCCCCTGCTGCTGCTGCTGCTAAGTCACTTCAGTCGTGTCCGACTCTGTGTGATCCCATAGACGGCAGCCAACCAGGCTCCCCCATCCCTGGGATTCTCCAGGCAAGAACACTGGAGTGGGTTGCCATTTCCTTCTCCAATGTGCGAAAGTGAAAATGAAAGTGAAGTTGCTCAGTCGTGTCTGACTCTTAGCGACCCCATGGACCACAGTCTACCAGGCTCCTCCATCCATGGGATCTTCCAGGTGACAGTACTGGAGTGGGGTGCCATTGCCTTCTCCGTTGTAGTCCCCGAAAAGGCTTTTAGTTTTTATTATGTGCCAGGTACTAGGCCAGTGTTCATGGCTTAATTTCTAAAGCTTCTTAATTTTATTTTAAGGGTTTGTTATAATGCAACTCTAAAACCATCTGATCCCAGTGCCCAGCTGGGGACAAATTTTTGGCAAAATGTTGGTCTTTCTGAGCTATTTACCATTTCTTTCATGTTTTAGAGATCCATAATCTTTCTTGGGAAGTCAACTTTAGTTTTACTGAAGTTTTCTAACTTATTTCTGTGAAGTTATATATATTATTTTCTTAAAGTAAAAAAAAAATTCCCTCATACATTTTTAGTCCCATTCTATATATTTTTAAGTCAGTGTTTATGCTTCTGTTGTTTTGTGGTTTTTTTCTTGAGTGCCTAATCATTTTTCAGCTTTATTTAGTTTTAAAACACATTTTTAAGACTAAATTTTCCTTTCAGCATGTCTTTGGCCACATTTGAAAGACTTTTGATGTTTTATTTGACATTAGTTTGTAAATAGTAATTCTTGTTTTGATTTTCTCTTTTAAAAGTATTTTTTAATTTCCATGTATTTCCAAAGCCAAGAAATTTCTCCTTGCTCCAGCTACATTGCAGTGTTACTAAATATGACCTGCACAACCTCTATTTCTTGGAATTGTTTTTTCCTGTAGCTCAGTACATGATTCATTATTGGAATGGCCCTATGTGCCTTCAGTAAAGGTGAATTCTCTTATGCATAGGCAGAATCACTTCTCCACTAAATACTGGAAATGTTCTACATCTGCACTAATATGGTAGCCACTAGTCATATAAAACCTGTTGAGTCTTTGCCATGTGGCTGGTTGAGAAACTCAATTAAAAAAATTTTTTTTGTGGATGTATGGGATCTTAATTCTCGAACTAGGGATCAAACCCACGCCCCCTGCATTGGAAACAGAGTCGTAAGCACTAGATGGCTAGGGAAGCCCTGAGGAACCCAATTTTTAATTAAACTTAAGACACACATGACTAGAAGCATCATATTGGACAGCACAGCTCTGTATTCATTTAGTAAGTATGATGGAGTGCCTATGCGTCATATGTACTCTTGTACTAGTAGCAAACAGCAGTGAGCCTAAGAAGGTTCCTGTTCCCATGGAGCTTATGTTCTGAGGTGGATGCTTAACAAATATATACTGAGATATAGTAAATGCCATGAAAAATAAATACAGAATGATGGGGCATACCCAAACTTTTGTTTTGATAGGATAGTAGGAAATGCTTTATAGTGACATCCGCGTAGGGCTTCCCAGGTGGTGCCAGCCCTAAAGAACCCACCTGCCAATGCAGGAGATGTGGGTTCAATCCCTGGGTCGGGAAGATCCTCTAGAGGAGGGCATGGCAACCCACTCCAGTATTCTTGCCTGGAGAATCCCATGGACAGAGGAGCCTGGCGGCCTACAGTCCATAGGGTCACAGAGTCAGACATGACTGAAGTGACTTAGCATGCACGCACTGGGTAGGGACCTGAATGAAAGGAGAGAACAAATCATGTATACCTAAGGGAAGGTGTTCCAGTCATGTGGAACAAGTGCAAAAGTCTTCATATTGCCTTGATCTATCAAAATCTGAAAGGTAGACTGTTGGTCTCCTACAAAGAGTGCAGCTTTGCCAAATTCCTGTATATGTAACAATCTTCGCTTTATATATTTCACATCTTACTCAATGCATGATTCATTGACATCTTACAGCTATGAAATGTCCCTCTTTGCCTCATTTAATGCTTTCTGATATTAAATTTCTGACTTTTTCACTATTACCACTCCTTTCTGCTTGCATTTGCCTAATACATCCTTGCTCCTGTTTTCAACCTTTAGGTGTCATTTTGAGAACATGAGGTAACTTGATTTTCAACCCTATTGGGAGCTCTTAACTTTGTAATAACATTTTTTTATTGATATGCTTGGTCTTATTTTTGCTGTCTTTTACTTTTCTTCCCCCTTTTAAAAACCTTTTCCTGACTTCTGGTGTATTAAGATCTTCACTCCCTTTTCTAAAAACTCAGTTTGGAAGTCCTATATCCTGGTATCAAGAAGTAGAATATGACTTGTAATAACCCTTGCGCTCCCATTCCTCACACAAGACTTTTAGAACATTTTTCCCTTCAGCCCTCTGGAAAATTTAAAAGTAATTTATAGCTTCTCGGGTTTTCATTTTGAACTGCCTTAGGTAAAGCATGGATTAAATGTTTTCTGCTTGGCAACAGCCTTATTTTACTGGTACCAAAATATTACTTTACCACAAAATTTACATCAGTAAGTTTTTTCACAGGTGCTTGCTGTTGTTTAAAAAAAAAAGAAATCATACATTAGGACCTTGTAGCTTCAGAAGATAGAAATGGTTCTTGCTGACACTTTCAGAACCATGAACTTCTAGCTCTGGCTTTTACTCGTAGTCATGTTTGCAGAACAATGAACAAAAGACTCTATAGACATTGAATTGCACTGAGTTTTAATTGAAAACATTAAAACAGCCTGACTACCCATAATGAATTATAAAACTTGATAGTTAAATTGTACTGTCATTTATGAAGCTTTTACTCATTATTTTGTAGATCTGAAAGAAACTTTGCATACTTCTGTTTTCTGTTCTTCATTTCAGAGGAAGATTGTGAGAAGGTCTAAAATATTTATAAATCAAAACCCAAAAGAGAAATGAAACATGGAGAAAACAAAATCTATACACAGCTGAGCATAGGTGGTTTTTAGCTTATGTTTTATATATGAAAACAATTTAGCTCATGTCACACAAAACAAAAGCAGGTACAACAGTAAAGCTGAATCATGAAAACCCCGATCAATTATTTTTAGCATGTCTCTTAACTTTTCGTTCCCCTGGTTTCTTGTCTTCTGTGCTTGAGTCTTGAACAGGTAACCACTTGAGGGGGTGCCGGCGATAAATGGGCCATGGAGGAAGTGTCAGCTGGGTCAGAACAGAAAATCAATTATGGCCATTAGAAGCTTAAAAGAGTATTATGTATTATGCCTGGTTCCCAAATGACTCCTTTGCTACAGGTAAAAACAAGGAAACCGACATTCCTATGAAAACTCAGTGCCATCACCCAGACAAGATACTTTAAGTGAGAACAAGCCTCATTGTTTACACATGGCTTTAAGAGCTAAAAGACAGGTGAGGAGGGAGCAATGTGAAGACCATAGGGTCTTAAGTTCTAGCTTTGACTTTCAAGATTACTGCTTGGAGCAACTGCCAAAAGAAATAAGCTTTACGCAACTTAACCTCATCTGATGCTATCTGGCATTGAAACGTTGTGCGGATTCTCAGTACTACATCCAAGCAAAATAACCCAATTCAGAAAACCTAGCTTGCCACTAACATCCAAGCACCCACAAATTTCTTACCAAACACGAAAAAGCAAATCCAGCCATAACTATATAGACAGTCCACCCGAACTGTTCAGCCAGGTACCCGTAGATAAATCCAACTATCTAAAGACAAAGAAAGTATATTAAATACAGTCAAGCTGGGGGTGAGGGTGGAAAAGTTTATGTAAATCCAATACTTACTGCAGAAAAAAGAATAATTCCCTGAAACATCTGTTCAGCTAGCTTCTGGCCCTTGTAATCCTAGAGGTGAAGAAGAGCAAAGCAGGAATTGGTTCCACCACCGAAGAGGTACGTTACTGCGCGGGTCTCACAGCTTTGGCACCAGGGCATTCCCAACATATGGGGCTCCCCAAGAACCTAAGCAAGGAATGCCATTCTGGGTTTCCAGGGGGAACCGAAGCATACTCACGGAGCCCAGGGAGGGGCACCCTCGGTGGGGGTAGAGAGAAGGGCACCAGGTAGGCACAACTCGGCAAAGAGAGTAGCCATCCGCGGCAGTACCCGCGCCGCACGGGGTAGGTCTCGGACAAGGGTTGCGGAGCTACCAGGCTCGCGAGCGGCGTGCAGGGATCATAGGGCCCAAGCGGGCAGCGGCCTCACCATTTGCGTGGGCAGCGAGCTCAGATGCTCCAACATGTCTGGTTCTGAAGGCGGGCGGCAGAGCGAGGGCAGCCGGGACTCAGGGACGCTAGGGTCCGGGGTCAGCTTCTGCTGACGGGTCCAGTTACGCGGGCCTGACGAGTGGAGGGTTGCGATGGCCGCGGCCCCGGAAGCGGATGTCTCCCACAGACCCGGTCGGCCCGAGGCCCCTCCCAGTGCCCTCGCTAGGGGAGGCGTGCTTTCGCAGTTGGCCGTCGGCCGGCGCCCTCTCCGTGGGGGCTGAGATGTTGACGGCGGTAGCCGAGTCGAGGCATCACGCGCCCGCGAAGGGCTCGCCGTCAGCGCTCTTGGGTGCTGGGAGCCGCGGTCCCGGTCCCCCAAACTGTCCTCGGCTGGGCGGGCGCCGCTGAAGTGCGGCCTGCGCGCGCCCCGTCTCCATGGCGACGGCCTTCTGCCGGCGAGGACCCCAGCCGTGGGGCTGCCCGGCGGCGCCTGCTGCGTGCGACGCCCTCGGGGGCCGAGCGGCCGACGGGCGGGGGTCTGCAGGACTGCGCGGCGGCCGCGAAGCTAGCGGGCGGGCGGGCTCTGTCCGGAGTGCAGGCGACGCGGGCGGTCCGGCGGCTGGCTGGGCCCCGGGGCCTGCGGCAGGGGCGCTGAGCTGGCGGGGCGGGCCGGGTTGCGGGGAGCGGCTCCTCCTCCTCCTCGGACTGCAGGTAAGGGCTGCCCCTGGCAGCGTCCGAGGGGAGCTGCTGGCTGGAACCCCAACCCGGGGTCTCGGAGCTTGGGCGGGTAGCCGGCCCAGCGTGTGCTCTGCGGAACACCAGAATTTAGAGAGGGACCACCCCAGAACCCTTCATCCAGAGAAAGGGTATCCTGTCGGGGAGGGGTTCTCGCCGGCCCCTTCGTACCAGTGTGGGGAGCTCCCGCCCGGGGACCCCCAGGCTGCTCGGCGGCTTCTCTGGCCCCTTTACAGACTCAGACCGCCGAGGATTCGCACAGCTCTCTCTTTCTCCCTCTCCCTCTCTATGCCAGTGTCTCTCTCAAAAGCTGAGGCCCTCCTCCGTTACTCTGAGGAAGGTGGAAGACCCACGTTCCAGAGAGAAACTGTGTGGGAAACCTGGGCCTGGGGGGTCCCTACTGGCTCGCTGGCCTCTATGCTGTGTTGCGCGCCAGAGTCACTCACAGACGCTGGGATTCTGGGCACTCCAGGGCCAGGTTGATGTGTCTGGTTGCCGCCCTCATTCATTAATCCGCAAATACATCCCGCAGCTTTTTTTTTTTTTTTTTGTGCCAAGCTTTGGGCCAAAGATATGGCCCTGACCACCAACAGGCCCTTGCCTTCCTGGAGTCCAGAATGTGTCAAGGGAGACAGCCACGTAACCCCAGAAGTATAAACCGGATTACTCTGGGGATAGCGAAGCCCTGGATTTGTGAGAGCTTAGGGGAGATGCAACTGAATGCGGGATTTGAGGGAGGCTCCCTTAATTGCTGAAAGCCAAGTAGTGGCAAGCCATATAAAGAGGTGGAGAAAGTGGATGTACACGCTTAGTACCTTTTCCACCTTTCAATCTGGTGGAGACTAAGCCCTTTCTCTTGTATGTAGCCATAGACATGTCCCTCTGTTTATCCCTCTTTAAACGCACTTTACAGGGTAGCAGTTGCTGTAGAGACTTTATGGTATTTGCTCTATAAAGATACTTACGGGAAAAGGAGACTGCTTTTGTCAGATTTTATTTCAGAGAGATCTCCATTGGAATTTGTTTCCGTGATTACTTTTAACGATGGTGTTCCCTTTCAGGGCTGAGAACCAGCCTTGCTCCTAGATTAACAAGATCATTCAACAAGTATCACATATCTACTACCATTTGCCAGACATGGTTTTAGATGGCAAGGATACACCAGTATACACTTTTCCCTGGAGTCACTGTTCTCAAAGAGCAGGGAAGACAGAATGAAGAAACAAATCAAATAAATGAGATAATTTCATAATTGAAGAGGGGGGTGGTAAGCTTTATTGATGGTCTCTGAGGGGATGGGTAAGAGGACCAAAAGGTGACCTTGGTCTTCTGTAATCTCGAACAACGCCAGTTTGAATGGAGAAGTAGGGCCAGAAGTCTGGTTGGAGGAGGCTGAAGAGAGGACGGGAGGAAAGAAACTGGAGCTGGAGACTTTCAATCCTTTCAAGCTTTTTGTGTGAGAGGGAGCAGAGAAATGGGTCTGTGAGTCTACTGGGATTTGGGAAGGGGTGTCTTTTTGTTTGTTAATTAACTGGAAGATACAAAGCATGATAATATGCTGCTGAGAGTGTGTTCCAGCAGAGAGGGAAAGAGTTTGCTGTTGCTGCACCAAGGAATCAATTGTAGGATAGGTTGCAAAGCGTGAGTGGAATGGCCTTCCATGGGAGTATATAGCAATAGGAGGGAAAGCAGAAAAGACCGCTGAGAATATGGGTACTAGTGCAGGTAGCCAGCAAGACGAGAAACATAAAGTGTTCTTTCCCCCTAAGGTTTCTTCACCCATATTTCTGGGAACAGCTGCTGTGTGTGTGTGGAGTGATTTGGGAATGTGAAGGTCTTATCATTTCTAAACAAAATATTAATTTTCATAGTGGACAGTGAATATTACTCATCAAATTTTACACAGCTGTGTACTCTAGCAAAAATATAGTCAGTATTTTTGCACATCCTGCATGTACCTGCAGTTTGGCTTTGAGAATTCTTTCTACTCAGATCAGTGAATTCCATTACCAGGAATTACACCAGGAAAGGAATTATGGATCAGACACACTCCATAATAACTGGGATTTTGTATGTAGATAACCATGGAAGAGTTTTTGGAGCAAATGGTTTTTGCCATGCAAATCTACTTAAGTATGTCAGATACCTGCTAGGATTGTGTTTTTCTTCTGTCTGGCCAGTTGCAATAGCACAAATATTTGTGCCTCTTGACCAGGATACTACCTGTAAGTAATTGTTGCTGGACATTGTTGAGCTAAACCATTGTCCTTTATACTGTTCATTAAATGAGATTCATTAAAGTGAGATAGTGTTCTTCAGTTTTGGTGGAAATTGGCTCCAAGCCGGCAGACACTAGAACTGAGTAGCCCCCAGGCTGCCACCATCTATAGGTCAATCTCAGTCCTCAAGAGGAAGTAGAGACACATGCTGCTGCTGCTAAGTCACTTCAGTTGTGTCTGACTCTGTCTGAACCCATCCCTGGGATTCTCTAGGCAAGAACACTGGAGTGGGTTGCCATTTCCTTCTCCAATGCATAAAGGTGAAAAGTGAAAGTGAAGTTGCTCAGTCATGTCTAGCTCAGGGTATATAATGATATATATTCTTCAGAGAGGAAATCTGTTGGTATAGTATACTTTACATGTACTGCTTTAGAAAGAAGAGAGAAGGAATGTGTATTTTTAAAATTTTAATTGGAGGATAATTAATTTACAATATTGTGATGGTTTTTGCCATACATCAACATGAATCGGCCACAGGTACATGTCCCCCCGGATCCTGAACCCCCCTCCCACCTTCCTCCCTATCCTATCCCTCTGGGTTGTCCCAGAGCACTGGCTTTGGGTGCCCTGCTTCATGCATTGAACTTGCACTGGTCATCTGTTTTACATATGGTAATGTACTATTCTTTCAGATCATCCCCCCCTCACCTTGTGTGTACTTGGGGAGTCTGAATTATTTTCTCCAAGTTTGTAATCTGGCCTGTGATTCCCAATTTTTTAAATAGCCCTTCAATATATTTTTCTTCTTTTCAAAGGCCTTTAGAAATGAGTTAATAGAATACAATTTGGAATAGGGGATATTTTGTACCAATGAGGTTGACCTCAGTTTATTTGATCATAGACAACTAAGCCCCTGTCTAATTAGGAATTCTAAGTAGAAATTCATTCAGAAAATGTTTCCATAGTGGTTAGACCCCTAGACCCCTAAATTCTACCGGGTATTCCTCCTGGTAGAATTTCTTTTGCTTTTTGTCTAGTGGCGTATGGTACACAAGGCTTTAAGTTATTGGAAATATTTTATTATTATGACTGCTATAAAAAATTCAGATCTCAAGTTGGGTTCTTGGAAGCTGTTAATTCAAAACAAGTTCCTGGCAGAATATACCATATATTCACTTTTTGTTTCTGTCTGAATAAAAGCGTAGGCATTTTGATGGCCACTCTAATGTACCTACTGACTTTGGGGGCTTGTTTTTGTTTTGTAGGGTTAATAACTAATATAAGACAGAAGAGAAAGATGTCATTTCGTAAAGGTACGTTCTGTCTACAGTTGTTATTTTGTTGTTTAGTTGCTGAGTCACGTCCCATCAGGCTCCTCTGTCCGTGGGATTTTCCAGGCAGGAATATTGGAGTGGGTTGCCATTTCCTTCTCCGGGGGATCTTCCTGACCCACGGGTCGAACCCGGGTCTCTGGTGTTGGCAGGCAGATTCTTTGCTGCTAAGCCACTGAGAAAGCTGTGTCTTATCTTTTACTTGGTCAAAAGGTAAAGAAATGTAATGTGGGCTTTCTCCTCTGTATTTCAGTAAACATCATCATCCTGGTCCTGGCTGTTGCTCTCTTCTTACTGGTTTTGCACCATAACTTCCTTGGTCTGAGCAGTTTGCTGAGGAATGAGGTTTCAGGTATGGGAACCCTGACTACAGCCTTGCTGTCTGTTAAGAACCTGGAATTCCCTGTGTCCCACATTCTAAGTTACATCACTAGATTTAAAGAAAAGAAGGCTTTCTGCTTGGCCCTACAGAAGCTGCTAACACCTCTGAGAAAGGCAGGTGGCACTCATTTTGCTCTAGCAGCCTGTCCCCTTCTCCCTGCTGGGCGATTGTTTGCTAAGCATTTGATCTCACCAAAGATTCCTTTTTTACCAAATTAGAATCCTTAGAGAAAGGAGCCACTATAGGCTGTTATCTGCAGACATTTCAGTCGGGCAGGGCTTCAGAAGGTGACAGGTTAATATTGCTGGTGTCTGATTCCTATTTTGTTCACTAGATCATCAGTCTGGTCACCTGTTACTTTCCTTTAACATGTGGAACCATATCAGCAGGACTCTAGTAGTAAAACGAAACCATAAAACCTCTTCTGCTGATTTAAAAGATCATTGTTGTATAACTCTGCTGCCACTTATTTTAGATTAGTTGTTCATATTGCCCTGCCTTGGTATTGAGAAATGTTTGAGGCTTCAGAGGGTTTGTCAAAAGTAATTTTTGACTTGTTACCCACCATCCTTGACCAGAGCATGAAAAGACCAATAGCTTTCCCTTAACTTTCACTGAATGCTCTAATAGCATGTTTTATAATAGTGTGTGTGTGTATATATATATAATGTATGTGTGTGTGTGTGTATGTATTTACAGAAAGTAATGCATGCTCCTGATAGTAGGAGCATTTATAAACTGCATTCAAGCTCCATGAGGGCAGTTGTGGCTGGTACATAGGAGGTGCCTAATAAATATTCATTGAATAAATTATTTCACTGCCTAGAGATAACTATTAATATTAAAATTTTCCCTTTGTAGTCCAGTTTTTTACCTCTGTGTATTTTTTCCATATAGTTGAGATTATACTATATATTAATATAAACTACATGACATGATTTTTCACATAATTATATCCTAAGTAAGTCACCATGACAAAACTCTTCAAATGTAAATTTAATGCCACATAGTTTACTTTTTGCTATAGGAAAAAGTCATTTGGTACAATGACTTTGAGATTTTTTTGACGGCAACCCCGCAATATGAATGTGTTACATACAACACACACACATACATGTGTATATTGGCTATCTGCCCTTCACAGTGGTAAAGATTTAACTGTTTTATTCATGGCTATAACCCCAGTGCCTAGATATTATCTGGCACATGGTAAGTGCTCAGTGTTCAGTGCATGATGAATGAGTAAATGAATGGACATACTATGAAAGAAGGAAGGTTTACAAAACAATACTTGGAGTTGCTGTGTGTGATGCATTCTGATATTTTCTAAGTCACTGTTCTGTTCCAATTCAGAAACTGTTTTCCTGCTCACATTCTAATTGTGACCCACTAAATTAACTTTCATTCATACTTCTGGGACACGATTCATGGTTTGAAAAACAACTGTTTTTTAGTTTGCTTCTAGGTTTTCGTAGTTGTAAATAAAATTATGACTTTTGGTTCCCTCTCAGGTTTTGTTCTTAAGAGACACAAGGGAATTACTGGGTCAGAGGCCATGTACCTGTTTAAGGCTCTTGATACAAACTGCCAAAATATAGTCTAAAAAGATCCTGTTATATTCCTACCAGTAGTGTATCATAATTCCATGTGCTGCCTGTTTTTTTTAAACGCTTTTCCAAGGCCTGGTTACATACAGGAAAACACACAATTTCTGGCCTGTGTGGTTCACATTGTAATGAGACAGATTGAGGTCTAAGTATCATAACCCTCAGCTAACCTTTTTTTTTTTTTCATTTATTTTTATTAGTTGGAGGCTAATTACTTTACAACATTGTAGTGGTTTTTGCCATACACTGACATGAATCAGCCATGGATTTACATGTGTTCCCCATCCCGCCTCCTGCCTCCCTCCCCATCCCATTCCTCTAGGTCTTCCCAGTGCACGAGCCCTGAGTACTTATCTCATGCATCCAACCTGGGCTGGTGATGTTTCACTCTTGATAGTATATTTGTTTCAACGCTATTCTCTCAGAAGATCCCACCCTCGCCTTCTCCCACAGAGTCCAAAAGTCTGAAAGATAAAGACCAATACAGTATACTAACACATATATATGGAATTTAAAAAGATGGTAATGATAACCCTATATGCAAAACAGAAAAAGAGACACAGATGTACAGATCAGCTAACCTCTTTTCATGTGTTGGGATCTGTAAGAAAAGCTCTTGAGATTGTATCCTAGTACCTTCCTTGTGTGCGTTCTTTGCAGATTCAGGAATTGTGGGGCTTCAGCCAGTGGACTTTATCCCAAATGCTCCCCAGCATGTGGTTGATGGGAGAGAAGAGGAGATTCCTGTGGTCATCGCTGCATCTGAAGACAGGCTCGGAGGGGCCATCGCAGCCATAAACAGCATCCAGCACAATACCCGCTCCAACGTGATCTTCTACATTGTCACACTCAACGGCACAGCAGGCCACCTCCGGTGAGCGCCGCCTGCCTGATGGCTCTGCTTCAGGGGTACTCTAAGAGCAGGCCAGCTGCCAATCGAGTAATCTTTTTTTTCAGTGTTTACAATCATTTTTCTTGTATAATTATTATACCACATATAAACACATTTTTTCCATATGATTGTACCATAAATATGTCTCCATGATAGCAGAAATGTGTAAGCAACTCACGCCAAGATGTGAATCAACTGTTTACTATGCACGTTGTTAAACTCAAACAGGTATTTGTTTTTGTTAATAAGAACTTCCTCAGTGAAGGAAGCAGTGTGTTGACTTACATTCTTTTACAAGTTCCTTACTTCCAGAACATGCTCTTGAGTAGTTCTGGTTTAGAGTTGGAAGGGACGGGGGAGCAACAGCAAGGTAGACTGGTGAAGTGAGTATAGACCTAACCCCTGGGAACCTATTTCTGCATCTCTTAAGTATGGGATGTAAATATCCAACCTAGAGGATTGTTCTATCAAGTAAATGAAAAAAAAAAATGTAAACTACCTACCACATAATAATCGCTTAGTAAATGATCCTTAGTATTATGATTTATAGAACCCAGTCTGATGGGCAGTCTTAAATTTGTTTTGAAGATGTTTTGACTTAAGATTTACAAAGTTATTACAAAATTTTAATAGGTTAATAGTGGTCAGAGTTCTGTGCCTTTCTTCATGGTTCATGTTTTTTGTGAAAGTTGTTATGAATAATTTTTCCATTTTTAAAAACTCAAGAAACCATCTAAAATAGAAACAAATATTGCATTAAAATAGAAATATCCACAAAATGCTGATCTGAAATGGCCCTAGGAAAAATGTGCTGGACATCTTTAGGGAACACTGACTTTTCTCACAGGTCTGATACCTTAGACTCAGGTACTCAGTGAGTGTGTAGGTTAACAGACGGATTTGCCCCCTGTGTTAACTAGCTTTCACTACCGTCATACCTTGACTCATCTTCTTCACTCATGTATTTGGAGGGACAGAAGTTGAACAATCCAGGTGGTGACGGGATCACCTCAATTCCATAGTGAATTTTTCTACCGCAGCTTTGGTGTCAGATTGATCAGAGCATGAGCCTTTGTAAGCTCTGTTACCATAGAGTCTTGGTTCAAGAAGGGGCTTCAGTGGGAACACTCACAGCAGATGAGGATACCAGAACTCAAGAGGTGAAGGGAATTGAAGACACCTATGTGGTCCTCAGGATTTCTCTTGCATTAGGGTCTTGGAAAGCAGAGACATGGCTGTGATTTGGGGCATTATTACTTAAAACTGATATTTGGTGGTTTATTTTCACCAGGTCCTGGCTCAGCAGCAGTAACCTGAAAAGTATCAGGTACAAAATTGTGAATTTTGACACTAAACTTTTGGAAGGGAAAGTAAAGGAGGATCCTGACCAGGGGGAATCCATAAAACCAGTGAGTTCCATGCATCCTTGTTTGTACTTGGTAGTACTAGAAAATGGCTGGAATACCTGCATAACTGGGTACAGTGCAAAGATTATACTTCCCTGGGGACCAAGTCTGGAAGTTCTGAGACCTTTGGATTTCTTCTCTTGCATGGATGCTGACAGCATCCTGGGAATTTCTAGTAAACAAAAGCACAGCCACTTAAAATCCTGTTTCAATGCTTTCTTTTTCCAGTTAACCTTTGCAAGGTTCTACTTGCCAATTCTGGTTCCCAGAGCAAAGAAGGCCATATACATGGATGATGATGTAATCGTGCAAGGTACTGAAGAATGCCACATCATTGCTGCTCTCTGTCCATTGTGGACTGTACTGTTTGTCTTACTTATGGTTACCCTATAAAAGGTCATCTTTCACATTTCACTCGAAAGTACGTGGATTACTTTCAAATATCTTTTGATACTGATTTCTAACATAATTCCACAGTGATAACAGACTCTGTTTGATTTTAATACCTTTAGACCATGAAATTTTTGCACCTTGTTTTATGTCCCTGGATATGTTCCAGTGTCTCCTAGTTTACAGTCTATGGGAACTTGAATAGAATTTGTAACCTACTGTTGTGTGAAAATTATATATAAGTCTTAATTATGTTGAATTGGTTTACATTATTTATCAGGTCTACTCTATCCTTCTGCTTCTCTGTACATTCATTCTACTAATTTCTACAAGTTTGATATTGAAACTCCAACTAAAAACCTTAATTTACCTACTTAAAGTAGGAGGAATAGGCATCTTGGGACAACTTCCAGCCTAAACCTTAATGTTTTTTCAGGTGATATTCTTGCCCTGTACAATACACCACTGAAGCCAGGACATGCAGCTGCATTTTCAGAAGACTGTGATTCAACCTCTGCTAAAGTTCTCATCCGTGGAGCAGGGAACCAGGTAAATTATTTATTAGACCTTGTAAATTTACTGTACTCCCCTTTTAGCTACATTTTATTCACTGGTTATTTCATCCTAAAACTCAAGGCTACTTTCCTAGATTGGTTTATGGATTTGACAACCTAATTCTCCTTGAATATCCGGCTTTATGCTTAGGTTCCTGTTGTCAACTTGCAATCCCAACTGTCACTTCTAATTGCTTTATGTAGAGCCCTTTGCTAATTATCTGAGAAATCTTAAGTAAGCAGAATGGTTATCAAATTACTGTTTGAAGTGGTAAACATACTATATATCCCAATTGTGTTTTTAGTACAATTACATTGGATATCTTGACTATAAGAAGGAAAGAATTCGTAAACTTTCCATGAAAGCCAGCACCTGCTCATTTAATCCTGGAGTTTTTGTTGCAAACTTGACAGAATGGAGAAGACAGAATATAACTAACCAGCTGGAAAAATGGATGAAACTCAATGTAGAGTAAGTTATGTAACTGGCCTAGCTCTGAAAACTCTTCTCTCTCAACCCTGGCAGTCTTGACTAACAGGAATTGTTCTCTCTCCCACCCAGAGAGGGGCTATATAGCAGAACACTGGCTGGCAGCATCACAACACCGCCTTTGCTGATTGTGTTTTACCAACAGCACTCCACCATTGACCCTATGTGGAATGTTCGCCACCTTGGTAAGTAGGTAATTAACCAAAAGCCTAAGCAGTAAAGTGTCTATGAAGAACCACCCTCAGGAATGGACTAGATTGTTTCCCTAAAGTTATCTGCAGTCTTGTGTCTGATTAGTACAATGATTTGGCTCTTTTTTCTCTAAATGTAAGGTTCCAGTGCTGGAAAACGATATTCACCCCAATTTGTAAAGGCTGCCAAGTTACTCCACTGGAATGGGCACTTTAAGCCATGGGGAAGAACTGCTTCATATACTGATATCTGGGAAAAATGGTATATTCCGGACCCAACAGGCAAATTCAGCCTAATCCGAAGACATGTGGAGATCTCAAATACAAAGTAAAATACGAATTGTGCTATAAGCATTTCTCAGGAAATCCTGGAAGACAGTGTGTGTGGGAAGTAACACTAGCTAGGCTTCAGTGCCTGTCTTCACCAACCCATGGAAAAAGGGACATTTCAGCTGGGTAAGAGGATAGACTGTCCCATTTGGCAGCCAGCTTCCCAGACAGACTATAAATATGCCTCCATCTGCCTTACCAAGTGTTCGCTTACTGATGGTGCTGACTGACCAGAGGTGAATGGACTTAAGATACGGTTGCTACAGCCAGTTCGTCACTGCTACTTGGTTTTAATTTTGTGACCTGTGTAAATAAAGTGAAAACTTCATTTTTCAATAGGTATCTGCTTTAACTTTACTTCTACCCGCTAACTATTTAAGAGATGTATTTTAATAGAATTTAGATGCTAAGTTGCCTGATTTTTTTTTAATGAATACATTGTTATATAAATACCCACAAAATTTACATAGCTTACATCATAACCACTAACAAACTGGTACATACATCACATGCAGAACAGCTTAGCAGTCTGCTCACAATGTTAAAATCTACCACCAAGAAAAAAACTCTACAGGGCAAGGCTTTATTATACATAATCTGTACTGAAGTCATAAGCATCATCTTCCTCTTCAGTCGTTTTATCCAAGACAAAAGATGGTGCAGACTGCTTATCTATATTGGAAAGAAAAGTGAGGTTTTAAAAAAAAAGGTAAAAGTAATTCTGTATCATACTCCTTTGTTGGAAGACCTTTCCACCCCACTCACCTGCTTGAGACTTCTCAGGCGGTGCCTCACAGGCTTCCTCTGCGGGGGACATGTCTAAGCTCTCATCCTGTGGGAGAGAGACAGTATTGGTAGCCCTTGCCTGCTCACTAATCCAAGTTAATTATGTACCCAGAAAAAGTATCTGGAAGTACACAGTAAAGGATGTACAAAATCAAGACTAATGATTGCAAGCCTTAAACTTAAATCATGAAATAGATACTTTAATTTCTATTTCTGCCTTTAGCTCCTTTGCATTTGTTGTACATTATAACTCTACAGAAAACTTACTTTAGCTTAAACAACTCATGCATGACATACTTACATCACCTTCTTTGTCAACAATTCCCTGATCCGTGTTGACATCTTCATAGCTTTCCCCCTGCTCCTGCTTCTGTTTTTTCTGTTTTGGCAATTCTTCAGGTATGTCCTTTTCATCTATCACTCCATTTGTCAGACCTGATGACTGGAAAAGGATGCTACTGGCTAAATGAGGGCTCTTGATGGCTAGGAAAAGTAAACACAGCCCACATGAACAGATAAGACCTTCACTGGCCTGGCAGCTGATGAAGATAGCAATTTAACACAAGCCATGCTCACCTTGTATGCTGTATGCATTGTTCTTTTCCAGTTCTTCCAGATCAAAGCCCCTTTTCATGTCTGTCACAGTGCTCTCATTAAAATGTGGAGGAGGAGTCCAAGATGCAGGGGGATGGCAATAGTAACCTAAGAAAGCACTGGTATTAAAAGCAAAGTATGGTCAAAAATCAGTTCCTTTCTTCTATGTGATCATCCAAAAGCCAACAGAAAGAAGCCTTACCCTGTCCACTCAGACCACAGCACTTTGGCAGCGCCTTCTACATTTGGGCTTCCACCTTTTTGGTGCAGTCCTCTTCTCTGAGCAAGTGAAGTAAAAAATTCCAGAGAGTTCGTAAAGACTGGGACAGTAAATTTCAGTACTACCTTAAAAAAAGAAAAACAAAACTCATTTATCCGATATAGATGACTGTTGTTTAAAAAAAAAAAAAAGCTTACAATGAAAGACAGATGGAACTCAAGGAAAAGGGGATTCTTTTACCTGCTGGGCATCAGCCTGGGACAGGATGGCGCTAGCAGCCTCCAGGGGTTTAACTACCTCAATACTTGCTGGACTTCTCAGAGCAAGTGCAGGAGCAGAGTTAAGTGGAGACACAATGAAACATGGACTGTCTATGATTGTGATTTGTTTGTCCAAGGGGACAACCTGCATGCACCTGGAACAAGAAAGATGGTAACTGACGGAGCACTGGTTTTCCTGAAGGACAAGGGAGAGAACACGAAGCTCAGGGTTGGATTGAACAAACTCAGCACAGTCTGTCAGATCCAGTTTATCATCATTTGCTTCATGTTTATCTAAAACCATTAAAACACACTCCCCTTCTAAAGTGAAACACTATGTGTTTCAGCTTATATACATAATGACCTAAACACATGCTGCTTCCTGTCAGAAGTATTTCCCTTCTTCTACCTGGCAGACTTCTGTTCACTTCAAGTTCAGGTTTGAACATCACTTCTAAGGCAGCTTTCCCCTCTCCCAACCTATTTGCTCATCTTTCAAACTAGATTGTGGGCAGCTATTCTACTAGATCCATTCTTCCCCAAGTCTAACGCTGGCTCAGTCCCCCACCTTTCACTGAGTAGAAAAATTGAGTAAATAGAAATACAATATTGTCTCCCTTAAAATAACCAAAACCATATTTACTCATCCAAAATGAAATGTTACAACAATGGAACTCAGTTTACCTCGTGAGCCCCATGGATACACCAACACTGCATATCTGTTCTTGCTTTAAGCTATTGATAACGCTGCTTTTCCCCACATTTGGGAAACCTACAAATGGGAAATCCACACATTACAAAAGGCATTATATGCTGGTAATTATAAAATTTCCACTGTCTCTTTTTATGCCTGCCTGATTTTTATAGCAAGATCAGAGTTGGATCTGAGTGTCCTCACTTCAACACTAAGACCACTCTTGGTATCTTCATGTCTTGCACAAGTAATGGAAGGGCAGGAAAAGATGATTAATTCAAGTCATCAGAGCTCTTAGAAGCTGACATTACCTATAGTGCCAAGCTGTGCTTAATGAGCTAAGATATAAAATATGGTGAACTGAAACTCACCAATTACCCCAACATGAATGGCTTTGCCGGAAGTTTTCTGAAAATCTTCAAGAAGCTTCCAAAGGCCTTCTTTTCCAACACAGACTTCACTTTTGAATGGAGCAGCTTTCTTCTTTACCTCCAGAAGTTAAAATCCAAAATGATTAACTACTTTGGACAACCCACCAGACAAATCCCAACCACTCTGGCTCCAAAGCCCATCTATTAAAATTGCCACATTCCATTGCCTTTCAGATTATTTCTGGATGAAATCAGAGTTGGATCTTTTAAGTTTTCATTTTTTAATCAAGATTTTGTACACTCATCACGTTTCACCCATCTGAAAGAACCACATTTCCCACCACTATATTAAGGGTACCTTGCTACTCTTCCTTTTGTCCTTCCGCTGTGTTGAGGCTTTGAACACCACTGTTGGCAATTCCTTCTTCAAATAACTTAGCCAGTTCTCCAAATTCTCCTTTGGTACCAAATCTGATAGGGATTAGGAATAAAATCCTGCTCATTTTGTTGAGATGAATTTGCAAAGTCTAGTAAGCTATGGCTATCATTCAGGTTTGCCTTTCCCCACGTTTTAAAAAGTAACTGGACTGTAAGACTGGGAGAATGTCCGCACCCTGACATGCTTCTGTTTAACACAATTCAGTACATCCACCTCTGTATTTCTTCAGTTCTCCTCTGCACTGCTCACCTTTTCAGGATTAAGTCAAGATTATTACTGTACTAACTTTAGGGCCATGCTTCCAGAATTATACTATTAGGTAGCAACCAAGTTTATTGACCCCCAGGAGTAATTTTAGATTCTATCCTTACTGTTTCACAGGTTTCTGTTTCTGGGTGTTTCTGTCCGTGCTGCTTAAACCCAGATACATAACCATGTATTTCATTTAAATGTTGCCACATATGGACATTGTGCAGGTGTGGGGAATATGGCACTGTCATCATTGCCTATGTGAAATACATTACACAGTAAGCTGAGTATAGAAAGTTTACACTCTTTATTATTAGCCTAGCATTGTCTTTGGCAACAAGAGCTCATGCATATGCACTGGTTTCACTGAGGTCAGAGTTGGATCTTACGAGTCTTCACAGACAATAAGACTGTTCAGATGTTTTCCTCATACCTCATTAGTGCATATGGAACATAAAGAGTCTACCTTTTTCACCTACCTGATTTATTTAATACAAGTACCAGCTTTTTCTGTCCACCCCTGATGATGGCTTCTTCTGCCTGGGGACACCTGCAACCAAGAGGATCTCTGGCATCCAACACCTCTAGCACAACATCTGAGGCTTCAATCACCTGTCAAAGCAGAAGCTATCAGAACAGCATCACTCAGTCTGGCACCACCCTCCATGTAAGTACACTGGCACTGTCTTTTCAACAGAGTGAGCTCAGAGGTGAATCCCATGTCTGTGTTCACCATTCCCTACATGACAGACACAGGTTTGTTCAGTGGCCTCCAATCAAAGTGGATCTCAAGAGTGGAAACACTCCGGTTATCTAAAGATGCAGCCTCCCCATTCTGAATCATGTATGCTGAGAGATCCTTATGGCCCTGCCAAGAGCTGCTGAGAAACACAGCCAGGGTCTCTTCACAGGAGGGAGTGAGTTCAGGAGAATAAGGTCTTGGGGATGGGGCTGCTACCCCAAGACACCCTTGAGCCTGCTTACGTAGGTTTCGGCAGAGTATTTTAGAATCTTTTGTACTACTAGAGTAGTACGACTACTACTTTAAAAGCCACTGTATCAACATGTTATTTTAACACCAAATGCCACTCCTGTAAATCATGCTTATGGGGATCTGTTCCCATGCAAAAATTTAAAACCACTAGAGTATTTCTGGGGACTTCCCTGGGGGTCCAGTGGCTTGGACTCCCACTCCCAATGCAGAGGGCTCAGATTCAATCCCTGGTCAGGGAACTAGATCGCACGTGCTATAGCTAAGGATTCTGTGTGCTGCAACTAAGACCTGGTGTGACAATATAAGTTTTTTGGTTTTTTTTTTAAATATTTCCTTCAGCTAAATGTAACAGACCAAGCCAACTTGCTGAAGAATTCCTCCAGCTCAAGAGAACTCTACTTCCACTTCTATAAAGTTGGTGTCAGGAGAAAAAAAAGATAATTCTTCAGTCTTTTAAACTTCACAACCACTTGTAGACACTAACCTAGACCACAATACCTTTTTAAGTTCCTGACAGTACAGCCTCCTCGGATTCTGTTTGCCTGTCCTGGCTTTCTTAGCTTTGTGTTGCCCTAATTCCTGGGGGATAAAGACAAGGGAAAGGACACAAAATTAGAAGGTCAGCAGATGTTAACTCATTTCCACTTTCCATGACTGTAACCCCTACCTCTTTTACAGGTTCTGTGTTAGATAGCTCAACATCAGGGTCAGTTTCAAGTTTTCTTTTCTTGTTCTGTTCCTTTTGCCTGTCAAGTTTCTGCTGCTGTTTCAGTTCTTCAAGCTGTGTTCAAGCCACAAGAGACATGCATGAGCCAGTGACTTCTTGTTGTAACTTTACACACACCCACACACCACTTGTTGAAAGTGTGAGCTAATACATCTTACCTGCTGTTTCCTTAGCTCAGCTTCCCGAAGAAGAGCCTCCTTAAAAGGAGCACTGTTTGGAACTCCTGGGTCTTTCCTAGGCTTCTTTCGACCCCGTTTTTTAGCCTCTTTCCTCAACTTTCGATGGTGCTCTCGAACCTACCATAATGGTATTTTATCAGTTTAAAGAAATACTAAAGAGAATTCCAGTGAGTAGCCAATGTGGCTGCAGTTTATCTATAAAATAACCTAGAAACATAGAACTTTAACCATAAAACAGAACATGCATCTTTATGTATAAAACAGCAAGAAAATGTCACCAGGATTCTTTTTGCAGCAATTGCTACTAGGGTGATCAAAATTTACAGACATGTCACTGAATTATTTCTGCCTCCTAAGAGCTTGCACCATTTCTAACCTCTGTTCCAGTTAAACCTCCATTAGTGAAATCATACTAATGTTAACCCAGAGCTCTGGGGCAGGAAATCAATTTAGCATACCCCTGTAACTCTTCCAGGCTTCCCTGGTAGCTCAGTTGGTAAAGAATCCACCTGTGATGCAGGAGACCCGGGTTAGATTCCTGGATCCAGAAGATCCGCTGGAGAAGGGCTAGGCTACCCACTCCAGCATTCTTGGGTTTCCCTTGTGGCTCAGCTAGTAAAGAATCCACCTGTAATTCGGGAGACCTGGGTTTGATCCCTGGGTTAGGAAGATCGCCTGGAGAAGGGAAAGGCTACCCACTCCAGTATTCTGGCCTGGAGAATTCCATGGAGTCCCTGGCCTCGGGCACGACTGAGCAACTTTAAGTTGCTCAACTTTAACTTAAGTTTCACAACTCTTCCAAGACTTACCTTTTTTTGGATTTTATACCGCTTGTGGCAGGTCATGCGTTTACTTGCTTTCTTTAATTCTACAAAGCAGCACATCACAAAAGGATTAATTTACTGTTTTTCAAAATCGAATTTATCCACAAATGATCAGTTTGTTTAGCTTTTGATGACCGCGCTTTAGGTCACATCCATTTTTGCATTAACTGGCTCTGAAACATAATTTAAGAATCGTGTGGGGCGCGTGGTAAAAATAAACACGGACCAGTCAAGTCCCTGAGAATCTGACTCAACAGATTCGTTGTAGATCCAACTTCCCTACTTCCACCTTCCTAGATTAGACTGGGATCGTACACAGGAGCGTATAACCCCAAATCTGCCACTTCCTGTCAAACAGCACGAATCACAGAAGAAAATCGAACAGTGTGTGTTTTCAGACCGAACGAGGCTGCACAAGGGAAAACGCCAGGCCCGAAACCTGGCTCAGACACTGGGTCTTCATGACCCTCTGGCCTGATCTTCATCCCTGGGGCCCAGACTTTCTGCACACAGGAACGCGCGGCTCACGTGGGGCCTTCCAACCCTCAGTTCTAGGCGGGATCAGGGAGACGGAGAACCCTGGTGGGTTCGTCGACCATCAGACACAGACGCCCCCTCCACGCCCGCCCCCTGACCACACTCACTCGGCCGCTTCATAGTGGAAGCCGAAAGGCCTGAGCCCGAAGTTACACCAGCGCTCTCAGGTACAACGTGCCTCTACAGGCGCCACGTGCGAACTGAGGCCTCTGCCGAGCGTCACGCACTCACGCTGCTGCCGTAAAGCGCGCCGCCGCTGTCCCGTGCGCGCGCGCACGCAGTGTCGTGCGGAGCCGGGTTCGCTCGACGGCCGCGGAACTGGTTTTGCGGCGGAACCGGGAGGGGTGAGGGCGGTGAGGGCGGCGGGTGCTGGAGCGACGGCAGCGGCCGCGGCCGGAGGAGCAATAGCAGCAGCCGTGGCTTCCACGGGGCGGGGCGCGGCGGTCGGCGGCCGGGGCTGCAGGCGGCGGAGCGGCTGGGTAAGGCCGGGCCCGGGGCGGGCGGGGCCGCTTCCTCTCGGCCGACTGCCGGGCCTTTGTGTGGGCCCGGGCGGGCGGGAGCAGCGGCGGAGGCCCCGCCCCGATGGTGGGGACGCGCCGGTCGGGCCGGGAGCGCGGGGCGGGGCCCGGCGGCGGGGCTTCGGGACAGGCCCGGCCGCCTTGCCGCACCTGCCGCCAGGGACAAAGGCGCGCCGCGGCCCGGAAACTCCCCGCGCCCCGCTTTCCCGCCCCCCGCGGCTGGCCGAGCTCCCGTCGCGGGCAGCTTCAAAGCTGTCAACGTTTCCCTTAGTTCCCCGTGCCGGTGACAGGTTGGGAAAGTCTTACATTTCCTCAGCGGTTAAGGGCTTCTTTTTTGTTGTTGTCGTTTCTTGGCGGTTCAGACACAAACTCTCCTAGTAAATTTCTTTTTTTTAGTGTTTTCCGGATGACTGTTCGGACTGTGTTTTTTTAATCAATGGGAGTTGTATTTATCATGGAGGGCAGATATAATTTCTTCCGTGCAACACCACAAAGAATCGCGGTTTTAAAATTGTGTACATTTCTGGTTTTTAATATTTTCCATCTCAACAAAATTTTTTTACTGAAAAGAAGCATAGTTTCGTCATTATAGGTTAGATATTGGTGACTTAAGGGTGAAGAAATACAGGCAAAAATTAAGAAGGAATCCTGAAAAACAAATGACAAATCCACGGTATAGTGGATATAGAAATTATTACTACGATTTTAGGAACATATGTTGGAATAAAACATTACTACTAGTTTTCCAGTAAATTATCCCTCAGTGATTTCTAGTTATTTTTTTCCATTTAGTAGTGACTCTTTTCCCAAGTACAATTCATAAGCAAAGAGCAGTATAACTTCTGCTTTATCACTTGTTAACAGATTTCCCATATTTTATGTCTAAAAATTGGAGGTTATTTTTTGAAAAATATGTCAAATCAGTAACAGATCTGTGTGGGTAAATAGAAGGGTTTTTGACCTCTTGGGCTTTGGAAGTGTCTGAAATACCTAAAGTATTAATGTTCTACCCAAACCCCTAAGATTAGTACATTGCTGTATCTGTGTGATAGACTAGTCTCAAGGCTTCCAACATCATGTGCGAGAATGTTGACTCAGAAATATTCTCTAAGGCAAACACAGGCTGCAACATAATACATATAGTTCGTTCACACTTCAGTTTTTAAGAAAAGCAGCCAGGCATAGAACAAATACTGAAAGCTGAGAACGCTATCTGCCCACAATATAGGAGACCCAGCTGGGTTGGATCCCTGGATTGGGAAGATCTCCTGGAGAAGGGAATGGCAACCCACTCCAGTAGTCTTGCCTGGAGAATTCCATGCACAGAGGAGCCTGGCAGGCTACAGCCCATGGGGTCGCAAAGAGTCGCACACGACTGAATGACTAACACACACAGCATTATAAGTGATTTTTTCCCAAGATTATTGTGTTAAAGATAAATTAAGGCACTAAGAATCACTGGAAATACAGGAGAGTAGTAAAAGTCTATAAACTGTCAGAATACACCATTTGGCTATACTGAGTAATTTTTTCCCAGTTGCACATTGTAAAGTTATTCTTTACTGTCCACTGTAATTTATCATTGGTTGTTAGATTTTGGACATGTGACTGTAATCAATGCCATTTAAAAACTTGTAACTAAGCTTCAGAATCTATTCCTTTTCTCTTTATAGAAAAATAATTGCTGAATGGATGCTCACAGGCCTTTTCAACTACACAAACTTTTTTTTTAATATTTCTCTTAAGTGCGCTTTTACTACATTTGTTAAATAAATTAGTTGATCACTGAAACTGTGCTATAAGTCAGGCGACAAAAACGGATAAATTGCTTCTCCTGTGCACAAGGGAGAATGAAATCCTAGAGTTAAGTTTTTTTTTTTTTCCATTTATTTTTATTAGTTGGAGGCTAATTTAGAGTTAAGTTTTAATTTAACATTTTTGTTGCACTTTGATATTTCAGGGGCTTCCCTTGTGACATTTCAAAGTGATTTCATGTACATTCATTGTCAAAACAGTCCAAGGGAGATATGTACACTTTGCATGTGTGCTCACTCAGTCATGTCTGACTCTTTGCGACCCCATGGTCTGTAGCCTGCCAGGTTCTCCTGTCCATGGGATTATCCTGGCAAGAATACTGAAGTGGGTTGCCATTTCCTTCTGTAGGGGATTCTGACCCAGGAATTAAACCTGCAGCTCTTGCATCGGCAGGTGAATTCTTTACCACTGAGCCCTGATACATACACTACTGTTTTCATTTTAGAAATGAAGAAACAGATCTGATAGGTTATGACCCAAAATCAAACAGATCATTAAAGAAGGAAGACTTGTGTCTCTTATTAGTCTTCACTTCTGAGCTCAGGTCTTGTTTCTCCTCCCACCCACCTGGCCACGTTGCTTTTCTTGCCAGACTTTCAAAGTCCATGTTAAAATGTATTCTTTGAATGACAAAATATTTGAAAATTATACTTAAGTTGAATCTTTTTGTTGTTATCAAAGTAAATTAATGATTGGAGTAATTTTGGGCAGTATATGGTCTAGACTATAATCAGTCCTGAACATTCTTTGGAAGGACTGAGGCTGAAGCTGAAACTCGAATACTTTGGCCACCTGATGCGGAGAACTGAGTCACTAGAAAAGACCCTGATGCTGGGAAAGATTGAAGGTGGGAAGAGAAGGGGACGACAGAGGATGAGATGGTTGGATTTGGCATCACCGACTCGATGGACATGAGTTTGAATAAGCTCTGGGAATTGGTGATGGACAGGGAAGCCTGGGGTGCTGCAGTCCATGGGATCGCAAAGAGTTGGACATGACTGAGCGACTGAACTGAACTGATAGACACATAGAGAAGGAAATGGCAGCCCACTCCAGTATTCTTGCCTGGGAAATCCCATGGACAGAGGAGCCTGGCGGGCTGTGGTCCATGGGGTCGCAGAGAGTCATACACCACGCCCCCCCCCCCCCAGTGATTTACATTTTTTATTTGATTTTCAGTGAGTTATTTATAAAAGTAATTTTGGGGATCGGGAATGGGAACACATGTAAATCCATGGCTGATTCATGTCAATGTATGGCAAAAACCACTACAATATTGTAAAGCAATTAGCCTCCAACTAATAAAAATAAATGGGGGGGGGGAAAAAAGCTGATACTTAAAAAAAAAATAAAAGTAATTTTGACCTGCCAATTGGTTGAAAGCAATTTTTTTTTTTTTTAAAAACAACAACGTTTCTAAAATTGTGTGTAGTATCTTTTCAATGCTGATAGGATTTTTGGAAAGAAATGTGTCTCTCTGGACTTTTTTGGCGGGGAGGAGTTTACCAGACTGCTCACCATAAGCCGTTCTTGGTTTGTTCCAGCTTGCTAACAGTTGGTGTCGCTTGTGAGCCTTTCACATGTGTTCATGCTCCATCCCAGCTCTGTGATTGAACTCTGCTCTTATTGACTAGGGGGCAGTTGGGCAGGCATGCTTCGTTCCTGGAATTGACAGTCATTCCATGTGAGTAAAGGGGAACCTCAGTGAGACATCTTTAAGCATGTGAAAAGCATTTGGTGTTAAAATGGAAGGAATGTCAGATACTGTTAGTGCCTGAGCCTTTGCAGCAGTTTGGTTGGTGCAGGAGAACTGATAGACTTATTTTCTCCAGTTCTCCTATCTTTCTTTAGCAGTTCTGCTTGAATGTTTTCTGTCTATTCGTAATCATTTTTACTCCTTTTGACCCTTCTTTTTATTTCCCCCTTCTCTGCCTTGTTCTTCTCTTTCAGTTTTGAATACATTAACATTGAATCAGCACTTCTAAAGCCCTGCCTTCTCCCACTGGCTTCACTTGGCCTTCAGACATAATGAGGAGACTGGCTTTTCGAGGAGCTGGTTGTGCTCTGGTAAAGCTGGTAAATTACTGATCATCTACATCCTTTCCCTTTTCTGTCCTTCTTTGGCTTTTCCCTTCTACCTTTCTTAAGTTTTGTTATCCTTTTCATAGAGTCCCACCTTATATTCATCAGATTCACTTGAGTCCTTGTCATAGATTGTTTATAAAAGCTTGGTCCTTAGTTTCTGCGTCTTACTCAACTGAGGCCAGTTTATCAGCCTTTTATAAAACAAATAAAAATCAACAAAACTTGGCTGGCCTTGGCCTAAGTCCTTTGAAGCCTTAGCCAGTTGCAGCCAATTGCAAACTAATACATTATAACAAACTAAGTCCTAGAGGAAGGAACCTCATGATATTAAGCTCAGTTTTTAAACACCATGTGGGCTCTGGTTCAGGGGAAGAGATTGGAGACTTCTTTTGTTTGTTAGTTTGGCTACCAGAAATTTTATTTTGTTGCTTTGCTTTGTTCCTGCAAATCCCTAGTTTTCCTCTCCATATTACTGGCAACCCATTCTTTCAGCTGCTGGTGTCTGTTTCCTGAAATTGAATGTTGGTAAGAGACCCTAGGATCAGTTTTTTCTTTTTTCTTTAGAGAAAGAAATCACAGTATCCTATTTGATACTGTTGTTAAATTGTATAAGCATTGTAGGACTTTCTCAGGTATATATCCTTTCCCTCTCGATATAGCAGGTCATTTCAATGGTTGCATTTCTTATGTTATAGTCAAATAAATGTATATGTGTATATATATATATATTTTGTAAAGTTGTGTAAAGATTACTTAGCAGCCTGCCTAAAACTAGAGCAAATATTTACATGTTTCTGGGAGGCCAAGGAGGACCTAAAATCTCATTTTTGAGGTATTCCTCCAGATCTTCTACTGAAATGTAAAGCTGTGAGCTCATGGGGATAGAATACCTCATAGAACTGAAAAGGTTAGTCTGCACTGACAGAAAAATTTCCAAATGGAGTTTTGCTACTTTAGTTAGCATAGGTATGGCAAGTTGAGTGTTTTCTGGGTTACGTCTTGTGAAGCTTTCTTTAATGAATGGAGAAAATTCATTTTCAGTGTGTTAATTTTAGGGTACATCTGAAATGCTAGAAGATTAATCCTCTATCCCCCTACTCTTTTGCCACAGGGTCTGCTTCTGCAAGTCTCCCCACACACACACACACATCCTGGCCCTCCTAGAAAGTGGTCATAATCGTAAGGAACCCTGGGGAAAACAGATGAGGCTGCTCACTCCAGAGGTGACCTCCTTAGGGTCTCTGTCCCTGAGGCAGTACACCAGCACACCATTATGTGTGGGTGTACTGTTTTATGTGGGTTTTCAAACTCCATTCCAGGGTAAATTGGGGGCCAGGAGTGGTTGTCATTCAAAATTGGTAAATACAGATGAGTATACTTTTGCTGAATTTGTCCCATCCAGTGGAAAGTGTAGCATTCTGATAAGTGAAGGGGCTAAAGCAAGGTCTAGGACTTGCATTGAAAAAGCATAGTTAAGCTTCTTTGCAACAGTGAAAATATCTGAAGCTTGGTAGCAGGTGGCCAGCTGAGGGCTTGGTGGCAGAGCATAAATTTCAATTTAAGAACATGGCTAATTCTTTCTTATAGAAGAAGTTGGATTCCATGGGTTCCAAGAGAAGAAGAGCTACCTCCCCTTCCAGTAGTGTCAGTGGGGACTTTGATGATGGGCACCATTCTGTGTCTACACCAGGCCCAAGCAGGAAAAGGAGGAGACTTTCCAGTCTTCCAACTGTAGACCCTGTAAGTAACTTGAATCACAGTTTCTGCCTTCTGCACAATTCCCTACCCTTCCTATAATGATAAACTGTTAAGATGCAAGGCCTCTCAGCTTCTTTTTCCTCTGGCTTGATCTTCTTAATCCTTCTTTCATAAAAATACTTAGCCAAAAGCCTTACAGTACTAATATAATTTAATACTATGAAGTAGTAAAGAATATTCTTTTGTCATATAGTCACTCGAGTAACTGTGTGCTTGTCCTGTGCCAAGCTCTGTTGTGGTGGTTGGAATATAACCATGTGTAAGGTGAGCTAGTTTTTCACATGAAACTTAGAGGCTAGTGTTGGGGAAGCAGAATGTAGACAGATGAGCACATAAATAATAAAGTAGCCTCAGTTAGTGATGAGTGCTAAGAAGAAAAGTTTGGATGATCCGGGCTGTTTTGGCCATATCTTCAGGAAAGGTTTCTTTGTGATCAGAAGGCACCAGCCCTGCAGAGCGCTGGGGGAGAATGTTCCAGACCGAAGAGCTGGCTTAGGAGTGGGTTTGATGTGTTGTGATTGCAGAGAGGGTCAAGAGGGAGAAGGAAACTGGCAGAGGCTGCCCAGCCGGAGTTTACCCTGCGTACTCTGTGGGCGGTGTTAGGAGTTCAGATTGTATTCTCTGGCTGCTGAGAAGCCCCTCTGTTGGATGCTTTTTAAGCAAGGGTAATATGAACTGATTTGGTTTCAAAGAAAAGAAAAATCATTAGTACCATATTCTGATGAAAGATTTAATCATTTAAATGATCTTAAATAAGGAGAGATAATGTTAGCATGTTTCAGATTTGGGTTTCCATGTGGGAATTTGGGGATTCATCCTTTATCCTGGCTTTTTTTTTTTTTTATAATCCTAATGCCTAGTGACTTTCTGATCATTTTTCTGGTGATTTTGCTCTTTTTCCATGTGTAGATTGCTGTGTGCCATGAACTCTACAACACCATCCGCGACTATAAGGATGAGCAGGGCAGGCTGCTCTGTGAGCTCTTTATTAGGGCACCAAAACGAAGGTGAGTGGGAGGAGTTCGGTCCAGGTCCATGTTGAAAGTGTTTAGTTTTGAGTTTTCTTTTGGAAAGATTTGCTTAAGTGATACTGGGATCCAGATTTTAGTTTTCAGCTGTCAAGATATCGAGAAGCATATTAAAAAAAATTTTTTTACAATTAAAACCAAAGTTTTTAATTGTAAAAAAAAATACAATATGAAATTTGCAATCTTAATCATTTTTAAATGTACAGTTCCACAGGTGTTAAGCGTCTTTATGTTGTTACATAGCAGATATCCATAGCTTTTTCATGTTGCAGAATTGAAACTCTATGCCCATTAAATAACTCCCCATTTCCCCCCTCCCCCATCTCCAGCCCCTAGCAATCACCATTGCACTTTCTATTTCTTTGAATTTGACTGCTTTAGGTATCTCATCTAAGTGGAATCATACAGTATCTGTCTTTTGTAATTGATTTGTTTCACCTGTAATGTCCTCAAGATTTATCCATGTTAAACTACGTGACAGGATTTCCTTCCTTTTCAAGACTGAATAATATTCCATTGAATACATATACCACATTTTTAAAATCCGTTCATTGGTTAAACACTTGGGTTGCTTCCTCTTCTTGGCTGTTGTGAATTATGCTGCAGTGAAGGTGACTGCAAAAATAAATACCTCTTGGAGATACTGCTTTCAGTTCTTTTAAGTATATACCCAGGGGTGAGATAGTAGGATCTTATAGTAATTCTATTTTTACTTTTTTTAGGCATCATCATATTGTTTTCCATAATTATAGCACCATTTTATATTCCTGCCAACCATGTACAAGAGTTACAATTTCTCCACATTCTCACTGACACTTGTAGTATTGTAGTAAGTTTAAATCAGAAGGTGTGAGTCCTCTGTGATTCTTAATTTTTTGTGTCAACTTGACTGGGTTAAGGGATGCCCAGATAGATGGTAAAATATTACTTCTGGGTGTGTCTGTGAGGATGTCTCTTGAAGAGATTAGCATATGAATAGTTAGACTGAGTAAAAAAGGCCTTCACCATATGGAGCTGGGTATCTTCCGGTCCCCTGAGGGTTTGGATGGAACAAAAGGGTAGAGAAGGGGTGAGTATACATTCTCTGTTTGAACTGAGACATCGTTCTGTCCTTGGACATCAGACTACCTGGTTCTTGGGCTTTCAGTCTGAATTATACCACTGGCTTTCCTGGTTTCCAGCTGGCAGATCCTGGGACTTCTTGGCCTCTAATCACCAGTTCCTATACTTATTCTCTTTTTTTCTCTCTCTTTCTGTGTGTGTGTGTGTGTGTGTGTGTGTGTGTGTGTGTGTGTGTGTGTGTGTGTGTGTGTGTGTGTGTAACTCCTAGTGGTTCTCATTCTCTAGAGAACCCTGATTAGTATGGTCTTTTAGCTTTTTTCTTCTTTCTCAGGATGGGTTTTTTTTGTTTCCGCAAAAAATGCTGTTGGAATTTTGTTTGGTTTTCCATTGGTTCTGTGCATAGTATTGGTATACAACATTAAGTTTTCCAATACACGAACATGGGCTGTCTTTCCGTTTTGTTGTTGTTGTTTAGTTGCTAGGTTGTGACATACTCTTGCGACCTTATGGACTGTGTAGCCTGCCAGCCTCCTCTGTCCATGGGATTTTCCAGGCAAGAATACTAGAGTAAGTTGCCATTTCTTTCTCCAGGGGATCTTTCCTACTCAGGGATTGAACCCACACCTGCATTGGCAGGAGGATTCTTTACTGCTGAGCCACCAGGGAAGCCCATCTTTCCATTTATCTGTGTATTTAATTTCTTATAGAAATGTGCAGTTTTTAGTGTTTAGGTCTGTTATCTTGTTGGTCAGGTTTACTCTTTAGTCTCCATTTTGGATTGTTCACTGTTGCTGTATAGAAATGTAACTGATTTGTGTGTGTGTTGCTTTTGTATGTTAAAACTTTGCTGAATTCGTTTACTCTTAAAGTTTTTTTGTGTGGGATCTTTAGAGTATTCTGCATTTGAGATCATCTGTAAACAGAGATGGTTTACTTCTTCCTAATTTAGATGCCTTTTATTTCTTTTTGTTGCTGAATTGCTCTGGCTAAGTTTTCCAGTACTATATTGAAAAGAAGTGGTGAGAGAAAGCATCTTTGTCTTTCCTTTTAAGTATCATATTAGCTATAGGCTGTTCATATATGGCCTTTATTTTGTTGAAGTAGTATAGTTTCCATCTATACCTACTTTTTGAGAGTTTATATCATGAAAGCATTTATGAAATGCTTTTTTTGCATTAGTTGAGATGATCATGTGGTTATTTTCCTTCATTCTGTTAATATGACTCATTACTTTTATCAATTTTCATAAGTTGAATCATCCTTGCAATGCAGGATTAAATCCCACTTGGTCATGGTGTATGATCCTTTCAACATGCTGCTGAATTCATTTCACTAGTATTTTGTCGAAAATATTTGCATCAACACCACGTTCATAAGGGATGTTGGTCTGTAATTTTCTTGTAGTGTCTTTTTCTGGCTTTGGTATCAGAGCATTACTAGCTTCACAGAATAAATAAATTTTCCCTCCCCTTTGGAAAAGTTTGAGAAGAATTGTTCTTCTCAAGAAAAATGTCTGGTGAAATTCAACAGTGAAGCCATTAGGTGTAGGGCATTTCTAGAATTTTTCTCCTAGGCCAAGAGGTTTTTGATTACTGATTCAATCTCTATAATGGTTATATGTCTATTCAGGTTTTCTGTTTCTTCATATTGTTTTGGTTGGTTGTATGTTTCTAGGAATTTATCCCTTACTTTTGAGATATCCAGTTTATTGGTGTACAGTTGTTCACACTAATCTCTTATAAATCTTTTTATTTTTGTGGCATTGGTTGTAATGTTCCCTCTTTCATTTCTGATTTTATTTTAATCTTTTTTTCTTAATTAGCTAAGGGTTTGTCAATTCAATTGATCTTTTTAAAAAACCAACTCAACTCTGTTGGTTTTTTTCCTATTCTCGATGGTTATCTCTACTTTATGCATTATTTCCTTCCTTGTAGCTTTGGGTTTAGTTTGTTCTTTATCTAGTTCCTTGAGAGTGGAAAACATTTTAAAAAATTATTTAATAGCCTTTAGAATAGCAGCAAAGTTGTATTTATCATAGTTAAAAGGGATCAGTTTTTTACAATATGCAGAGGCCCACAGTGATTATTTTCACCTCGCTTTCTCTCTTTTCTCCCTAACTTTTGGGCTTGACTTCTGTCGTCCAGTGGAGCAAAAACAAGTTGCTGTTCCCAGTATGCACCTGGCACACACCTCCCTGTGGAGCTGTTACTCTCCCTCACTAGAGCCTCCTTCGTCTCTTGCTGTCAAAATAATATCACTGTTCTTCTCAGACTCTGACATTTGAAGTTATTTGTTCTGAAAACATACCTGAGTGTGATAGATAGAATAATGACCCCCCAAAATGTCTGTCTAGTAGTCCCTGGACTCTGTGAATATGTAGGATTACATGGCAAAGAGAAATTAAGTTTGTTAGTCAACTCACTTTGAGTTGGAGAAGTTATCCTGGATTATCCAGATGGTCCCAGTGTAATCACAGGGATCTTTAAACAGGAACGAGGGAAGCAGAGGAGTCAGTCACAGAGAGGTGTGACGATGTGGTGCTCATGGCTTTGTACTTGGAGGAACGGGGCTATAAGCCAAAGAATGCACATGGCCTCCAGAAGCTGGAAAAGGCAAGGCAATGAATTCTTAAGAACCTCTGAAAAGAACGTGAACACCTTGCCTTTTGACTCAGTGAGACCCATTTTTGGATTTCTGTAAGATGAGAGATTTGCGTTGCTTTAAGCCATTAGTTTTGTGGTTTATTTGCTGTAGCAACAAAAGGAAATGAATACAATAAGTTAGTTAAAGATTTAGATCCATTCATGAATGTTGATGTCGCAGTGTGTAGCCAATAAGCTCTAGGCTGAGCTGAAGGCCACCTCTCACTTCTGAGAGCAGAGCCCCCAAGGATGGTAGTGTCATCATCCTGAATGAGGAGAGCTCTGTAAGTTAGTCATGCCAGAAAAGAAAGCTTTTTTATCTAATGAGGAAACTGTCTCCAGATTTCAGTTACTTCATCAATAACAGTCTTTTAAAAGTTGTCAGTTAGTATATCATAGTAAAAGCCTGTATTTATTGCTTGTTTAAACATGTGCAGTATTGCTATAGCAATTTAGAAGTGATAACTTGTACAAGTTCTCAGACTACTAAGTATAACCGGAATTCAGACTCAAGTCTTTCTGTTTCTAAAGCCTGTTCTCTTATCCAGTATATAATGTAGAGAAGCAGCATCAGAGTGCCGTGCACATGTACCTCATAGAAAAGGACCCCCCACTTCTCTGCTGCCAGCTGAGGGCCCGAGGACACAGGCCTTGGGTGCTGGAGCTCTGTCTCCTGGCCTCGGTGATGTGGTACCCTAGGAGCACCGCTGCCTTCCCCCAGCGCTGTGCCTGCCTGCACCTCTGCCCCTCCTCTGTTGTGGAATGCACGCTTTCTCAAGAGCTTGTGGGAAGTATTATTACTTCTCACAAGTAGTATTGTAGTATTACTCAGAGCCACACAATTGTGAATCTCTTTTTGAGACTTTGTTTTGATTAGTATGTTAGGCTGCTGGTACTCAGGCATCTAAATTAACAAAGGCTGAGACAGGAACAATTGCTTTCTCTCACATACATGTCCTATTCTCTGAGGTATTCAGGGCTGAGATACTCTCTGTCTCTTTAATCTTCTGTGCCTGGGGCATTGCCCTTGACTGCATGGTCTGAGATGGTGCATCACCAAAATGACCTTCCAGCCCATAGGAAAAAGAAGGCATGTTAAGGAAGTGACCTGGACATGGTACACTTCAGCTCTTGCACTGGCCAGAACTTAGCTGCAATGAGACTTAAGAATTTGGTTTTAAGTACCGAGGCAGCAGCTTAGAATGCTGTCATCTTGGGAAGGAGGGAAGATAGGTTTAGGTGTAGCCAGCAGGCTTTGCACATCAGGCAGATTGGTTCTCACTTTTCTGGTTGAACTCTTAGTTAGGCGTTGGCTATTCTGTGGCCATGTTACAGCAGGGTGCCCTCACCTATTGTTGAAAGAGAAAAGCTGTTAAGACAAGTACTTCACAATCCTGTGTGTATGTATGTACGTGTACACAGAAGTCTGGGAGAATACTTACAGCTTTTAAACTCAGGATGAATAAGAACAGTTTTTACTTTTCTTTCTTTTTTCTTTATTTTTAGTATTATTCGGCTGAGTCAAGTCTTAGTTGCGTCATGCGGGATCTCTCATTGAGGCGCACAGGCTCTCCAGTTTTGGCACACAGGCTCCAGAGTGCTCTGGCTCAGTAGTTGTGGCTTGTGGGCTTAGTTGCTCTGTGGCATGTGGGATCTTAGTTCCCCAACCAGGGATGGAAACCATGTCCCCTGCATTGCAAAGTGAATTCTTTAACCACTGGACCACCAGGGAAGTTCGAGTTTTTACTGTTCTTTGCTTTTCTGTTGATTTAAGTGGGGAAAATCAGGGCTGTTTCATTTTCAAAGTGAGGGGACCTTGTTTTGACCAAATTATGTAGCGTGGACTGTTGGGACCCTGGTCCTTTTTTCCGTATGGTAATTCTGGAAATGTTTATGAGGAGCCCCCTAGCAGAGCTTCTGGGATATAGTGTCCTTTCTAGGTTATGTGTCCTTACTGGATTCCCAGTTGTCTACAGATGATCACCTGAGAGTCTGCTGAGGCCCAGCCTCGGCAAACAGTCCACTGTGGCCTATCAGGGCCAGGTGGAGAGAGCCATCTTCGGATATCAAGTGAACACAGACCTAAAGCTTGCTCTGAGAAAGTCCCTTGGTGCCACTGGCATCATGGGCATTAGGCCTTTGTTATCACTCACTGAGACCTTTATGTTCTTACACTCTTTGAAGAGCAGATTGAATGCTCCTTTTATCCCGTCAGACTTCATTATATAAATCAGTAAAATTGTAAGTACTTGATAAGGGTTTTTAAAAACCTAATTTGTTCTTCCTTTTCCTTTCTGGAGAGTTCAGTCTAGAGTCATTAGTTAAGGCTGAGCAAGGGTAGGAATCTGCAAGGGAGACAAGCGATGGGCGTACAGGGAAGGGGTTGGGGACGGTAGCCGTGTCACAGGCTTCTTTTGTGGAGCACCGGCTCTAGGTGTGAGGGCATTATTGGTTGTAGCACGCCGGCATCAGTAGTTGTGGCTCGTGGGCTCTAGAGCACATGCTCAGTGGTTGTGGCACACGCGCTTAGTTACTCTGTGGCATGTGGAATCTTCCCAGACTAGGGATCAAACCTGTGTCCCCTATATTGGCAGGCGAATTCCTATCCACTGTGCCACCAGGGAAGTCCTGCAGTCCCTTTTTGTAGGAGAAACACACTAAATTCTTCATCAGTTTACTCTCAAATGGTTCAGAAAAAACACTTTTTGTACTATGCTTGAAATGTTTATGTTAATACAAAAAGCTTTTAAAAATTAAATACACATGACTGAAACATGAGTCTTAGCAAGCATGGTGTTCTGCATAGTTGTTACCCTCTTATACATCTAGGATGAGTTTTATTTACCCCTGAGGGGAAATTGAAAAAACTAGTTGCTTAGATAATTTTTCAGAAGGTTTACATGTCTCGTGGAACTTTTGAAAAAATCCAGAAGAAATAATGATAAACATCCATGAACCAAAACCCAACTTAAGATGTTATAACTACTTTTAAAATGTCCTCTTCCCTCCAAGAGATAACCATTATCCTGAATTTTGTGTTTATCATTCCCATGCCTTTTTTTAAAAATAGTTCTGTCATGTTTGTTCATGTATTATGCTCTTTTATCTTTGGTGAGCTCCTTGTGCCAAGGGCCTCATCTTTTTCTTTTGTAACTTAAGTACTTGATGTTAGAGCACCATATATACTAGGCACTTGATAGCACTTGGCAGAGAAAGTTCTGTGGTCACTACCTGAAGAAGGACAGTCCATTTTGTAAGTTTATAAAATGCTTTGAAGCATGCCTGTTTTTTTGAACCCCACAAAAGGTAAGTCATTTTCATTTGCAGAAGATACCATTGGCATGGTTTTAGTATTGTTTCCCTAAATCTTAAGTATTTAGCATATAAAAGACCATTACAGATAATAAATTTAGGTTTTTTTTTTTAATCACTAATATGTATTTGGAAAGGGCATGCGTATTCGTCTTACTTTTGTTATTCCCTCTCAGTTCTGATCATGAGAGTAAGTCTAATGTGCTCTGTCACTTAGGAGTGTTGGGCATTACACAGATAGTTTTGAGACATAATGTTTTATAGGCTTTTGATTATTGCTTTTTAAAAATCATTAAATTATTGACAGAAATCAACCAGACTATTATGAAGTGGTTTCTCAACCCATTGACTTGATGAAAATCCAACAGAAACTAAAAATGGAAGAGTATGATGATGTTAATCTGCTTACTGCTGACTTCCAGCTGCTTTTTAACAATGCAAAGGCCTATTATAAGGTAAGAAAACATCAAATTTGGAAGATATCCAATTTGATAATTGTGTGGCTTTTTAGTATTTATCAGTCTGATAGGTAAGTAGTGATTTTTCATTTGATAGTTTGAGTTTGTATTTCTCTTCTTAGTAAAGCAGCTGAAGATTAATATGATTATGAACCACTGTTGTTTCTCTTGTGTCTGCTCAAATCTTTTACCCCTTTGTCTCTTGGGTGGTTTGTCGTTTTCATGTTTATTTTTAGAAATTTTTTTGTTCTAAGTGCTAATCCTTTTTTGGTTATATGTGTTGCAAATATCCTCTCCCACAGTGTGGCTCTTTTTTCACTTTTTTTGTTTGTTTTTTTGTTTTTTAACTCTTTGTGGTATCTTTTGATGAACAGAAGTTTTTTAAAATTTTATTTTAATATAGTCAGATTTCTTAGTCTTTAACTTTGTGTTTTATCCTTCTTTGTGTCTTATTTCAGAAATCTCTCCTCCGCAAAGATTGTAAAGATATTTTTTTCTCCTAACAGTTTAGTAGTGTACCTTTCGTATATATGCCTTTAGTGTACCTGCGATTGAGTGTGTCTCCTGTGAGGTAGGGATTTGTTTTTCCCACAGGTAAAAGCTGCACCTTGAAATGGCCTTTCACTTCACATTTGTCTGTGCTGTTACTGCTGGCTTTGCTTCCAAGTGCTATGGGTCTGTTTCTGGTCTTTATTCTGTTCCTCTTGTTCTGGCCAGTTTATCTAAAACTAGGCTATTCTATATCTACCTTAATTTCTTTGATTTTGTAATTTTCTTGTCTGGAAAAGAAACTGTTTTGATTATTCTTGGCCCTTTCCTTATACTTTTTAATATTAGTGTGTTAAGTCAACAGGCACCAAAAAATTGTTTGAATTTGTATTGGAATTGCATTGACTCTGTAGATTGTGTTTTGGAGAATTGACATGATTGTGATGTTTATTATTCCAGTCTGTAAATTTGGTACATCTTCATTTATTTGTCTTTTTATCAAAGTTTTAAATGTTTTTTCATATAGATTCTGTAAAAATACTGTTAAATTAATTCTTAATGCTGTGTGTATATATTTTTTCTTGAGATATAATTCACATACTCTTTTAAAGTGTAGAATTTGGGGAGGGGGCTTAATATATTTGAAAGTTGTACAACCATCACCACTGTCAAACTCAAGAATTTTTTCATTACACCAAAAAGAAAACCATGCCCATTAACAAGCATAACTTCTTTTCCCCCTCTCCTAGCTACCACAATCTACTTTCCTTTTGTATGGACGTCCCTTTTCAGGGCTTTGCATATAAGTGGAATCCTGAACTGTATGGCCTTTGATGACGAGCTTCTTTCACTGTGCACAATTTTTTCAAAGTTCATTCTTGTCGTAATGTTTATTAGTACTTAGTTCCTTTTTCTTTATAGCTGAATAATATTCCATTATATGAATATGTATCATATTTTGTTTGTGTCTTAGTTGACGTACATTTGGTTTGTTTCTGATTTAACAATAGTGAATAAAGTTGCTATAAATTTTGTGAATATATAGCAAGAGTACTGTTCATTGGGTAGAGTACACTGCATGTGTCCATTGGATCTAGCTTTTTAATTATCTTGCTGATATCATTTATATCCTGATTTATCTGCATGAGCTATCTATTTTCCAAATGATGTGCTTTAAAATCCAACTGATGATAGATTTGTGTATTTCTCCTTATTAGCCATATTGATTTTTTCTTTATATATTTTGAAAGTATGCAAATAGGAGCATACAAGTTGAAAGTTGTTATATGTCCTAGTACATTGTTTTTGCACTATGTAGTAGCTTTCTTTATTGTTAGTATTGTCTTTTTTGAATTTTGTTTTATCTGATATTATTACATGTAAAGTAATATCACCTTTATTTTTGTGTTCACCTTATTTTTTCCATTCTCTTACTTCCAACCTCTTCGTATCTTTTTAATACTAGTATATCTCTTGCAAGCCCCATATAATTGAATTTCTGTTAATCTAGTTGATGATCTTCACCTTTTAACTGAAGCATTTCATCTCTTTAGTTTTAGTAATTATTACAATTGGCTGTATTCCTATCATTTAAATTTCTACTTTCTATTTACCTCATTTTGTAATTTTTTTCTTTTTTTGTTTCTCTGCCTTGTTTTGGGTGTTTTTTTTTTTCCCTTCATTTTTTCTTGGTTTTATTTTGTTTTTAATTTCTTCTATAATTTGAAAGTTGTCAGATCCGTTAATAATATGTTAGTTCTTATCCAAGAAGTTCTAATATGCATAATTAAGTTTTCAAAGTCAAACATTAATCAGTATTTTAAACATCCTTCTACTTAATGTAACTGATCTTTTTATTTATGCTACTGATGTTTTGTATTTTAGTTCTATTGTGACAAATTTTTAATCCCATAAAATAATGTCATTTTTATGTAGTCAGTATTTTTACTCACAAACATACTACTCTCTTTATTCTTCATTCTTATATTGCTGTGGAAAAGTCATCTGTCAGTATAACTGTACTTCTCTTGAAGGTTATCTGTCTTTTCTTTCTGACTATCTTAATTATCTTTTTGTCTTTATACTCCACAGTTTCACTGTGATGTGTGTAGATAATGATTATCTTCTTATTTATAGAATTTGGGAGTTGTAGATCTTTCTAAATCTTTGGGTTGGTGTTTTTCATCAGTTCTGGAAAGTTTTCAGCTGTATGTCTTTGTATATTCCCCTTGCCCCATTCTCTCTTCTCCTTGTAGGACTCTGATTGGATGTTATATTAGATTTTTCTTAGGTTTCCATTTCTCTTAACTTTATGTAGATCCCTTTTATTGTGTCAGTGTTGCTTTTTAGGTAATATCTTTAGTTCTTATGTTTTTCTTTGAAATCTGCTCTTAAACTAATCTACTGAGTTTTTACATTTTAATGTTTATATTTTCCTTATTTTGGAAGTAGTTTCTTTTGAGGGAATTGCTTGTATCTTCAATCCTATTATTTCTTTAAACATATTCAACATACTTATTTTTTATTCTACAGTAGATAATTTAATATCTGAATTACTTACATGTGTGTGTTTGCTGTCATTTCTGCTTGCTTTCTTTTGTGACTCTTAGTCTTACGTGTTTCATCAATTTTGACCATGAGCTTATATTTCTTGGAGACTGTGGAGATTCTTAGGCTGAGGTTGAAGTTCTTCTGGAGAAGATTTGTTGCTTATCTCAGGTTGCTTAAGCCTCTCTTTGTTAGGACTAGCTTATGATGAAGAGTTCTCAGAGGAGATTTATCTCATGCCTCTCCTCTCCCTGTAGTGCCATGGGTTGAGCTGGGTGGAGGTTGAGGTGGCTGGTCTTTGTTCCCTGGCAGCACAAAAACTGACTTGTTTTTAATTCCCAGTTACACTGCAGCCATAGCCTTTGAAGTCCCAGCTTATGGTGGAGCCTGGCCTTTATCTCTTGTCCTTGCAGCCTCAAAGACATTTGAAAGCTAAAGCTCTTGAAAACTATAAGCATCTTGTCTTATAGGTAGCCTCAAGGTGAACATTGGCTTCAGTGTTTTGCTTGCTTATGCAGAGTCCTACTTTTACCCTGTTCTTGCTTTTGTGAACATTGCTTATTCCTTATTGGCAGCACATAGATGCATTTTTAAAGGTTTACTGTTCATTTTACATTGCATCCAGCATTGTTGTTACTGGAAAGTTTTAGTTCGTTTATCCCCACTACCCTTCAGGAAAAGAAAATATTCAAATAAGGTATTAAATAGTTGAAGAATAGAAATGAAAATCAAGACAGTCGTTAGCTTCTCTCATTTAGACTTGTATCCCTTAAATTGGGTCTTATCCTTTAAATTGTCTTTCTTAGTGTTTTAGTAATCAGTTCAGTTCAGTCGCTCAGTCGTGTCCAACTCTTTGCCACCCCATGAACCGCAGCACCCCAGGCATCCCTGTCCATCTCCAACTCCCGGAGTTTACCCAAAGTCATGTCCTTTGAGTCGGTGATGCCATCCAACCATCTCATCCTCTGCCCTCCCCTTCTCCTCCTGCCTTCAATGTTTTCCAACATCAGGGTCTTTTCCAATGAGTCAGCTCTTCACATCAGGTGGCCAAAATATGGAGTTTCAGCTTCAACATCAGTTCTTCCAATGAACACCCAGGACTGATCTCCTTTAGGGTGGACTGGTTGGATCTCCTTGCAGTCCAAGGGACTCTGAAGAGTCTTCTCCGGCAACACGGTTCAAAAGCATCAATTCTTCGGCGCTCAGCTTTCTTTATAATCCAACTCTCACATCCATCGATGACTGCTGGAAAAACCGTAGTATTGACTAGATGGACCTTTGTTGACAAAGTAATGTCTCTGCTTTTTAACATGCTGTCTAGGTTGGTCACGACTTTCCTTCTAAGGAGTAGGCGTCTTTCAATTTTATGGCTGCAGTCTACATCTGCAGTGATTTTGGAGCCCCCCAAAATAAAGTCAGCCACTGTTTCCACTGTTTGCCCATCTATTTCCCATGAAGTGATAGGACTGGATGCCATGATCTTAGTTTTCTGAATGTTGAGCTTTAAGCCAACTTTTTCACTCTCCTCTTTCACTTTCATCAAGAGGCTCTATAGTTCTTCTTCACTTTTCTGCCATAAGGGTGATGTCATCTGCATGTCTGAGATTATTGATATTTCCACCGGCAGTCTCGATTCCAGCTTGTGCTTCATCCAGCCCAGTGTTTCTCATGATGTACTCTGCGTATAAGTTAAATAAGCAAGGTGACAGTATACAGCTTTGATGTACTCCTTTTCCTATTTGGAACCAGTCTGTTCCATGTCCAGTTCTAACTCTTACTTCCTGACCTGCATACAGGTTTCTCAGGAGGCAGATCAGGTGGTCTGGTGTTCCCATCTCTTTCAGAATTTTCCATAGTTTATTGTGGTCCACACAGTCAAAGGCTTTGGCATAGTCAATAAAGCAGAAATAGATGTTTTTGTGGAACTCTCTTGCTTTTTCTATGATCCAGCAGATGTTGGCAATTTGATCTCTGGTTCCTCTGCCTTTTCTAAAACCAGCTTGAACATCTGGAAGTTCACAGTTCACGTATTGCTGAAGCCTGGCTTGGAGAATTTTGAGCATTACTTTGCTAGTGTGTGAGATGAGTGCAATTGTGTGGTAGTTTGAACATTCTTTGCGATTGCCTTTCTTTGGGATTGGAGTGAAAACTGACCTTGTCCAGTCCTGTGACCACTGCTGAGTTTTCCAAATTTGCTGGCATATTGAGTGTATGACTTTCACAGCATCATCTTTTAGGATTTGAAATAGCTCAACTGGAATTCTATCACCTCCACTAGCTTTGTTGGTAGTGATGCTTCCTAAGGCCCACTTGACTTCACATTCCAGGATGTCTGGCTCTAGGTGAGTGATCACACCATCATGATTATCTGGGTGGTGAAGAGCTTTTTTGTGCAGTTCTTCTGTGTATTCTTGCCACCCCTTCTTAACATCTTCTGCTTCTGTTAGGTCCATACCATTTCTGTCCTTTATTGAGCCCATCTTTGCATGAAATGTTCATGCAAAGTGTATTAGTAATAATTACCCTTAATTTAGCAAATTATCTTCTTCAAGTCTTTCTGTAATGAGATAGGACATAAATAGAATTAACAAAATGATTTGATTTCAGAATGCCTTTTAAACATACACTTAGTTCTCCAGAAGAGAATTGAGGCCCATGTATCATTTACTTATAAGAATTTTAAAATTTGTGATAGTTTTCAAAGTTATATCTTAGCATACCAATCTGTTGGAACAGGATGCTTTAGAAATAGTCACTGATTTCTAACAAAATGCTAAGTGATTTCTTTTCCTCTTCTCTTTGCTAATGTATAGCCAGATTCTCCTGAATATAAAGCTGCTTGCAAACTCTGGGATTTGTACCTTCGAACAAGAAATGAGTTTGTTCAGAAAGGAGAAGCAGATGACGAAGATGATGATGAAGACGGGCAAGACGGTCAAGGCGCAGTGACGGAAGGAGTACGTGTGCCACTGGAATGGGTGATGGATCAGCTGTTGGGAGGTTGACAGGGCCCCTGCTTGTGATTTCTCATGGCCACTGTGGCAGCTAGGCTTTCTATGCAGTCGTGTTGGTAACTGGAAGGGTAAACAGACACACAGCCAGAGAGCCCCACTCCAATTACAAGGGATCCTAGGACATCCAGTGTTGTTAGATTGACGTATTATGTAAATGCAGGCTGTGTTATGATTGAAAGTTGCTAAGTTGATGGAATCATCTTAGTTAGGAATATTTTTGTGGGTTAGGTTGGCTTCTGTTTCTAGAACATGTCAAGTGTCTGCTTGCCTCTGGAATTTTGCAGTTGCTCGTACTTCTGCTTCCTTGGGCTCTGCCTGTGACTATCTCTTCTGCATTATTCTAACATCACTTAATGTAAACTGGGAGAAGACTTTCCTAACCACTTTATCAGATTGTTTGCTCTCTGCTCCTCCTTTCCCATCATCATATCACGCTGTTGTGTGATCTTCGGTTTTTATCACTGTATGCGAAATGAGTGTTTAGTATTAGTATATGTGTTTACTTTCTGTCTTCCTCAAGTAGAATGATAGCTCCAAAAAGCTATCACCTTGTTCACCTGTTTAGACATCTAGACTCTGCCTGACATGTAGGGACTGAAAAAATACTTGCTGAATGAGCACACATGTTTAAAAAGAGGAAAAAGAACAGTAAAAGGAATTGCATCTCTCTTCTGCAACTTTAAATAGTAAGACATCCAGAGAATAAGTTTTGTGAATGCATTCATACACCCTGCTGCCTTTGTCATTTGCAACACATTTCCAGAGTAATTGGTTGGGCTGGGAGGAGAGGAATCTTGGCTGTAGGATATAATTCTCCTCTTTGAAGCTAACTCTGGTGTTATATTTTAACTAGTAAGTAAATGACTTAAATATGAGTATTCTAGTCTGCTTTCATCAGTGTTACATTGATTCTTCCCTAAGCTATGTGGTTGGGGAGTCTCAGCTAATCACTTGTCTTGTATGTTGAATATTTATTGTGAGTCTAGAGTGTGGTATTCTTGAAAATTGTACTTAACATAAGTATTGTTTAGAAGTTGCTCTTTTGAATTGGCTGTAAAATGCTGTTTAATATCAGCATTTACTTTTGGATTTTTTTTATTCCTTTCTTCTCTCATTCCTCATACCCCTGTACTCCCAGTCTTCTCCAGGTTACTTGAAGGAGATCCTGGAGCAGCTTCTTGAAGCCATAGTTGTAGCCACAAATCCATCAGGACGTCTCATTAGTGAACTTTTTCAGAAGCTGCCTTCTAAAGTGGTAAGTGATACAGTTAAAGACAAGTGGATTAAAGTGTTGATTTTGTTCTTTTTTAAGTACTTCAGAAATTCTGTAACTTCTTAGTAAATAGAGTAAGGGTAATGGAAGGCATTAGAGGTAGCTGAGAGATCTTCCTCATGGCCTCAGCAGTAAGCACATAGGATATGTTCTGTCATTTTACTTCAGCAAAAGGTTATGGATTTTGTGTGTGTGTTTTTGGTTTTATGATTGGGAATTCTTTTTGTTTGGTTTTCATTTTTGTGGTCGTAAAATATGCAATAATCTAAGATTTACCTTTTAACCAATTTAAGTATAAAGTTCAGTGGCATTAAGTGCATTCATATTATTGTGCAGCTGTCTCTACCATCTCTTTCCAGAACTTCTTCATCTTCCTACTTATTAAACAGGAACTCCCTACTTTTCCCTCCTGCCGGTTCCTGCAAACCACAGTTCTGCTTCTCTGAATTTGACTACACGAAGTACCTCATTTAAGAGGAATCATACAGTATTTGTTTGTTTGTGTCTGGCTTATTTCACTTAGCCTAGTATCTTCACGATTTATCCACGTTGTAGGTTGTTTCTAAGATTCGTGATTCTTAAATGATAAAATAAGCACCTAAATTAAACCTTTTATTTATAAAAGAGAAGAAACATTCTCTGCTCAAGAATCAGAATGAGAGGAAGATAATTAAGTTCTTCCTGATGAGTATCCTTCTACTCCAACGTGGAAGAGGTTTTCTAGATCAGTGGAACCCTTTAAAAGTGTTAGAGCCCCATGTGTCTTCACACCCAAAGAGCAATTAATGTAGCTGATGTTCCACTTTAGCTTTTGGAACTGCAAAAATTTCTATGACCTTCACATTCTTGTGTTTCTAGATAAGGATGTACTTTCAGAAGTACTCCACTATACTTCACATACTTTTACAAGTACTCCATTATAACTCATCGTGAGCATTTTCTCTTTAAGGACAAGGATTGAATTTCTTAAGGATGAAGACTCTGACATATTTTCTTTTGTCATGTAGTTGGAACCCAGTATGTCAGAGGCTTGCAAGAAGTGTTTGTTGACTGACAGGTGGCGTGCATGTTTACCCATTAGTCATCAGCAACACTAGGACATTTATGACATTAGAAATGAAGTGTATCTGAACACTGCTGTCTGAAGTGTGAATCTGCTTAGAAAAATATCCTGGTTATATCGGTCATATGTTTAAAATGTTAAGAAAAGAAAAACAATATGACAGTTCATTAAAAATTACATATGGAATTATCATATGATCCAGCAATTCAGCTTTAAATATATACCTAGAAGAATTAAATCAGGGTCTTAAAGAGAGATTTGTACAACTGTGTTCGTAGCAGTATAATTTACAATAGCTGAAACATGGGAAAAGCTTAGGTGTTCCTCGATATGTGAATAGATAAATAAAATGTAGTATATAAACACAATGGAGTATTATTCAGCCTTTAAAAAGAATGAAATTCTTGGCCCATGCTACAATAGGAATGAACCCTGAGCACGTCATGATAAGTGAAATAAGCCAATTGTAAAGAACAAATACTGTATGATCTTTCTTTTAGGAAGTATGTACTTCCTAAATATTGTAAGATACCTTTTTTAGGAAGTACTTAACAGCCAAATTCATAGAAAGAGAGAGTAAAATTGTGATTTCCAGGGGCTGAAGGAGAGGAAGGTGGAGAGTTATTGTTGAATGGGTATGAAGCTTCAGCTTGGGAAGATGAAAAGTTCTGGAGATGGATGATGGTGATGGTTGCACAATAATGTGAATGTATTTAAAGCTGCTGAACTGTACACTTAAAAAGGTTAAATAGTAAATTTTATGTATTTTTTACCACAGTGAGGAAATAAGAGTACAGTCTCTGTGAAAAGTGAATCTGCTGAGTCAGGAATAGAGATTGGGTCAGGAAGATCCCCTGGAGAAGGAAATGGCAACCCACTCCAGTATTCTTACCTGGGAAATCCCATGAACAGAGGAGCCTGGAGGGCTATATAGTACATGGGGTCGCAAGAGTCAGACACAACTTAAGTAAACAATTTTGCACCCTGACTTCTTATAGGTCCTTAGTATTTCATATGAAATAGGATATAATTGTGTTATAGATTACTGAATTAAAAGAGCTTATGCCATTACACGCCAGTCAGGATGGCTGCTATCCAAAAGTCTACAAGCAATAAATGCTGGAGAGGGTGTGGAGAAAAGGGAACCCTCTTACACTGTTGGTGGGAATGCAAACTAGTACAGCCGCTATGGAGAACAGTGTGGAGATTTCTTAAAAAACTGGAAATAGAACTGCCATATGACCCAGCAATACCACTCCTGGGCATACACACTGAGGAAACCAGATCTGAAAGAGACACGTGCACCCCAATGTTCATCGCAGCACTGTTTATAATAGCCAGGACATGGAGGCAACCTAGATGCCCATCAGCAGATGAATGGATAAAGAAGCTGTGGTACATATACACCATGGAATATTACTCAGCCATTAAAAAGAATTCATTTGAACCAGTTCTAATGAGATGGATGAAACTGGAGCCCATTATACAGAGTGAAGTAAGCCAGAAAGATAAAGAACATTACAGCATACTAACACATATATATGGAATTTAGAAAGATGGTAACGACAACCCTATATGCAAAACAGAAAAAGAGACACAGAAGTACAGAACAGACTTTTGAACTCTGTGGGAGAAGGTGAGGGTGGGATGTTGCAAAAGAACAGCATGTATACTATCTATGGTGAAACAGGTCACCAGCCCAGGTGGGATGCATGAGACAAGTGCTCGAACCTGGTGCACTGGGGAGACCCAGAGGAATCGGGTGGAGAGGGAGGGGGGAGGGGGGATCGGGATGGGGAATACGTGTAAATCTATTGCTGATTCATGTCAATGTATGACAAAACCCACTGAAAAAATAAATAAATAAATTAAAAAAAAAAAAAAAGAGCTTATAATAAACTCTTCGAAAACCTTCTGCTTCATTTCCCCACATAGATATCTTGGGATCTTAAATATAAAATTGTGTGATCTGTAGATTTAGGAAATTTAGAAACGTTAAATTGTGGTGTATTAGTTACATGACCAAATACTAACTGTAAAGTCCTACAGCCATGCTCTTGGATATCTCATGAAGCTTGTAAAAATCAAATGATTTCTGCTTCAAGTATAACAAAAAATATGCTGTACAACTGTGTCTTTAGCCTTTATCTCAAAAGCTGCTCAATTGATTAACAGATGATCAGTGTACTTCCTTGTTTTCTCATTAGCTGGATACTTTGACTTATTAAGCATGCCGGGTTTTGTTTTTCAGCAATATCCAGACTATTATGCAATTATTAAGGAGCCTATAGATCTCAAGACCATTGCCCAGAGGATACAGGTATGAAAGTGACCATATGTAGAAATATGTGGTTTAGGGCAGATTGGCCCACGGTACGGTCATTTTTTAGGCCTTTTAAAGAAAACAGAAGCAGGTGTTTCTATAAGGAGTTACTATTAATAGCAATATACTATAAACAAATTAGAGGTGTTACTGAGTATAGCTTTGGAGGAATCAGCATAGCATCCCTTTTGCATTTTTTCTGTAGGAAGGAAAGCAAAATTTTCATTGACTGAAGTGTTTTATAGTTTTAGTAAGTTTTGCTCTCAGGACAAAAATTAAAGCACATTGGTCATGGACATTTTTGATTGCGAAAGGTATATTGTCAATGAGAGGTTTGTTGTTTATTTTTATTGGCTTCCAAATAGTCTTAGGATATTTCAGAGTAACAGTTACCTACAACAAACATTAAAAGTGTAAGGTTAGTGAAAATGCTTTGTTCTCTTTTTGTGTCCCCCTTCCTGTGTCTTCAGCAGTAATAGATAGAATTGCTATGTGTTAGCTAGTTAATTCTTATAACACCTCTGTGAGGAAGATACTGTTATTTACAGATAAGAAAACTAAAACAGAGATGGTAAGTCACTTGCCTGAGTCATCAACTAATGAGAAGAGGTAGGATTTTTTTTTTTTAAGGATTAGGGTTTGAATCCAGGGAGTCTGACTCCAAAGTCTGTACTCTTTAATGATTAAGTTTTCATGAAACATTTAGAACAGTGGTTGGCACAGAGTAACCACTGTATATTTGCTAAATAAAACAACTTTTACCTTATCTGATTTTTTTAAAAAGTATAAGTTGTTTTTATGAGAATAATGTAGCTCTGGTTTTGTTACCTATCTCAAAAACTTCTTTGTAAATGGACAGTAGTAATAGTCTAAAAGAGAAGATGGCTTTATGTATTGTTCATATATGTACTTTCCAATAAACTCTTAGAATATGGAGAGAGTTTAAAAATACATGAAGATTTTTTTTTAAGGTCATGTTGCTTAACTGTCTTTAAGAGGAACTGCTGTATTTTATTGTTTACTATAGAATGGAAGCTACAAGAGTATTCATGCAATGGCCAAAGATATAGATCTCCTAGCAAAAAACGCCAAAACTTACAATGAGCCTGGTTCTCAGGTATTCAAGGTGAGTTTTGTTGTTGTTGCTTTCAATGATAAGAATACAGATTTTAGTTTAGAGTCAATATTTTTGTATAAGAACCACATACCATACATATTACCCAAAGTGTGTAATTTCATGACTTTTAGTGTATTCACTGAGTTGTGTAGCCATCACCACAATGAATTAGCAATTACTCTCCATTTCCTCCCAGTCTCCCTAACCACCAGTCTACTTTCTATCTCTGTGCATTTACCTGTTTTCAACATTTCATATAAATGGAATCTTATAATTTGTAGTCTTTTGTGACTGGCTTCTTTCACTTAGCATCATGTTTTCAGGGTGTTCATTTTGTATCATGTATTTCTTTTTATTCCCAAATAGTATTCAATTAAATCTATATATCATGTTTTAGTCACTCATTCATCAATTGCTAGGCATTTAAGTTGCTTCCACTTTTGGGCTATTATAAATAATGCTGCTGTGAACATTCAGGTATAAGTTTTTATATGCACATGTATTTTCATTTTTATTGAATACATACATTGGAATGAAATTGCTGGGCCAGATGGTAAACTATATTTTTAACTTTTTTGAGGTTAAAATTGTTTTTAAATTGTTCTTAAAGCCACTGCACCTACATTCCCACTAGCAATGTGCAAGTGTAATTTCTCCACATCCTCACCAATACTTGTTTCTGTTTTTGGTTTTGTTTTATTTCTAGTAGGTATGAAGTAGTATCTCATTATGGTTTTGATTAGCTTTTTTTTTCCTGGCCACTGCCCCATGATTGTAGTTCCCCCAGTGGCCACTGAACTTGGGGCCACCACAGTGACAACCCGGAATCGTAACCACTCGGCAACCAGGGAATCCCCGATTAGCATTTTCTACTGATTAGTGATGTTGAACATCTATTCATGTGCATATTGGCCTTTCTTACACTTTGAAAAAAAATTTTCTGGTTTTTAGCACCCCTTTTAACTTGGGTTGACTGTCTTTTTATTGTTGAATTATTATAGTTCTTTTTATCATCTAAACAATAGACTTGACATATGATTAACAAATATTTTCTCCCATTCTATAGACTGTCTTTTCATTTTCGTGATAATATCCTTTGACACACAAAAGTTCTAATTTTGGGAATTCCTTGACAGTCCAGTGATTAGGACACTGAACTTCCATTGCAGGGGTTTCAGTCTCTGGTTGGGAAACTAAGATCCCACATGTTGTGTGCTGCAGGACCCCCTACCCCACCTCACCCCACTCCCCCACCCCATCCCCCCACGCCCAAGAAAAAAACTTATCAATTTTAATTAAGTTTTTAATTTTGATAAGCCCAATTTGTCTTGTTTTTTCTTAGATTTCTTGTGCTTTTATTGTCTTAGCTAAGAAACGATTACCTAATCTAAGGCTGCAAAGATTTATACCTGTGTTTTCTTCTAAGAATTTTATTGTTCAAGCATTTACATTTAGATTTTTGAGCCATTTTGAATTAATTTTTATATACTCGAGGTAGGTGTGAGGTTGGAGTCCACATTCATCCAGTGCCTTATGTTAAAAAGACTATTCTTTCCCTGTTGAATTGTCCTGGCAACCCTGTTGAAAATCAGTTGACTGTAGATCCTTGGTTCTAATCCATTCATCTGTGTTTCTTTTTGTTCCACACAAGATTCATTTCTGGTCCACTTTGTAGTTAAATATTGATATAGTCCCTTCATTTAAACCTCATTGATATAAAAGTCAGTCTGTATAGTATAGTATACAATGAAATGACTTCATTGCTTTGCAGTTCTCTCCTAGAAGTTTTATAGTCCTTCTCCAAAATGAACTGTTGCTTGTAGAAATTTCTCAAATTAATAATTTATCGCTGGAAACTTAGCAAAGGGTGCTCAGAAAATCTTTCGGGAGTAAAGTCATTTAGATTTACGGAATGCTGACTCAGTTGCTTTTGGTAGTTAATTTTAACTTTTATCTTGCATCTTTTAAGGAACTTTGAGTGAAAATGAAGAATTAAGTCCTTGTATTGTTAATCCTTGATGAGACATTTGAGTAGTGTAGTACCAGTTGTTGACGCAGTTAAGAATTTTGCTTTTTGGTCCGATTAATGGTCCTAAACTGAATTTTGGAGTGAAGGGAAACTTTGAATTTGATATATGCTATTAATTTAAGCAAGTATATCCATCCAAAATTTATGTGCCTAGTCTTTAGTCTTAGAAGTGTACTTTTGTTTCAACTTTTAGGTTAGCATACACAGGTAGAGTTCCTTGTATTCTCACCCCTGTTTTTCCCTGTTCAGCATTAGATCTTTATCTTTTAGCTGACTAATTGTGGAAGAGCTGAGAGGCTTCTCAACTTGTATTTAATTTGGAGATGTTTTGAAAGCTTGTGGAAAGGTTGGAGGATGCAGCTGTCTGCATGTTGGATGGACGGCTACTCCACATGCAAGGAGTGCCATAGAAAGTGTCCAGTACATGATGGAGGGCATTTTAAACTGCCCGTTTTTTTCTATACTTTTTCTAAGCCAAGTAATTTTATCTTAACAGGATGCAAATTCTATTAAAAAAATATTTTATATGAAAAAGGCAGAAATTGAACATGAAATGACGAAGTCAAGCCTTCGAATGAGGTAGGTTAAAAAAATATTTAAAGTTCTTGTGCCTTTATTATTTGTCAAAATAGCTAGTGAAATCAGTATAGTGGAAAACAAGATGTTGCATTTCAAGGTGATATTTACAGTTGCTAATATGATTCTGAAGAGAATAGGGTTAAATAACTCTTAATCAGTCCCTTCATTGCAGCTGAAGGGCTTTATTTAAAAAGAAACAAATTTTAAGATTTAACACCACTGTGTACTTTTATTGCCTTGTACAAATATGTGTATAAATATTTGTATATCATATTCGTATAATGCATATTACATATAATACGTGTATATATCGGCAAAACTTGGAGATACTGTGGGTTCGTTTCTAGACTACTGCAGTAAAGCGAATATCGCACTGAAGTGAGTCACCCAAGTGTTTTGGTTTCCCCATGCCTATGCAAGCTATGTTCACACTATACTGTAGTTAAGTATGCAGTAGCATTAGATCTAAAAAAGCTGTGTATATACCTTAATTTAAAAAGACTGTATTGCTTAAAAATGCTGGCCATCATCTGAGCCTTCAGCAAGTTGTAATCTTTTTTGCTGGTGAAGGGTCTTGCTTCTGTTGATGGCTGCTGACTGATCAGGGTGGTAGTTGCTGAAAGTTGAGGTGGCTGTGCCAGCTCCTTAAAATAAGACAACAGTGATGTTTCCCACGTCAGTTCACTCTTCTTTTCTCTAATGATTTGTCTATAGCATGAGATGCTGTTGGATAATGTTTTACCCACAGGAGAACTTCTTTCAAAGTTGGAATCAGTCCTCTCAAATCCTGATGCTGCTTTATCAACTAAGTTTATGTAATATTCTTAATCTTTTGTTGCTGTTTCAACAGTCTTCACAGCATTTTCACAGGAGTAGATTCCATCTCAGGAAACTACTTTGTTTGCTCATCCATACAAAGTAACTCCTCAATGTTAAAAGTTTTATCATGAGATTGTAGCAGTTCAGTCATATCTTCAGGCTCTATTTTTAATTCTAGTTTTCTTACTGTTTCTATCCCATCTGCTGTTATTTCCTTCACTGAAGTCTTAAACCCCTCAAAGTAACCCATGAGGGTTGAAATCCATTTCTTCTAGGTTCTTGTTGATGTTCATGTTCTTTCCATGAATCACAAATGTTCTTAATGACATCTAGAATAACAATCCTTTCCAGTTGAATTTTCCCAGATCCACCAAAGGAATCACTATCCACAGCAGCTATAGCCTTACGAAATGTATTTCTTCAATAATAAGACTTAAAAATTGAAATTTCTCTTTGGTCCGTGGGCTGCACAATGGATGTTGTGTCTCTAGGCATGAAAACAACATTAATCTTGTACATCTCCATCAGAGCTCTTGGGTGACCATGTGCATTTTCAGTGAGCAGTACTGTTTTGAAAATGTTTTCGTCTGAGCAGTAGGTCTCAACATCAGGCTTAAAATATTCAGTAAACCATGTTATAAACAGATGCGCTGTCTTCCAGGCTTTGTTGTTCCATTTATTGAGCACAAGCAGAGTATATTTGTCATAATTCTTAAGGGCCCTAGGATTTTTCAGCATAGTAAAATGAGCACTGGTTTCAACTTTTAAGTCACCAGCTACATTAGCCCTATCAAGAGAGTCAGCTGTCCTTTGAAACTTTGAAGCTGGGCACTGACTTCTCCTCTCTAGTTGTGAAAGCCTTGGATTCTTCTTCCACGATAAGTATATTTTATCTACATTGAAAACATACTTGCTGCTGCTTTTCTATCAGCACTGGCTGCTTCACCTTGCACTTTTATAGAGATGACTTCTTTCCTTAAACCTCATGAACCAGTCTCTGCTAGCTTCAGACTTTGATTCCATACCTTAACTCTCTCAGCCTTCATCAAATTGAAGAGAGTTAGGGCCTTGCTCTGGATTATGCATTGGTTTATGGGATTGTTGTGGTTGGTTTGACCTTCTGTCCAGACCAATAACAGTTTCTTCTTATCAGCAATAAGGCTATCTTACTGTGTTATCATTTCTGTGTTCACTGGAGTAGTACTTTTAGTTTCCTTCAAGAACTTTTCCTTTGCTTTTGTGACTTGGCTAACTGGTGCAAGAGGCCTAGTTTCTGGCTGATCTCAGCTTTCAACATGGCTTCCTCACTGAGCTTAACCCTTTGTAGCTTTTGCTTGAAACTGGAAAAAAAGTACAACTCTTCCTTTCCCTTGGATGCCTAGAGGCCAGTGTAGGGTTATTATTTGACCTACTTTCAGTATTCTTGTGTATGAGAAAATAGGGAGAATGAGGAGAAAGGAAAAAGGTGGGAGAAAAGCTGGTTGGTGGAGCAGTCAGAACACACACAACTTTTATTAAGTTCACTGTCTTACATGGACATGGATCATGGTTCCCCAAAGTATTTACAGTGATAGCATCAGAGATCACCACAACAAGTATAATAATAATGAAAAGGTTTGAAATAATTGCAAGAACTACCAAAATGTGGCACAGAGACGCAAAGTGAGCAAATACCTTTGGAAAAATGGTGCTCAGACTTGCTTGATTTAGGGTTGCCACAAACCTTTAGTTTGTAAAAGGAAAAAATGCAGTATATGTGACGTTTAATAAAACAAAGCATGATAAAACAAGGTGTGCTTATAATATTGTGGTATTTGCATCTATATAGTAGGATATATGTATTTTTACTATAAGAGTATTTAGCCAGATGTCAGGAGATCCTAGCTTATATTGTGCTGGGACTGTGACTTTGAACACGTTTTTACTTCTAGGATTCCATTTGCTTCTACCTGAAATGGAAAGATTGAGTGGCTGCTTTTGTAGCTTTTTTCTGACTTTGACATTTGCTATGTTTCTAGATCCTCTGGTCACTGCAGTAACCATAAACTGTCTGGCATCAGACCTGGTTTATTTTTTTTTTGCTCAGAGTCCCAGATTTTGCTCTTCAATTTTTTTAATTCAACAGAAACAAGTTTTTCCATATCAGTAGTTGAAAAATGCCCTTATGCCAACATATTCTAACTTAACATCTGATCATTGGCAACCTCTATAAGCATAATTTTTTTAAATTAATTAATTTATTTTAATTGGAGGCTAATTACTTTACCGTATTGTGGTGGTTTTTGCTGTACATCGACATGAATCAGCCATGGGTGTACGTATGTCCCGCCATCCTGAACCCCGCTTCTACCACTCTCCCTACCCCCTCCCTCTGGGTTGTCCCAGAGCCACCCGCTTTGGGTGCCCTGCTTCATGCGTTGAATTTGCACTGGTCATCTACTTTACATATGGTAATATACATGTTTCAATGCTATTCTCTCATATCGTCCCACCCTCACCTTCTCCCACATAGTCTAAAAGTCTGTTCTTTACATCTGTGTCTCTTGTGCTGTCTTGCATATAGGGTCGTCATTACTGTCTTTCTAAATTCCATATATATGTGTTAATATACTGTATTGGTGTTTCCTTTCTGGCTTACTTCACTCTATATAATAGGCTCTAGTTTCATGCACCTCATTAGAACTGACTCAAATGTGTTCTTTTTAATGGCTGAGTAATATTTCATTATGTATACGTACCACAACTTCCTTATGTATTCATCTGCCAATGGACATTTAGGTTGCTTCCATGTCCTGGCTATTGTAAGCAGTACTGCAGTGAACATTGGGGTACATGTGTCTCTTTCAATTTTGGTTTCCTTGGTGTGTTTGCCCAGCAGTGGGATTGGTGGGTCGTATGGCAGTTCTACTTCCAGTTTTTTAAGGAATCTCCACACTGTTCTCCATAGTGGCTGTGCTAGTTTGCATTCCCACCAACAGTGTAAGAGGGTTCCCTTTTCTCCACACCCTCTCCATCTTTTATTGTTTGTAGCAGAGTCCCAGATTTTGGAGCAAAGCCTCCTGCATAGTAGAGGCTCGGCAATATTTGAGTCTTCCCTCCTCCACTCACTGCCATGCCCTGTGGCATGTGGAATCTTAGTTCCCCCAACCAGAGATGGAACCTTCGCCCCCTGCAGTGGAAACGCTGAGTCTTAACCATTGGACCACCAGGGTAGTCCCAGAGTGTATCTTTTTTTAAGAAAGGAAAAAGAAAATGGTTGTTTTCTTTTTGTTTATCCAGCATTATGATTTCAGCTGTTAGTTTTCTGAGTTTTTTTTAACCTTGTCTCTGGATAGGACTTCATCAAATTTGGCAGCAACCAGGCTGACAGGTCCTTCGCACAGTAAAGGCAGCCTTGGTGAAGAGAGAAATCCCACTAGCAAGTATTACCGGTGAGAGAGAGTGTCTGAGAGCTGACCCATGTTTATGAGGATAAGCATGCTAGCATTTTCTTGATGACTATCTTGAAGTAATATCTTTGAGTGTAGTTAGCTTATTTTATGGAACTTTGTTGTCAGTTATCTTATTTAAAAAGTATAGTAGGCCTGACTTCATGTCTGAGAAATGCGTAAGCAGAAATTGTCAGGTAATGTTTAAAATGACCAGTAAAATGTGTCATAAAATACTGAAAGAGTTGTGTCCATAATAGATGTTATTTTCATTGTAAAATATGAGCATCTTTAGAATTAACCAGCAATTATGAATGAATCTTTATTTTTCATAAAAAAAAGGAGTAGTGCTCCAAGTAGCCTGCTTTAAGGGCTTTCTATCTCTACTCCCTCTTTTCTGAGAGAAAAAATTTAGTCTTCTTGGTTAAGACTGATTGTGGGGCATATAAAAAGTACAAAGTAAATTGAGGAGGCAGCTAAACAGAAACTCTTTGATGTGAATGCCTTGTTAACAGTTCCTATTTCCTATAAAGTAACTAAATTATTATATCGTTCCCTGCCTTCTAATTGCTTGTTTTTTTCTTGTAGTAATAAAAGAGCAGTCCAAGGGGGTCGTTTATCAGCAATTACCATGGCACTTCAGTATGGCTCAGAAAGTGAAGAGGATGCTGCTTTAGCTGGTAGGCCTTAAGTTATGACTAGTTAAGTGCCATCGTAGTGAATCCTTCTGCTTAAGGAAAATTGCAGTTATTTTGATCTGGCCGGGAGTTTGTCTGTTTTTGGAGGACACACTTGTTTTGTTACATTTTCATTGCACTGTTTGTTGTCAAACTTATCAAGAACTTATTACTGCTTTATTTTGTGTTAAAGCATGAATCTAAGTAAATACTTGTGCAAAAACAATTGTTTTGATAGCCTTAGCAGATCCTGGTTTCAAACCTATGATGGTAAATAGTGCTAGTCATGCATGCATGCGTGTGTGCTCAGTCGTGTCCAATTCTTTGTGACCCCATGGACTATAACCCATCAGGCTCCTCTGTCCATGGGATTTGCCAGGCAAGAACACTGGATTGCCATTTCCTCCTCCAAGGGATCTTCCCAACCCAGGCATCAAATCTGTGTCTCCTGCAAACCCTGCATTACAGGCAGATTCTTTACCACTGAGGCATCGGGAAAGCCCAGAGTACCAGTGACACCATCAGGAGATCCCAGGAGGACATTCACGTCACTTTAGATTTCCAGGTCACTGGCTTATGTTTTCAGTAGACTATCATGTCTTCTTACCGAGAGCTTATGATTTAAAGATAGCTGTAAATTATGGTAAACTTTCGTTTAAACAATTGGGCACTAGAAATTCGAGTAAAAAAAGCACACACTTCATAAAAGAGTAATAAAGAACAGCTATAGGGGTATATTTTCTGTCTTCCTCCTAAGTGAGATGTAATGTTTTTTTATTTTATGGTATTTTTTATATGTAGAGATAAAATTTGTTTCATGAAATTACTCTTTTGATTTTATAATCAAGTGTGACACAAAAGATTTCTCTAGCTATATCTTTTATTTTCTACTAAATCTATAGAAATTCATAATTACTGTAGACTACTAAAGTATGAATTTAATTTTTTGATTGTCATCTACAGAATTATTTTTTTTAAACTTAAGTCAGTCCTTATCAACAATTGAAAGAAACTTTTCTCTTTTCATTAGCTTGCTTTTTTGCCAACTATAGAAGTGACACACATTATTTTTAGGTTTCCTTCTAGCATTTGGTTACTTCATTAACCTTATAGTAGTATAACAAATTGAAGGAAAATCATACCACTTATAAGATTCTTACAAAGCATTTATTGGCTTTTTTCCACCTAATAAGTAGTACTTTTGTCTCAAGAGGATTCTTATTTAGTAACCTCAGGTAGTAAGAAAACAAAGTAGATGCCAACCAAATTTGTGTGTTGTAGATCCTTCAGGCTGTTATTCAGAACCTGAAGGGTAGGGAAGGAGGTGGAGAAAAGCACCTACTTACAGTTACTTTAAGAAGAGCAATGAGGTGGACAGTAGGATACGAAAAACAGTTAAAACTTCCAGTCTTCTCTCACCAACACAAAATAAGGCAAGAAGGCAAAAAGAAACAGAAAAAATGTGATAAATGGAAACAGAGAAACAATTCCAAAAATTATATCTGAAATAAATGTTAGTGGCCTGAATTTGCCAATTAAGACAGTTCCAGATTGGATATTTTAAAAATCAAGTTATATACTGCTTAAAAGAGACATATCTTAAATATACGGGAAAAGTGAATGTAAAAGGATGGAATGGAAAAAAGATACACCTGGCAAATCATAACTGGAGGATAGTTATGTTGACTTCTGCTAAACTGGACTTTCAAACAATGCATTTCCAAAGATGAAATGGATTTACCTTATCCTGATAAAAAGTTTATTGCACCAAGCAGATAAATCCTAAAAGGGCTCAGAATATATAAAACAAGCAGATAGAACTTCTTGGAGAAAGTGACAACATTGCCTTTAGAGTGGGAGCCTGCTTCTAGATACACAGCCAAAAAAACCAGTGAAGACAGAGAAGATTTGAATATAATTCCTCGAAAGCTTATTTGTTTCCTATTTCTGCTGAAACAAATTGCCACAAACTTAGTGGCTTAAAACATCACAAGTTTATTCCCTTTATGAGATGAAAGTCAGAAATCTAATAGGTTGTTGGCAGGCTGGTGTCCTTTTGGAGGCTGTAGGGGATACTGGACTTCTTTACGTTTTCCAGTTTCTAGAGGTTGTCTGTATTCCTTGGCTCATGACCCCTTCCTCTGCATTGAGAACACAGCACTTCAATCTCTACAGGTCACCCCATCTCCTTCTTCCTTTGACCTTCTTGCCTGTCTTTCATAAGGATCCTTGTGATTATGTTTAGTGCCCAGAGATTAATCCAGGATAATTTCCCAAACTCAGGATTCCTTTCAATCATATTTACAGAGTTTCTTTTGCCATTTAAGGTAACATTCACAAGTTCTGTGGATTAGAGCATAGATTTGTGTGGGGGCTTATTATTCAGCCTACAACAAGTTGGTTATTAACAGGCAGGTATTCTTCAGTTAGAGAATACACGTTCTTCCCTGGTTCACATGGAAGATGTACAAAAATGGATCACGTACTTAGCCATAAAACAAATTTCAACAAACTTGAAAGATCAGGTATTATACAGGCCATATTTCTGACTGTAATACACCTGTGATAGCAACTAATAAGGAAAAATAAATTTTTTACTTAGGTTTTTTGTTTTTTTTAATCTTTATTTAAAAATCCAATCTGCCAACTTAGTGTTTTCCACCAACTTGGGGAGCAGAAACCTTCACAGGCTTCACAATCTTTTGCGTACGTGTTTTTTTTTTTTTATAAATTTTTTAAAAGGAGTAACTGTAATAGAAATTTAATTACTTAAATTTGAACAGTAACAATAATGAAAATAATACATATCAAAAACAATGGAGGTGCCACTAACGTGATACTTCAGAAGGAAGTTTGTAGTTCTGACTGCTTCTATTCAGAAAGAAAAGCTGTTGAAAGTTAGTGAACTAATAAGCATCCAAGATAAATAAACAATAAGAAAAACAGAGCTGTTAGATAAAAGATGGTAAAGCCACGGACAGGAGATAATTCTTTAGAAAGGAAATCTCTAATGGGAATGATCAATGAAGTAAAAAATTTTCCTATTACAGCTCTTAATAAAACATGTAAATCTATAGCAAGATTGTAAAGAAATAGAAGGCACAAATAAAAAATATTACGGGGAAAAGAGAGCATATAGAGCATGTAAAGACAGCATAATGCAAATAAACTTGAACGTTTAGATAAAATTGACAAATTCCTAGAAACTGATAAATGCCTGAAAACTGATTCAGGGATAAAAAGACTGATTAGTCATATCACCATTAAAGACATTAAATTGCTAATTACAGATACTCCTGCATTAAAAACACCAAGCCGTACATTCAAGGAACATAATTATATGATAAACTCCTGCAGTGAATAAAAAAAGAAGCCCACAGTTTATTCTTTGAATATGAAATAAAACCAAAACCACACAAAATATAACCACACTGTATCTAGCAGTATCTGCAATCCACATACGCACACTATATTTAGCAGTATCTGTAATACACAATAACACAGTTGAGTGTATTTCAGGAATACTAGGTTAGTTCAGCATAAAAGTTAAAAGTGTTATTTACTGTATTAGTAGATTAGAGGAGCAAAACCATGATGTTGGCACAGCAAACATTTGATTAAACTACAAGTCTCATTCATGAGAAAAACTAAGCTTACTAGGAATAGAAGAGGACTTTCCTAACCTGATAAATGGCATCTCCACTTTCAGTGGAGAAACATTTGTAGTATTCTTACCATAAGAAATGAAGTTTAAAATGTTACTTCTTGTTCAAAGTACTAGTCAGCAAGCAGTGATAAAAGTGAACCTGTAAGGATCAGAAGAGTTGATTTTTCTATTTAAAAGACTACAGATAAATTACTAGAATTAATAAGAATAATAAAGTGCTAATGTAAATTATTATACAAAAATTGACTTCATTTCCAGAATCAACTATAAAAAGAAAATATAATTTTTAAAAAAGATACAGTTTACAGTAACAGCAAAATATATTCCTAAATTTTAATTCAATAAACATGTGCAAGAGCTTTATGAAGAGATAAGAGGCAGTGGAGTCAGGAAAGACTGCATAGTTTCCAATTTCTGTCTTTGCTTCTAGCTCCTTGACTCTTAAATCCAAAACCCTTCTCGACTACTTTACAGGCCAGCTGACCTTGGGCAGGTCATCAACCTCTCATGTCCAGTTTTCTCCTTTGGAAAAGAAATAGCAACACCTGTTTTGTATGGTGATGTCAGGATTACCTGAGAATGGTGCTTATCAAGCTCTTAATATGTAACTAAGTACTGAATAAGTGATTATCATACTTGCCTGGGAGACATAGTGATTTTGGTTATCCTGATCCATCAAGAAATAATTTAAATCAGGTCCTTATACACCATTTAAGAGTTCAGAGAAATGAGAGTATATTTTGTATTTCTGTGAAAGTGATTGCATGTTTTGATGTTTCTATGATTAGCTTCTACCTAATAGTTTTCTCAATAAAGGAAAACATCTTTCCTAAGGGATGCTATAGGTGAATCTCTTTGACTTTGCCTCACTTTAAATCAAATTTGTCAATACCAGCCACCAGCTACATTTATGCTAAGCTATATGCTGTCCCCTTAGTTCTGAGATCTGAGAATGACTGTTTGCTCCTTTTCTTGTCCAAGGGCACATAAGCAGGGATCTCCAAAGATGGCAGAGAAACTATTTTGTAACTTTTTAAAGACAGACAGTTAGGGCTTCCCTTGAGTAAAGAATCTGCCTTGTATAGAGGAGACTTAGAGGAGACTTGGAGGAAACAGGAGTTCAGTGCCTGGGCTGGGAAGATCCCCTGGAGAAGGAAATGGCACCCCACTTCAGTGTTCTTGCCTGGAAAATTCCCATGGACAGAGGAGCTTGGCAAGCTATGGTCTGTGGGATCACAAGAGTCACAAGAGTCCTACAGGACTGAGCAACTAAATTACAACAAGCAAGGCAGTATGACTTTTACTATGTAACATTCTGTTTCTATGTAACATTTCTCTAAGTAAGCATACACTTACTGAGCATTACTTACAGAATATTTAATGAAGGCTAGAGACTATTCTTTTAAAATAAGTATTCTCAGACATAGATAGCATAATCTAGAAGGTTGTTAAAAGCTTTAAAAAATGTTTTTTTTTATTCCCCTTATAAATATCTTTTATGTCTTTGTAGCTGCACGATATGAAGAAGGAGAATCGGAAGCAGAGAGCATTACTTCGTTTATGGATGTTTCAAATCCTTTTTATCAGCTTTATGACACAGTTCGGAGCTGTCGGAATAACCAAGGGCAGCTAATAGCTGAACCTTTTTTCCATTTGCCTTCAAAGAAAAAATATCCTGATTATTATCAGCAAATTAAAACACCCATATCACTACAACAGATCAGGTAATATATCATTTACATTACTCAGTATACATCTGTTTTCTTGTGATTGAGCCTGTGCATATATCCTTCATTTCTAAAATGGATAAGGATATGAAAATGTTTTTCACATGTCTAGAGTATGCTTAAGTATCACACCAATGTAAATATGAGAAATAAGTTTGATTAATTACAAATTGCATTCTTTGTATTACAGTAGTGTCAAGAGACAAATGGAAGGTATCCCAGCTAGTCATTTGTATGTCAGATTATGGATTATAAAAAAGTCATGCAGCTCAGAATTTAACTGTTCATTTTCTTATAACTGTGCAAAATTTCTCTTCCTATTCCTTTTATTGATATTTTAATCACAACAATTTACCTGCATTTAAAATTTTGTATCTTGGTTTCCCTTTTGAAGTGTCAACTCTTAGGACATCTAGTCTACTTCCTATCCAAGTTTGCATGCTGAACCAGTCCTGCCCCATAGGAGCTGGACCACCTTCCACTGTGCTCTTCATCAGAGCAGCAGGAAAATCTTGAGCAGTGCTGACCAGTAGCCCTTTCTGTGATGATGAAATGTTACTTTATCTGTACTGTCTCTGATAGCCACTCATCACATGTGACTGTCGAAAACTTGAAATGTGGCATAATGAAACTAGATTTCAAGTTTTACTTTATTTTGCTTTAAACAGACACGTGTGACCACTGTATTGCACAGCACAGTTCTAGGAAGATGTGTTAGCAGAAGGAATATAGTTGAATGTCATAAAAAGCAGAAAAAAAAGGAAGGGTAGGGAGGAGCTCGACAACATGGCTGCATACACCATCTTCGTTGCGCTGGGGCTTGTCATCCCCATGCTTTATTTCCTGTTCTGCCCTTTCCTTCCCACTCCCATCCTTGATTAATATCAGACTGATAAATATCTGCAGATTTGTTATAGACTGTCATCTATTAATACTAGTTTAGGTTCTCTATTGTTCTTTGTGGGTGTTGAAAATATCCAGCACGTTATCCTTGAAGTTAGCATGATTAAGTCCAAGGCTATAGTTTAAACTCTTGGTGCTAGCCACAGGTGGTGAGCATGTGCTCAGTGGTTTTTTTTTTTTTTTTTTTGCTTCATCCCAGAGAATCAAATGTTCTATAACATTCTTATCTCTGTAAGCACTACGTGGAATCTATATATGATTTTAGTAAATTTTAAGTAAAACTTTACATATGTAGTGAATGATATATCATTCTAAAAGCAGAGTCTAGAATCTCTACATTCATTCTCTGAAGCTGTACACATAATGTGGTTCTTTACCTAATATTGTTTTTGTGACTTTGATGGATAGCAGACGAGTGCTTCAGTTAAGCTTTAAAAGTCTGTCCTGTCTAAATCCATACAGTGTTAAGGCAGACTGTGATGCCTCACTACCAAGTATACAGGGACTCGTAATATAGCCTTAGTGTTAGTAACAGCCTAAATGTCTGAGACAGCTATTAGAATTCTTAAGACTTAAAGTAAGTAAAAACCTCAATATTAAGCCATTGTGATTAATTACAAATGTTTGTGTTGGAGGAAGAGTAGCAAAAGGACTCTAACATTAATCTGCCTCTCATTTACCATCTAAGACCGCTCTTCAGGGAATTCCCTAGTGGTCCAATGGTTAGGACTTGGCACTTTCACTCTGGGGCCAGGTTCAATTCATGGTTGGGGAACTAAGGTCTCGCAAACAGCACAGCACAAAACCGCTCCCCCCCCAAAAAAAAGGGACTGCTCTTCATTTCCCTTATGCAGCTCCTCTGGAGGTTAATGTTATTATTCTACATGTTCCTTCATGTAGTTGCCAGTGCTCTCTTTTCTTTAACTCTCATCAAGAGGAATGACCTCTTATTTTCTGAAATGTGTAGATCACCATGACTCTTCATTACTATAGCTTGAAACCTCCCTGATTTTTATTTTTTCCTAGGGGGTGCATGTAAGGGCTTCTCTGGTGGCTCAGTGACCAAAAAATCCACCTATGAATGCAGCAGACAGCAGGTTCCGTCCCTGAGTCAGCAAGATCCCCCGGAGGAGGAAATGGCAGTGAGCTCTAGTATTGTTGCCTGGGAAATCCCATGGACAGAGAAGCCTGCTGGGGTTCTCAAGTCCATGGGGTTGCAAAGAGTTGGACACAACCTAGGGACTGAACAACAGGGTTTTCATGTAGCCAATACCAGGGTTTTCCCCTTAGGAGTTTTGCTAATGTTTGCTTTGTAGTTGACCACCTTGCTAGGTTCTCTTATTGCTTCTTGTAGTGTTTTATTCTTTTGGGTTTTCAGTTAAATTATCATATTGTCTAAATATAGTGGTGCTTTTGCTTCTTCACTTTATATTTGGAAGTTGTCACTTCCAGACCTCTAATCAGTATCACTGGTAAACTACCTTGTAATGTTTGTCAAGATTTTTGCACTGAACTTTCAGGAAGGGTGTTTCTGCATATTCAAAATGGAAAGTTCTAGCCCTGTGTTTGTCTTTCACAGAACAAAGCTAAAAAACCAAGAATATGAAACTTTAGATCATTTGGAGTGTGATCTGAATTTAATGTTTGAAAATGCCAAACGCTATAATGTTCCCAACTCGGCCATCTACAAGCGAGTTCTAAAACTACAGCAAGTCATGCAGGTATAATTTCTTGGTTTTGCTAAGTTGTTGTATGTATAATTGAGTGTGTTAAGATATGTGATTTTCCTCCAGCAATGTCATATCATTCATTTTAGCCATAGTACTACTGAATTTTTTTTTTTTTAATTTTTTTAAGAGCTTTCAGGACTATGCAGAGTAGAAATAATAGTTTAGACTGGGTTAGCTTTGTGAGTGGAAGAAGCAGGAATTTGTCCCTGGGGAGTAATTTTAGGGTTATCAGGATGATTCCCTCCAATCACAGATGATATTCTGCATTTAGATTTTATTTATTTGTTTCTAGACTCTGTCTCTGTTAAGGTAGTGTTGGTTCTAGGAGAAAGGACATCTTTAGGCTAATTCATCATTGTACAGTGTCCATGAATTGATTGAAATATTTCTGAGAGCACACCTTGGAGGGCATCTGAGGCCATGGGTCATCTCGGTGTTTTGAGAATAAAGGGCATACATATGAAATACAAATTGTGTCTACATGTCACTTTTGGTAGAATCTTCCTGAAAAGAGAATCTCAGAGCAAGGAACAACAAAAGCAATTTTGTATCACCTGTAGAATCTCCATTTTTGTTTGGTCAGCTCTGTGATCCATGTTGAGGATTTCAGTATTTTGTTTTCAATACTCTGTGTATTCCCTAAGTCTGCTGTCGTTGGACTTTAGCTGTCTTTGGCAGAAGGTCTTTAAAAATGCATGTGTTGAAAAGTAGATCTTATTTCACCTCTCACTTTAAGCTTTCTTCTTAGTCACACTGTTACTTAAGTCAAGGGTGCTAAAGGCTCGCTTTGACTTGGCTTTATTGAACTATGGCCACCAGGGCAGGATGCCCCAACAACTTGTGTCGGTGCTTTGAACGAGTTGGTGTCCTTTGGAGTCTTAAATTCAATTTAGCCAGAGTTGATTCCTCAACTCTCTGGATCCATTTTTTTTAACCTATTATTCTGTCATGCAAACTTTTGTTAAATTGGGTTATTGAAAATGTTTAATGACTTCTTTTTCATTTTGAGTATTCTATGTGTGGTTGTATCTTTCTGCTTGAATCTGATGTGTCTAGCTCTTTAATATTCATATATTCTAGAAGTGCTCAGCAGAATGAGCTCGACTCCTGGGGTCTGTTCTGTTTTAGGCAAAGAAGAAAGAGCTTGCTAGGAGAGACGACATTGAGGATGGAGACAGCATGATTTCTTCAGCCACCTCTGATACTGGTAGTGCCAAAAGAAAAAGGTATATACTTTTCATATAACTGGAGACATCGTCTCAGTTTCTGTTTTGTTTCAGATTTAAGTGCAGAAAATTGTTTCTGTAAACTGTCAAGTATCAATTATAAGATTTAAATACTTTATAACATTTAATAATTCATTTAATTGTATGATTAGTGTTTTTTGGTAATGTGTTGTTTTTAGATAACATATTTAAAAATAATACTTATGTAGCCTGCTGAAACATGTTACTATTTTTGCTGTCCAGGTTATTTTGTTTTAATGTGGCATTGTAAGAAGCCCTTTAAATCTAATTTAGGTGATTTCTGTGTGGCGATTTAAAAAAAAATGTTAGTCATTATTCTTACCCCTTTGTTTTTCCTTGTTAATCTGATCTTTCTTTGCTATTTTAAGGATGTCGTATTATAAAGTACCAAGTTATAACTTCTTGTAGTTCATAACAGGTTAAGCTAGATATTTGTTTTTCTTTTCTTTCTAATCTTTCTCTCAGCTTCCCTAATCCTTCCTTTTTCTCATGGGTTTTATGGAAGGGGACCTTACTGTGAGATTGTGAAGCTGTACTCCTATAAAGAATCATGCAAGACCATCTCTTTTGTCTGCGCCTCCCACATGGAGTTTCTCTGGCTTGATCTTTGTGGAACACCGTATTCTTCCTGAGCCTTAACTGTCTCACCATCTTTGTCATAGCAGGGAGGAAACCTTAAACAATAAGTTCATCACTAATAGCAGGGCCTGACAGATTCAAAATTGAATGAAGTCATTAGTAACTATTAATGCAGTTCTGTTCATGTATTGTAGATCCACTGACACCAGAGAATTTTTAAAAAACGGTTTAGAAAAGAGAAGCTGTCTTGTCTTTCCCTGTAAATAGCATTTGGGAAATTTCTTTTTTAACAATGAAAATAACTTTGCGATGCTATGCCAAGGTAACTAAATTGATTGGTGTGCCCTGAGGTGTGAGTCTCCTCCATTACTGGCCTATGAATTTCATCCTTCCAAGTTCTTAATTCCTTGTTATACCAGGGACAACGGAGGAAAAATGTGAGACCAGATCAGAGACATCAAATCAAGAACATCTTTGAGTGTAATTATATAACTACTACAGCATCACCTGTGTTTTCCAGATCAGTCACCAATCAAAGATAAAAACTTCTCAGGCAAAAGAAGGTAATGGAGGCAAAAGTGATGGTACAGTTAGTGCCAACACTGAATGACAAGAGAGATCTTAAACTAGTTGAGTGTTAAGAAAACAGTTCCAAGGAAGCATTAGCCCAGGCCAGATCCTTAAAAAATCTCTATGGCTTGTACTTTGTGGGACAACACAAGTAGATTAAATGAAAGTTATCACTCTAATTAAAACCTCCCATAAAAAGAAAGCTAAGCATTATGTTCTCGAAATAATAAAATCCCACTTTAGAGAAAAGTCTTTTCTCTAAAGAAGTCTTTTCATGCACAGGTTTCCTAGGAAGTGTTTTGTTTAATGAAGTGAAAAATACAAGTAAGAGAAGAGCAAATATAAATCATAGCTAAAGCAGTAAAAGAACATGTCTGGGTTTGAAATACAGGCATGAGCACACATTAAAAGGTTGAGAGAAGCAAGTCCTGTTCTTTGGACTGTGACAAAGGAAACACGTAACAAGCCCTTTAGAAGGTGGTTACGGGGAAAAAAAAAAAAAAGAAGGTGGTTACGTTAAGAGGCTTTGGTAATAAGAAATGGGCTCCTCCAGAACTCAGGGAAACATGACAGCCTAGTAGGCTAAGTTAAACGTATCCAGAGAAGGCAGGGCCAAGTTTCCAAATACTACTTGACTTGACTCTGAAGTATTGAGTACAGTTCTGTCTTTGCCTTATTTTTTTCGTATCAAAGATTGTGAAAAAAATTACTGTGGGTATGTTCTCTTCATTCTGGGAATACATTCTTCTCCCCAACCCCTCTACCCTAAAATTCACCTGCTGTCTTCCATGTTGAAATGTTCCAAGTATTCTTAAAACCTTTTATCCTTTGGATTGAGTAATCCTCTTTTTTCTCAACCATATTTGGTTTATACATGACCTCCAATGTTGCTTGTTTTGTTTCTCTTCACATGTAATGTTTGTTTCTGCTTTCCCAGGAACACTCTTGACAGTGAGATGTTGGGTCTCAGGAGGCTCTCCAGGTGTGCAGTCCTTTTTTATGCATAAACATGTTTTTTTAAAGTGTAACTTCTGTGGCATGGTCAGCACTGATTAGGCGAAAAGTGCAGTCTTAAGCATGTGAAATAATGGTTTTTATTTGGATACCAATTTATCTCATGAATAAAGGAAACAGTATAGTTTAGGAGTATAGTTAGTAAAGTGAGCTGAGAAATTAGTCTAGATATAGTCAGGACCCTTAATCTGTTGCCAGCTTTGCCCGGGGCAGCAAGCCCCTGCCCCAGTCATTGTGGCTGTGCTGCAGCAGAGGTAGAGAGGCTGAGAATGTGGTGGCCCTGGTTGTGACCAGGGGCTGGGGGGTGCGGATTTCTTTTCAGGATTGTCTCTTATAGACTGGGGATGGTGGAGGGATCAGAATCAGTGTTGATGATCCAAGTGATACCAGTCTGTATTGGTGCCTATGCATTGGGTTAGTGCTTCTTGAGCATGAATACATTTCTTTAGTCTCTGGTCTTGTTTGTGTTTTCTTTCTTTAAAGCCATCCATTCTTTTGCATGTTACTTACGATTTTAAAAACAGCCCTTCAGTTGCCATATGTAGTCCTAGTAATCATCCTGTGGTGCTTTTATTTTCGCCTCTGCTACCTGGCATTCATGGAGTGTCAGTTGCTTGCAGAACACCAGACTGTCCTCTTACAGGTCGTAAAGGAAAAGTTGAGTCATCATCTCTACCTTCCAGGAATTGACTGACCGGGAAATGAGGCAGGTTGAAAACAAATGAAATTATGTGGGAGCACTGTAGTAGAATAACTGTGTGAGGCACACGGTTGTATAGTTGTATGGAAGTGTTGTGTGATTGCCCAAATAGCTTTCAGAAATGTGATTTCCCTATCATGCTTTTCTTTGAAAGTTATATGTTTGAAGTTATCTACATTTGCTACCATACATAGTCCATTCTATACAATTACTGTATTAGTATCTTCTTCCTACTGTTTCCCTTAAGAAACGTTTCCTTAATTGGTAAATTTAAGAAAAAGACCATGGATTGGTATTTCTTTTACATGACTCATAGTATGTGGCACTTGGTTCTGAGTAGTAGAAGAAGAAACAGAAGTGTGGAGTACTGTTATAACCCCGTACTCTGAACCCTGACTGCCCAGGTTCAAATCCCAGTTCTTATTAGCTCTATGATTTGAACTTCATCACAATTTCCTCATCTGAAAAAAGAGTTGATGACAAAAACCTACACAGGATTGCTGTGAGGACCTGATTGCTTAATATGCCTGAAACTCACGGAACTGGGCCTGAATACTCGCTGAATGTAGCTCTGATTATTTCCTGGAGGTATTTCCTGTTGACATCAAGACATGGTAGGTTTCATTTTGCTTTTAGTCAGATGTTATTGGACCGGGAAATTCATTAAGATGAATAAAAAGGTTTTGCTCCTTGAAGATGAAATATAAAAGCCTTGTAAAAGAAGGAACCTTTGGGTTTACTTAGCTTCACAGCAGGTACCACTAGAGATCTAGGGCCAGGGAGGTGAAGGCCAGAAGACCTTGAAGCCTGTGAGTTGGGTTGACTTTGATTTGAAGCCCTTGGTAAGAGCTGGCTTTTTGTCATTTACTTGTATGATAAAAGCAGCCTGGTGACTTTCGCTGATTCAAGTCTCAGTTCTCATTACTCACTTTATGGCCTTAGGTATTCACTTAAGTCTCCAAGCCTTTGTGTCTACATCTCCAAAATTGGGGTAATAATTGTACTTGGTTCTTAGAGTTTGAGGATTAATGATAAGTCCTTAGCACAGTCCCTGGCATGTGGTAGAAGAGTTATCTGTAACTATAAATAGTAATCTTTTGTGTATATCAAATATAAATATATAATAAATAATAGCTTAATAGTAAAAATAATGATAAGATTTAAGAAAGTGGTTGGCCACAAACTATGAAGGTTAGGACTAACACCATGGCATGAAAAATTAAAAGGGAAGATCAGATCTAGAAGGGCTGTGAAGGTCCTCTAGGACTTGGTGATAAACTAAGAGAAGCAAAAAGTGACATTGATTCCAGTGTTTTAGGCTGAGTTTGGGGGTCAAAAGGATGGTAAGGTGGTGGTCTTGGAAAATCAGGGATTCAGAGTGAAGCCTCCACTAACTCATGATCTTTTAAATTAGAAAAAATACCCACTTTTCAAAACACTTGACGTTCATTTATTGGAAAATTGTTGTAATATAATGACTTCGTTAGCAGAAGACCATAGTGCTAACAAGACCATAGACTTCTAAAATTGTGTGTTTAATATAACAGCATCTGTGATCTGAATTGATATCCTCTTTAGTATGGCACCCTTAAGTGCATAATGATGAACAACCCTGGTTTTGAACCCTCTTAAGATTTTTTTTACCCAAGTATGTTCACAGGTCCTGATTGAAAAAGAATGAGTGTGCTAGTTACCAGGTCTGGGATTTAATTATGCACCTTTCCCAAAATAGGGAAGAGTTAACAAACTGTTTACAGCTAATAGTCTGAGGGAGGAAAAGAGGTAGAATGAATAGAGGGGTTCTGAGACGAATCTAAAAATCAAAGGGGCAGTGGCATTTGAAAACAGTAAACAAAGTATCAAATAGGGTAATACGGTAGCTGTCTTTTTGTAATGTAGGGTTTATGTCATTTCAAAAGTATTTGAAGTTACTTTCAGAAGTGTGAACATAGTAAGGTTCAGCATCATATTGGAAAAGGATAGAGCAAATATTCCAGCCACTCAAACTAATATAGTTACAGAAGAATATGAAGTTTAGCTCTGAATTTTTTCTGGCAGTTAGATTGAAAGTAATTGAGGTTCTTGGTTTTAAAGGCAATATAAGGATCTGGAAAAATGTAAACAAAATAACAAAGCTGGATTAGTTCAGAGAAGATTGTGTGACCTTAATAACAAAAATTTTGCTTGCCTTTGAGGATGAAAACTAGTTACACATCACTCTCTTAAAGTGAATTATACAAGTGGAGAAGGCATAATATTAGTGTTAAAAGTCCTAAAACATTAAATGTCAACTTTTAGAGCAGTTATCAAATTCTGTGTTATCAAATCCAGGTTCTGAAGTTTTTCTTTAGAGGCTTCTTGAAGGCTAAAGACATCCAGTCTCTGCCCAGTTGTGTGGAGCTCTGCAATGCTGGAACTTTGTCCCACCTTCCCCTCCCATTATTCACTTGCTTAAGTCCTGAACTGAGAGAGTTGTTCCCCTCTCATCATCATCGGGGGATGCCACTTTGGAGAAATAGTTACCACTAGATGAAACTTCTCCTAGATCACTGTCATCAAACAATCACTTACTTGACATAGACACCAAAATACTGAGTGGGGATGTGACAGGGATGGTTCCAGAGCCACCGCAGAAGTGAGCAGTCCCAAGTGAAGACACAGGTGACAAGGGTGATCCCAGCTCTAGGCAGTGGAGTCCTTTGTGTCTCCTGATTGTATCACTTTCAGGTTGCCTCGTGCTCTGTGATGTTAGGAAGAGGCATTTCTGAGACTTAAAATCTTTACATGGAGTATTTATTTATTTTCTCATCTGTTATCCTTTATTTGAGTTTTCTTTTTTTAAAAAAAAGCATATTGAACCTCATGGAGAAAATATCTGGCCTTTGTCTTCTTTATGACCCAGAAGTAGATTGTCCAGAGGACTGGAGTAGGGGATCTGTTTGGCCACATAGTTTGCTTCTGTAATGAACTTCCTTCCATTTGTAAGATAGGAACTGGATAGAAAATATTTACCTCCACATGCTACACTGTGCCCTTTTAGTAAGTGTTGAATAGAAATTAAGTCACGGGTTATTTATTTCTATTACCTACCTCAGAGACTGATGTTTTGCTTGTTCAAGTCTGGCTTGTCTTAGATATCTGTGTCCTGAGGACATATACACAGTGGGCCAAAAATCATATTGGAAGATCATCTCTTCTAGTAATTCATTAATTCTAATAATTCTAAAAATTTGTTGGACAACTCACCTTGGGCAAGTCATTTAACTTCTCTGAGCCAGTTTCCTCAATAATTAGGAAGCTAGCCCATATGTTCCCTTACGCCTTTTTGTAACTCGGGTTCTAATCTGTAGTCCCTTGTACTTTGTCCTATAGTACTAGGACATCTATTTCCTAGCATAACATCTCACTGGGGGAATTTGGATAATGAGATATGGATTCGTACTCAAAGATGAAAATTTACTCAGGAGCTTAGGTGAACCACAGACCATTTATTCTTTAAGCTAGGCTGGGATTGTGGAATAATGGAGGGAGGGAGAAAGGACTGACCATGATAGGATAAATGCCTGAAACATTTGTACCCACTATAGAGACACTAGTCTGTCAGACAGCATCCCTTTGTTTTCTGGTAACCAGGAAATGCAGGTGTTCGGGAGTGATTGTCTTAGGAGATGGAACACTTCTGTGTGTGTGTGTGTGTTTAAGGGAGAACTGTTAGTAACAGTAGGAAATCAGCAGTTTTATTCTACTTTTGCTCTGTTCTTCAAAAAATTGATAATAGAATTTCATTTTCTTTGGTGTTAGACAATACTTGTTTTCAAGCATTGCATTTCATAAATATTCTAAACAGGTTTGTCTGGTGTTCTTGGGTACTCCTGCCAGAGTCACTGTGTTTTAATTATTTTGGAAAATTTCCTAATATTTGCTTATAGCTTCCAGCATGTTTACTGTTTGTGCCATATGTAATAAATAAATTGTAATCATTATGAAGCACCTGTTCACAAGATTAATTTTATTTCATATTCATTCTTCTGTCAAGAAAACTGAACCTGTTCTCATATTGCCCCTTTCTCCCTTCCAACAGTAAAAAGAACATAAGAAAGCAGCGAATGAAAATCTTATTCAATGTTGTTCTTGAAGCTCGTGAGCCAGGCTCAGGCAGAAGACTTTGTGATCTATTTATGGTTAAACCATCCAAAAAGGACTATCCTGATTATTATAAAATCATCTTAGAGCCAATGGACTTGAAAATAATTGAGCATAACATCCGCAATGACAAATATGCAGGGGAGGAGGGGATGATAGAAGACATGAAGCTGATGTTCCGGAATGCCAGGCACTACAACGAGGAGGGCTCCCAGGTAAGGACATGTGGGAATCCTGACTGGACGCCTAACTTAGATGATTCTCCTCAATGACTAGCTTAATACTTTGTCTTTCCTTAATTTTTTAAAATTGGAGGCAGGACATTGTAAAGGTTAAAACTTTATACTCTGTACAATTACCCCTCATTGCCTTGGGGGAGGGGATTGGTTCCAAGGGTTCCCGGACCCCTGCAGCACCAAAATCCATAGATTCTCAAGTCTCTTGTTTGAAATGTCATTACTGTTGACCGTCTGAATCTGCGGATTCCATGGATTCCGACTGTCGACTGTAATCTGACATCTTAGATTTGAGTCCTGTCTTGCTAATTCCTATGTAAGTAACTTATCTTTTCTGAGTCTCATCTGTGAAATGGGGTTAACAGTAGTCCTTGCGTCAGGGTTGTTGTGGGATTAGAGTGAGCTCATGTATACAGAATATGTTACATAGTGCCTGGTATTCAAACACTCAAATGAAAGCCAAGGGACAGTAAAATCTTTCATCATTATTGTTACTACTATCCTTAGTTACCATGCTTCTCTAAGGATAGTCTATAAAATGGTGTAATTAGATAAATAGAATGGGAAAGACTGGAGATCTCTTCAAGAAAATTAGAGATATCAAGGGAATATTTCATGCAAGGATGGGCACAATAAAAGACGGTGTGGACCTAACAGAAGCAGAAGATATTAAGAAGAGGTGGCAAGAATACACAGAAGAAATATACAAAAGAGGTCTTCATGACCCAGATAACCACGATGGTGTGAAAACTCACCTAGAGCCAGACATCCTAGAGTGTGAAGTCAAATGGGCCTTAGGAAGCATCACTACCAACAAAGCTAGTGGAGGTGATGGAATTCCACTTGAGCTATTTCAAATCCTGAAAGATGATGCTGTGAAAGTGCTGCACTCAATATGCCAGCAAATTTGGAAAACTCAGCAGTGGTCACAGGACTGGACAAGGTCAGTTTTCATTCCAATCCCAAAGAAAGGCAATCGCAAAGAATGCTCAAACTACCTCACAATTGCACTCATCTCACACGCTAGCAAAGTAATGTTCAAAATTCTCCAAGCCAGGCTTCAGCAATACGTGAACTGTGAACTTCCAGATGTTCAAGCTGGTTTTAGAAAAGGCAGAGGAACCAGAGATCGAATTGCCAACATCCGCTGGATCATCGAAAAAGCAAGAGTTCCAGAAAAACATCTATTTCTGCTTTATTGACTATGCCAAAGCCTTTGACTGTGTGGATCACAATAAACTGTGGAAAATTCTGAAAGAGATGGGAATACCAGACCATCTGACCTGTCTCTTGAGAAACCTGTATGCAGATCAGGAAGCAACATTTAGAACTGGACATGGAACAACAGACTGGTTCCAAATAGGAAAGGGAGTACATCAAGGCTGTGTATTGTCACCCTGCTTATTTAACTTCTATGCAGAGTACATCATGAGAAACACTGGGCTGGAAGAAGCACAAGCTGGAATCAAGATTGCCGGGAGAAATATCAATAACCTCAGATATGCAGATAATACCACCCTTATGGCAGAAAGTGAAGAGGAACTTAAAAAGCCTCTTGATGAAAGTGAAGGAGGAGAGTGAAGAAATTGGCTTAAAGCTCAACATTCAGAAAACTAAGATCATGGCATCTGGTCCCATCACTTCATGGGAAGTAGATGGGGAAACAGTGGAAACAGTATCAAACTTTATTTTTTTGGGCTCCAAAATCACTGCAGATGGTGATTGCAGGCATGAAATTAAAAGACCCTTACTCCTTGGAAGGAAAGTTATGACTAACCTGGATAGCATATTAAAAAGCAGAGACATTACTTTGCCAACAAAGGTCCGTCTAGTCAAGGTTATGGTTTTTCCAGTGGTCATGTATGGATGTGAGAGTTGGATGGTGAGGAAAGCTGAGCACTGAAGAATTGATGCTTTTGAACTGTGGTGTTGGAGAGGACTCTTGAGAGTCCCTTGGACTGTAAGGAGATCCAACCAGTCCATCCTAAAGGCGATCAGTCCTGGGTGTTGATTGGAAGGACTGACGCTGAAGCTGAAACTCCAATACTTTGGCCACCTCACGCGAAGAGTTGACTCATTGGAAAAGACCCTAATGCTGGGAAGGATTGGGGGCAGGAGGAGAAGAGGACGACAGAGGATAAGATGGCTGGATGGCATCACCGACTCGATGGACGTGGGTTTGGGTAGACTCCGGGAGTTGGTGATGGACAGGGAGGCCTGGCGTGCTGTGATTCATGGGGTCGCAAGGAGTCGGATATGACTGAGCTACTGAACTGAACTGACAACAGTGACCACAGGACTGGAAAAGGTCAGTTTTCATTCCAGTGCTGAAGAAAGGCAATCCCAAAGAATGTTCAAACTACCACACAATTGCACTCATCTCACACGCTTGCAAAGTAATGCTCAAAATTCTCCAAGCCAGGCTTCAACAGTACATGAGCTGAGAACTTCCAGATATTCAAGCTTGATTTTAAAAAGGCAGAGGAACCAGAGATCAAATTGCCAACATCCATTGGATTATAGAAAAAGCAAGAGAATTCCAGAAAAACACCTCCTGCTTCGTTGACTACACTGAAACCTTTGACTGTGTGGATCACAATAAACTGTGGAAAATTCTTAAAGAGACAGGAATACCAGACCACCTTAGCTGCCTCCTGAGAAACCTGTATGCAGGTCAGAAGCAACAGTTAGAACCAAACATGGAACAACGGACTGGTTCCATATTGGAAAATGAGTACATCAAGGCTGTATATTGTCACCTGCTTATAGTATGTTCAGAGTATATCATGTGAAATGTTGGACTGGATGAAGCAAAAGTTAGAATCCAGATTGCTAGGAGAAATATCAGTAACCTCAGATATATAGATGATTACCACCCTTATAGCAGAAAGTGAAGAGGAACTGAAGAGCCTCTTGATAAAGGCGAAAGAAGAGAGTGAAACAACTGGCTTAAAACTCAGCATTCAAAAAACGAAGATCCTGGCATCTCGTCCCATCACTTCATGGCAGATAGATTGGGAAACAGTGGAAACGGTGGCAGACTTTATTTTCTTGGGCTCCGAAATCACTGCAGATGGTGACTGCAGCCATGAAATTGAAAGATGCTTGCTCCTAGGAAGAAAAGCTATGACCAACCTATACAGCATATTTAAAAGCAGACATGTTACTTTGCTGACAAAGGTCTGTATAGTCAAAGCTGTGGTTTTTCTAGTAGTCATGTAAGAATGTGAGAATTGGACCATAAAGAAAGCTGAGTGACAAAGAATTGACACTTTTGAACTGTGGTATTGGGGAAGACTCTTGAGAGTCCCTTGGACTGTGAAGAGATCAAACCAATCAATCCTAAAGGAGATCAATCCTAAGCATTCATTGGAAGGACTGATGCTGAAGCTGAAGCTCCAGTACTTTTGATGCGAAGAGCCCACTCATTAGAAAAGCCCCTGGTGATGGGAAAAATTGAAGGCAGGAGAAGAAGGGGACGACAGAGGATGAGATGGTTGGATGGCATCACCAACTCAACGGACATGAGTTTGAGCAAACTCCGGGAGATGTGAAGGATAGGGAAACCTGGTGTGCTGTAGTCCATGGGTCACAAAGAGTTGGACACAAGTGAGCACCTGAAAAACAACAGCAGCAATATAAATAATAGGATATTTTCAATAAAACACCTTTAAATAATTGATTTTGTTAGGAAGCATCTTGATTTTCAGTTCTTCATCAGTAAAGCTATGATATATTCTTCCTTTCATATATTTTTCTACTCAGTATCCTTTATCTACTTTATTTTTTATTAATAAATTGAAGTATAAGTGACATGCATTTCAAGTGTACAACATGGTGATTGAATATTTGCATATATTGCAAAATGATCACATTAAGTCTAGTTAATACCATCACCATATGCAGTTAACAATTTTTTTTCTTATGATGAAAACTTGTAAGATCTACTATCTTAGCATCCTGCAAATATACAATACAGTGTTACTAAGTATAGTTGCCATGCTGTACATTACATCCCCATGATTTATTTATTTTATAGCTGGAGTTTGTACCTTTTGACCCTGTTACTCCTCTTGCTCATCCTCTGGCAGCCATCAGTCTATTCTCTGTATCTATGAACTTGAGATTTTTTGGGGGCCGAGGAATGGTATTTTAGTTTCCTTATAAGTGAGATCATAGAGTATTTGTCTTTCTCTGTCTTACCTTACTTATTTCATTTAGCACAATGCCCTCAGGATTTGTCTTCCATGTTGTCGCAGATGGTAGGATTTCATTCTTTTTATGGCTGAATGGTGTTCCTGTCTGTGTGTGACGTGTTCTTTATCCAGTCACTCTTCCATGAACACTTAGGTTGTTTCCATGTCTTGGCCATTGTAAATATGCTGCAGTGAACATGGTTTGGAGGTCCATAGATCTTTTCTGAGTTTTCTTTGTCTACTCTAAATTTCCCAGAAATGAAAGTACATTTTCAAATCATTTATATTTCCATTCTTATGTTACTGCATTTGAATATAAAATAAAGTAGGCTCTGAGGATGCTTGTAATCAGAGAAATGGTTGTCTTCTGTCATTGGGGTTTACACTGTCCTCAGTGTCATTGGGTAATGTGCCACTTGTCTGCCACTGGTAGAGAAAAAAGCCACCCCTAAGAGAGGTTGCCAAAAAAGAGAGATCAGTTATTCCTTCAGTCCCTCTGCTCTGGTGGTATTCAGGGAGGAGAGCCTTTGGACTGGGGTGGGGAGTGTGGGAGGAGGCAACTGTGGGGGCCAAGCCACTGGGTGAGTAACTTTGTCCTTGGCTATATATTATCACCCTTGGCTCAGCCTTCCGAGAGAGAGACTAAGCAGAGATTATTGCTTTTCACAAATCAGATTCCAGGCTATGAGCGCACACTGATATTAAATCTCTTTTAATAATATTTGAGATGTTTTTCTCCAACCATCATGTATTTTTAACTTCCAATTAGCTAAGTCTGCTACCTAGAGGGTCCAGTGTAAGAGAGATTTATGAAGAAACAGCACATGTAAATATGTTTCAGAACTTCTGCAGAAACTTGTAGTGATTCTACTACAGTAATTCTCAAACTTCAGCCAGCATGGGTGCACATTAGAAATACCTGGAAAGCTTTAAACAATGAACCAAGACCCATCCCACAGAGATGGGATTTGTTGCTCTGTTGTGATCTCAGACTTTATTGCTTTAGTTCTCAACTGTCCTAACCTGTGTTTTTAAAACTACTTTATGGATACATATACTTCAATAGAAAGCTTCTTAGAAAATAATTGTAATTTTATTTGTAATTGAATATAGGTGTACAATGATGCACACATCCTGGAGAAGTTACTCAAGGATAAAAGGAAAGAGCTGGGCCCACTGCCTGATGATGATGACATGGCATCTCCCAAACTCAAGCTGAGTAAGGCAGCCTCACACTTCATGGTTCAGTTCAGTCTGTCAAGTATGGGTTGGTTGGTGTAGTTGCTAAGTCGTGTCTGACTGTTGCGACCCCATGGACTGTAGCCTACCAGGCTCCTCTGTCCATGGGATTCTCCACGTAAGAGTATTGGAGTGGGTTGCTATTTCCTGATTTACTGAAATATTTAATTAATTGGTGAACATAATTGAACTTGCACTCCAGCACAGAGTTTCTTGGTTTCTCTCAAGCACTCTCTTCTGTATTTTAAGTAAACATAAAAGCGCATGAGGAATAGAAGAATATAATGTCAGAAGGTTTTGTTTACTTTTTTTGAATGCAGTGGACATTTTGTAAATGTTAAATAGTGAGACTAGATACTTTTTCTACATATGATGCCTGGAAAAAGTATAGGGGCAGGTTTTAATTTTCTTCCTGTTTTTAGGTCTGTTTGTTTGCTAAATTACTGGAATTAAAAGTTAGTCCCTCCTCCAAAAAACAGTGAGTCCTTCCTAGACAGAATTTGAGAGGTTAGAGATGTCTAGCTACTGTACTGTAAGTTAACTCAGCTATCTGTTGAGTGGGCTGTGAACTGTTGTTATGTTAAAAACTGTGAGAGGGACTTAGCTGGCAGTCCATCGGTTAGGATTTTGCCTTCCAGTGCAGGGGTTAGGGTTTGGTCCTGGTTGAGGAGCTGGGACCCCCAAGCCTTGCAGCCAAAAAAAAAAAAAAAACAAAACCACATAACCACTAGTATTGTAGCAAATTCTGTAAAGACTTTAAAAATGGTCATGTCCAAAAAACAAAGCAAACTGTAAAGAGAAGAAAGAAAGCAAAAATAATTAGTACCATTGGGCTAAAGAAGAGGTTTCTGCCTTATTTAAAATATATAAATAAATACCAAAGAAATGATAGTGGTGTTGTCAAATATTCTTTAGAGTCATATTTGCTAAAATGGAAAGAACAAACTCTAATTTTTTGTATGGAATGACTAAACTGAATTTGCAATAGTTTTGGGTATGATTTATTGCTTAAGTGATCATTCCTTTTTGTTAAGCTACTTATTTATTTTTTCATGTAATTATAAAAGCATACAACAATGAAAACCTTCTAATTTTTCACTTGCAGGAATGAAAGTCTCCTAATTTATAGGGACATAATATCTTTTAAAACTAAAATTAATTATATAAGTTGAGTTAAGAAACTAATGACAGATACTTTAATAGTAACTGTATTAGTTATTGTTTAGTTAATAGTAAATATAGAACTAAATTATATAAATACATGTATATATTTTTTTAAAGTTCAGGGAGAGGAGATTTTACCATGCAGTGTTAATTTTCTTTTCATTTCTCAGTGTTATATTATGAAAAACTCAAAACATACACAAATATAAAGAACAGTACAATGAATCCCTGTCTATACCTGTTACTCAGCATTTATCAAGATTGTGCCATACTTATTTCCTATATTCCCTGTGCCCTTCTTTTTTCTTTGTTCTGAATTATAAGGCACATCCAGTCATGTCATTTTATTTCTATATAGTTTATTATGCATCTTTAAAATATGCAGATACTTTCTTAAATAATCATGACATCATTGTCACACATTACAAAATTAGGAGTTTCTTGGTTTCCTCTAATGGCTTATAAATCTTCAAATTTTACTGATTGTCTCACAAATATATTTTTACAGTTTCTTCCAATCAGGATCTAGTTAAGTTCTGTGTATTACATTTGATTATTTTACTTAAACTCATACTTCAGAGCAATCCGCCTCCTTTTTTTCATCCTCCTGCTGTTGACTCTAGAAACCTGGTCACTTCCTTGTACAGTCCAGAGTTCTTAGTTACTTAGTTTACTTCCTTAAGATGTCAGTTTACTTTTTCCTTATTTCTTAGAAATGGACATTAACTTCAATGGCTGGATTAGATGCAGTTTCAACTTGTCAAGTAAGGTCCACACGTTGCATTTGATTGATAGTTCTTTTTTTTTTTTTCCATTTCAATTTGTTTCAATTGTTTATTAACGGACCAGATTACAAAAATAATCCTGGTAGATACCTTAGTTCATCCTTCTAATAAGCCTGTTGATCTGGTCTTCCCTGTTGCCAGCATCTCCACCTTCTACAAAATGGGTGGTCTTTTTCTTCATTCCACCTCGTGGAGAAGACAATTTAAAGGGCCACAGGAAGTTGTTTGCTTCTTTGAAACGTTTTCCAACAGTATAGTTCTCATGAATCAGATCCTCCATGCAGATGATTCCGTATTTCCCAAGAGATCGAGCAATCAACGCGTTGTCTGTCAGGGCAATTCGCTTTTTGTTGATTTTGCCATAACCATGCTTGTAGATCAATTCATTTACAGACTTCAGATTTGGGTACCCTCATGCAATGTATGGCTCCACAATTCTCAGCATGTTAATTGATGCCTTGTTGAGCTTCACAAAGGTGCCATTGAAGATCTGCCGGAGGCGAAGGAGCTGCAGCACCTTTCGAACCTTTGGGCTCACACCGTTGATACCTCTGATCCTGATGACAAATGCCAATTTGGGTTCCGCGGGTACATAGAAGTTGCCAGCTTTCCGTGCCATCCTAGCCATTCGAATTTCGGTTCTGTACATCTGCCTGTATTCCTTGTGGTAATGCTTAGCTTTTTCATAAATAAGCTTCCTCCTTGCCTTTCGAAGCATCTTTTGGGCAAACTTCTTTCTCAGGCGCTTGATCTTAAGCTCTGCGAAATTCTTTCGCTTTTTCTTAAGGGTTTCTGGCACAGCAGGAACCTTCTTTTTCTTCTCTTCTGCACCCTCCATGGTTCCAGCCGGGAAAGAGAGATTGATAGTTCTTTTAGTCTGTAAGTTCTCCATCTCTTTTTGTCTTGCAGTTTGTTAAGGAAATTGGGTTTGTACTGTAGTTTTCCACAGTCTAGGTTTTTGTAATTGTATCCCTTTGGTGCAGTATTCACGTGTTCCTTTGTCCTTTGTATTTCCTATAAATTGGTAGTTGATCAGATCCAGATTTTAAATTTGATTCTTCACTCACTTTGGCACAGAAACTGACATAAGAGGTAGTATAGTCTTCCATCAGGTGGCATGTGATACCTGGTTGTTTCTTTAAATTATGTTAATAGCTATTGATGCATGCTACATAAATTTATTGAAGAGATGTAAAGTAGTACTAGTTTAATTTTATCATTGCTTGCTCAGTTACTAACTGAAATCCTTCTATGTAGAGAAACTGCCTCATCTGTATTTGGTTACCCAGTGGATGGGTTTTTTGTTTGTATGTATTGTTTTGGTTTTTGAAAGGATAAAAGCTAGATTTCCCTTTTCATTTACCAGTTTTCAAAGAGACAAGGTAGTGCATTGGCTTACTAAAATCCTGTAGCATCTACCCCATTGTTTGTTTTTATTTATCATTAAGGACTATTAGATTTAAACATATTCCTGAGTTTTAACCCATTGCAATTATGGTTCTTGTTGATATTTACTGTTGTCGCAGGCTGGCTGCTGTGGTCTTTTGAGCTGACCATAGTAAGAAGTCGTTGATAGACTCTTACTGTCTAGCGTCTCAAGATACAGCAAACTGATCTTGTGTAGACTGGGAATCAACCATTTGCCGAAGAGCTAATAACATTAGTTTTTGAAATCAGTATTCTAAAAATATAGTCAGAATTATTTAGGGATATACTGCAACTGGGTTGGTCACTGTTTCTAGAATTTTCAGTGGACAGGGCTAAGAAATTTTGTATTTTATATTTAAAGAGAAAATTCACCATAAGTTCATATTGATACTCTCAGTTGAGATGCCAAGCCACAAGGTTTTTATTCACTGTCCTCTGTTTTAATGTGTTTATCTCTTTTTCTGCCTTGATGAAAATCTCAGTTCTCCAGGATACCATAGGAGATGGAATTAGAGTGTCACATAACTGCTCATTTCCTTTATTCTGCCTTATTCACACTGTCTCAACATAACAGTACTTACTGTCCCACCAAAAATATGAGTACTGAAAATAGTTTGTTTTTCTAGTTCTTTCTTTGTTGATGGGATATATTTCACTAGAAAAATGCTAATTATTTTTTTTTATACATCACTTGAAATAATTCCTTCCTTATGGTTAGGCTATCAACTATATACAAATTTAGGTTCATTTGTTTTATCCATTTAACATTAAATCTTTTATTTTAGGTAGGAAGAGTGGTATTTCTCCTAAAAAATCAAAATACATGACTCCAATGCAGCAGAAACTAAATGAAGTCTATGAAGCTGTAAAGAACTATACTGATAAGAGGGGTCGCCGTCTCAGTGCCATATTTCTGAGGCTTCCCTCCAGATCGGAGCTGCCTGACTACTATTTGACCATTAAAAAGCCCATGGACATGGAAAAAATTCGAAGTCACATGATGGCCAACAAATACCAAGATATAGACTCCATGGTTGAGGACTTCGTCATGATGTTTAACAATGCCTGTACATACAATGAGCCTGAGTCTTTGATCTACAAAGATGCCCTTGTCCTACACAAAGTCCTGCTTGAAACTCGGAGAGACTTAGAAGGAGATGAGGACTCGCATGTCCCAAATGTAACCTTGCTGATTCAGGAGCTTATCCATAATCTTTTTGTGTCAGTCATGAGTCATCAGGATGATGAAGGAAGATGCTACAGTGATTCATTAGCAGAAATTCCTGCTGTGGATCCCAGCTTTCCAAACAAACCTCCTCTTACTTTTGACATAATTAGGAAGAATGTTGAAAATAACCGCTACCGACGGCTTGATTTATTTCAAGAGCATATGTTTGAAGTATTGGAGAGGGCAAGAAGGATGAATCGGTATGTTTTCAAAGTCATTCCTTTTTGAGAAGGTGTGACATTTAATGTAAAATAGAAGAAAGAATTTGCTTTGATGTGCTATTTCAGCATACAGTTGGTGGGGTGCTATTTTGAATTTTAATTAGAATGTATAGAGAGTAAGAATGTTCTAGGGGAGAGAAGACACTACTGAATTGTCTAAGGCCAATGAGAGGAAGAAATGAGAGACAAAATTGAGGATATGTTGAAAAGGATAAACTTTTAAAATATAGCCTTTCATAGGACATGTATTTTAAAAGGATGGAATGCTTTTAATTAGAAATAATAAAGTAGCTCTAAAATATTGATCTGAGCTTACACTGATTTAAATTTGATTGCCATTTCAGACTCCTCAAAGGGCTTCTTTTTAATTTCAGATTTGTCACTTTTAAGTTCATTCTGCAGACATTAAATGTTATGAAAAGAAGAGGCAGTCAAATTTAAATTTCCATCAAACTTAAATCCCCTTCAAATTTTGATCTATGCTGTATATGTGTCACACAACAATAGCATATACTCAGCTGTGGAAACAGTTTCAGTTCAGCAATTATGGTGTGTCTTCTTTGTGCTCTTGGGATCACCTGGGGAGAATCAAAGAGTTAAGAATACAAACCCTACCTTCCTAGAGCTTATTATCTGTCATGCTGATTGCTAGACCTTTAGTCAGTGGGCATGGGGTAATTCCAGTCAGGGACTTTATGAAGCCTGGGTTTGCTCTGGATCTTGAAAGAAAAGTGAAAAGTAATATTTGCTCTTCCTATTGAGTGCTTGCCCTTTGTAAAGTACCATGTAGACAATCTCTAACCCTTACTATAGACATCATAGGTAAGCAGTAATCTTCCAATTTGAATATGAAGACGTGCACGACAGAGAGAAGTAACTTGCCGTACTCACACAACTAGTGAGTGCAGTGGCTTATCTTGTTCCTCACTGCAGAGCGCTGCTGCTGAGCCAGTCACCAGGCCAGTCAGCAGTACAGCCGGGGATGGTAAGACTTGAGCTCTGTGCTCTAAGAGCTTAAAGTCTGATAGTTGGAACAGCACCTGTGCTTAGGGAGCAGTCATTCCCGGCATGAGAGAACATTTAAGGACTTGCTTGGTATTTAGTAAGATGGTGGAGTAATAAACTTCTTTAGGGTTCTAAAGAGCATGAGATATCAGGGAAGCATGGGGAAATGGGTGGGATTCACATCAGGTAAGTGGTGTGAGTAAAGGCATAAGGTTAGGAAATGAGTGTGGTGTGTTCCCAGGACAGGTAGAGTTATTAGGGTCAGGTTGGAGAGGCCTCTGAGAGACACATTTCAGATATGGTCCTTATTCTTCAACAGTGCAGGGAGAAATAAAGGGAAATAAAGCGGGGGTTGGGGGGGTGGTGCAGAGAGAAAGAGAAATAAAGCGGGGGCGTGGGGGGAGTGTATCCTGCAGTCAGAATCTGTGTTCAGTTATTTCTTAGTTTTCATTTATCCTAAAAATAGTTATTAAATGTAGCTACCAGTTATGAGCATGTTCTGGATACATGGAATATACCAGTGGGCAAAACAGACAAACCCTTCCCTCATAGAGCTTAGAGTTCTATTCTTGTTTTCAGTTTACTTAAACAGTCCTTAAGTCTAAAATCACTCCTCTTCTCCCTACCCCACACCCTACCCCCATTACTTCTTGGGCTTAGTTCTGTGAATGAGTCTTCCAAAATACATTTGTCTCTTAGATTATTATTGGGCTTCCCTCGTGGCTCAGATGGTAAAGAGTCTGCCTGCAGTTCAGGAGACCCAGGTTTGATCCCTGGGTCGGGAAGATCCCCTAGAGAAGGAAATGGCAACCCACTCCATTATCCCTTGCCTGGAAAATTCCATGGACGAGGAGCCTGGCAGGCTATACTCCGTGGAGTCGCAGAGAGTCAGACACGACTGAGCGACTTCACTTTCTTTCTTTCTTAGATTATTAGCAGCTTTGTTCCTTGCATAGATAATATGATTATTGTAGGAACTAAGCAGATTTCTATCTGTTAGAAATAAGCTCTTTTCTTTCTCCCATTGTTGACCTGATTAGTTTTTGCTATTGAGGCCTAGGAGGTAAGAGTCCAACGTAACTTTACAGTATCCCCTTCTTTGTCTGAGGTTTCACTTTCTGCAGTTTCAGTTACCCAAGATCAGCCCAGATCCAAAAACACTAAATGAAAAACCCAGAAGTAAACAATTTGTAATTTTTAAATTACACAATTTAATTTTTAAATTACACGATGTTCTGAGTGCATGATGGAATTATAAACCTGCTCTTTGAATGTAGCATGGATTATCAAAAGTGCATTTTCAGTTTTAATTTTATACTTGTAACTATAAGCTCTTATAGAATTAATTTCAAGTGAACAGCCTTCCGGAGAAGGCAATGGCAACCCACTCCAGTACTCTTGCCTGGAAAATCCCATGAACGGAGGAGCCTGATGGGCTGCAGTTCATGGCGTCGCAGAGTCGGACACGACTGAAGCAACTTAGCAGCAGCAGCAGTAGCAGCAGAACAGCCTTCAGAGTCTCTATTCAGAAAATAGGCATCAAAATAGTGTTGTTCGAGTTTCTTCCTTGGCCAGTTTTATTGTTTTCCTACAAGTGTTAGCATTTCTGTAACCTGAAAAGATTCCAGAATCTCCCTGGAAACACTCATCTGGGTTGTTATTGGCAGTGTTTTAGGCTGCCAGGTCACCTGTGCTTGTGAGCAGCATTCTGGAGCCTTCTCTCAAGTTTGATGCTCTAATAGTTGGTGTCAGCAAGCAGCTGACTGGGTTTGGCTGCAGCATCCACACTGCCCTGACCAGAATGCCTCCATGGCTGCTGCTAAGTCTTTGTCTCTGGTTACCTTTGTGAATAATTTTTCAAACCCTGATATTCCTAGTAGTTAGTAGAATTATCTTTAGGCCTTCCTCAGACCAACAGTGGATGACAAATAGTAATAAAATTTCTTTGAGTCTAAATTATGAAGTTCATTTTGCCCAATCGTCTCATTTTATAAATGGGGCTGCTGCTGCTGCTAAGTTGCTTCAGTCGTGTCTAACTCTGTGCAACCCCATAGACGGCAGCCCACCAGGCTCCCCCAACCCTGCGATTCTCCAGGCAAGAACACTGGGGTGGGTTGCCATTTCTTTCTCCAATGCAAGAAAATGAAAAGTGAAAGTGAAGTAGCTCAGTCGTGTCTCACTCGCAGCGACCCCATGGACTGCAGCCTACCAGGCTGTTCCGTCTGTGGGATTTTCCAGGCAAGAGTACTGAAGTGGGGTGCCATTGCCTTTTCCGTGTAAATGGGGAGAATCTCTTAAAAGTTTTCAGTATGACACAGATGATTTTTTTTTTTCTGTCTTTCATTGTGTTGCCTCTGCTGGTTCCCCAGAATTATGTAGTTATTTCTCAGGAACTAAAATGAACACTAACTCTGAGGCCTGCAACCATTTTGTGATGTTCTCAGGACTTTGAAGTTTAGGTTCAAATATTTACTGAGTCCTAGCAGCCTAGACAACCATAATATAGATCCAAAAAAAAAAAAAAAATGGGCTGAATCTTCTGTTAATATTTTATCTAGTGTGTTGATCCCTTAACTAAAAGAAAGCTAAAATTAATCCCAAGATTAGATTCAGGTAAGTGTTACACATGGTATGAAGCCTTAGTATAGTCCTTGGTTCTGGCAGCCATCTTCTGTTGCCAAACTTAGCTAATGCATGTACCACGTTTCTGCCCCAGGAAGCTGGGTGAGGCTTTTCCTTTTACATGAGCTGTATAGGGAGTGAGCCTTAAGGAAAGGGAAACTGGTGGGCAGGAGGCTCACTGAGGTAAAATTGAACAAATTTTAAGGAGATACCCATATTAGAACTGCTCAGAAGTCACCACTGTATCAGTGACTACATTAAAGAAGCATTTCACGGGATGCTTTAACATATGATCAGGGTGTTTAAAAGAAGCATATTGTGTGTCAATGAATGTTCTTGATGCTGTTACAGGACAGATTCTGAAATATATGAGGACGCAGTAGAACTTCAGCAGTTTTTTATTAAAATTCGTGATGAACTCTGCAAAAATGGAGAGATCCTTCTTTCACCAGCACTCAGCTATACCACAAAACATTTGCATAATGATGTGGAGAAAGAAAAGAAGGAAAAACTGCCAAAAGAAATAGAGGAAGATAAACTAAAACGAGAAGAAGAAAAAAGAGGTTAGTTTCTTTTCACTTTGTTAAATATGAAGAAACATTATTATACTCTGTTCTAGCTGCTCTTGCTGTGGAGTAGACCTCTCTTTGTGTAAATGAAGACTCAGGGCGTTGGCTCTTACAAAATGGACATGGTAAGCTGGAAATGTTTTTGTCATTGTCAGCTTAATCATCAGACTGGGAAAGATTGGAAGTTGCCTGTGACACAGCTCTTACTCTTAGTATTTCAAGAACAGAGTCAGTTAATTCACAAATGTGGCGGCTTAATACCTCTTAATACTACTGGTAGATAAAAACCTAAGGGGCCCATCTTAGGCTCGAAAGCATTCTGAGCAGTGAGTGCATTAAGTTTCTGCCCTGTTGTTCAACAGCATGGCTGTCCTTATATGGACTCAGACAAGTAGATGTTTGGGTTGAACCACATAAGGAGGAGGAAATTTTTATTTTAATTGTATCAACCTAAAAATGTTACTTTGAAAAAAAAAAAAAAAGTTTGGAGAAGGGAATGGCAACCCACTCCAGTATTCTTGCCTGGAGAATCCCATGGACAGAGGAGCCTGGAGGTCTACAGTCTGTGGGGTCACAAAGAGTCGGACATGACTGAGTGACTAATATTTTTTGTATTTTACCGGAAAATACTCCTGTTAGGTTTTATTCCAGTTGAACTAAAATAAGGAATCAACCATTAGCCTAATTCCTAGGAGAGGTACTTTAAACTTGAAAGAATATGTATCTTATATGTAGCTGACCATCATAATACAGAGTTATTTAAACTTCTTGACACCCTGCAATTAAAGTTATTTTTATAAACCAAAAAAAAAAAAAAAAAAAAAAAAAGTTACTTTGAGTCACTTGCCAGAGCTTAGAAATATTTGAAAGTAGGAACTTTTATTAGGAAGTTAATCATTCCTGAAAAAATGTTCACATAAAATCCCTAGAATGTGTAACTTTTCCAAGAGTCATATTTATCTTTGGCATCAAGTCTGCTCCTTAGAATTTTTTCCTCAGGAAAGGGAGTGAAAGAAGTTGATTTAAGCAAATTCTCATAGGCAGTGCCATATGGAAAAAAGAAGAGAAAGGAACCCAGTTGGTGAGGACTGATTTTACCAGCATAGGGCTACCTGCCAGTAGAAACCAGCAGCTTTTCCCCAGAGGAGTGTACTCATTAATGATGGTGAGAGAGAGAGCGCGTGGGTGTGTATGGGTGTGTGTTGGACTGGAAGAGGGGGTGGTCTTGTGTCTTGACCGCCAACAAAAGCAGTTGATGCAGGAATGAACTGACTAAACTTGCAGCTTTGCTTCCCCCAGGTAACAGTTGACATTGAGGAATATCCTGAAAATTACTGTAGAAGGACTCACATAAACTCCACACATTCTTGGCTGATTGGAAAGCTGCCCATGTGTAGAGTTGCGAGAAGCTGATGAGGCAAAGTGGAAAGATACACCATGCAAATAGTAACCATAATGAGTTGGAGTGGCTATATTAATCAGACAAATAAACTTTAAGAAATATTACTAGAGATGAAGAGGGACATTTTAAAATGTTAAAAGGGTCAAAAACATATAATACTTACAAATGTATATGTACCTATGGAGGAGAAAATGGCAGCCCACTCCAGTATTCTTGCCTGAGAAATCCCATGAACAGAGGAACCCGGCAGGCTGCAGTCCATGGGGTCACGGAAGAGTCAGACACAACTTAGAAACTAAGCAGCAAACAAAATGTACCTAACGGTGGGGCTGCAAAGTCCATAAAGCAAAACTGACAGAACTGAAAAGGGAAATAGTTCAACTATTAGAGTCTTGATGTATCTTTCTCAGCAAATGACAGGCTAAACCAAAAATTGGCAAAAGTATGACTCAATAAGATTAGGCTGTCATAGACTGAATATTATGTCCCCCACCAAAATTCATACGTTGTAGCCTCCAGTATGTTGGTATTTGGAGATGGGGGCCTTTTGGAGATAATTAGGTTTGGATGTAGTCACGAGAGTGCAGTCAGCACAGTGGAGTTGGTGCCATTGTAAGGGGATGAAGAGCAGGAGGACGGCGGTCTGAAGCCGGAAGTGGGTCCTCACCATCGGCCAGATCTGCCTCCAGACCTGTGAGACATGGATGTTCGTTGTTGAACCCACACCGTTGTCTGTGGTGGGTCTTCTTACAGCAGGCTGAGTTCTTGGACAGTACTGTCAGCTGGCTTGACCTGACGGACGTGTAAAACACTACACCAGTGACTACAGAATACACATTCTTGTAGAGCCTGCATGGAACATTATCTAGAAGGGACCATGAGCTGGATCATAAAACATGTTTCAAAAATTTTAAAGGATTGAAAGCATACCAAGTTTGTTCTTTGAACACAATAGGATTAGATTAGAAATTAGAAATCAGCAGAAGGAAATCTAGAAAATCCCCAAATATTTGGAAATGAAGTAGTACATTTCTCAATAAACTATGGATCAAAGAAGACTTCAGAAGAACAATTAGAAAAATCTTGTACCGAATAAAAACAAAAATAATATATTAAAATTTATGGGATATAGATAAGGTAGTTATTAGGAAATTTACAGATTTTTAAACATGTATTAGAAATATACATGTTTAAATTCATAAAAATGAATGCATTTTTCCACTTCAGAAATTTAGAAGAAGAGCAAATCAAGCCTGAAGTAAATAGAGGAAATAATAAAGATCAAAACAGAATTCAGTGAGTGAAAAAGACAGAATGCCAGTACTGTACTGAGTGATGTTTGAGACACCTGTGACAAAATTTTGTATACTTGGAAGTTTTTCTGTTTAAATTTAGTTGATACTTTCCCTGGCAATGCAAAATTAATGACAGCTGCTCTTTGAATTACGCAAAGCCAGCTTTCACAGCATGACCTCTAGGCAAGAAGCATCAGCATCACCTGTTAACTTTTTAGAAATGCTGGTGCTCTGTTCCCATGCCAGACCTACCAATTCAGAAACTCTGAGGGAGGGACACCACAGTCTTTTTTTTTAGCAAGACCTGTAGGTCATTCTGATGTGCACTTAAGTCTGGGAATCACTGCTCTAAGGCCTTGGATTTAATGAGTGGAGCAGCAAAAACTTATGGCACCTGCCTTCCTTCTTGGTGGATTAGCAGTGATTTGTGAACCCAATATAAGGTGGCACATTCTAGAGAAAAGGCAATACTGACATTTTTGTGGGGGTTTTGGCCATGCCACATGACTTACGGGATATCAGTTCCCTGACCAGGGACTGAACCCAGGCCTTCCTTAGTGAAAGTGTCAAGTTCTAACCTCTGGACTGCCAGGGAATTCCCTGTATTGACGTTTTAAAGACTGCTGGTCACTGCTAATTGATCCTTAGATACCAGGAAATATTTTCGATGACTTAATCTGTGATGAATACCTGTGGTTGAAAAGCAGAGCCACGTAAAGAAAAAAGCTAGGAGACTTGCATTTCCTTTTTCAACGTTGTACCTGTCTTCCGAGCCTGGGAGGCTTTGCTGACGAGAGGAAAGAAAGACTGCTGCAAAGAACTGCTTTCTGAGGCTGCCAGAGCATCCCTGTTAGTAATTACTCACCTTTTGCACTAATTCAGAGACTGTTTCCGCAGCATGAGACTGGAGGTAGCTAGGAAGTGGTGCTTTGCTGTAGAATGCGAGGTCAGCACTGGAAGGACGGGGTACGAAAAGCTTAAAAGCAGAGAACTCTGAAGGTTGTTGTAACTAGTTATTTATGAGTATTGAAAGACGGCAAAATGCTGGAGAGAATGGTGGTTTTATGTCAGTCAGCCTTCTCTGTCTTTAAGTCGCAGAGTAGGTTTCTTAATAATCAGTGGAAATTGAGGGAGACAAGATGTCACACACCCTGTTTTTATATTAAACGCCAGAACTAACTATTCCTACTTGGGTCAGTAAGCAAAAGTAAGACTGCATAAACGTGGGCAGATTGTATGCCGATACCATTGCTCCTTCTTCCAAAACAATTTAAATGACGGAAGGTGGCTTTTAAAACAAAACAAAAAACAAACACAAAAGCATTCACTCCCCTCAGAAAAAGTGAAGGAAATAGTGGAGGAGAAGATGATGGCAGTTAAAATTTGGAAGCTAGTAAAATTGATAGATAAGTTGCTAATGCTGGCTTCAAGGCTGGTGTCATATAAAGACCTTAGCAGGCCATTTACTGTCGAGAAAGGCGCAAGCATTAGAATGCCATGTACACCTGAAAAATGAAGGTGCATGCAAGACTGGAAACAGAAAGTTTAGTTGAAAGTCTAAATTTAAAGGAGTTGAACCTCTAGATTACCTCCCCACCCTTCCTCTGACTGTTCATCCCTGAAGTGTTCAGACTCAGGGAGAGCAGGCTGACCTAAGGGTTGGGGTATGGTTCTGAAGAGGGGAGTTACGAAAGGATTTATACCAGATAGTGAGACCCCTGATCTTCTAAACTTCTGATCTCCTAGAATAGCTTTTAATTTTGAGACAGGGAGAATTTTTCTCTTGAGAAATGCAGCAGGCAGTGGGGAAAACTGAAGATAACATCTGGTCCTCAATGAAATCTGCCATTCAGCCAGCTCTATGTATGCATGGAGAGCTTCCAGTCAGCTTTTTAAGTGTTCTAACATTTTAAATAGAAGCCAATATTTATTTAAATGGGACCAAATATTTAAGTGAAATCTCTCTAAGATGTTAAGATAAAGAACAAAACAAAAAAAGAACCTTAGCGGAAACAGAAAAAGTGAAGGCTGCAGGAGAAAATATTAGACTTCAAGGCCTGGAATTAGTTCTCTGTGGCTCCACACTTTTCCCTCTGAATCATCTTTTTTCATGAAAGATAGCACATGTTTGTACCTGAGTTTTATCAGCCTGTTTCCTGTCTCTAGAGTTTGGGGAGGTTACCAGCCTTCTTTCATTTTGTACTCTTTCTCTCCCTTTCAGGCCAGTGTTCCTGCTCGTATAAAATTCTCAAGAACCTTGTGAATCTACTGCATATGTCACAAGGATTCATTTGATTAATCAACTACTAGATAACATTTTCCACCAAAATTGCCAAAACTTTTTTAAAAATTTATAATACCAGTATTAGAGAATGAATGGAGAAACAGACCCCCACTCCCTTGTAGCCAAATAGTGATGGATTTAAATTGGTATAGACTTTGGGGGTCAGTCTGGAACATGCATTTAAAGACATTTAATGTACTTATTTCCAGATCTTCCATTTATTAAAAATTATCCAAAGGAAGTAATCAAAGAAATGGGCAAAGCTTTTTACTAAAAAAAAAACTATGGTGTTTGTAAATGATGGTTTATATGTTGTTTAGTTGCTAAGTCATGTCCGACTCTTTGTGACCCCATGGACTGTATAGCATGCTAGGCTTCCCTGTTCTTTACTATCTCCCAGAGTTTGCTCAGATTCATGTCCATTGAGTTGATGATGCTATCTTAACCATCTCATCCTCTGCCACCCTCTTCTCTTTTTGCCTTCAGTCCTTCCCAGCATCAAAGTCTTTTCCATTGGTAGGTCTTCGCATCAGATGGCCAAAGTATTGGAGCTTCAGCATCAGTCCTTTCAATTAGTATTCAGGGTTGATTTCCCTTAGCATTGTTTGGTTTGATCTCCTTCCAGTCCAAGGGGCTCTCAAGACTTCTCCAGCACCACAGTTTGAAGACATTAGTTCTTCAGTGCACAGCTTTCTCTATGGTCCAACTTTGACATCCATACATGGCTACTGGATAAACCATAGCTTCGACTATATAGACCTTTGTTGGCAAAGTGACATCTTTGCTTTTTAATACACTGTTTAGGTTTGTTTTAGCTTTACTTTCAAGGAGTAAACATCTTTTAATTTCATGGCTGCAGTCATCTGCGGTGATTTTCGAGCCCAAGAAAATAAAATCTGTCACTGCTACCACTTTTTTCCCATCTATTTGCCATGATTGATGGGACCAGATGCCATGATCTTAGTTTTTTGAATGATGACTTTTAAGCCCACTGTTTCACTCTTGTCTTTCATCCTCATTAAGAGGCTCTTTAGTTTCTCTTCACTTTCTGCCATTAGAGTGGTATCATCTGCATATCTGAAGTTGTTGATATTTCTCCTGACAATCTTGATTCCAGCTTGTGATATGGAAACCATTAAAAAATATATTTTAGCAAAACTAAAAATCTTCTTGAAAAGCATTTGATCTCAGAGGAAATTTTTATGATATTAAGTGTATAAAGATATAGTTTCTGGGCTTCTCTGATAGCTCAGACAGTAAAGAATCTGCCTGCATTGCAGGAGGCACAGGTTTGATCCCTGGAGAAGGAAATGGCAACCCATTCCAGTATTCTTTCCTGGACAATTCCACGGACAGAGGAGACTGGCAGACTACAGTCCTTGGGGTCGCAAAGAATCGGTCACGACTGAGTGACTAATACTTTTCATATATAGTTTACAGTATACTGTGTGAAATACATGTTCCATATCTCCTTAGTTCTAAGATTCCATTCATTGTGACATAACCATGTTAATAACAGTCAGAAGAAAGAAATTTCAGAGGTATTAAGATGGAAAGAAAGTACATACAAGATTTATCTCTAGGATCACATGATTTATGAGTGGCCTGTTTTCTTCTTTATACCTTTCTGTATCATCCAAAATGACTACAGTGAGCATATATTATTAAGGTGATTATTTTTATTCTGTAGATACTTTATTTATGTATTTATTTAAATTAATGGCAGTTGGCTGTAATTTAAAAAGACAATTTCGAGTGGAGACTATTGGGAATGTGGATATCATACTATTTGTCCTGAATCCTGCCTTGGAGTATCTGGAAAAGAATTAAATGTATTAGTATGTGTAGTTTTAATTCTGCATCTGATTCCCACATCCCTTTCATGGGGACATTTTTCTCTTTTTTACCTAAGAAGCTGAAAAGAGTGAAGATTCCTCAGGAGCTGCAGGCCTCTCAGGCTTACATCGCACATATAGCCAGGACTGCAGCTTTAAGAACAGCATGTACCATGTTGGAGATTACGTCTATGTGGAGCCCTCAGAGGCCAATCTACAACCTCATATCGTCTGTATTGAGAGACTATGGGAAGATTCTGCTGGTAAGTTCCTTTTAAATTGGGGAGCAAATTGGTGAGCTGTGATTATTTTACTCCTTGTTTCTCAGGGAAGGAAATTGTAACTTAGACATTTTACGCCTTTCCACAGTAATTGTTTTACGCTCTTAATAAGTACAATTCAGTACCCACTATATAAAGAACATAGGATCAAGCACTGTTGGGCAGTGGCATAGCTGAGTCAAAAGAAATGTAACTTCTTGAAGTCTAGATGAGAGTCATTCATTCAACTGATACTTATTTAAAAAATCCAAAAACCAAACCCTGTAGGTTGGCTGAGATTCAGAAGAACAAAAAGTCTGTGTTTTGTCCCTAGCAAAACCACTCTGGTAAAAGTCACAAATAAAGAAGAAATTGTTATAGAGAGACATGTGGCTTAGAATTTGATTTCAAAAAGGCTTCCTAGAACAGTTGCCTTTAACTTGAAACATAGAGAATGAATAGGAGTTAATGAAGCCAAAACCAAGCAGAAGTGTGATCCAGACAATCCAGTTCTTTCAGCTGTTCATCATATAAAATACCTTTGTATTCTTTAACCCAAGTGCTACATATGTCCTTCAGTATATCTTACATCCTTATTAAAGCACACAGCTTAAGCTGTGTCCTGACCCAGCAGAGTAGAGTAGGTCCCATCACCTTCCTTGTTCTATTTATTTTACATCTTTTACTGTAAGGGGGAAAGTAGCATTTTTAGGTGTCATTGCACTTTATTATTTTAAAGTATTGTTTCTTCTAAGATAATTCTATTAAGGAACCATGGCCTAAAAGCACATTGCTCGGTTCAGCTCATGGCAGAATGGATGGAGTATTTGCTCATTTTACAAAGAATATGTTATTTCCATTAATGGTAATTCTCTCTCTTTTTCCCTCTTTGTTTTTGAGGCGAAAAATGGTTGTATGGCTGTTGGTTTTATCGGCCAAATGAAACATTCCATTTGGCTACACGAAAATTTCTAGAAAAAGAAGTTTTTAAGAGTGACTATTACAATAAAGTTCCTGTTAGTAAAATTCTAGGAAAATGTGTGGTCATGTTTGTCAAGGTAAGAAACTTACTAATCCCCAAACAGTAAATTATTTCATGGAGTTCACAACCACAGAAAATTGATATTTACGAAATGAATAGTTGTGTTTAAAACTGTTTGAATTTTTTTAGGCTATGTCTCTGGCTTTATGTAAAGATTTGAGGAAAAATAAATCTGAGCGTAAAGGTGAAAGACCCTTAGTTGCCTATGCTCTATAGGCATATGCTGCTGCCAAGTCACCTCAGTCGTGTCCAACTCTGTGCGACTCCATAGATGGCAGCCCACCAGACTTCCCCGTCCCTGGGATTCTCCAGGCAAGAACACTGGAGTGGGTTGCCATTTCCTTCTCCAATGCATGAAAGTGAAAGTGAAGTCACTCCGTCGTGTCCAACTCTTAGCGACCCCATGGACTGCAGCCTGCCAGGCTCCTCCATCCATGGGCTTTTCCAGGCAAGAGTACTGAAGAGGGGTGCCATTGCCTTCTCCGATAGTATATGCAGTTAGCTTAAATTTTTTTATATTGCCAGACATATTTTTAAGGATGACATTTTCTGAAGAATCATTAAATTTTCAGTGTGGTTTTAGGTAATATGGTGTATTTTTTGTTTGTCTGTCTACTATAGGCACAGGCTCAAAGCTTTAAAGAACTAGCTGTCTGAAATACTAATGTACTGTCATAGGGGCAGTTGGTAAAACTTCAGGTCAGTTCAGTCACTCAGTTGTGTCCGACTTTTTGCGACTCCATGGACTGCAGCACGCCAGGCCTCCCTGTTCATCAGGGAGGTAAACTAAATAAGCTAAATAGAATATACTGAGTAATGCCATTCTATATAAGAAAATACTCCTGATCTCTAACCATTTATCATTTGTTGTTAGTTGTCAAAAAGTCTTAACACTTTACCTTTTATTTCTTTGCTTGGTTGGTGTTTTTGTCTGTTTTCTGGTTGCTTGGTTTTCAGAAAATTCACCTAATTGATTTTATTCTTATATCCACCAGGAATACTTTAAATTATGCCCAGAAAATTTTCGAGATGAGGATGTTTTTGTCTGTGAATCACGATATTCTGCCAAAACCAAATCTTTTAAGAAAATTAAACTGTGGACCATGCCCATCAGCTCAGTTAGGTTTGTCCCTCGAGATGTGCCCTTGCCTGTGGTCCGGGTGGCCTCTGTATTTGCAAATGCAGATAAAGGGGATGATGAGAAGAATACAGACAACTCAGAGGACAGTCGAACTGAAGACAGTTGTAACTTGGAAAAGGTATGTAGATAATAGCCACACAGAAAAGAATTTTAATTTCAAAACACCCCTTCTCAAAAATAAATGAATAAAATATTCAACTTCAGAATTAGAAAAAGAGCAATAATATAAAATTTTAGCCTAACAAAAAGAAGGGAACTATAAAGGAAAGAAAAATTAATACTTGGAAAACATAATAGCAGAACTGAAAAGGAGACTTTGATGGGTTCAATGAGATAAACTACCAATTATCCTAATAAAGGAAAAAGAAAGGAATTAAGCTCAACATATAAAATATAGAGGAAACTTAAAGACTTGTGTGTTTCTGTTAATAAATTTGAAAACCTGAATGAGGGCATTCCCTGGCAGTTCAGAGGTTAGGATTTTGCACTTTCATCGGCGAGGGCCTGGGTTCAGTCCCTGGTTGGGGAACTAAGATCTCACAAGCCTCTTGGTGCAGCCAAAAAATAAATAAAAACAAATAATAATAGTAAAACCTGAATGAAATGAATAACTTTCTAAGATAATACCAGTTAGTTAAGTGAAATCAAGAAAAAATAACATGTTTAAGTAGATAACAACATGAAAAAAATTTTTTTTAATGTCAGAGAGCTCACTCCAAAAAGTATTTAGGTCAGATAATTCCATAGGTAAATTCTTTCACCCTTTAAATTATTCCAGGAGTTCCCAGACAGTCCTGGGGTGATTAAGACTCCACACTTCTACTGCAGGGTGGCATGAGTTTGATCCCTGGTCGGAGAACTAAGATCCCACATGTTGCAGTAAAGCCAAAAAAAATATTATCACAGAGTATGGAGATCAAAGAAAATGTCCCAGTTTGTCTTACCAGGACAGAATAATCTTGGATTCCAAAGTCTGACAAAATAAAAACAGAAAACTGCAGTTGAGTATCAGTTTATAAATATTGATACAAAAAATACTTGGGGGAAAAAATGAAATCAAGTACAAATGAAATCATAGTAGTTTGAGAGCAGCATGACCACGTAGAAGGGAGTTTATTCTCAGAATGCAAGGATTAGTCAAAATTAGGAAAATTTTGTAATATACTTTATATTAGTAGATCAAAGGAGAAATTATTTGATAAGGTATAGTATTCATCTGGATTGAAGCCTTTAAATAGATAGTCCCTCAAAATGATTTTTAAAAATTGTGTATCAAGCCTAAAGTGAAAGCAGTTCCTTTGAAAGCTATATACATGACATAGGTGCTTGCTTTGCCATTATCTATATTTTTCTGAATAGAGCAAATATAACTAGACAAACAAAATTAGTAAAATTTTGACAACTAAGAGGCAAAATTATTTTTTTGCCGAGAATTGGGGAGAAATTAACTGTGAAACGTTTTTGAATACAGAGAATTCAACAAGTAGAAATTTCAAAATGCGTATATAAGTTAATAGCTTTCTTGTATAAACACAACAGTAATTCATAAGATTTTGAAAGTAAAATGAAAATGTTGAATAAATTTTAACAAGTGTTATAAAAAATCGTGGAAGAAACTATCCAGTTCACATGAACCAAAAAAGAAGATACACTAAGAAATTATCTTAAAAGGAGTATTATGGAACCTGTAGGAAGAAAAACAGTCTATTGAAAGCTGTTGAAGATTTACTTGAGTAAGTTTTGAAACTTGACGATACTATCATTCTTATGAAAGAATAAATGCATGACAGTCACGAGAAAAAGAAGAAAAACTGAAAGAGCAGTCAAGAGTACTTTACCCTGCCAGATAGTATTGCATTTTACAAAATTACATTTTAAAAATACTGAGTTAGTTCAGAATTGATTAATGAAGGGAATAGGCTTTTCACAATTAAATCCAGAATATACTCATTCATTTTAGTTTTACATATTTTAACTTTTATTTTGAAATTACTTTAGACTTAACAAAGTCATTCCTTATATTCTTCATTCATCTTCTGCTAATGTTAACACCTTGTACAAGGATCAAAACCATAAAGTTAGCATCAATACTATTTACTAATCTAGTGACCTTATTCATTTTTCCCCTTTTATCCCACAGTCGCCTTTTTTTCTCCTAGTTTTATTGAGATACAATTGACATATAGCATTGTATAAGTTTAAGTTGTACTGCATAATGATTTGACTTACATACATCATGATAATGATTACCACAGTAAATGTGGTAATCAACATCCATCAACTCATATAGGTACATATTAAAGAAATAGGAAAATTTTTTTCCCCTTGTGATAAGAACTGTTAGGATTTGCTCTCTTAACGTCTTTCTTATAATGTACAGCAGTATTAATTATATTCATCATATTGTACATTACATCCCCAGTACTTATTTATAACTGAAAGTTTGAACTTTTTGACTGCCATAATCCAATCCCCCTTCCCCCCCATTATCCTGCCTCGTAACCACAAGTCTGATCTCTTTTTCTGAATTTGTGAATTTGAAATATAATTAACCTACAATACCATGTTAGTTCCTGGTATACAGCGTAATGATTCAGTATTTCTATATATATATTTCATAGTGATCACCATGATAAGTCTAGTCATCATTTAAACATACAAAGATATTATATAATTATAATTATTCCCTGTGTTGTACACTTCATACCTGTGACTCATTTATTTTATAACTGAAAGTTTGTATAAACACAGTATTTTAACTCAGCAAGAGAGGATGGAATCAAATGATATTGGAAAAACTGATAGCTATTTGAAAAAAGAAGGAAAAAAAAACCAGTTGAACTTTCATTTCATATTCCAAAATAAGTAAGGTATAAACATTTAAAAAGAAACATAAGTTGCTAGCCTAAGTACGTTTATGTTATTTACGTATAATCTTTTATTCATTTATAAGCTTCAAATGGATCCTTTATGATATAAAACCCAGTAGCCACAAAAGAAAAAAAAGAGATCATTTTCTAGATTTACAATTGACAGAATCAGTTAGTTTAATGAAACAGTCTTAGGACTGCTGTTTCTAAAGTACAAGAACTCTTTGAAGTCTAGGAAAAAAATACTACTAGAAAAATGGGCAAGGGACCAAATAGATCATTTGTAGAAAATCAAAAAAACATAAATGTTTTAATCTAATAGTCTTTAAAATGCCCAGCAAATTGACAGTTCTGAAGACTAGTAATACAGCCTGGTGTGAATGTGGGACAACACACACTCATCTCCCATCAGTGGCTTTCTCTTTGACCCTGTTGTTTGATAACAGGGAATGTGTTCCAACATAGTACTCAATTCTAGGCCACACCCAAATGCCTGTGAATAGGAATTTGTCACACATCCATTCATATAATGCAAACTGTGTGGTCAGCAGAAGGAATTAACAAGTTGCAGAATGGAATATGGTTCCATCATTACTTAGAAAAACCAAAAATGTGTGCTTTATGTTTTATATATGTGTAAACAACATGAAAAACAATAAATTGGTTAAACTAAACTGGGTGGTTATCTCTGGGGTTGGATCACAGAAAACTTGATTTTTAAATTTTGCATACTCTAATGTTTGAGTTATTTCCAACAGATGCACTGTTTGTATAGGGAAAAAGCATTTTTAAGTTCTTAATGTAAAAGACAAAAAAAATTTTTAGTTTCTTAGAAAAAAACATCCATTTTAGTGTCATTAAAATGTTAAAAAGAGAAAAGGAGCTTGGGAAAGAACATGAAATTTTGTACATTTTACCAGTATGTCTGGGAATCATAGAGATACTAATTTTAAAAGAGGAAATACCAGTGGAAATCAGTGTGGGAATTAAATTTGTTTTTGTTATTGGAGTTCATTAGTACCCCGTGTCCTGTGTATGAATTACTTTTTTTAGTCTCATATCTTTATTTTAATATTGCATGGCTAAAATATATCATACCAAGAAATTTTTAGAAGGATAATTAGAACAGAACCCATTTCTTTTTTTTTTTTCCATTTATTTTTATTAGTTGGAGGCTAATTACTTCACAACATTGCAGTGGGTTTTGACATACATTGACATGAATCAGCCATGGAGTTACATGTATTCCCCATCCCGATCCCCCCTCCCACCTCCCTCTCTACCCAATTCCTCTGGGTCTTCCCAGTCGGAACCCATATCTAAAATAAATATGTATTCTTAATCTCAGGGCTTTCTTTATCACAGCTTCCATTCCTTCTAGTGCCCCTCAATCTAGCATATGTGTGATACCTCTCTCATTCTTAAGAATTTTCCAAGAAGTCCATTTCAGTATCACATTTGAAATCAAAGATCAAAGCATTAAATTATCTGGGCATTCCAGCAGAGTTTTTTTTCCTTAAGTTTTAAGTTTCCGGTATTCTCAGGAAAATGCAGTAGAAAATTTGGGGGTTTTGCAGTTTCCTCAATTCTTACATGTTTTAGAGCTTTTGTATTTAAAACACCTAGTGCTATGCTCATTATCAGCTAGTTTCTCAGTAAATTATTATTCTTAGTTTCATTAATCAGAAGTATCTTTTCTTTTTTTTTTTTTGCTAAGACTGTAAGAACAATAGTGAACGTTAAGTGGTTTTATGAGCCAGGCGTTATTCTGTGTACTCAACATGGATCGTGTCATTTAAGCTTCCTAACGACCCCGTCTGATTTGCACACTATCTTCGTTTTACAGATGATGAACCCAAGGCATGAGAGGTCAAGTAGTTTACCCAGAGTCACAGCAGTCAGTAGCTGACAGACGCTGTGAATGATTCAAAGGCAGAGTATATGTGTTTCTGTCACAGAGGCTATGCTGTTCCTTCTCATGTTAGAATAAACCAAAATGATAAAATTTTTATATCAGTTGTTAATATGCAGAAATTAAGAGCTTAGTAAATATGGTGAAGAGGAAGTTTGTATAGTATTTGCTCCTTTATAGCAGTTGAATGAGGCTGTTTCTGAAATTAAGTCTTCATTGTTTGTTGTTGTTGGGTTTTTTTGGGTTTTTGTTCTTCTTTTTTTTTGGCTAAAGTCTCCAAGAATGTGAAAAGGAAGGAGAGAGTAGTAAAAGAATCTTTGAGTAACATTTTATGAAAGTTAACTAGAAATTTAAAATAGATACAGTATTTGATAAGATTTAGTTTAATTTCAGTAACCTAAACTTTTGGTTTCCTGTTTATTAGTTTCTACTTACGGTTATTTTTTAAGTTAAAATGAAGGAAAGTCTGCTTTGCCTTCATACTTTCTATTCCAACTCCTTGATTATCAGATCCCTGTCTTTAACCAGTTTCCTTTATCACAGGAGAAAGAAGATGTCCCTGTGGAAATGTCGAATGGTGAACCAGGTTGCCACTACTTTGAGCAGCTCCGGTATAATGACATGTGGCTGAAGGTTGGCGACTGTGTCTTCATCAAGTCCCACGGGCTAGTGCGTCCTCGTGTCGGCAGGTGAGCATTTTGAGTTGAGAGAGGACAAGGTTTGGTTTGAGAGATTTGGTGCCAGTAGGAGTTCATTACTGTCTAGGATGAAAACCAAAGTCCCTCCCTTGGGAATATCACCTACTTCCTTTCACACCACACTTCCCCTGCTCATGCCTCTAGCCACACTTCCTCTCATGAATCCTGTTGTGTTTGTTTTTTTTCTGTTTCTTTTTCTCCTCCTTCCATTTACTGAACTCTTCAACCCAGAAATCTCCCTGCCAACTTCATATGGTGAACTCTTTTTAGCCTAAATTTGAAATGGCACTTACTTAAGGAAGCCTTTCCTATCTCCTCTAGACTGGATTAGGTCCCCCTATTACACATCCTCAGAGCTCTGTGTATTTCCTCCTCCTCAGAACACATATCAGTTATATTATCAGGCTTCCATATGAGACTACAAATGCCCTGAGAGTTAGAGACCCTCTCTTTTTGAGCAAAAAAGTGATATATACCTTTATATCCCTTGCTCCAAACATAGTGCATGAGGCTCAGATATTTGGTAAACAAGTAAATGGGTGAAAGTATGATTGGATGGCATAGTATAGCAGTAAAGGAGTTTAGGGAACAGGGCTGGGCAGTAGAGGATAGTAGTTAAGAAAGTAATTGATTCCAAGAGATTTTGATGTAAGTCCCAGCCCTGTCGGTTTAATGTTCTTAGGCAAATTATTTACCTCTCTGGGCTTCAGTTTCCTCATTGTATTTGTTCGTCATTTAGTAATTGTTTATTATATATATACTATTTGCTAGGTTCTGTAGATACATTAGTGAATAAAAGAGACAACTATCCTTAGTCTCCTGGATCTTTTTTCTAGTAGGAAGACAAACTGTAAACATGAGTAAGTAAAGTGTATAGTACATTAAATTATGATGTATGCTATGGAAAGAAACAGAGCTGGATATGGGAAATTGGGAGTGCCATGGTCAGAGTAGGGTGTTCAAAACTTTACATAGGCTGGTGTGTAAAGCCTCACTAAGAGTTCACAGTTGAGCCAACACTTGAAGGAACCAAGGAAGTGAGTAATGTGAATATCCAGGGAGAAAGCTTTCCAGGGACAGAGAACATCCAGTTCAAAGACTGGAGAGAGAAGCATGCCTGGACTGTTCAGATCAGAGCTTAGACAAAGGGAGTGGGCAGTACTTGAGTTAGGTAGGAAGTACATGAGCCAGGGGATATAGTGCAGATTGTGTGAGGCTTCAGAAACTACTGAAGGGACTTGGACCTTTACTGAATTAAATGAAATACCATGGATTATTTTAAGTGCAAAAATGGCATTTCTTTTTTCCCTCCACACACCATGGCATGTACGATCTTAGTTCCCTGACCAAGGGTCAAACCTGTGTCCCCTGCAGTGGAAGTGCAGCGTTTTAAATACTGAACCACCAGGGAAGTCCCCAGAAGTGACATCTGACTTAGGTCTTAGCAGAAGGGCTCTGTCTACTGATTATTAAGAATAGACAGTAAAGAGTCAAAGGTAGAAGGGCAAGACCTGCTAGGAGGCTGTTGCAGTAATCCAGGCAAGAATGATGGTGTCTCAGGCCAGTAGTCACATCCACTTCTACGAATGAGATCCAGTTTTGAAAGGTTGAGTTAAGAGAATATAGTCCCTGGTGGCTCAATGATAAAGAATCTGCCTGCCAATGCAGGAGACGTGGGTTTGATTGCTGGGTTGAGATGATCCTCTGGAGAAGGAAATGGCAACCCACACCTGTGTTTCTGCCTGGGAAATCCCATGAACAGAGGAGCCTGGTGGGCTATAGTCCATATGGTCGCAAAGAGTTGGACACAACTGAGCAACTAAACCGCAACAATAGCAGCAAAGTGTCCAGGAGAGAGGGAGGAGTCAAGGGTGACCCCTGCATTTTGATCTGAAGAACTGAAAGTGTGTATTAACTGAGATGAACATGCTGCTTCATGTCTGGAACCTTGAGACTTTGGGAACAGTAATAATATCAACCTTATGGTGTGGTTCTGAGAAATAGTACAGTGTCCTGCACAGAGCAACCAGATGTTTTCATTTTTTTCTAGGGAGATGGTCAGTGGCTTTCATTAGATTCTCATGAGGTAAAGGGGTATTAGATCTTGACCTACAAGAAGGTCATGAACCATGGCCTTAAAAGGAATGTCTGCCACTGATGTAATCTGACCGCAAATATTGATGATCTGTGTGTTTATTCAGCTCACAAGTCCAGGAAGAAAACCTGGGAGTAAGCTTAAACTATTAAGTTGTATTCCTTGGTATTATGTTTTAAAAAAAAAATTTCCCTCCTGAAATGAGTAGACAGATGTTCACTTCTTTTTTTCCCCAAATATCTTCTTATATGTTTAAAGGGGGACAAAAGAATCAAGAAAATTGTCTTATTATCAAAACAGTCAGTGAAACTTCTCTAAATATAGCATACCATTAAGTTTTTGGTTAGCAGAATGTTTGTTAGATTAAGCCTTCAGGAATGAAAGCCATCAGAATTCTAATTTAATGGAATTTCTTCATTTTTTCTCCCAAGAATTGAAAAGGTATGGGTCCGAGATGGAGCTGCATATTTTTATGGCCCCATCTTCATTCACCCAGAAGAGACGGAACATGAGCCGACAAAAATGTTCTACAAGAAAGAAGTGTTTTTGAGTAATCTGGAAGAAACCTGCCCCATGACATGTATTTTAGGTATGTATTTATACTTTTCATTTAATCACACTCATTCCACAGTTAATTGAATACTACTTCTGTCCTGGGCACTGTTCTAGGTGCTAGGTATATAGCAATAAAAAAATCAAAATCTCAGCCTTCTCAGAGACCTAACTGTGTGGAGCAGAGGCTGGGGAGTCAGTAAATTAAAATTAAATAAATAGAACATCAGGTAGTAATTAGGGCAATGAATGAGAATAAAGCAGAGTACGACGATAGAGAGTAACATTGCCGGAGGTTCTGGTTTAGGTCACGTGGTTAGCAAAAGCCTCTCTGTTAGGTGACATGACAGTAGACCCCTGAAGGAAGTGAGGGAGAAAACCATTCAACTAGCTGCTGAGATTTTACTCCTTTTAGGCGCTGCAAACATCAGCTGCAAAGACCTTGAGGCAGAGTATCTGGGTGTGTTTGAATCACAGTAAGAAAGCTGAGTGTGTTTGAGTCACAGTAAGAAAGCTCCTTACTTCTAGTAAGGAGGCAAAGGGAGCCTAAAGGGGAGACTGAGGTCTTCTTTGGTGAGAGTGACTGCAGCCATGCAGGGGGCCTGGTAGGGAATGAGCCCTCTCAGGTGACTGGGCTCTCAGTCATGGTAGGTCTTATGCAGGGATTGAGCTTTACCAGATAAGAGGTCTTATGAGAAGTCTGGACAAAGAGGCATGTGAGCCAACATGTGTTTTACAGGAATCACTGCGGCTGCAGTATGGGGAAGTGTTGTAAGAATAAGGTAGGAAGCAAGGAGAGCAATTAAAAGACATAATGTCTCTGTTGGATTAACCCTAGCAGTGTTACTGTTCCAATTCCAGAAACATGAAGGTCTCTTGCTTTGGCTTCTGTTGAGTCTTCCTCCTGAGTGTGCAAAGTGCCATTCTGCTTCTGAGATATAGTTACATGACTCATATACTGTCACCGTTTTCAGGTCTTGGGTTTCTTCTGGCCCCAGATTAACTTGATAACTTTTTACACTAGCTGCTGTCTACATCTTTTTGAGTGGTTTTCCCAAAGGTTACTAGTCACATCTTTATATTGATTACCTATGGTTGTAAAGTTGAAGAAGCCACCATGCTTATCATCAAAAGGAAATTTGCAAATTAAAAAAATATTTTATTTATATATTTGGCTGCTTTGGGTCTTAGTTTTGGTGTGCAGGATCTGCTGTCTTTGTTGTGGCATACGGGATATTTAGTTGCAGCATGTGTTCACTGACCAAGGATTGAATCTGGGTCCCCTGCAGTGGAAGCACAGAGTCCTAACCGCTGGACCACTAGGGAAGTCCCTAAAAAGTATTTTACCCTTAGACTTTGTTTGGTTGCTTTAATGTTTATCTATATTGTTCTTTGGTGCTTTTAATTTTTTTCAGAATTGAATATGGTAATCATGTCTGAATGGCCAATAATTCATCATATTTTCTCTTCCACTCTGGGGAGAGACAACAAAAGCTAGTGAAGTTATTAAATCCTTCTTGAGTTTCTGCATCAGAGAAGGTCTTCCTTTTAACTTGTGCTCTGGAGCTTGACTTCTAGTGAGGAGACAAAGGGAACCTAAAGGGGAGACTGAGGTCTTCTTTGGTTAGGACAACTATATCATTGATTGTTTTTTGGTTATTTTACTAGTGATGACCCTGGGGATTACATCTTAAACTAAATGAAAATCTGATTTTGTACACTATACAAAAACCTCTGTTCCTCTATAGCTCCATCCCTCTCCTTTGTGTTGTTGTCAGAAATTAACTCTTTATACTTCGTGTGCCCCGTTATCATAGATTTATAATTATTGCTTTATGCATTTGTCTTTAAACTCATATAGGTTGAAAAAGAGAGAATTTGCAAACCAAAAAGATATTGCCTTTTATATTTACCTATGTAGTTACCTTTACTGATGTTTTTTATTCCTTTATATGGCTACAAGTTATTATCTAATGCCTTTTCATTTCCGCCTACAGGACTCCCTTTACCATTTCTTGTCGGACAGGTCTGCTCGCAACAATCTTTTCTTACCTTTTGTCTATCTGGAAATGTCTTAAGTCTTCCATTTTTGAAGGATATTTTTGATGGATATAGAATTCTCCACTGGCAGTTTTTTCTTTCATGTCTTTCATCACATTTGGGAAATTTTGGGCCACTGTGTCTTCAGATATTTTTTCCTGCCCTTTTCTTTTTCTTCGCCATCCAGGACTCCTGTTATGCCTATGTGGGTCATGCTTAATGGTGTGCCTTGGATCTCTGAGATGCTCTTCATGTTTCTGTATTCTTTTTTTCTTTCTTTCTCAGACTTTTCATTTTAATTTTCCTGTCTTCAAGTTCATTGATTCTTCTGTGTGTTTGTTGAACCCTTCTGATAAATTTTTCATTTCAGTTATTGTACTTTTCAGCTTCAGAATTTCTATTTCATGCTTACAACTTCTGTCTCTTTATTGATTCTCTATTTGGTGAGACATCATTCTGGTTTCTTTTAGTTCCTTGTCCATCATTTCCTTTAGCTCTTCAGGTGTATTTAAGACAGGTGTATTTTTTTTTTTTTAATTTAAATTATTTGTGTAGTAAGTTCAGTGTCTAAACTTCCTCAGGGACAGTTTCTGTTCCCTGTGAATGGGCCCTACTTACTTGTCTCATGCATGCCTCATAGTTTTTGTTGAAAGCTGGGTATTTTAAATATTATCAATATAACATAACTCTGGAAATCAGATTCTACCCGTCTCCTTAAGTTTTGTTGTCACTGCTTATTGTGAGTTGTTATTGCTTGTTTAGTGACTTTTCAAAGCTACTTTAAAGACTGTATTCTTGTTGTGTGCTGTCACTTAAGTCTCTGTTCTGCCAGCTTAGTGGTCAGCTAGTGATTTAACAGAGAATTTCTTAAGTGCTTGGATCCAAAAAAAAAACAAAACCCACCCCAAATTCCCAGCCTTTGCAACTGCCTAGTGCATCTTTGCTGGAGCACACATTCAGCACTCAGCCCAAAAAGTTCACAACTCTGCCTTTGTATTTACTGCCTGCTTGTGCAGGCTTTGACAGTCAGCTGAAGGTGAGAACCTGGGGCCTTCTCAGGTCTTTGCTGAACATGCACCTTGCCCATAGCATGTGCATGGCTTTCTAGATTTCCAGGAATATGTGGAAGCTTCTCAAAACTCTTATTCCTCAAAACATCTCACTTCCCAGTTCTTTCTCCCAAGCTTTTCAGCATGTCTACTGTTTGCCCCAACTGATATCCTTTGCCAGCCCCAGCTCGTGGCAGCTATGTTTTCAACAAAAGCACCATAGCTACTTCTCTGCTACTTGGAAGTTAGGTAGCAGTTTGGAAAAAGTAAAATTGTATCTAGCTCTCACATCAGCTTCAAAATAAATTCCCAGATAAAATATAGGCTTAAATGAACAAAGAAGTAGTAAAGATACCAAAGGAAAGTGATGGGGAACGAATTTTTATAATCCTTAATGTAAAACCCAGAAACCAAATAAGAAAGATTGATAAATTCAACTATATAAAAGTTTAAAATGTTTGGCAGAAGCAGAGACAGGTGACAACTTTGGGAAAGTACTTGCAGTGTAAATCATAGAAAAAGATCAAATTTCATTCGTATATGAAGTGAAACTGAAGTTGCTCAGTCGTGTCCGACTCTTTGTGACCCCATGGACTGTAGCCTACCAGGTTCCACCGTCCATGGGATTTTCCAGGCAAAAATACTGGAGTGGGTTGCCATTTCCTTCTCCAGGAGATTTTCCCGACCCAGGAATTGAACCTGGGTCTCCCGCATTGCTCAGTTCAGTTCAGTCACTCAGTCGTGTTCAACTCTTTGTGACCCCATGAACTGCAATATGCCAGGCCTCCCTGTCCATCACCAACTCCCGGAGTTTACTAAAACTCATATCTATCGAGTCGGTGATGCCATCCAGCCATCTCATCCTCTGTCGTCCCTTTCTCCTCCTGCCCCCAATCCCTCCCAGCATCAGGGTCTTTTCCAGTGAGTCAACTCTTCGCATGAGGTGGCCACAGTATTGGAGTTTCAGCTTCAGCGTCAGTCCTTCCAATCAACACCCAGGACTGATCTCCTTTAGGATGGACTGGTTGGATCTCCTTGCAGTCCAAGGGACTCTCAGGAGTCTTCTCCAACATCACAGTTCAGAAGCATCAATTTTTTGGCGCTCAGCTTTCTTCACCGTCCAACTCTCACATCCATACATGACCACTGGAAAAACCATAGCCTTGACAGACGAACCTTTGTTGGCAAAGTAGTGTCTCTGCTTTTTAATATGCTATCTAGGTTGGTCATAACTTTCCTTCCAAGAAGTAAGGGTCTTTTAATTTCATGGCTGCAGTCACCATCCGCAATGATTTTGGAGCCCAAAAAAATAAAGTCTGACACTGTTTCCACTGTTTTCCCATCTATTTCCCATGAAGTGATGGGACCAGATGCCATGATTTTAGTTTTCTGAATGTTGAGCTTTAAGCCAACTTTTTCACTCTCCTCTTTCACTTTCATCAAGAGGCTTTTTAGTTCCTCTTCACTTTCTGCCATAAGGGTGGTGTCATCTGCATATCTGAGGTTATTGATATTTCTCCCGGCAATCTTGATTGTAGGCAGACGCTTTACCGTCTGAACCACTAGGGAAGTCATATATGAAGAACTCCTATTAAATAATTAGGAAAAAAGATCAACATCCAGTAGGAAAACAGGCAAAGATTAATAGAGAACAGAGAGAAGTTTATCAGTGGTTCTTAAAATATGCACAACCAAAGCCAGTAGAGAAATGTAAGTTAAAATTACCCAGATGCTACTTTCTTAAAAAAAAATTAACAAATTGTCAAAGATTCATAGGTTTACTAGTTGACAAGAATATAGGGAAGTGGCATTTGCCCACTTTGTGGTGGGTTTATGAATTACCATCACCTCTGTAAAAGGTAAATTTGATAATACCTATAAAAATCAAAGTATATGTACCCTTTGATCCAGCTTTTGTACTTCTAGACGTTTATTCCTCAGATGTACTCATTCATGTGCAAATTGATGTATGTCTTAAAGTATGTCAACTTAGTCTTGCTTCAGTGAGAGAGCAAAAATTTGGAAAAGAAACTGAACATCCACCAGTAGGGAACTAGTTGAATAAATATATTAATACCAGCAGTGATCCTTAAAATATATTATTTTGCACCAAAATTTAGGTGTAAAACAATATGAGTGATATGCTAACCATTTTAAGTCCCACAACTAACCATTTGTAAATCCCACAACTAAGACCCGATGCAGCCAAATAAATTGTTGTTGTTTAGTTGCTCAGTCATGTCTGACTCTTTGTGACCCTGTGGGCTGCAGCACACCCACTGACAGTATTGTACAACCATCAGTACTATCCATTTCTAGAACTTTTCATCATCCCAAATAGAAACTCTGTACCCATTAAGCAGTAACTACTAATTTCCATCTCTTCCAGCCCTTGATAAGCACTATTTTACTGTCTTTATGAATTTTGCCTCTTCTGGGTACCTTATGTAAGTGGAATCATGCAAAATTTTTCCTGAGTCTGACTTATTTTACTTAGCATAAATAAAAAATTCTCAAAATTCATCCATGGTGTAGCATGTATCTAAATTTTATTCCTTTTTGAGGCTGAATAGTATTTCACTGTATGTATGTGTAACATTTTGTTTATTCATTCATCTGTTGATGGACATTTGGGTAATTTCTATATTTTGGCCAATTGTGAGTGATGCTATTGTGAACATTGGTATATGTGTATCCGAGTCACTGCTTTCGATTCTTTTGTATATTTACCTAGAAGTAGAATTTCTGGATCCACTTTCAGTTCAGTTCAGTTCAGTTCCTGAGTCGTGTCTGACTCTTTGTGACCCCATGTACTGCAGCATGCCAGGCCTCCCTGTCCATCAGCAACTCCTGGAGTCCACGCAGACCCATGTCCATTGAGTCGGTGGTGCCATCCAACCATCTCATCCTCTGTTGTCCCTTTCTCCTCCCACCTTCAGTCTTTCCCAGCATCAGGGTCTTTTCAAGTGAGTCAGCTCTTCGCATCAGGTGGCCAGAGTATTGGAGTTTCAGCTTTAGCATCAGTCCTTCCAATCAACACCCAGGACTGATCTCCTTTAGGATGGACTGGTTGGATCTCCTTGCAGTCCAAGGGACTCTCAGGAGTCTTCTCCAACGCTACAGTTCAAAAGCATCAATTCTTCGGCGCTCAGCTTTCTTTACAGTCCAGCTTCCACATCCAGCTGCACCACTTCACATTAGCAGCGTGACATATGGTGGTTCCAGCTTCTCCACATCCTTACCAGCACTTGGTATTTTCCGGAAGTTTCATTTGGCTTTTTTCCCTTCATAATAGCCATTGTAATGAATGTGAAGTGGTATTTCAATTTTTATTTGTATTTTCTAAATGATTAATGATGTGAGCATCTATTCATGAGCTTATTGGGTATTTGTATATCTTCTTTGGAGAAATGTCTGTTCAGATCATTTGCCTGTTTTTTGAGTTATTTATTTTGTTATTGCTGATTTGTCGGAGTTCTTATATATTCTGGATATTAGACTCTCACTAGAGATATAATTTGCAAATATTTTCCACTGTTCTATGTGCTCTTTTTTCACTTTGTGTCCTTTGAAGCCCAGAAGTTTTTCATTTTGATGAAGTCTGATTTATCTTTATTTTCTTTAGTTGCTTGTGATTTTGATGTCACATTTATGAAACCATTGCCTAATAGAGGGTCACAAAGGTTTATACTTATGTTTTTCTTCTAAGAGTTTTATAGTTGTGTCTCTTACATTAAGGTCTCTGATCCATTTTGAATTAATTTGTGTATATGGTATATAGTAGGCTTCTAGCTCCCTTCGTTTGCATGTGGTAATCCAATTGTTCCAGCACTGCCTGTTAAAGAGTCTGTTCTTTCTCCAATTGAATTGTCTTGACACCCTTGTCAAAAATCAGTTACCTGTAAAAACTCAGTTAAATGGATTTATTTCTAGACTTTTAATTCTAGTCTGTTGATCTACATATCTATCCTTACATCTGCTTATACCCTTTCAATATTCTAATTTTAATCATGTGAATATATTAATTTAAAAGTTTAAAATAATTGTTATCTATGACCACAGTAACTCCTTTCTCTCCAAAATTTTTCTCTTTCAGGAAAATGTGCTGTGTTGTCATTCAAGGACTTCCTCTCCTGTAGGCCAACTGAAATTCCAGAAAATGACATTCTGCTTTGTGAGAGCCGATACAACGAGAGTGACAAGCAGATGAAGAAATTTAAGGGACTGAAGAGGTTTTCACTCTCTGCTAAAGTGGTAGATGATGAAATTTATTACTTCAGGTAAAGTTGAAAAAACTAAGGAAGAAAGAGCAGTTCAGCTCCTTTGATATCAGTAAAACTCATATCAAAATTGCATAGTCCAGGGTGGGTTTTTATTGTTTTTTATTAGGTCTTAAACTAGAGCAATAGACATTTCAAATAGAAGATATTAATTTAATTAAATATTAAAGGAAAATCCTCATAATCTGCTGAGATGTGGTGACTGCTGGAACAGTCCTCTTCGTTTAGACTTCAGTAATTGTGATATGGAGGCAAAAATCTTTGGTTCTGGTACATAATCTGTCTATTAAGAGATTGTGTAGTTCTGTAAACTGCAAAAGTTCTTCTTAGTATTTATAGGCAACTAAATCTCAGCTTTGGATCCAGTGCTTTTGTTGGGTATTCAGCAGAATCCCTTAAAAACACACATCTGAGAACTTCCCTGGTGGTCCAGTGCTTAAGAATCTACCTTCCAGTGCATCAGGCTTCCCTGGTGGCTCAGATGGTAAACTGTCTGCCCGCAATGTGGCAGACCCGGGTTCAATTCCTGGGTCAGGAAGATCCCCTGGAGAAGGAAATGGCAACCCACTCCAGTATTCTTGCCTGAAAAATTCCATGGATGGAGGCGCCTGGTGGGCTACACAGTTCATGGGGTCGCACAGAGTTGGACACGACTGAGCGACTTCACTTTCACTTTCACTTTTTCAGTGCTGGTCTGAAAAATCGAACTGGATGCAGGTTCGATTGCTGGTCAGGAAACTAAGATTCCCACATGCCACAGGGTGACTAAGCTCGCACACTGCACTAAAGATCCCGCATGCCTCAGCTAAGACCTGATGCAACCAAATAAATAATTTTTTTTAAAAAAAGCAAGCATCTGTAAGTAGATGTGACTTTATAAATGTATATTTTAATTATTTCCCTTGCAGACTTAAGAGTGGACATGGCAGATTACAGAAAGTTGGTTCTAGGTATTAAGGCAGAGCATTGCTTTCCAATCCATCCTGGATTGATGTCAGGTGATTTCATTTTATTTATTTATTTTTATGTCCCTTCTTCTAGAAAACCAATTGTTCCTCAGAAGGAGCCCTCACCTTTATTGGAAAAGAAGATCCAGTTGCTAGAAGCTAAATTTGCTGAGTTAGAAGGTGGAGATGATGATATTGAAGAGATGGGAGAAGAGGATAGTGAGGTCATTGAGCCTCCTTCTCTACCTCAACTTCAGACTCCTCTGGCCAGTGAGCTGGATCTCATGCCCTACACACCCCCACAGGTGAAGGTGGCGGTTCCTGTTACTTGTCTTATTCCTAGCTCTGGTTTGCAGTAAAAAGGAAGGAGACATCCAGCCCCTCCGTTATGGGAGCTTCAATCTAGAATTCTTCAAGAAGGAACAGATTTTATTTTTTCCTTTCTTGATGCCACTAATAATTTAAAATGTAATATCTTTATAAAAAAGTTTCATAGATAGCTGGCTTTAGTGGCAGGTTTAGTTAGGAAGCTCTCCTTGTCTTGCATTGAAAAAAAACGAGAATTGCATCATCCTCTTACTCTAGCTTTTATTGCTCGTACCTTTTTAATCTCTTTCTTTAGGACCCCATCTTTTGGTTAAGGTGATCCCTATAGGTATTTTCTTACCATTTAGAATTTTCTCAAGCCTTGATTGTGAGGTCACCATTATAGATTGCAGTCATGGAATTCAGTGGAACTTCCATTTTTCTTGTATGGCCAGAGGCCAGGAATAGCTGTGTTTTGAATAAGAAAATGGTCAACTATAAACAGAAGATGTCTGTAGAACAGTAGCTGTTGAATTGGACGTTTTTGGCTTACAAAAACCTTTAGTAATTGACGAGATGCAGTGTTCTGATGCATTATAAGAGCTTTCTGTCTTACAGTCTACGCCCAAATCTGCCAAAGGCAGTGCAAAGAAGGAAGGCTCCAAACGGAAGATCAACATGAGTGGCTACATCCTGTTCAGCAGTGAGATGAGAGCTGTGATTAAGGCCCAGCACCCAGACTACTCTTTTGGGGAGCTCAGCCGACTGGTGGGGACAGAATGGAGAAACCTTGAGACAGCCAAGAAAGCAGAATATGAAGGTAAATAGAGCATAGGCACAACTGTCTAAGCTTTGTAAGTGAGGGGGTGTTTTCAGCAGTGCACGAGCTTAGACAGGTTGAATCTCTGGTTCTTACCACTTGCACATGAACTTTGTGTTGGGGACTGTCTCAAATGGCTCCCGTCCAGCGGTTTAAGTGTCAGCCTTGTCCCAGCTGAGCAAGTGCTGCCTCTGACTTGGCCTCTGATCTCAGTGTGGTGGTGTTTTTTTTTCCCAAAAATTTTGCAAATATTTAGCTGTTAAAAAAATTGCATGATTTTTTTTCTTTCATTAAATCCTATAAGCACACGTGTGTTGAGCTGGGGAATGATCGTACAAGGATGTTAGATACAGTTTTAGTTAAAATTCATCTGAAACGGGGCTTTTAAAATCAGTGATCTTCTATTATGGCTCTTGACAAGCCATATAAACTCCAGGCTGAGGCTTGGCTGAAGTGGCTGGTTTTCTATGCCTTTCCTGGCCTGTGCTGCATTCATAACTACTTTTAAGGTACTTGGGTTCTCTTTGATAAAGCTCAACTACCTTCATTTTCCTTTTACTCTATAATCAAATTATTTGGGGCTGTGAGCTATCATTCAAGGATTTGGCTGTTCATAACCATTAGGGACAGATACTTGATAGAGATCTTTGTTTTTTTGTTTTTTAATATTAGGCATGACTTTAATCAGGAAATGAGTAGTAAACATTAGGTTAGGCAGGACTGTTGCCCTCAGAGCTGTATTTTTTTCATTTGGAATTCTATACAGTGCTTCATGTTGACAGTTTAAAGCCCTCTCTCAATTGACCACAATGATCACCATTACCCTTCTTGATGGGGTCCAAACCCATTATTTTCCAGCAAGCATAAATAAATTATCAAGGCTGCCTCCTTTATTAAACTTTATGGAGTTTCCAGAGAAACTCCTTTTTAAAAATAAAAGTTTACTCCTTTCACTTTTTATATAGTTGATTTTTAAAATTATCTGACAGGCTTCCCCAAGGATCTGTAGAACACTAATCCTACAAGATGTTCAGCCAGAAAACATTTGTGGCAAAAGCAGTTTGAGAAGCGCTCCAAATACTTTCTCTCTTGGAAACTTAGTGTGCATATTGCCATAGTAAAGTCTTTAAACCTGCAGTTAAGACCTATTTTTTTTCCACCTGGCATTTTCTGAAACTTGATCAGGTATTCGTGTATTATCTGCTAATATCCTGAGGAACTAATATTTCATGGAACATTCTTTGAGAAATCATACTCAGTTCTATAAGAACCTACAACCTTGGAGAGCATTGTTATTTCTAAGCATTAGTGGACGTTAAGACCCAGATATATCACTCAGTTGGAGGAGTGTTTGAAATGAAGCTCACATGGCTATAAAGCCTGGTCCAGGACAAAATGAAGCCATTATTGCATGGCTGGTTACTTAAGAGTGTAAACAAGAAATTGTGTGAACAAGAGTGTGAACAGAGAAATGTGTCTGGAGATAAGGTGAAAGTAAAAATGCTGGAGCCAAACTGAAGAGAAGAAAGAGTGACAACTTCTGGGAAATTTTCCCAGATTCTAAGGGGAGTCTGAAATTCGGTGAGAACCTAGCGAGAGGAGTTATGTGACTCAAAGACACCAAGTCTGAGCTTGTGGTGTTCTGACCCACTCAGTTCAAAACCCAAAGTTTGGTTTGGCTGACTTCATTTAATAATTCTCTTTTCTAAGACAGCCTAACTGGGCTCCTCTCAGAAAAAACCAACAGGTCCAATATTCCATCCTTAGACCTGAACTTTTCTTTTTTCAACTTCATTTTTTTGCTCTCCCATTTTACTGTGTCATTTGTGTAATGAAAATATGAGAACTTAATGTGGGGGTCTAGGTCATCAGTGTTTCTTTTTTTTTCTTTTTTTTTAATGCTAGTTCAAAGCAATGGGTTGTTAAAATGGCCTTTGTCCCTCACGCTCACTGTACAGAGGATCTGTAAACGGGGACAGTGTAGTGAGTGATGACAGGTCTCTGCAGGTAACTGTCGCAGCCAAGGAAGCTTTGACTTGCTTGACTTTCACGTTCTTACACAAAGGAGGACTGGAACTGTTGCTTCTCGATGCTCTTTAAAGCCATGTGACCGTGAGCTGTCTGCCCCCTCCTCATATCAGCCAGCGGTAGCCTTTTGAAGTCCATGTTGGAGGGTTAACGTGTGGCAGTTGGAGTTTGATGCCAGGAAATCAGGGCTACTGCTGGTTCTGCCTGTATTCTTGGACAAGTCCATCTGTCTGCCAGTCTCAATTTGTCCATGTGAAGAGTGGAAAGGATTTCCTATTTATGAACAGTGAAGCAAAGTCAACCTTTATTGTGGGAGCTTTGGTAATGCACATCTCTAGAGTTCGACAGTCAGTGTCCAGCCTTGCCAGCTCCCGAAAAGACTGGGACTTGTGATTGTTGGGGCTGCTGGCCATGGAAATGCAGAAAGAGTAGCTCCGAGGAGTGAGGGATATAGCAAGGATGTTCCACAGCCCAGAACTGGCACACAAGCTAATGCTCCTCTCACATTTTGGATGAAATAAGTATGAATTCTGAAACTTCTGCTGATTTAGGATGACTTATGGTCAGTGTTGAACTCAGCTTCAGGAAACCTGGTTCTGTCCGTACATTGTCCATTGCTTCATATGTGTATACATATAATTTCCTGCTTCTGATGACTATAGCCTGGAGTATCATGCATTTTTTTCCTTTGGGGTTTATTAAACATGACCTCTTCACTTCATTAGAATGTACAGATTAGTGTTTATTTTCCTAAAACCTTGTGGAGGAGGCAGTAAGCTACTTTTCCCTTACAGAGTTAATTTTCTTCAGCTGCTAAACCCCATGACACTAATGACAAGAGTCCTCAAATCTTAGTAAAATTGGGTGCAACATATCAGGAAAATATAGTAAGTAACAATTGTGCCAAACATTATAATGGGCCATGGAATTGCTTCATGTTGAAATTTTTTAAAAATTTGTAATGCTATTAATACTAGAATAATGGTAGCGCTTCTCGTCTTCAGGGTGCCTTGTGAGATTAACCACGTTGGTTATGCTGGTGACGTTTTTAAATAAAATCTGTGCTTTCTGAATGTGTGTTGCAGTCTTAACATTCTTGAAATCTTTGCAGACCAGTTCTCAAGATGGGATAGGAAAGCTGGACGCTAGGTTACCGAGTGAAATCGGCCCGACTCCTCCTGTGTTGAGACTAGTCATCTACTGTTCCTTCCATTGAGACAGAACTGTTGCCTGTGTTTTTTTTTTTTTGTTTTTTTTTTTTAACTAGTCCTGTTGAATGCAATGGATGGTATTTTGAATTCCTGGGTTAAAAACAGAATTGAAAATCTGAAATGCCTTTGCAGAGCGGGCAGCTAAAGTTGCTGAGCAGCAGGAGAGAGAGCGAGCAGCACAGCAACAGCAGCCGAGTGCTTCTCCCCGAGCAGGCACCCCTGTGGGGGCTCTCATGGGGGTGGTGCCACCACCAACACCAATGGGGATGCTCAATCAGCAGTTGACACCTGTTGCAGGTAAAAACAGGAGCTAAGACCATTTTTTTTTCCACTTTAAGAAATTCCTTCATTTTTTTTTTTTTTCTCCAACGAGGAGTAGGCCACAGTCTCTAGGCTCTTCTCACGGCAGATTCAGAGTCTGAATCATCCACGTTGTCCTTATATCGCCTTTCCCTTATGGGCAATGCCTCCCCTCTGCCCCAGAAATGGGCCCTGGGCCCAACCCTGGGAATTGGTAGAGAGCAGCTCTCCCCTGGCTGTGGGCATGGTCTGGCGATATTCTGCACCCCAGACTGCTCTGGATAGAGTTCTACAGCAGACAATATAAACAGACCCCGGATTCTGTTCTGGAGGGACTCCCAAGAGGAAACACAGAACTAGACTTTAGGAGATGATGATTTTCCCGTCTCATCCCAGTATTCAGTTTGCCTTGTTCTGCTGCAGCCATCCTTTAGAAGACTGACCATTTAAAAGGATTTTTGACAATGAATTATAAATCCTTTCTTGGTCACCAATGTGCATGACTGCTAAGTAGAATACAAAGTCCTTATTCAATTCATTGTGCCCACTCTGTAATGCTTTTCTATTTAATTACATTAAACTGCATTTTCTGTTAGTATCCCAGTCACATATTTTTCCAAAAAGAAAAGAAAATGATGAATGTGGTTTGCTTGTGTGTGTTGTCTCTGGTCCTGGTAGCCATGGCAAAATTGGCCATTCTTGAATTGAATATTCTTGTCTGACATGTCTCCAATGAGAAGCCTGCAGACCACTTCTCAGGTCCCTCTTGTTTGATCTCTCTAAGCCTGGTGAGGTTCATCCAAGCTGTGTTTCTTCTTAAGCGAGCAGTCTGACCTCTTTGCAGGGAGTCCAAGATAGTGTTGTTCAAGACAAGCTCATTGGGATGCTGTTTTTGTTTTCGCTTTTTTTTTTTTTTTTTTTTGCTTTTTAAGGCAGAGTAGCATAGGATAACTTTTCCATTGTTGCTCCTACCTTTTGTGATGGCAAGTTCTCAGATGCACTATCGCTGAACTCAGCAGTTGCACTCGCCAAAGCACATCTGAATCATGGCTTTCAGTACTCTCAGTGTAACTGATGTTGATCTAACAAATCTCATAATCGCCTGCTCTATTCCATGGCCCATTTTGGTTAATGGGGTTCCAGAGGTTTTTAGAAATCAGACCTTGAACATGGGGACTTTGAAAGTTAGAATTCCCTCATTGACATTCTCTTTTGTTCTATTTGATGTGTGATATTCTAGCACTGTGCCCTTGACTAAAAAGCCCAGGGACACATTAACAAAATGAATTCAAACAGCTAAAAACATTAAAAAAACAGCAGCTGCAGCATTTTAGCTCCCTGTTGGGGAATGACTTCATAGAACTCTGATGGGTGAGGAGGGCAGGCCCCCTTCCAGAAAGCCCCTGCTCCATTATTAAGTATATGGTGCCCAGACCTCTGGGCCATGGGAGTGCAGGGCAAGCATTCTCTACAGGAACCAGTCTTTGGTCCACAGCAGGAATTTTGTAGCTAAGAGGGTGATTTTTTTCATGGGTTTACAGGTTGCATAGTGCCTGATTCTTAGCCTTGTTGCTGTCTGAGACCAGCTTTGCTTACAAGCATTGAAGCTCATTTGAACACATGTGACTGGGATAATAAATGCCAAAGTACAGTTTAATGAAGACAAGTGTCATGTCTTTCGGTTCTTAATAATTTCTTCAACCACAGCCTGTGTAGGCTGCGTTCAGATGGGCTTTTGTAATTGAAAGCAAAGCCTCCTAACATTCTTAAATTCCCACCTACTTATCCTTAAAAACTATCTGGTGGTAATGGTTAAAAGACAGTTTGATAGTGTTGGATCTTCTCATAATTAAGATTATGGTGTCTGTTCTTTACTCTCTGAACTCTACTTTAAGAAAAAGGAAATTCATAGTCCTAGTTTATGTACAGAGGTTTTATTATTTAAAACTTATTTTAATCATTTGTGTAATTGTAGGTTTCTTAGCTTAGATATGACCAGTGAGGCAAGCTCAATCTCAAGAGTTTTCAGTAATTTTATAGCTTCAAAGGACTAAAAATAAATACCTCTCAAACAATTCTTCAGGGAAAGTCAAAAAGTAAAATGCTTAGAATCTGCAGTTTTCCGCTGTATCTAGAACCCCTCTATAATACAAAGAGAATTATATAAAAATGAGGTTTGGCACCAATTCCTCAACACTCCCTTTGTGCAAGAAGCTGTGACCAAAGATGATTGCATTTTGGGGGGAGCCTTGTGTTTTGTTCATTGTGATCATTTCAAATCCCAGAAAAAAATCAACCTGTTTTTCTTGATTAAAAAAATGTCATGTGGCTTTAAAGTTCTTTTGATAGGTGAGTCTTTGACATTTTGAAATTTTCTTCTTCCTTTCACTCTTTTTGCCAAAAATACTTGTTTCTTGAAATTCTTCCCTAGCTAGCATAAAGTATTTTGTGTTGTGACGATGCACTTTGAAAATAAAGGAATGAAAACCTCTGTTCAGAAAAATTCTGTACCTCCTTTAAAATGTTCCCTGTTAACTGAAGGTCTGTGAGGACATTTGTGCGCTTGGAGACAGTGATGACAATTGGCATTTTCTCATGTCAGCAGAGCCTGATTCTCCAGCTGTTCCTCCTAAGGTCTGCGCACAAGCTGCTGAGTGACCTGGGCTTAGGTTGGCTTGAGGTGGGGTGGAGAGAGGGGGGAGGTTTTATCTTTATTTTATCATGTTTGGAAATCTAAAGATGAAGCATCAGTCATTGTGATGACTCTTAGCTGTTCCCCAGCTCAAGCTCAAGCATGCTCCATTCTTACCAGCAGTGGCGGGGCTAGAAGGGAGGAGGAATGGACACAGAAGTCTTGAAAACTTCTTGCCCACCTCCCCCCATGCTGGAGAACCATGCTTTGTGATCAGGGCTGTACGCCTCATTTCCTCCATTTCAGTTTCCCCTCATGTGTACCCGTGATAGGCATATGAATGTGGGCATAGTGGAATGATGGGGTTTATACTGTTCAGTAGAATCGCAGTAGACAGAACTGGTCACTCTGTTTGAACAGCTTGCAATAATCATGACCTTGGGAAGGCTATTACTACAACTCCTCTTTTATTATTTAACTGAAAACATGCAGTGTATTTATCCCAGGGAGAATAACTACAAATAATAATATACTAAGTACTAATTCATCCAGAAATATATTTCATATTTGTAATGTTTTATTTTGTTCATTATTGCAACAAAATAATTGCACTAATTGTTATATCATGCAGTACTAAGGGCGCTTTATTCATTAGTAGTGCATGTGGGGGGGGGTTGTTATTACTTAGTTCATGTTGCATGTTAATGATGCATGTCTGAAATTTGTTGTGTCCTTCAAGGCATGATGGGTGGCTATCCGCCAGGCCTTCCACCTTTGCAGGGCCCAGTTGATGGCCTTGTTAGCATGGGCAGCATGCAGCCACTTCACCCTGGGGGGCCTCCACCCCACCATCTTCCGCCAGGTGTGCCCGGCCTCCCGGGCATCCCACCACCGGGTAAGAACTTCATCCTCATTCACTCATTAATCTCATCTTCATATTCTCTTTTTCCTCCCTCAGCCATTTGTTCCAGGAGGTACCTGCTGCCCATGTGGGCGGGGCTTCCCTCACTGAGAACCGCAGGGATGTCAGCTGCAGGACCTGGCCTGTGTGTTGGGCAGGTGGCTCAGCGCCTGTGCCCTTGAGCACTGGCTGCCTAGCAGCGGCATGGGGCACATGACACGAAACTAGACTCGGCAGACGAGGGGGCAGGGCGCGTGCTCTGGAAGCCCCCAGACAGTTCGCCAAATGCTCAGAAAGCAGACAGCCTAGATAGACATGGTCTGCTCTCTTTATCGAATGAAGTTTCCCAAATGGCTAGTTCAGAGTCACACATGAAAAGCAGTTTTTGCTCCTGGGTCCATTGCTTCCTCTGGTTCAGTTCTTAATCTCAAAGAGTCTTTTGTATAGAGTCCTTGCTCCATCTTTTGCTTTTCAAACAACACCTCCCCTCTAAGGGGATTACCGAGTTGCTAATGTAGGACTCTTCAGAAACTCTTCAGTCAGTCCTTCTAGGAACAGAAAGGAGGGAGAGAAAGAACTTGCACTGAACTAGTTTTCTGTGTCTGAGTCCCCGAAGAAGCATGACATAGCATTTAAAGAACAGCATAGTCCACCCTGGTAACTGTAGACACTGATTCATCTGTCAGCAGAAGCCCAGGAGCTATGTCATATGGAAACATATAAATGGAGTTCAGAAATAGGTACAGTTTTACTTTATAATTAATTAGCAAATTGAAAGATTATTATGAAAGGAAAAATCACCAGTTCCCATCATATGCAAAAAAAAAAAAACCTAACCCTTAGACATAATCTAGTTGGAGGGAAAGTGGCTTTAGGATGACTTGGAATAGCATCTTGTCTATTATCCAGAATATTAGCTAAAGACCTGGCCCAGATGACAGAATATAGAAACATTAGATTTGCTTATAACAGTCTTGGCTGTACCAATCCCGCAGCTATGAAGAGTTCTAAACCATGCTTCACAGGGTATGCCCCACAGTACGAAGGGTGAGCCAACCTGGTGCTTGGCCTAGCATCTCCAGTGACACTCTGTGGTGTGTGTTGCTTAGAAAATGGCCATAACTCCCAGAAATGTTTGATGCAGACCTAACTGGAGGAAGAAACGTTTGTGGGAGTGGGTGTTTCATTAAGGAAGTGGTGGACTGAGGAAGCTGGACTATAAGTGTCAGTCATAAAATGGGTGTGCCCCTGTGGCAGATAGAGTTGGCTTTAATTCTGTGCCCTCTCCCCTTGGCATAGAGTGTCTGACTGAGCAGTCAGACGAGGCTGGAGGTGACCCCCAGGTGTGTGTGTTATTTGGTAGGAACCACACCTAAGTCCAGTACCCTCTAGGTAACTGGTCTTTTGGTGGGTATTGGGGGACAGATGTTTCCCTGTCCCTCTTCTCCAGATTCTAAATGCATTTGAAGAAAGCATAACATACCTGATGACAGGGAGGCAGGGAAGAAGAACCTCTCTTAGTGTCTACCCACACATGTCCGACCAGGCTTCAAGGAGAGGAAGTTTTGTGAACTCCTCTGGTGAGTCAGCCCACAGTCTCACCAGCTGCCCCATGGCATGGCATTTGTAACCAGGAAGCATAGGGGGTTGGTTGCTGATTTGTTTGTACTGCCCTGCAAAGATTGATACAGACAGCTCAGGGAGCCCCCCAGTGTTGTGAAATATAAAGTGCGTGAGTGTCTTGGCAGAGTTGGGGGGCAGGGGTTAATAATATGTTGCTGGAACAGCAACTTACCCACTGCAGCCTCTTCACCCACTGACAAATAATCGCTAGGATCCTACTCTTACGATCCAGGTACCCTTCTGGGTCCTTGGAATATCAAAATCCCTGCTTTGTAAACAGAAAGTTTGTTTTCACTTACTATTTTCTCCTTAACAGATGTGTAATACTTCTTGATATTTAGCAATTCTGAACCTTAGAATAGTGATTCAGTTCTGCCTGGTCGAAATAACACCATTTTTAATCCAGAGAAGCTACAGAATACAAAGCTAGCTCTTATTCATCCTTCTATGCAGCTAGCTGGACTTGTTTAAAGTTTAAACAATATCTCGCCAGGGTTTTGGTTGTATTAATAGTTTGTTAGTTTTTAGCAAACTGAGTCCCTTGCCTGTTTCTCTGTTTTCATGAGACTAGAAAATGGATGATCCTGAGATTAAAATAGCCCCAGATGCTAAATTTAGGACATCACATTATTATCAACCAGGACGTATGAGACAAATTGCTTGTTGAGGAGTCACCAGGAGAAGTTTATACAAAGACTAAATGGAGTGAGACCACGGGATCTTTCTCTTTCTCTTTGTCATTTTGCATTTGAGGTGATAGCAACCAAGGGCTGCCCTGCTTCCAGATGATCCGCTCTCTCAGAGGGCAGTGTCCCCTCTCTGCCAACATCAGTGACTAGTCAGAACCAGAGTGCTGGTAGCCTGTGCGGGGACAGCAGGAATGTGCCTCCAGCCTCCACAGAGGTCACTGACGTGTGTACTTGCACAGCCTCCGCCCTTGGTCCCTGCTGTCCCAACACACTGCATACAGCCGAGCCTGGTTGCAGTGCTCTCACTGCTGATATTAAACACAGGCTTCCGGTGCTGGAAACTGTGTTGTTGAAAGAAAAAGGCCTTGAAAATAGAGTTAGCGACTATAGCTTACCTAGGGAAATATTAGAATTCTCTGCGGAGTTCAAATTATTTCTCAGCCATGAGTAATTAATATACATCTGACAGATTCTCCTAGCGTTGTATTTAGAGCCTAGAAAACAAAAGAACATAAATTTTCTATATGATGCTACATCCTGTTTTGGGTGCTTAGGGCTCCTGTCCACAAAGACTCAGGGCAGTGATCATAGGTTTGCATTTTAAATGACATTTCTTATCAGACAGTTTTTCAGTCTTCTCATCTCAGACCCTCTAATTGTGCCTGTAATTCTGAATTATAGGTGTGATGAACCAAGGAGTGGCCCCTATGGTAGGGACTCCAGCGCCAGGTGGAAGTCCGTATGGACAGCAGGTGAGCCTCCAAGTTGGATCTTATAGGACTCAACAGAATTCAAGTTACCCTCTTTCTCAGAGCATGGGCTGAGTATGTCCCCCCCTCACCGTGTATCTGTGCTCTTTCAGGTAGGTGTTCTGGGGCCTCCGGGGCAGCAGGCACCTCCTCCATATCCTGGCCCACACCCTGCCGGCCCCCCCGTCATACAGCAGCCAACAACACCCATGTTTGTGGCTCCCCCACCGAAGACCCAGCGGCTTCTCCACTCAGAGGCCTACCTAAAATACATTGAAGGACTCAGTGCTGAGTCCAACAGCATTAGCAAGTGGGACCAGACTCTGGCAGGTAAGGAGAGCTCTTTCTGAAGAAGCCTTTTCAAAATCTATGCTTTATCAAAGTCCTGCTGCTGCTGTTGACAGATTATAGGATAAGTATCCATTGTTCTTATACAGGCATACCTTGTTTTATTGCACTTTGCCTTATTGCACTTCTCAGATACTGGTTTTTTTACAAATTTAAAGTTTGTGGCACCCCCATGAGCAAGTCTGTCAGCACCATTTTTACAATAGTATGTGGCCACTTCGTGTTTCTGTGTTAACATTTTGGTAATTTCCACAATACTTCCAACTTTTTCATTATTATTATAATTGTTATGGTGAATCTGTGATCAACAGTCTTTGACATTACCATTATAAAATGATTACAACCTGCTGAGTGCTCAGATGATGCCTGATAGTTTTTAGCAATATAGTCTTTTAAAATTAAGGTACCCATGTTGCTTTTTTAGACCTGATGCTATATTACACACTTAATAGGCTACAGTATAGTATAAAAGGAACTTTTACTTGCACTTGGGAAACCAAAAAATTAATATGATTTGCTTTATTGTCGTGATCTGGAACCAAACCTGAGGAAGGCCTTTTTAAGTAAAATGTATATTTAGCTGAAGTGTTTGCAGTTTTGTATATTGATGTCATGTACTGAAAGTTTTGTGTTTTTTTTTTTTTTTTTTGCTGAGTTTCAAAGCTTCCTTTTATCATAAACATCAATGCTATCTCAATAAGTATATTCTGAATTTTTTCAACTATTTTTCAGGCATTTGGGCATAGCATAGATGCATTTGGGCAAATTAAAAATTATTTCATCTCAATTTTTTAAAAAGATAAAAGTACTATTGGAAGACATGTTTCTAATCTATCACTTACTCATGTAGTTCAGCAGGCTTAACATATTTTCAGTACATACTGAAATAACTTGCCAAGTTTCCAAAGAAATTCGGAAGTTTCCATCCATTCTTCAGGGGCTTCCTGGGTGACTCCGTGGTAAAGAATTCACCTGCCAATGCAGGAGATGCAGGTTTGATCCCAGGGTCAGGAAGGTCCCCTGAAAAAGGAAATAGTAACCTACTCTGGTATTCTTGCCTGGGGAATCCCATGGACAGAGGAGCCTGGCGGGCTATAGTCCATGGGGTCACAAAAGAATCAGACATGACTTAACGACTAAACAGCAACAATTCATTCTTCATTTCTAAGCCAGATTTGATCATTTGATTTCTTTTAAGAGTAGTAGATAGTTTTCCCTTTCATCACATTTACCTTTTTAGGAATTTTTGTTAGTTTTGAAGTTATTAAGTATCACGAGTGCCTACAACAAAATGCTAATAGTCAGATCTTTTAGCTGTTTGTGCAACTCTTATGTTCCCAATTCTAATAATTTTGTTACGTTGTGCAGCTCTTGTGAAGTAACTGTTAGAGATTAGTTCTAAACTCTAAAGCATGAAATGAGACATCCTTGGCTAGGTTGTCTCATACCTAAGTTAAATAGTTTTCTAAAAACCAAGATGTCAGAGAATTCCCTGGTGGTCTAGTGGTTAGGAATCCAAGCTTCCACTACACGGGGATGGGTTCAATCCCTGGTCAGGAAACTAAGACCCCATGTGCCATGAGGTGTGGCAAATAAGTAAAAAAAAAAAAAACAAACAAAATACAACAAGATGCCTATAAAACAATATATGAAATTTTCTGGGAAATATTCTGCAGAGTTAAATTTCATAATATTTAATAAATAGCAAATGTTTCACGTTTCAATAAATCTGTCAGACCTTAGGACTGATGTTAACATTTCTCTGTCCACACTTCCATTTTCAGCTCGAAGACGTGATGTCCATTTGTCAAAAGAACAGGAGAGCCGCCTTCCCTCTCACTGGCTAAAAAGTAAAGGGGCCCACACCACCATGGCAGATGCCCTATGGCGCCTTCGGGATCTGATGCTCCGAGACACCCTCAACATTCGCCAAGCATACAATCTAGAAAACCTTTAATCACGTCAATTACGTTTCTTTTATAGAAGCATAAAGAGTTTTGTGGAACAGTAGCCATTTTAGTTACTGGGGGTGGGGGGAGGAAAAAAGGATGACAATTTTTATTGCATTTTACTGTACATCACAAGGCCATTTTTATATAAGGACACTTTTAATAAGCTATTTCAATTTGTTTTTGTTATATTAAGTTGACTTTATCAAATACACAAAGATTTTTTTTGCATATGTTTCCTTCGTTTAAAACCAGTTTCATAATTGGTTGTATATTTAGACTCAGAGTTTTACCTTTTTACTTGTTGCCATAGAGCTGAAACCATCAGAGGTTTTGTCTTGGCTTGGGGTTTTTGTTTTTCATTTTTTTGGTTGGTATTTTTGTTTGTTTTTTTAAATAACAAACAAAATGGAAAAAAAAAACACATACAAAAGAGTTTACAGATTAGTTTAAGTTGACAATGAAATGTGAAGTTGGTCCTAGTTTACATCTTAGAGAAAGGGGGTGTACTTGTGTCTGTTTCATGTGCCTAAATATCTTAAGCCACTTTTGCAAAAACTGTTTCTTCCGGGTAAAGTAAAAGGTTGTTAGTTACTTGATAGATGTTTGACAGACATGGCACATTTGCTCTAGTAACTCAGAAATCTGAAGTTAGCTCTGTGCAGTCTTCTGTAGCTAGTACGTCTCCCGGACACCCGGAGGGAGAAAGCACTTTTTCTTGCTCTGAGTTAGACATCTGTAGTGTCAGTTATCTTTGCAGAACATGTGCACAACCCTGAATTATGTTTAGTCTTGGCAGGTAAGTTTAAGGGTACTCTTGATCTTTTTATAATGAATTCACGATTTATGCCTATACATGTTAAGACGATTTAAAACTTCAAATCTCTTACACTGAAACAATGGAAGTTCATCTTGAAGAAAGTATTGAGGTGTGCTGGAGGGTGATTTATTAAACATAACACCTAACCTAACTTAGGGAAGGGAGTGCATTAACTGGATATGGGCTGTTTCAGAAGCATGATTGTAAGAGGCTGAATTGCCTGCATGTGCAAATATGTTTTAGTATGCTTTCTTTCCTCATCAAATGTGGCTTTTTTTTCTTTTTTCCTCCAAAGTTTCGGGTTGTAATTCTCAACCAGAAGTTTAAGATTTTCTGAAATAATTTTAAAATGTAGCTTGTGCTTTTGAATTTCAGAAGGGACTCATAATTTCAGAAAATGCTCACTAAAAAGACCATTATAGATCCCAGACACTTAGGTTTGATGACCCTGTCTCTCTTATATGATCCTGGAAAAAAACAATTGGAGGCAATATATAATGCTCAGACAGGTAGAAAGCATCAAACGTGGAACAGTATTTCAGTCAGCATTTTTGAAACCTGCTTTATTGTAGCAAGATGGTTGCCATTGTAGTGAAGCTTCCACTGCTCTTTGTAAATTGAGTGATTCTCAGAGGATACTTTTTTCTTTTAATCTGGTATGAATCAATACCTGGATATTTAATCACTATTCTTACTAAATCATGGGGACAAGAGAGTCCAGAATGGAAAAAAGTCTCTTTGTATCTAGATACTTTAAATACAGAAGGTCCTTGTATCTTAATTGCCTATAGTCAACCACTGGATCTCAATTTGCATCAAGTATTTTAAATAATTCTGAATTTTAAGAAATGTTTTGCAGTAGTATGTCAGTACCTTATTGTTCAACTGAATCAGATAAAGAAATCTTCAGTTCCTGGTTATTTGGGCCATTTCATCATGGACTGTATAATACAATCAGATTATTTTATTTCTAGGCATCCTTGAATTACACCAAAGAACCTGAAATTTAATTTTGGTTAAGTTATTTATTTATTTCATGCACCCATCTTATTTCCCTTTTTAAGGTCTGGAAGAGACTTCTTTTGGGAAGCCTCTAAAAACTCTTCACTGTGGGCTATGTGGGGCAATAGAAGCCAGAGCACTCCTCCTCCAGGCTCCTTCCCAGTGTCTAAGGTGCTGTAGGAACCATAGATCCAGCCGGGGGCTTCCCTAAGGCAGTGCAGAGCCGGGCCGGAGGGCCACGAGGCAGGCCCTGAGGAAGTTTTGTTGTTGTTGTTGTTGTTGTTTAAACTCTTATGTATTTATTTTAGAATCATGTCTTTCTGTATATTGACTTGGAGAATATCAGTTAATATTTTAGGATATAAGATTTGAGGTCAGCCATTTTCCAAAAAGAAAAGAAAAAGAAAAAAATGTATGGACTTTAAAAGGTACACGTGAACTATACATTTTTTTTTTTTTTCCGTGAGCTTTAGGAACCGTAGTGATATGGCTTAGAAAGTATAATAGTCTAAATGTTTTCAAAATGTAAGTTCATGTGGAAAAGAATTTTATGTGGGGGGAAAGACCTATAGGTTTAAAACAGTATGTCAGCTAACTGATTTAAAAGGCCTTGAATTGCTTTGTTTTTTGAACCGCCCTCCCCCTTTTCTTCCTATGAGGAAGAATTAAGAGGGGACTCTTCTTTGTGTAAAATCTCCAAATTGGTGTTGTTGACTTTTCAATTTGAACATTTTCAGACCTGATTAAAACTTGGTTTATTCTAACTTCTGTATCAAAAAAGGTTCAAGTGGTAACTAGTCTTATAATATGTATGTATCATATGTTTGTTCACCTAAAGCTTTTTAATCCAAATAAAAATGGAGTTTGCAAAGTGATTGGGATTAACCAGGTTTGGTTGTTCTGTTAAAGCTTGTGTCAGACAGATGTTTAGTTTCAAGCAGGTTTAATTCCTGCAAACCTTGATTTTATGCTGACAGGGATACGGCTACCAATTTAAAGGAAAAGCACTCCTCAGGTACCGGCAAAAGTCAGTGTCCCGACCCTGGTCCAGGGCTCAGGCTGCATTAACACCAAAGCCGAGTATGATCACACCGTGGCCTGATGTGCCCATGCCACACCTCTCAGACTGACAGTCAGGGATTCCTAACATGGCCTCAGCAGTGCAGGCTGAAGTTAAAAGTCGCAGAGGGAGTTGTTACTGACGGTGGAAGGTAAGGAAGAAATCATAAATCAGTGTAACCCGTTTCAAGTAGATGTGTGGCCAGAGGAGACAAGTGGCCGGGAAATATTTTTATCATGCTTATAAGCTCCTAAAAAATGGCCACACTTTTAACAGAAAGTGTTGGTAAAATCAACCAACTGTTTTCCTCTAATATCACTTTGCAAATCCCTGTGGTTCGGTTCTCCTAAGAGTTTAGGGCTGTACCTGTGGGCATGAACATACTGTGATGATGGTTGACGTATAGTTAAACATTCCCGCTGCATGCTCTGAGCAATACTGCTAAGTGTTACTCTATTCCCTCTTCATTCAGAAGTCTGCTAGGTCAGCTGAATGAAAGTTCATACCTGAACAAATTAATAGACTATCCCCCAAATAGATGTAGAATGCACATCTTGTGGATTGCGCATAAATGTGTGAAGACTAAAGCACATGCATACTTTATTAGGAGAGATTGTTCTGGAAAACACCGTGGTCCAAGTGTTGTTTTTTTTTTTTTTTTTTTAAAGAAAAGGAACTCAGTGTGAAAAATCCAAACTTCTAAAAACAGAGCAACTGAATTGCTGTAAATTCAGAGATGCAGGCAAGATTTTCAAAACAGGACTGCTAGATGAACACAGACAGCCCTCCCTTACTGAGTGCCTCTGTGCCTGGGTCCTTTCCCTGTCCATTCAGATGATAAAGTGAAGTTCCAAAGCCCAGGTAGTTCCCCTAGCACCCCAGTGGACATCGACTTCTAGCAGTAAATGCTAATTAGATTTTTGTCATCCTAAAGTATCCTGGTTTTTTAAATGTAAGTTTTTGTCTGTGTAGTTCACAGTAGGGGGCACTGCACTTCTGTAAGCTGCTTATAAGAGCATTGCTCTTTAAACTATCAAAGCTCCCTTAAATAACCCTAGTGTCTGATAAGTGCATAGTCATATTCCTTTAGTAGAAGGCTTTAAAAAATTGAGGCAAAGTTAAAAGCCTCCACAGTGGTTTAACAAAAATTAGTTCTGTACCATCCAAATTAATGTGCTTTGAAAGTATCTTCAATTTAATACAGTAATTGCTCTACTTCCCTTAAAGTGAGACATTGTTGTGTCATCCTCAAAGGTTTGTTGTCTTAAATCAGCACTCCAATACTTCTATTTAAAAAAGATGATGAGGAAAACTCTAGGGAAGTTAGGCATGAATTTCAGACTGGAGATTGTTTCTGGGATGGAAGCAGGAAGGAAACCACAGCAGACACAGAAGGTAGCTGATGGTTTTATTAGCATTTACAACTTCTCTTTGTAAAAGGTATGTATGCTACATATTTATGTATGTACAAAGTATTAAACTTCTAAAACGGGGGCCAGGGGGAATAAATGGAGTTAGGTCACAATGTAAATGTATTGTGCAACAGTCTAATCATTAAAATACCATGAGGTTTAAGGTCACCAGGAACTCTTGTGACAAAAGCGAGAGTGAGGACTACCTTCCTCCCCAGGTGCTGCTGGTCATCACTGGTCTTCATACTCAGGCCATGTCTGAGCAGTGTCTCAGCAGTGCTTTAATGAGGTGAGTGCTGAGTGGCTATTGATTTATACTAAATTGGTTCTAACATAAATGAACTGACTTAAATCCCTTCAGTTCAGTTCAGTCGCTCAGTTGTGTCCGACTCTTTGCGACCCCATGAACTGCAGCACGCCAGGCCTCCCTGTCCATCACCAACTCCCAGAGTTCACCCAACCCATGTCCATTGATTCTTGATGCCATCCAACCATCTCATTCTCTGTCGTCCCCTTCTCCTCCTGCCCTCAATCTTTCCCAGCATCACGGTCTTTTCTAATGAGTCAGTTCTTCGCATCAGGTGGCCAAAGTATTGGAGTTTCAGCTTCAGCATCAGTCCTTCCAATGAATACCCAGGACTGATTTCCTTTAGGATGGACTAGTTGGATCTCCTTGCAGTCCAAGGGACTCTCAAGAGTCTTCTCCAACACCACAGTTCAAAAGCATCAATTCTTCAGTGCTCAGCTTTCTTCACCGTCCAACTCTCACATCCATACATGACCACTGGAAAAACCATAGCGTTGACTAGATGGACCTTTGTTGACAAAGTAATGTGTCTGCTTTTCAATATGCTATCTAGGTTGGTCATAACTTTCCTTCCAAGGAGTAAGCGTCTTTTAATTTCATGGCTGCAATCACCATCTGCAGTGATTTTAGAGCCCAGAAAAACAAAGCCGGCCATTGTTTCCACTGTTTCCCCATCTATTTGCCATGAAGTGATGGGACCGGATGCCATGATCTTAGTTTTCAATGTATTTGTGGCAGAGATCTTTAACTTGATAATACCTGTGGCCTTAAGCATCAGCTTTTTTATTCATGAGTAAATAGGTAGAAATGATTTTGCAACTCAGTCGTCTTTAATATGTAGATTTTTTTTGTTTGAAAAGATGTTAGATGTGGTTATCCAACCCTGGAAAGATGCCTTTGCTTTTCTACCACCTGATTGAAACTTTTTCTGGGTCAGATTGCAAACTCTCCCTATAGCCTGAGCCTCTGATTTAACTCAAGTCTGTGGTTGCTCAGTGCTAGGAAGATTCACTTTTTTGGGGAAGGAGCAGTGTGTCCAGCAGCTAGATGAAAGCAGCATCTTCCTCACAGAGGGCAGTGAAGCCTGTTGGTCCCCAGTCCTCACAGAGGTCCAGCCCTTGATGTTAGTGGAGTCAAACAAGGGAATGGGTTGGTGTTCACAATGTGAGTGAGGTGTGTTTGCATTCTAGCAAAATGTTCACCAATTGCTAGCTAGCAGAAATGCAATCTGCATAGTCATCCTCGTTTAAATGACCCTACAGTAGAGACCTTACTTTCATTCATACTAAATCTGAGTTCAGCAAAAAGTTAGGTTATCCCTGGTTGCCCAAAACAAAGGACTTCACAATTTAGGGTACACTGAAAAGCATCCTGATTCATCCTTGAATTGTTTAAGAAATGTTTCACAGACTAGATTCTGTTGTTTCAGTAGGAAATAATTTTCCCACAAGTGCTGTCCATCAGTGACTTGGGAAGTATTCAAGCAGGGACAGGAAAACTAGAAAAATTGTTTATAAAGGCAGTTCTGTATAAGAACAAGAGACCTGAAAAATACATTTTAAAAGGAGTTGAAAGCAGTAAAGTTTCATATTTACTTTACTGACTGCTGAAGTTCAGTCTCTGATGCATCTTGCAGCCTTCTCTGATACTGTCTTTCTGAGGCTTTTCTGCGGTAGACGTCATCTGTATCAAATAAAGATTTGATTTAGATTTTTAAGAAACGAAGGAATTAAAAATACATATCTGAGTAAGTTAACCAGTAGTCTAGATCTATCACCTGAATCTCAACAATAATGTTTAATCCCAAAATCAACTTAACACACGACTTGATTTAAAGGAGGACTATGTTAAAGTTCTCAATAGCAGGGTCCAGAGTCAGTGTCCTCGAAGATAGGGTCATGTCACAGCACAGCTCTTAGCAATTTCACTTCTCTCTGAAGTCATCTGTCTTAACTGTCCTCTCAGGCACTTCCAACCCTACAGCTCTCTGCTGCTCCTGTCACACCCAGGAACTCAGGGCAGGGAGGTGAGCGCAGTCTCCTTGTTCTCAGCTGCTGCTTCTCCACCCTCTTCATCCGGGGCCTTGCCATTTGCCACCGCCTGCCCTGGCATCTGCCGTCCGTCATTACCCTTCAGTCTCTGAAAATGCTGGCATTCAGCTCAGGTTCCTTGACCCTGTCCTGTGCCACCTTCCCAGGTGACACCACCCCCAACAGATAGGAAGCAATAGCCCCCTTCATCTACCTGACTTCTCAGCTTCCAAGTTTCCTCTGAAGCAATAAATTCCTTCTGTTCTGACCACAACCTCTACTCCCTTTCTAGCAGCCTTTCTGTCCTTGGATCTTTACCAACTTCCTCAGCTCCTTGTTCTCTCTTCCTGCCCAAACCAGCTGAAATTCCCTCTTATTAGTACACCTTCAAAACCCCTGCCCAAACCAGCTGAAATTCCCTCTTATTAGTACACCTTCAAAACCCCAACTACAGATTGATGCAACTTCCTTTCTTCTCCATGCCTCACTCTGCTTGCTACGCACTGTGGGTGTTGTACCTAACTGGGTCCACTATGATGCCTGACAATCCTGTTGCTTCAGCCATGGCCCTGACCCTACCTGCTCACCCCCAAATGGCCATGAACCCTCTGCACAAAGAGAAAAGTCGTCAGTAAAGAACTCTTCCCACTGACTTCCAAGGGCTGCTCTGCCTTGCTCAGATCCCATCCTCTCGCACCTTCTCAAGGGCCAGGGTATATCCAGCCTCCCTCCACCTGCTCTGTCCTGATCAGTATTTGCATATTCTCCTGTCTCTCCTGGTAGAGGGAGACTTTGTTGAATTTCCTGAACTGCCTGTCTTCTATGATAAAAGACTCTTCTTGTTTCTCTCCTTGCCTCTCTGGCCACACTCAGTCACCCTTAAAATGTTGGGGCTTAAGCTCTAACTTTCATCACAATCTGCATGTGAGTGACCCACTAACCTAGATCTAAGGCCTAGATCTGCCTTCTATCTATATAACCATCTCCCCCTCAGCACATGCAAAATGGAGCCCAGGACTGTTCTGCTTATGTTCCCCCTGCCCCAGCTGCCCCACCAGAAGCCTCCACTCCTCATCTGAGTCCACTCAAACACCACGGCCTTGTCAGTACTGCCTCTGGAGTGTCAACTCTACCCACTTCTTGGCATCTCAGTCTAGACCACCATCCCAAACCTGGACAACCAAACAGCCTAAGTCTTCCTGCCAGTTTGCTCTCCAGAAAAAGTCATTCACCACATAAGTTCACCTCCTGCTGCTTAAAACTCTTCAGTCCTTTGGGATACAGTCTTGGTTCTCTGGTCCCTTTGTGGCCCCTCCAGGCACCTTTTAAACTATGCCATCCCTCACACTGCTCACCTGCTTCAGTCCCTCAAACAGCATACTTGCACACCAAGGTCCTCAAGTTTGCTCTTACCACTGGCAGAAGACATTTGCAACACCACCAATGTTTCCCTCATCTGGCTGACAATCTTGGGGCCTCCCTGACATGGTAACTCCTCCAGGCAGCCTTCTCTGCACCACCTAGTACAATTCAGATGCCCCACCGGGGAATCCCATGTTCCCTCCACTTTCCCCTCACAGAACTGATCACACGTAATAGTAACTGAATGATCTGTCTCTCCCATTAGTGTTGTTCTGGGGTGGGGAGCCCTCTGCCTTATTCTATCTTCTCATCGGTGGTCATTAAATATTAATGAATGGGTGAACAGAAGAATTAAGTATCTTTAGAAACCACTAATTTATTTTTTAATTGAGGGTTGGCAGTTCACAAGTGATCGTGTTTCTGGAGAGGGAGAAAGCAGAAAGGGCCTAGGAGTTAGGGAAGTCTTTCTGGAAGAGGAACTAGCCTGTCCAGAGCTAGTGCTCAGCAAAGCAGTGCCAGGCAGTCTGTTTATAGTGCTTGCCCTTGGTACCCATGACTCTGGCCTGTAAAAACAGTGGTATTTAAGCGGGGCAGACCAGATCCCTCTAGGGTTTGGACGTGCCAATTAGGAGCTTACACATATCCTTCTATCCCGCTTCTAGATGCTGTGGGCAAGTCTATTCCTTAGGCCCAAACAGTGTCACTGGCAGGCTTGAAAGGACAGCGTCCAGAGTGCAGTCACGTGCCCTCCGATCTAAGTGCTGGGAAGGTCTCAAAGTTGGACACCAATGTATCTTTGTCGCCCCGCTTATAGGAGAGCCCAGGCGGATCTCCACGCCCCACTGAGGGAGACTCTACTCGCCCTTCTGCAGGATAAAAGCAGCTCAGCGCTGAGCGGAATGAGAGGTCTGCAACCTAACAATATTCCCAGCAACATGGTTCCTTTGCCGCCTCCTGCTTGCTTGAAATGAAATGGAGGCTGCTGCACCCCTACTTACAAAAGGTCTCCTGGCCCACGCGCACTTTAATCATGATCCATTCCATCGTTCCTCCGAGGACAAAAAAGAAGGGCAGAAACCTGTAGACGCCGAATCTCTGCTTCCCGGGCACCCGCTGCAGAACCCGCCTCACCTGGGCCCTGGTAAACATGCCGGACATAGGAGGTCGTTGGAGAAGGGTAAGCCGGAACGAAGGCTGGAGCGCCCGGATGAAACCAAAACCCCCCTGCCCGTCCTTGCTGAGTCCGACGGCCAGGCTGCCTTGCAATCCTGGTCTTATACCGCCTCCACGGAGGTCAACAGTGGAGCCGGCAGAGGGTAAGGAGCTGGGCGCTGAGGTCCAGACCCAGAACCCGGGGCGCCTCCACCAATAAGAGTGAGGCAGGACGCGCGGGTCCACCAATCAGAATGTGACGGGGTGCGCATGCTCGGTGAGGCCGAGCCCAGCAGGCATAGACACTCCTGCTCTTGTAGGCAGGGCGGGCCAAGGGGCGGGACCTCCCACGTGGCGTCGGCCCGGGCCCGCCCCGTGCCCTCCCATGTGCAAGCTGGTACTCAAAGAGTTGGCGGCCGCGCCCCCTACTCTGCCACCGCCATCTTTTCTCTTAAAGTCCTAAGAGAAGTGATGACGCTCACTGATGTACTACCTAACGTGTACTGCACCATGCTCTAAAATGCAATCACACAACGCCTTGCATTTATTTAGTGATCGTGACTGATGCCTAGACTTCTAAAAATAACAGTATTTGAGATGCACTGTTGAAAGCTGAACTTCAGCACGACAAAAGTCTAAATAAGCATATTGTGGCAAACAACTATAACATTAATAAAAACTATCCTGTATGGGGCACTTACTGTTATTCCAAGACTATTAGACAATCTAAGAACATCAAATGAAAACTTAGAATCAATAAGAGACTTTAGTAATGTAGACACAATATATAAAAACAGGCTGGAAAAAGAGAGATCAAGCAGCAACTCTGGAGGGTAGCAGGGCCCGGGGCTGAGCGGCCAGGCCCAAGCTGCTGCCTGGATAACCTGCCTTCTCCCGGAGAAACCCTACCAAGCCATGTGCACACACCGGCTTGGTGCCCACTCTGGCTTCTCTTGGTGGCTCTGCCGGCTGGACGCCACAGAGCGCCCATCTTCCGCCCAGATGAGACGTACAGGTGGCGAAACCCCCAGCACACACCTAATTCACTGGGGCCCTGGGGGTGGGGGCCGCACCCACCCACCCCCTCGGGCCCACCTATGGCCTCCATTATCCTGTGCCAGCACTCAGCACCTGACTGGCACTGTAGGTCCTCAGTCGAGGGGCAGGGCATAGTAGAATGTACCACACCCTTAGGGCCGGCGAGGCCACTGCGGAGAGCACCTCAAGGAAACAGTGTCTAGCTAGCCAGCTCTCCACCGACAAGGCCCCGGGTGCAAGGCCTGCTCAAGGTCCAGGACACGGATGTTTGAGGACTCAGAAAAAGAAGGAGTGAAATAAACGCGGGTGGAGAATGGTTCCCAACAGGAAAGAGTAATTTCGTTGGAAATCCTGTTGATAGTGCTAGAAGAGCATGAGGGGTCCGAGTGGGGAACCGAGGAGTGGTGCGGGTCGGTGCGGCCATTTGCTGAGGTAGGAACCAGGCAGGCGCAGTCAGCCCGGGCCCTCCGCCTCGCTCCAAGTTAACAGGGTTCACCTGTGTGAGCACAGAGACGAGAGAAAGAAGGGGCTGCTTCAGCGGACGTCGGATGCACTACGGGTCCCGAGGTCTCACCCAGAGTGGGGCTGGTACCAGGGAGCGCGCGGGAAGAACTCTTTATTCTCTAGGTAAGTGAGTGAAACTAACTGGCAGAGCCAGTCATGGGCGGGAGGCGGGGAACAGGATCCCGGCTTCAGAACTGGGGGAAGGGGCGGAGGATCTGAGGTCTGGAAGACAGGAGGTGGAGGAAGGGGCGGGAGGACCCAGGAGGAGAGAGGGAGAAATAGGACTGGGGGGCCCAGGTAGACCCGCAGCACTCTGGCCCTCTCCTTTCCAAGCCCGGGCCGTCCGGAGCCTCGCGGGGACGGCAGTGCTTAGGTATTCCGACCTCCCGGGAGGACAGAAAAGAGCCGCCATGGCCTCAGCAGATACCGCAGGGGGGCGCAGACTTCTGGACCTCTCGGGAGACTGGGGGAAGGGGCCCGGCAGCCCGCCCCGCCCCGCCCCGCCCGGGACCTCCCGCCCCGCCGGGGCCGAGGGGCGCGCCCATTGGCGGCCGGGCTCCGCGCGCCGCGCCCATTGGCCGGCCGCCGTGAGGGAGCACGAGGCCACCGTGGCGGGCGCGCAGTCGGAGGGGCGGCGGACTGGCCTGAGGGCCGAGGGCTGCGCGGGCGGCGCGCAGCGGGCATGGCGGGTGCGGGGTTGCGGGCGGCCGCTCGGCGCTGGCTGCCGCGCCGAGACCACGGCGGGCCGCGAGCCTCCTCGTCCTCGCCCTCCTGCCCTGGTTGCGGCCCCCCGGGGCCCGGCGCCCACTGCCCGGGCGCCCCGCGTTCCGCGCCCGCCCCGGCGCCGGCCGGCGGCGCCGCCGAGCCCAGCGCACACCTGTGGGCTCGATACCAAGACATGCGGAGACTGGTGCACGGTAAGTGAGCCCGAGCGGGCGGAGCGTCGGGGGTGTAGCCCGAGCGGCGGACCCGCTTGCGAGTCGTCCGGGACACGCCGCTCCTCGGGGGAAGAAGCGCGGTGGTGGGGCTCGCCTGAGCTCCTGAGCCCCAAGGCCCGGCTGCCCTTCGGGCGAGACTCGGGCGGGTGGTCCTGGGGACGCTTGGAGGCGGGCGGGCGCGCGCTCGGTTTGTTCCTCCGCAGGTTCTCAGCAGCTCCGGGGTTCCTGGAGCGGCCGCCGGGAGGCGGGACCCCGCCGTCTTTCCTCAGAGCCCCGCCGAAGCGGAAACGCCCCCAGCCCCTTGTTCTCGGCGGGGCCCTTAGTTGGGGCGGGAGTACTGGGGACAAAGCCAGCCAGCCGACGGCGCTGGCCGGAGCGGACTCGGAGGGACTCTCGACCCAAAGATGCTGACTGGACTCTTCGGACGTCTCTAGAGTCCGGCCCTCTCTGTCTAGGAGGAGAAGGCGTTGTTTGAGAAACAACCCCAAGTCGTCCAAAGAGTTGCTGCTTTCTCGGTCAGGGCACTTGCTCCTCCGTGCTCTCTCCCTCGGCGAAACGGGCAGATGAGGCCCCGGAGCGCCCCGGTGAGGCCAGCGGGCGGAGAGCGCTGGAGGTCTGTCCTGGTGTCGGGAGCCCTGCCTCTGCAGCGGACAGATGTGGTTGGCTCCGGGCCCTATCGCTGGCCACCTGGGTGGCGCTCAGCGAGCCTCTCCCTCGCGGACCCTCGGGTTACATCGGAAAACACAGGCCTGCTGGGGCCCCTGTCTCAGGGTTGCGGCGGTGACTCGGAAAGAGGCCAAGAAGGGACAGGGGAGCTTCCGCAGGAGCCCCCCCCCCCCCCCCCCCCCCCGCCCCGGGAGTGACGCGGCTTTTGTTGTCGGTAAGGGCAAACGTGGTCCTGTCTGGAAGATTCCAAGTGACCGAACTGAGGCTTCCGCTCCGGCTGTGTGGAGGCCTGGGAGTGCTGGGTGGGCAGGACTCACCTCTTGAGAAGCTGAGGCAGAAGAAAACCCTGAGAAACGGTGGTTTTGAAGTCCTTGGTCCTCTCTGAGGAAGGTCCCTACCTTCCCCGCTACTGGACAGAGCACTCCCGGGGTGCTGTGTGCGGAGATGTCTTTGCTCTGGGCCTCAGAGAGGACCTTCTGTACAGCCACCTGAGAAGCCTGTTTTTTGTGTGTGGCAGAGAGACAGAGGGAGGTCTAGTGGGCTTTAGCTCTCCAGGGCCTACCTGAATCTTCAGATCTTCTCAGAGACCCCCAAGCTCCCCTTGATGTGATAAGGACAAGGTCATTTCCAAGTTGCCCTGGTGAGTGCCAGGATGAACCAGCCTTATGCTCCTCCTTCCTAACTCTCCCCTTCTGGCTGGGTTTTCTGGGGAGCGATTCTGGACACTGAGGCATGCGGATCCTGCCAGTTGCTTCTGACTCTGTGACCCCATGAACTAGCCTGCCAGGCTTGTCTGTCTGTGGCATTTCCCAGGCAAGAATATTGGAGTGGGTTGCCATTCCCTCCTCCAGGGGATCTTCCGGACCCAGGGATCAAACCCGTGTCTCCTAGTCTCCTGAATTGCAAGCGGTTTCTTTACCGCTGAGCCTGCGGGGAAGCCCCCAGAGGCATGCTGATGCCTGTGGGCAAAATTTTGTCTGGGAGCCAGGTCCCAGGCAAGCCCCCTCAACCCTGGCCTCAGTGCGGCGACACTGGAAGGCTAGGCCACGGGGCACAGTGATTGAAACCAGCGGGGTGACCTGAATTTAAATCTCAACTCCACAGCCTACTGCTAGATGGGTTGGAGGAAGTGACTATCTCCCTAAACTCTGATTTCTTCGTCTGGATGATGGAGGAATCAGTGTGACCTCCTCATGGAATTGGAGTGGAGACTGAGCAAGAGGAGGCTCTAAGGCAGGTGTCCATAGCCTCCGGGATGTAACGCCTGATGATCTGGAGATTATGTCTTAATAGAAATAAAGTACATAATAGACGTAATGTGCTTGAATCATCTCGAAACCATCCCCCCACCCCCAACCCGTCCATGAAAAAATTATCCCTGGTGCCAAAAAGATTGAGGACCCAGAAGCAGCAGGAGAATGGCCCCCATGAGTGAGTCTCATGGCTGCCATGGGGAAGGGGTGGCCTGGAAGCTGGGCCTGCACAGTGAGACCAGTGAACTTGGGGGGCTGGTACAAGGGGAAGTGTGTATCTTCACCTGGCTCTCTGCACCACTGCAGCCTTGTGGAAGAAACTGGGACTTTGTGGGACCCAGACCTATGGTTTTCTCACCGTAGAAGCTGGGTCTCAGGAGCCTTGGTCTGTGGGCTGCTTCCCCATCCTCCTTTGTTCCTGGGAGGATTGTCCATCCCTGGGAACATCCTCTGGGGCAGAGGTGAAAGCCTGAATTTGGCCAGAAGTCAGTGCCAGCAAGGGGCTGCACTGCCAAGCAGACCTCTCCCCCCCAGGGAACTACTAGACTTTGTACTGAGAGTCACAGTTGACACCCAGGAACTCGGGACCGTTGGGAAGGGATGTTGCAGAAGCGCTTAGCTTCCAAGAGAGCTGCAGGCAGCTGGGTCTCCTGTGTACCCAGGTGAGGAGTGTTCCATCTGCACCCACGAGTCTGGAGCGGCTGCTCCACCAGGCCCCAGGGCCACGAGAGGAACCAGCCACACCTGTTCCCCCACCCACGTGCTGTGCTGGGCTCCAAAGGACAAGGGGTGGGGGTGGACACCTTGTTCCTTAGGGGCCTCCAAGGCGAATATCTGCTGCTTGGCCACAGGCGTCTGCTTCGAATCACAGCTGGTTGTGTCTGAGACAGAAATTAATTCCCTGGAGGCCTGGGCTGTTTGGGCCTCAGCCATGGGCTAGAGGTCTCAGGAACCGGGCCACCTGGAGGCCCCAGAAGGCACCCTGTGTGTGCTCCTAGTCCTGCCTGCTCCCCTCTGACCCCCTGCAAACCCTGTTTCTTTGAGGGAAATCGAGGTCAGGAGGTATGGGCTCCATAGGGGCATTGCCCATTTAATCCTACATTTGCCGAGGGTCCAGGCAAGAATGCTGCCCAGAGCATGTTCTGTGGGACTCTCCTATTTATTCTGTAGTTTGATACCATTTTTATTTCCCCTTTAGACACAAGGAAACTGAGGCCCAAAATGTAAGGTGAGGTGATTTTCCTGAGGTCACAAGCCAGAGAGGGCTTGGTTTTCTCTCTCACCTCAAAGCCCGTGCCCTTTCCTCACCCACCTCCCCGTCTGCACAAATGGGGGGGCTAAGGCAAACAAGTCCGGGAATCCTCAGCCCCTTGGGAGTAGCCAGGGGACAGGGTGGCTCTGACTGTGTCCTCAGTGGCCCAGAACCCATCACACACGTCCCCCCTGTCGTAATTAGCAATGTTCTGTGGCTGCTGAAAATTCAGCCTCTGTGCACTGGTGCCAGATCAAATCTCGGAGACAATTCTGGGTGAAGTAGAAAAGATTAGCTTTATTGCTTTACCAGGCAAGGTTCCAGCAGGTTCCTGCATCGAAATACAATCTCCCAACGTGGGAGGAATCACTGAGGAGTTTTAATAACAATGGTTCTAGACTGGGGCTCCTGTTAAGATTAGGGTGTGTGCAGGGTCTGCGCTCATTTAATCTCAGGGGGCTCCCACTTTTGTTATTATTTATTTATTTATTTGGCTGCATCGGGTCTTAGTTGCATCACGTGCGATATTGTGTTCAGGCAAATGGACTCTAGTTGTGGTGTCCAGGCTTCAGTATTTGGGGCACATGGCCTTAGTTACTCCAAGACATGTGGGATCTTAGTTCCCCAATCAGGGATCGAACCCAGCATTGCAAGGTGAATTCTTAACCCCTGGACCACCAGGGACGTCCCAATCTCCTACTCTTGATGAGTTTCTCTGGTTCCTCAAATCTTGGCTCAGGTGGTTTCTTGACTGTTCCTCCCCTGTCTCTGCATCCTTTTTCTTCCCAGCAAGTGACTGTTTGAATCTCTATTTGGAAATCAGAGAAGGTCGTGCTGGCTGGAGCCTCTTCCCTCCAAACAAGAAACGGGGGACAGAAAGGATTCCCTGCTCAGAACCTCCGCAAGACTCTCCCCCTTTCACTCCTCAATCTTCCTTTTTTTTTCCTACTGGCATATAATGCTGAACAATGCTGTGTTAGTTTCTGGTGAACACCAAAGTGAATCAGCTGTGTATGTACATTTATCCCCTCCATCATGGACCTCCCTCCCACCTCCATCCACATCTCACCCAAATGTGTCATCTCAGAGCTGAGATCCGTGTACCATACAGGAGGTCCCCACTGCCCATCCATTTTACACATGTTAGTATATATATGCCAGTCCTAATCTCCAGTTCGTCCCACACTGCCCTTTCCACGTGTGTCCACATGTTTCTTCTCTGCATTGCATCTCTATTGCTGTCCTGAAGATAGCTTCATCTCTACCATTTTTCTGGGTCAGGAAGATCCTCTGGAGAAGGGAATGGCTACCCACTCCAGTATTCTTGCCTAGAGAGTTCTATGGATAGAGGAGCCTGGCAGGCTATGGTCCATGGGGTCACAAAGAGCTGGAAACAACTGAGAACTAACACACACACACACACACACACACACACACTACCATTTTTCTAGATTCCACATATTTGTCTTAATACACAGGATTTGTTTTTCTAACTTCCTTCACTCTATATGACAGATGTTAGATCCGCCCACTTGTCTACAGAAGACCCTGTTTCACTCTATTTAGTGGTGGCGCCACTTCCCAGGTGGTGCAGTGGTAAAAGAATCCCCCTGCCAGCGTAGGCCATCCAAGAGGTGCGGGTTCGGCTCCGGGTCAGGAAGATCTCCTAGAGGAGGAAGTGGCAACCCCCTCGAGTATTCTTGCCTGAAAGATTCCATGGACAGAGAGACCTGGTAGGCTACAGCCTATGGGGACGCAAGAGTCAGCCACAACTGAGCATTCCATTGTGTATGTGTATATATGTACATTGTATATATTGTATGTATATATATATATACATTGTATATGTGTGTATACACAATATATACATTGTATATATGTATGTATACAGCTTCATCTTTCCATAGACAGTTAGGTCTCCACATTCTGCCTGTTATAAATACTGCTGCAGTGAATATCTGGATACATGTGTTATTTTGAACTGTGGTTTTCTCAGGGTATATGCCCAGTCATGGGATTCCTGGTGGTATGGTAGTTCTATTTGTAGTTTTTTAAGGAACTGCCACACCATTCTCCATGGTGGCTATACCAATTTGCATCCCTACAACAGTGCAAGAAGATTCCTGTTTTTTCCACAGCCTCTGCAGCATTTATTGTGTGTAGACTTTCTGATGGTGGCCGCTTTGACTGGTGTGAGGTGATGCCATATGGTGGTTTTGATTTGTGTTGCTTTAAACACACATCTCTTGCTGTGTCTGCACATCTGCTCTCTACCTCAGCATGTCTGGTCCTGCTCTGCAGATGGGTTCATCTGTAACATTTTTCTAGATTCCATATATATGTGCATTAATCCACGGTATTTGTTTTACCTGACTTCCTTCACTCTGTATGACACCTCTAGACCCACCCACATCCCGACAGGTGACCCAGTTTTGTTCCATTTTACTGCTGAGCAGTATTCCATTGTATATATGTACTGCATCTTTGTTTTAATTGGAGGATAATTGGTTTCCAATGTTGTGTTGGCTTCTGTTGTACATCAGCGTGAATTGGCGGTAAGTATGCATGTATCCCTTCCCTCTTGAGCCTCCGTCTGACCCCTCTGGGTGTCCACAGAGCGCCGAGCTGAGCTCTGTGTTACACAGCAGCTTCCCACCAGCTGTCCATCGTACGCCTGGAGGTTTATCCATTTCCCTCTTCTTTCAGTTCACTCCACCCGCTCCTTCGCCTGCTGTGTCTACAAATTTGTTCTCTGTCTGTGTCACAATTCCTGCCCTGCAAGTAGGTTCATCTGTACTGTTGTTCTAGATTCCAAATATATGTTAAAATATGAGACTTGTTTTTCTCTTTCTGACTTACTTCACTCTTTATGACGTACACTGGATTCGTCTACATCATTGCAAGTGACCCAATTTCCTTCCTTTTTATGGCTGAGTAATATTCATTTCCGTATTATGTACCACAATTTCTTTATCCATTCATGTTTCCCTAGACAGGTGGTTTCCACATCCTAGCTATTGTAAATACTGCTGCATTTAACATTGGGATACATGTGTCCTTTTGAATTACGATTTTCTAGGGTATATGCCCAGTCGTTGGGTGGATGGGTGCTGTGATAGTTCTTTCTATAGTCTTTTAAGGAACCTCCATACCATTCTCCATAGTGGCTTTACCAGTTTACATTCCTACTAACAGTGTGAGAGGGTTCTCTTCTCCACACCCTCTGCAGCATTTATTTGTAGATTTTTAGGTGATGGCCATTGTGACAGGTGTGAGGTGATATCTCACTGTAGTTTTGATTTGCATTTCTCTAATAATTCATGATAAGCATCTTCACATCTGCTTCTCAGCCATCTGTATATCTACCTTGAGAGGTGTCTGTTTAGGTTTTTTGGTTTGTTTTTTGGATATTGAGCTCCATGAGCTGTTTGTGTATTTTGGCGAGTATTTTATCATCTGAAAATATTTTCTCCCATTTTTTTTTTTAAACTTTTCAATGGAAAAGTAACTACGGTGTAATTAGTTTCTGCTGTACAACAGTGTCAGTCAGCTGTAAGTGTACATATATCCCCTCTGCCTTGAGTCTCCCACCCTCACCACCCCACCCCTCCTGATCTTCACAGAGCCCCGAGCCGAGTGTCCTGTGGGATCCTGCAGCTTCCCGCTAGCTGTCCGTTTCACACGTGGTAGTGGACGTATCAGGGCTCCTCTGTCAGCGTGCCCCACCCTCTCCTTCCCCGAGTGTGTTCACGTGCCCATTCTCTACACCTGTGGCTCTTTGTGTTGTTTTTGGTGTTCAGTCGCTAAGTTCTGTCCGCTAAGTCTTTGCAACCCCATGGATTGCAGCATGCCAGGCTTTCCTGTCCTTCACTGTCTCTCCTGGAGTTTGCTCAGACTCATCCGTTAGGTTGGTAGTGCCATCCAACCATCTCATCCTCTGTCGTCCCCGTCTCCTCCTGCCCTCAGTCTTTCCCAGCAGCAGGGTCTTTTCCAATGATTCAGCTCTTAGCATCAGGTGGTCAGAATATTGGAGCTTCAGCATCAGTCCTTCCACTGACTATTCAAGGCTGATTTCCTTTAGAATTAACTGGCTCAATCTCTTTGCTGTCCAGGAACTCTCAGGAATATTGTCCAGCAGCACAATTTGAAAGCATCAGTTCTTTGGTGCTCAGTCTTCTTTATGGTCCAGCTCTCACATCCGTACGTGACTACTGGAAACACCATAGCTTTGACTTTGTCAGCAAAGTATGTCTCTGCTTTTTAATATGCTGTCTAGGTTTGTCATAGCTTTTCTTCCAAGCAGCAAGTGTCTTAATTTCATGGCTTCAGTCACTGTCCACAGTAATTTTGGAACCCAAGAATATAAAATCTGCTACTGTTTCCACTTTTCCCCCATCTATTTGCCATGAAGTGATGGGACTAGAGGCTATGATCTTAGCTTTTTGAATGTTGAGTTTAAATCCAGCTTTTTCTCTCTTCTCTTTCACTTTCCCTTTCTGCCATTAGTGTGATGTCATCTGCATACCTGGGGTTATTGATATTTCTCCTGGTAATCTTGATTCCAGCTTGTGATTCATGTAGCCAGGCATTTCCCATGAGGTACTCTGTGTGTAAATTAAATAAGCAGTGTGACAATATACAGCCTTGACGTACTCCTTTCCCAATTTTGAACCAGTCTGTTGTTCCATGTCTGTTTCTAACTGTTGCTTCTTGACCTGTATACAGGTTTCTCAGGAGGCAGGTAAGGTGGTCTGGTCTTCCCATGTCTTTAAGAATTTTCCACTGTTTATTGGCATTCACACTGTCAAAGGCCATTTTAGCATGGCTCTATTCCTACCCTACAAATAGGTTCATCTGTAATACTAGTTCTAGAGTCCACATGTATGTGTTATATATACATATATATAACATAATATGATACATTTATAATATATTTCTCTTTCTGGTGTATTCACTCTATATGACAGCACTGTGCCCATCCACATCTTTACAAATGACCCAATATCCTTCCTTTTTATGGTTGAGTAATATTCCATTGTGTGTACAAATCACATTTTTTAAATTTATTCTTAATTGGAGTATAATTGCTTTCCAGTGTCATATTGGTTTCTGCTCCACATCAGTGAGAATCAGCTGTAAGTACACATGTATCTCCTCTGTCTGGAGCCTGCCTCCCACCCAAGCCCTGTCCCTGCCCCTCTAGGTCATCACTGAGCAGAGAACTGAACTCCTCTGTCCTACAGCGGCTTCCGCCTTGATCTCTATTTTAGACATGACAGTGTAGAAATGTCAAGGCTAGTTTCTCAGTTCACCCCACTGTCTCCTTCCTTGCCTGTGTCCGCAAGTTCATTCTTTACATCTGCTGCCCTATCGCTGCCCAGAAAATAGGTTCATCTGCATCATTTTTTTAGATTCCACATATATGTGTTAATATACGGTATTTCTTTTGTCTTTCTGACTGACGTGGCTCTATACGACAGCTCTGGGTCCATCCACATTTCTACAAATGACATGATTATGTTCCTTTTTTTATGACTAATTTATGATTGTGTATATATGTATGACATTTTTTTAAAATTTTATTTCTTTTCAGCTGGTATATAAACGTGACACAGAATTGTTAGTTTCCGCTGCCCAACAAGGTGGATCAACTAAAAGTATACGTGCATCCCCGCCTCGCGAGCCTCCCACCCCTGTGGTTTTCACAGAGCACCAAACAGCTCTGTGCGTATTCGCCAGCTGCCTGTTTGCTGTTTATTTTTGACACGTATTTTATCCATGTCCTTGCTACTCTTTCAGTTTGCCCACCCCCTTATTCCCCTGCTGGGAGCACAAATTCATCCTCTTTCTTTGTCTCTGTTCCTGCCCTGCAGGTAGGTTCATCTGTACCTTTCTTCTAGTTTCTACGTATGTTTGTTAGTATATGATATTTGTTTCTCTCTGACTTACTTCACTCTGTATGACATACTCTAGGCTCATCTACATCTCTGCCAAGTGACCCCATTTTGTTCCTTTTAACGCCGAGTAGTATCCCTTTGTACGTGGGAACCACAGCTGCTTTATCCGTTCATGTGTTGACAGCCTTTAGGTTGTGTCCATGGCCTGGCTCTTGTACGTTGTACTGCGGTGAGTGTCATTTTGAATTATTGTTTTCTCAGGATATATGCCCAGTCTTAAATTTCTGGATCATATGTAGTTCTGTTTATGGTTTTTTAAGCAACCTTTACTATTCTTCATACTGACTGTATCAATTTACATTCCCATCAACAGTGCAAGAGGGTGCCCTTCTCTCCACATCCTCTTCAGCCTTAATTGTTTATGGGGTTTTTTTTTTTTTTGACAATGAGCTATTCTGACCTGTGTGAGGTGATGCCTCATTGTAGTTTTGATGTGTATTTCTGTAGTAATTTGCAGTGTTGAGCATCTTTTCACGTGCTTCTCAGCTATCCGTATGTCTTCTTCGGAGAGAGGTCTACTTAGGTCTTCCTCCCATTTTTAGATCCAGTTGTTTGATTTTTGGATATTGAGCTCCACTACCTCCTTGTATATTTTGGATGTTGATTCTTCATCCGTTGCTTCATTAACAAATATTCTCCCCCCTTTTTTTTAGTTTCAGTTGGACTCTAGTTGTTTACGTTGTTTTCGTGTCTCCTATACGGCTGTATGAATCAGCTGTAACTGTACACACATCCCTTCTTTCTTAAGCCCCACTCCCTGCCTCACGATCCCACCCCTGTGGATCATCACGGAGCACCAAGGTGAGCTCCCGTGGCGCACTGGCGCGCCCCACCGGCTCCCTGCGTGACGCGTGATGCGTATGTGTCCGGGCCGCACACCCTCTGCTTCTCCCCTTGTGTCCACCTGTCCATTCTGTATGTCGGTGGCACTGTTTCTGCCCTGAAAATAGGTTAATCTGTGACATTGTTTCTAGAGTCCACATATATGTGTTCACATATGATATTTTTCTTTCTGATTTATTCACTCTGTATGGCAACACTAGGTCTATCCATATCCCTACAAATGACCCAGTTTCCTTCATTTTTATGACTAATACTCCACTGTATATACGTACCACATTTTTTACATTTATTTTGAATTGGAGGATAATTGCTTTCCAATGCTGTGTTCATCTCTTCTGCACATCAGCATGAATCAGCTGTAAGTACACATATGTCTCCTTGCTCTGGGGCCTCCCTCTCACACCCCTGACTCTCAGCCCACTAGGTCACCAAAGAGCCGTGTGCTGGGCGCCCCATGACCGCGGCTTCCCAGAGCTTTCTGTTTTACACGCGGCAGTGTGTCCATGTCAGTGCTGCTCCGTCAGTTCACTCCGCCCTCCTTCCCCTGCTGTGTGCACACATTCGTTCTTTCTCTGCATCTCTGTTCCTGCCCAGCATGTAGATTCGTCGGTACCGCTTTTCTCGATTCCAGTTTTATGTGTTAATATAGGATATTTGTTTTTCTGTTTTCACTCCTCATGATGTACACTAGGTTCATCTACATCACTACAAGTGACCCAATTTCCTTCCCTTTTATGGCTGAGTAATATTCCATTGCATATATATGTACCATAACTTCTTTATCCATTCATGTTTTGCTAGACAGGTTATTTCCA